>NC_134412.1:32582019-33192019 GCF_038048845.1 Mixophyes fleayi | reverse complement strand
TCATGTTGCAAAGCACTCATCATCTCTAAGTGGTTCCACGAACATGAAAATGGCCTCCACAGTCACCAGATCTCAATTAAATGAGGCACAGGAGATTGTCAACATGAGCATTCAGCCGACAAATCTGCAGCTACTGCATGATGCTATCATGTCAACATGGACAAGAATCTCAAAGGAATGTTTCCAGCACCTTCTTAAACCAATGCCATGAAGAATTCAGTTTGTTTTGTGCAAGGTGAAGGGGGTGCTTATCAGTACTAGAAAGGTGTAACTAATAAAGTGCCCACTGACTGTATTTAGTGTCACAGATCAGTGTGTAGCTCCCTCAGACCTGTACATTAGGCCTAGAATCTATTTAACAAGGGAACCAGGAGCTTCAGCTCCATTGGCTCTCCATAAATACCAAATACAGCAGATTACACAATATAACCTGGAACTGTTAAAAAATCAAATGTGTTCCAGGACAGGATGCTTAATAGTTTGGGCTTTGCAGTAAAAATAATATAATAGCCTGTTTGATACCAAGGGGGGGATTCAATCAGCTGCAAGGTCCAGCCATAATCTCACACAATGGGGGAGAATCAATTAAGTGTGAGGTGTCTCTGGAACGTCCGCAGAGACACCTCTCTTTCAGTGCAAAGCAAAATGAGTGGAGATTTCTACTGTTATTTCCACCGATGTCTGTGCAGCACGATGTCTGTGCGTCACAGCGCCAGCAATTGAATCTCACCTTATGAGTCGCTGGGGAATATTTCTATTAATCATTTTTGCTTGCACCTCAAACATGTTTCCTTTACCGTAATACATATGCACAGGAACCTTGTTGCTAGTTTAACCTCTCCTTAAGTTTTGTTGGAAATGCTGTAATGAACTGTATGCAAACTTCAAGAATTTAGCAGTCTTTGCACAGCTGTTGAAGATATCGGATTGCTTATCCACTCCTTATTTTGTTTGTATTTTTATAGGGGACTTCTCACTTCATGTCATGCCAGATGCCAGAAGAGAAGGAACTTCAATGTTATAAAACTAATTTTGTTTCTAGAAATAAGAAATGTTTGATGTCACATTTGTCTACAGTGCTAGGAATTCAAGTTTCTCTAATTTCAGGAGATTTATTGAATTTTGATGTATTTAGTGTTATTTGTTTTTTGTTTTTTTTCATTGTTCAAATAACAGTTTTAGGTTGCATAGACAGTAGTGGAGAAAATAGTTTGCAGGGACCTCTCATAATAGTCTTTTAACAAAGAAACATTTGGTGGTAAAGGTCTTCTTGCAACTGGACCCATTAACGTCATACTAGGCCACATTCTGATATGACTGTAATTTGTCTTGTCCACTCAAGATAAGCAGAAGTTGTATGTTTGATTGACTATGTGAGAAGAGATCCAATCCTAGATTCTACCGGTATGACCGTATGAATGAACCATTGTGGCACTTTGAAGTCAAAATTTCAAAGAAAGGATGACAGAAAAAGCAATAACATTTTAACCAAACAACATCTTATAAAAACCACAGGGGGCCATATGTTTCTCACCACTAAAGTAAGACTTGGTTTATAAGGACAATACTTACAATTAAACTTGAAAGCATTACAAAAGTTACAAATGTCAGTAAATTAAATTCTTGAAACAATTTGACTTTGAAAGTTTGTAAATATAATAAAATCTCTGCTGTAAAATCAGCTCAATAGTCTTGGTTGAACAAAACAATTTTGGTTAGGAACTCCACTAATGAGACACGTAACAAGTTAAAGATGATAAGATCCTGTATTAAACTCATAATTGTGACTTTCAAGCACAGCTGTTATATAAAAATTACTCAGTTATATGTAAGTGACCTTAGGCTCATTTTTAACAGATGTTTTGTGATAAGGCAGTAGTGTGCAAACAATAAAATATTTCTCCAGTTATGTTTCTAGAATATTTTTATTCATATAACTAATCACCACCATAATATAATCCACACACCTTATTTTATTAACCACAACCTTTACCCTTGTAAGGCAAACTCTTTTTTTATTGTTATTTACCTTTCTACTACTGCCCTGGAATTAACAGAACCCGGATTGCTCATCTCAACAAACAACACTGTGCTGTAATAGTTAACACTCCCTCCAACATATACACTCTCAGCATTCCCTGAGAGAACTGGTGCAAGCAAACCACTGTTAGAACTTTAATATAGTTTCCTATTACTCTCTAGAAATCACACTAGAAAGTTATTATTGTTCTCTGTGCTATGTATGACACGCCAAAATTAAGAGAATATAGCACCGCCTATAGCAACCAGATTCTAGTTATCATTTATTTAGTACAGTTTACAAAATAATAGCTAGAATCCGATTGGTTGCTATAGGCAACATCTCCACTTTTTCAAACCCGCAGCTTGACAAATTTACCCCCTGGTCTCTTATATAACTCAAAATGTAGACCTACCATATACCTGCAGGATGAAATTGTTGTGAACAATTTTAGGAACATACGTGTGTGTGTGTGTGTGTGTGTGTGTCGCCAGACTGATCGAACCTTCAGTCGAAGGTACAATCGTTTGAGATTACACTTTGGTCGGAAAATTCTTCACTGTGTACCTAGCCTTAGGCAGAAGCCTACTATTATTCACTCTAAAACGAAGACTTTACGTATTATCCTCATCAATGCAGACCATGTTAATAAAAATTATGCAATTATCATGTATAAAGTTATCTGTTTTAAAAAAAGGCAGTTACTGTTATTTTGGGTGTTATGCAAGATAGAGGTCTTTTCAAATGTAGTACTGACTTTTCTGTTTATAGTTGCCTATATTATCTGTTGGTAAACCGTTAGTGAACATAGATCTAATATTAAAATGACTAAACAACTTGCCAAGAAGGAATTACAGGAGAACGAGACCAGTGTCCTTACACTTTGCACATTTTAACCTTTCAGTTTGTGAACTTAAAGGTATGGTTAATAAATATATTTTGGCACCTAAATGTGGTTCGGATGGTGCCAATTTTATATTGCGAAGAGAACTATATTGTATCTATAGATTTAATATTGTTACAAGAGGTTTGAACACCTGTTTCTCACACGCTTGCTTTTTAGATAATCATTAATCTATTTCATAGTATTTTTTATTTATCTATTAGTACTTACATGGGTATTTATGGTATACCTTCTGTCTTTTATCTTTAGATCATAGCAATCTGGCTGATCAACCAGAGACGGTATAGATTTCTGTTGGATAAATCTGCTTGATCATGCTAGCTATTGACTTGTTACTTTGTTATTGTGTGTCTTTATATATTTAATGTTTTTCTTTTTTTCCCTGATGAAAGTTAATATCTCCGCAGTGAAAGGTTGACATAATAGAATTCTGCATTAAGTGGAGTGTCATGGGGTCATTTCTCTTTGCTCCATGCCAACATTAAGCTGCTCATTACAAATGATCCTGGTAGATGTAGACTTAACATACTTAGCAGCTGAATGATTGCTGGAGGTTACTCTAAAACTGCTTAGACTGAGGACCCATTACTAGGGACTAAAGTGGCAATGAGTACAGATCTTCCTATACTAAAAGCATAGAGAAAGCACATTTCATGCCTGACAGTAACTACTATTCTCTACATTACTACCTTCAAATTTGATCTGTTCTGGTACATTCTTATATAGCTTTTCCTCTCAAAGCCATTATTTGTGATCCATGAGGTATATATATGTTCAAGGAACATGTGCCACCAATAGTCACATTCAAAGTACATCCATACTTAAGTGATCAAATAAACACTGACCAACTGAAGAAACAAGCAGAATGATTTTGGAGACCGTAATATGCAATATAGAAGTAATAGTAAGACAAAACCTTAATTTTCATGTTTGGGGCACATTTGCCTCAAATGGAAATGATTACCACGGACATTCTTAATTATGCTACTATATAAACTTATGCAACTAATATTTTAATGTTTATTTTGTCTATTAGTGTGACAAGCTTCTTAAAAACTGCATACGGGCAGCACGGCGGCTAAGTGGTTACCACTTCTGCCTCACAGCACTGGGGTCATGAGTTCAATTCCCGACCATGGCCTTATCTGTGTGGAGTTTGTATGTTCTCCCCTTGTTTGCGTGGGTTTCCTCCGGGCGCTCCGGTTTCCTCCCACACTCCAAAAACATACTAGTAGGTTAATTGGTTGCTATCAAATTGACCCTAGTCTGTCTGTGTCTGTTAGGGAATTTAGACTGTAAGCTCCAATGGGGCAGGGACTGATGTGAATGAGTTCTCTGTACAGCACTGCGGAATTAGTGGCGCTATATAAATTAATGGTGATGATGATAGGGCAAAATTAAATGTTTGACAAATAACAGTATCTTGGCCTAAGATATTATTATGTAGCTATTGCTACAAGAAATTAATGTTTTTTCATGTAATTGCAGATCTGTTGAATGTTTCTTTATTGAACTAAAATCCCTTCCCTTCTCCAGCACTCTCATCTTCTGTAGCCTCTCTCATCTCCTTTGGTTGCTATTGAGCTGATGGCAAGCACTTCACTCTTTACCATCATCAGCCTACAAAAACTATCTACCTAGGGAAACTATTGGCTACAGAAAGAAATGGAACACCGTTCACACTTGACAGGCCAATAAACAGGAAAGGGTAGATCCAAATTTAGTGAACGACTGCAGAAATCTAAAGATATGTCACTTACAGAAAAAAATCAATTAGGACAAAACAAGGATGAACTTAAATGTTTATATATATATATATATATATATATATATATATATATATATATATATATATATATATATATATATATATATATATATATATTACACATACATACATACACACACACACACATATACCTACACACACACACATATATATATATATTTATATACATGCACACAAATTGTGAAAATACTTTAGGCCCAGTGTACAAAGCTGTTTTTAATTCCGTTCCATTATCTGTCACTTTACAGAGGCAGATCTTAGATAAAGAACAGGGAAAGTATAATGTTTTATTTTCATCTGTCCCTGCTCTTTAATCCTTCAATCTAAGTTCCCTTGTGCATGGTCATTCCATCAAGATCAATCCATCTCTGCTATGATCCAGTAACAATCCAAAACATAACGGAAAAAAAAAGCGGTGGACAGAAATAAAAGTTGCCATTTGCAATGACCTTAAACTGTACAACAGACCACATTTTATGTTCAGGGTCATAATAGTTGTTTCTAAATACATGCCAACTATTTAACTTGGACAACATTTTAACTACTTTGTTACAGCTGGAGATAAATTTAGTCAACCATAAAAACACTATACACAATATAATTTCAAATGTTTCATTGTGGAATTCTTTTTACCATCATTTACACAAAATTGTCTTTCTTTTGTTTTAAATTAAGTTTTGTAAATTGCCTGAAAACTGAAACCCATTGTTAGTTTTTCTTTTTGCTTCGTTTTTTTAACATTGGATGTAAAGCATTAACAGATCTGCAGAAACACCCGTAGAAGGCTCCAAATGCTTTAAAATAATATGCACTTTTTCCCTGTATCACCCAAATTGCTCCATTTCAGTGCGAATGGGCCCTTAGAATTACTCTAGGTTTAAATGAACACCTGCTAGGGAGCAGGCGCGGGCTGGCATATATCAGCCCGGGGGGCGCACAGGCGGCCGCATCACATGACATGCGGCCGCCGGTCAAAATCAATAGATTTTGCCACCGAGAGGCAGGCGGCCGGCCGGCCTTCCGTCCGGCCCTAATAGCGCTGCAACTGAGCGGCCCAGGGGACCGATGCCCCCCTGCCAGCCCTCCACTGCTAGGGAGAGTGGTGATCGTGTGCAAAGCACAAATAAGAGAAGGGTTGCGACATTCAACATATTTTAATGAATATAAAAAATTAAGATTGCATAGAAAGATTGGAGTCAAATCTCTCAATTTCATTTCTGTGACATTTCTGCCAAAAATACACAATATCTGTCAAGTGAACTATATACAGACTTAATGCTCATTTTCTCCATTTTGTAAAACCTGCAATTCGCAAAAAAGGGTTAGACAGTAACTATTCTTTTCAATCTGTTATCAAAGAAAGAACAGGGCCAACTACACTGGCTAAGAAATCTTTAATTCTTATTTGAAAAAAAAAAGAATAAAAAAAAAAAAAAAGTAAGAACTTTGGTTACATAAATTTGATTCTTTTCAAATCCTAACATCTCTTGGAAAAAGCAAGGGATGCAAAATAAGAAACAAAAGATAATTAGAAAATAGAGATAGAAAAAAAGAATTATACACTGAAAATGTTTTAGAAATATATTTTTTAAGGCCCAAACTACAAATAGCTGACATACTGGAGAACAGTCTCTGTAAGAAAATATCAAAAGGTCAGCTTGATAGTAATATTCTTCTTTTGGAAGTCTCTTTTCCTTAGTATCTCTTGAGGAGTAGCGGAAAGTGAAAAGCAGCTCCTATTCAGTATTTTGTGTCATACTGCCCTGAAGTTTGTATGGTAAGTGATATACATCATCATTTTCCTTTCGTAATCTCTCTCTTCTCAGCGGAGACTGAAATACACTGTAGAAGAGGACAGTACATGCTTTATCTCCTCATGCTGGTAAGCTGAGCTTCTTTCCCTTTAGAACTGGAAGAAAAAAAAGAAAAATATAGAACTTAAATACAGTCAACCTATAAACATACCTCCAAACTTTAGAAGTTTGTCCTTCCCTAAAAGCATCCCTGTAATGGTTGCCATGCACAACAGTGGCATGTACATGATTTCCAACTTTGGGACTGTTCTGCCTAAATCGAGACAGGGAGGTGTTCTATAGCAGAAACTATACCTCTAAGAAATGTAACATACACATGTTGAAGATAAAGAATGAACATATACTACTGCCTGTATTATGAACTTAAGCAACTGTGCAGTTTTATGCAGAAATGTATCATTCACCAATTCCCTTCTCAGGTACATCACCACCGTTTAGTTGAATAGCGCCTTAGATTCAGTAACGCCCGACCTAATTGTACATATAGGACATAAAGACAGTAAAAATGGACTTTATTTATATTTTCCATAATCTGACAAAGTAGTGTTTCTAAGCAAAAGCAATCTTTTTTTTCTTTTCTTCTTGTACCAAGACATTTAACGGAACATTAATGGAAATATTTAGACATGCAATAATTAGCTGTGTGGTTGATTCAATAAGATGAGATACGGCAGATATTATTTTCAGCAATAGAACAGTCATTTAAATTCAGGTTTTCTATTATGTACGTCCTAATTAAGTGATTTCCAAGCTCCCAACCAATGTGCTGCGACTCATTTGTGTAGGATCACAAGATTTTAAATGCAGAAGGAAAAAAGCATAGGCTGCGCAACAATGGTGCAGGTCAGTATGAGAAGATATCAATACACGTAAGCAAAAGAAGAAAAAAGTTTTGATAAAACCACTGCAATGTTCTTGGTAATGGTGATGTTGAGTGAGCTTAGATTCTAAAGGGGTATTCATAATTAGCAGAAGTTATATATATACCTACCAACAATCACGATTTTGGTCCCCTATAGGAGTATGAACGCGCCCGAAATTGGCCATAGTTTGAGCAGATCAGGGTGTGTCCTATTCTGGTCTGGTGAATCATATTCTACATTTTATCTATGTCATCACACTGAACTGTAGCATTGAAGGTTCCCACTCTCTTTTTTTTTGCATATTGCTAAGGCACTTGAGCCCTCAAAGTTCAGGGTTCAAACCAACTGTCTGTTCTATGAATGGTGTGCTTTCACACTGAGAAGTTGTCCTTGCTGCTGAAGAGAGAAAGAGTATCATCTTGCAAAACCTTCGGAATGAATTGCATTTTGTAGACTTTTAATCCTACCTGCATCCCTTCATTTCTTATTATGCGTTAGCAATGTAATACCACCAATCTCATTACTTGCTCCGTGTAAAAGAGGACTAGGGCATATTAAAAACATTATTATGCACTCACTATTTCCGTATATTGTTCCTATATAGTCTCATTATTTACTCACTTGCTTTTCACATTTTAACTCACAAGCCACACCAACTCCAGTCCTTACATCACAATAAATAACATACAACCCTCACAGAGTTCTTGGTCCAATAGTCACTGTAGCAAGACTATATAAAACACAGTCACAATGCAAATCTAGGTGTATTAAATTGTTATTTTTTACTTATACCATTTTACGACATATCTTCAATAACATAATCTCACACAAACAGGTTACAATATCTGTCTGTAGGTACATTAACTTCCATTAAGGATTTCTTAGGCATCCTCCTCCTGTATGTGTGGGCATGTATATATGTGTGCAAAGGTGTCCTGTGGTATCTGGCAACAAGTCATTAGCAGGAAATCCTTTAAGTCCTGTAAATTGTGCGGTGGGGCCTCCATGGCTCTGACTTGTTTTTCGAGCACATCCCACAGATGCTCAATCAGATTAAAATCTGGGGAATCTGGTGGCCAAGTCATCACCTTGAACTCTTTGTCATGTTCCTCAAACCATTTCTGAACAATGTGTGCAGTGTGGCAGGGGGCATTATCCTGCTGAAAGAGGCCATTGCCATCAGGGAATACCGTTGCAATGAAGGGGTGTATTGGTTTGCAACAATGTTTAGGAAAGTGGTATGTATTAAAGTAACATCCACATGAATGCCAGGGTGCAAAATTTCCCAGCGGAACATTGCCCAAAGCAACACACTGCCTCTGCCGGCTTGCCTTCCTCCCATAGTGCAATCTCTTCCCCAGGTAGGTAAACAATGCACACGCACCTGGCTGTCCACACGATGTAAAAGAAAACGCGATTCATCAGACCAGGCCACCTTCTTCCATTGCTCCATGGTCCAGTTCTGGCGCTCATGTGCCCATTGTAGGCGCTTTTAGTGGTGGACATGGGTCAACATGGGCACTCTGACCAGTCAGCAGCAAGCTGCGATGCACTGTGTGTTCTAAAACCTATCATAGGCAACATTACCCTTTTCAGGATTTGTGCTAAAATAGCTCATTTGTAGGATTGAACCAGACAGGCTAGCCTTGACTCCTCACGCACATCAATGCCTTTTCCGGTTTACAAGTTTTTCCTCGGACCACTTTTGGTAGCTACTAAACACATATCAGAAACACCCAACAAGGTAATTTTAGACATGCTCTGACCCAGTCATCCAGCCATCACAATTTGCCCTTCTCAAAGTTGCTCAGATTCTTACGCTTGCCCATTTTTCTGCTTTAAACACATTAACTTTAAGAACTGACTGGTCATTTGCTACCTAAACATCCCACCCCTTGACAAGAGTAACGAGACAATCAATGTTATTCACTTCACTTGTCAGTTTAGATCATTTAGAAGATAAAACATTTTCATTTTTTCAAGACAGTTAAGGTAATGTAAAAGTAGATTTCCATACCATCACCAGTGCAAGCGGTATGAAAAGTGCATGCTACTTACTTTACTCTGACCTGACTGAGCTCACTTGTATTTATATAGCGCATAAGGAACAAAATTCAAGACTCTATCCACAACTTCTAGATGCTATATATATATATATATATATATATATATCTATATATATATATATATATATATATATATCTCACAGTATAGAATTATAAAATTCTGAAATGATTAATAAATAATTAAATGCCAACAATCTACTTATTTCCGTCTTACCTTTGGTAATGTATAGATAAAAGAAGTCACAGTACAAGATGGTTTGTACGAGTCCGGCAACAATTGCAATGAGATCAAAAAATCCCTCAAACTGGTAACGCCAAATCCAATTGAAAAGATACAGGGTACGGTAGATTCCCAAAGCAAATAGATAATGGCTAGTAATGGTCTCTGCTTCCCCAGTTTTGCTGACCATGAACAGTTGTGGCAAAATTGCAACAGACTCTAGGTAAATGGAAAATGTCCATAAAATCTGTAAAATAAATGGCAGACAGACATTTTCAATAAATTCAGTAGCAAGCTATGCAAACACAACAGTCACACTATTTAATGCCAACACTGACCCATAATATATAATAAATATATATATATATATATATATATATATTTATTTATTTCCGTCTCAGCAAAAGGTTTATTATGTATGCATGTGGAAGAGAGAGAGATTACCTGAAATGCAAAAGATAGGATATTTTTTTGGCATGTTTGATTATGTTTAATGCAAATTTTATGTCAATATTGTATTTGAAAGCTTGTAATACAAATAATTTTGATATCCATGATTAAGTAATGATTGCATGGTTTCCAATAAACTTGATAATTGTTAATGAATGTTTCCATATGTTCAAAAACATTAAGGGCTCATTCAGGCAACTGTTTTGATCATGCCATATACTGGATGAAACCCAACACAAGTAAACCGCACTGAGAACACAGCAGACACTGGGATCATTCCCTTTGACCTGTGATTTCTACTGCAGGTGCTGCAGTCCTTTGAGTTGTCATTATTATTGACTAGGTGGAGTTTGTATAATTCTGAGTTGTACAGATTTTGTAAATACATGCTACAGACAAACAGACAAAGTCTGTCTCCCACCAGGGACAAATTGCAAAGAAGCCCTCCAGGGCAAAAAAATTAGTTGCTGGGGTTCACCTTCAAATAATTCTGATATGTTGTTTAGCTCAGTAGTCATAGTTTCACATTACCCTATATTACGTGAACACCATTTTAAATAATAACTCCACAGACACAAACAAAAGTATTAAGGAAACACATTGCAAAAGTATTTCTTCTACAAAGACATCAAGTTCTGTGTGTTACATTCCTTCTTTTCTTACCTCTAGAGGAGTAAAATCATGGTTGACAAGAAAAGCCAAAATAGCTGTAGGGACAATAAGGAACTCCACGCGGAAGGTGTCATGGTTACCATCGTAAGTAGCTTTGAATTTGCTGTAGATCATCCACACTGTGGCATAAGAACTTGCAACATACACGAGCTGAGAATGCAGAGGATATACATGTTTGTATTAAAACATACTCTTTATGGTAGGTGCAAAGCAAAGTACTAAGAGAATTCTGTGTTTCCCCAAATCAGTATGAATTTATAATATCTATATTGTCTGCTGAACTTTAATTTGAGTCAAGTCTTTATATGTATGCCAAAAAAAATATTGTGGTGAAATTGTGGTAGGATTGAATTTTTTGGGAGATGCTATAGCGTTGGTGGGGAACAGGGATGGAAGAGTTACTTTTTTAAAGCATAATTTGTAGTGTCCCTAATTTAGGAATCAGTCAAAAACATATCTGAGTAAAGGCCAGAATATCAGGTAAGCCTATACCCCCCCCCCCCCCCCGAGTTTTACCAAGAATTATATTATTTCTAGTGATGCAGCATTTTAAGTTAAGTCACAACAACCCAGGAGAATAATTCTAGTACAAAGTATGGAGGCCAAATTTAGTAAAGCGGTGCGGGAGCATCTGAAGGGAATAGGACGATTTATGAAAGATTATACTTTTGAGTAGAGATAACGACATTTTGCTTTAATTTACCAAGAGTGACAATATTTTAGATATAATTTGGTAATAATTAAATTTATACAGGTTGTGGATATTAGCGGGGATGTAGATTCCCAAGTTTTTAATTTTGGTTAAAGAAATAGTAAATTGGGAGGTATTTTCTGGACTATATAAAAAATGGTCGGTTCCCAAAAGGGGCATCGATTAAGATTTGCCGAGATAGAACTTCTAACCCGCAAAAGAACATTGCATGTTTTAAATCGCATCTGAACTTTATTGGTGTCCCTGGTGCCAGAAAGGGTCCTTTTTGCACATCTGGTGGACCTATCCTAAGCTTCAATCATTGTGGTCACAGATTAAAAACAAGGATAATGCCTCCCAGCCAGAAATTCGCTCTACTTCACCTCACAAATATGGCATCTACTAAACACCAGAACAAACTTATTGGGCCCATAGTCAGCTCTACAACTTGCTGCAGCCACATGCCTACCAAATATATCTCAGGTAATCACACATACTTGGCAAACATATAGACAAATGAGGGTATACACATATCATTTTGAGGAACTTGTGTTCCCTAGTTTTCCTTATATAATCAATCCTTCTTCAGTTTTTGAACTAACCAATCCTCTTCGAGATGGCATATCTTCAGTCAAATGCAGTTATTGCCCTCGGTTTTCCTGGCATCAGAGTGGACTCCCTTGCAAATCTCCCCTTCCCATCTCTCCCTTTTGTTCTTTTCCAATTCTTCTTTCTTTTCAGCCCTTCAGCTATTTTAAAACCAATGGCATTGAATGCCTCATTTTAAGATTTTTTTTAAACAAGTGAGTGTAACAGTATCAGGCTCTTTTTGTTACAATATGTCTATGATTACCTCTTCTGTAATCCTTTTATGTAACATGAATGTGTCTGGCATTTGTTGCAATTAAAATTAATAAAAAAATAAAACAAACACTATTTAAGATACACTTACATTAGGCTACAAAACCAAAAATAAAAAGTAACTCACTCTCAAGGAATACCTGCTGCAGGAGATCCTTCATGTGCAATGGAAGTGAAGTATGTATTTTTTAATTATTTACTGGTCTATGATTTGAAAAACATTACCCCTAACTAACTTTCAATCACATAAGAGAATGTATGGAAGAGAGGAGGTGAAACTGGGATTCACAGGACTTAAAATTCTACCACAGTACAAACTCAGGTTTGTAAACCTGAACTAACCCTTGTATACAATTCAATAATATATCATCCACGTGGGGTTTAATTTTGAGCACTTTTTTTTGCAATCTGTTTAAGATGAGATTGAACAGAGTTTTTTCACAGCAGAAAAATGCAGTGCTTGAATGCTATGAGTTACTTATACAGAAGCACATTGAGATGACGGGAAAACCTTCTTCCATTGCCACACAAAAGCAATATACCTCTAAAGATGCTGCATGCAGCGTGCACATAACCGAAGCATCCTCATGTGAAAGAGGAAAATTGTTTCTCCTTCACAGTAATGCATCACTGTGGGAGTCCTTCGCTTCAGAGATCACTAGTTCCTAGTGAATTGATAGGAACTGTCATGTATATTTGTTCAGGCCACAAAATGGCTGCCTCTAGAGAGTGTGTGAGTGTTTTGTGTGTAAAAATAGCATTTTGTATTCTTTAGACCATCATTTTAGCTCAATTAGTCCATGCACATTAGAGGGAATAAAGCATATCAGATAAAATGATTGTGTATTACCTTCATGGAGGTATTGTAGAAGGAGATAAAGTTTGTGAACAGGTCTAGATATCGAGAGGTGAACACAATTGCAAAGAGGATCTGACTCTTCCCAGAGATACCTAAAAGTGAGAATTGAATTGCAGTGATTTGCAGCTTTACATATATTACATTTTATATAACAACAAGAAAACATCAAACTGGACCCACAAATACAGCAAATCCTTGCTATACTCTATGAAGATTTTGGTTGATGCAATAAAAAAAAAAAAAAAGTCATCATCTCCACATCTCAGACATTAATTCTGTTTGACCAGAGTTTATTTTATGTCGTTGTCAGGATGAAAGCTTGTATGTGTTTTGTGGATTTCAAGTAGACACACGAGAAAGCACTTTCATGTTGAAGAACATTTCCTTAATATCTCAAATAAAATGCAACAACCTGTTTGTCAAAATAGATTTCAATTAAGGCTCCTTGAAAACACCTTCTGCTTTGCCACTCAGGTTGGTCCGGTCCTCTTGATCAAAGCAGATTTAGTGTTAATATCCCTGGAGCCTCCTTTCCTGCAGTTTCCTGCTGCCTTTTGAGTATGGCTTGCACGTTTAATGGCTCCCTGTACATCTATCATTATTCTGTGCATGTGTCCAGCACCATGAAACACAATCCATAACTCACATTTATAAAAGACATCATTGTCTTCCAGGTGTACCGGAGTATGACAAAACACACATACATTCCCAAAAAGAGTTAGGTACTATCTAAGACGAGTTTGTTTTTTTTTCAAATGACACTGTCTTCCTGTAAAAATGTGATTATTCATGGAAAATGCACCATGTGTAGACAGATTATACGGTAGTACTAACAATTTAACTACGGTGTCCAAATATCAATTGCATTGTATGCGTTTGCCCAATTCTACTTACTGAGATGGTTTACAGACATTTCCTTTATTCTACAGCACATTTCTAGGTTTCTAGTGTGAGTGGTGATAGAGAGAGGAGTGTGCAGTGTATGCCTATACCACTGCAGACATTGGAGAACTCTCCTTATTGCTTCCCAGGCTGGTTTATTTCAGTAAGTGTGTGGACAGCCTCCCATGACCGTCACAGATATTGGTGAACAACCAGATCAGGTGGATTACAGAAACACTGGCAAGTAATATTTTGCAATTAAGTTTTAATTATTGAACTACATCTGAAAATTTAGGTTTGGGTGGTGTCATCATTTTAAATATTCAGCATTTTTTCTGACATATAGGAAATTATGTTGTTTGCTACCGGCCCTGTGCGAAAAATGAAGTGAACTAATCAATAGAATACAGATAAGCAAATCTTGAAAACCTTTGTCTTTGCTGTATGCCATAACTTTTGATTCTAATCTAGACAAGTCCAAACATACTTTATGAAAGGGAATATTCCATTTCAAATGAAAAGACAGAGACATGAAAAGAGGCATCAACATGCACAGTGAACGCAAAAACAGGTTAGAAAAAGAATAGGTGAGAACATAAAATAGAATAAAAAAAATGTGGCAAAAAAAATACAATTCAAAACAGTGAACCATAAAAAATGAAAAATGGTACGGAAATAAATAATACAAAAAATGAGAGGAAAATCCAATAGTTGTTTATGGATGTGTATAGCTGATGCCAGGAAAATAATCATTTTCCCCAGACTCTCCTTGCTGTGCCTTATGAAAACTAAAATTGGGATCTGTGAATAAATCATGTGACAAGCTGAAATTCACTGCAGTGCATTTACTTCCAATATCAGTGTCAGTAGGGCCACAAAAATGGAGTTTTACACCATATGTTTTTGACACATTGTGACAAATTACAACAGTTTTCTGTAAAGGCCCATAAAGCAATTGTCTAATACAAACTTCAAGGTCACAGTTTGCAATGAATAGACATTAGTCCAATTAATCCATAACTATATGTAGAAGTGTAAGTGTAAAGGCATAATGTGTATATAAGTTATGGCTGTGACTGGTAGGTTATAACCATGTCTGCAATGTACAGATGGAACACACTTTTTCTAGTCAACTGGCCTGATCTTACCGAACGCAATACCTAGCTCCGAACTCTACAAACATAGTAACACTATGGTGTGGGCAGGGTTAGTGTGGCAATATGCAGCATTTCCTCCTTTATTCAGGAGGCTCCATAAATCTAGTTTAATCATGCTTCCTCTGTATACTTCTTTTCTGATCGATGGTTTGTCACTATACATCTGTGAAAAAGCATCTTATAATCCGATACAAGTATCAGCGATAGTGGCCATTCACAAATATTTGTTTTCAAATTCACTTTATGGTAATGTTTTGAGTTTAAATTCACATTCAAGTAATAATAATAAAGTAATAATGATTTATTTATATAGAGCATTTTTCACAAAAGAACTCTAAGCACTTTACATTGTTACACAGGATGAGGCAGCTATCTTAGCGCACTCAGCGGCTATTCTATGAAATCGCTCACATCAGTCCCTGCCCCATTGGAGCTTACGATCTAAATTACATACCATACATGCACACAAACATATTAGGGTTCATTTATGTCAGAAGCCAACTAACTTACCAGTATGTTTTTTGGACTGTGTGGAAGGAAACCGGGTTACTCTGAGCATAACCATGCAAACATGGGGAGAACATACAACATATGTGTGCTACTAGTACAATGGACTGTATTGGCAAAAAAGAGCTTAACTAAAAGGCATCTGAAGCTTCTTATCCATAGCTGAAAGCAAGTAATAACATGCACAAAGGTTATTAGAAATTGAGGATATCTTGTACATATCATTGTATTAACATTTTTTAAAAACAAATAAATACATCTATATAGGTATACATCAGCAATTTTACTTTTATCACAGTAAAACCAGCCATTAAAGTTGTAGACTATTTTAGCTAACGATAAAATAGTCTGCAACAATAAACAATCTGCTATCAAAGTGTAGTTTACTTCCTTTTCTTTCTTCACTACCATCTGTTAATTAAATGCTTTCAAAATTAAATACCACAAATCAGAGTTATTAAGCAGCACTGGCTTCTATTAGGAGCTGAAAATATATATTGCAGTTTCACTGCTCCTTCAAAATCACTTCTGAAAACAATATACTACTTTAAGAGTAGACTATTTTAGCAGACAGCTCTCTACATTCATGAACTTTGTAAATCAGGAAGATACAATCAGCTGCCACTACTCAAACCCTTTCATCTGTGAATAATGTTAAATTACAGCTTTCCGAGACTGTCCATAAATGACACCAGAGGAAACATTTCTGGGAAAAATCTCATAAGAGTCACAGCAGCAGAACAACCACAGTACAGCCAGACTGTTGTATGATGTGCTATGGGCTGTTAAGATATTGTACTATTTTGCAGCTTAATTTCCATTTGTAGGATACAAAATCAAATATACCAAAGTGGCATTTCACCCCATAATACAGTATAGGAATAAGGTATTTAGCTGTATATTTCTATCGGGCAGGGTAAAAAGAATAATCATTCCAGATCAACAAGGCAGTTCTCCAGTTCAGCTACAGGAAAGTATTGAAAAAATGTTTTTTTCCAATATATTTACCAGGCATTTTGGCTATACCCCTTGAAACTTTGAAATAATTACATAGATTTTCAATCGTTGTTACCTGGAGTTGCACAATTTACTTATCCTCAACAGTTTTATTGACCTGTGCCAATGTCACTGAAAATGTTAAAAAGGTTAGGGAGTCTCAAGTTCCTCCTAGGCACCATATGCAAATATGCATCCACACTGCAGTAGTCAGGTCACTTCCTTGAACAACATTTATATTGTAGCCCTTTAACATAATGTTTAGCGATCAGACAGGATGCCACTTAGTGTGGCCTGTTAGGAGTTGATGCCAAGGCTATGAAGTGGAAAGACTTACACACTAAGGGCTAGATTTACTAAGCTGCGGGTTTGAAAAAGTGGGGATGTTGCCTATAGCAACCAATCAGATTCTAGCTTTCATTTATTTAGTACCTTCTACAAAATGACAGCTAGAATCTGATTGGTTGCTATAGGCAACATCCCCACTTTTTCAAACCCGCAGCTTAGTAAATCTAGCCCTAAGATTCAAATAGCTCTGAACTGACCTGTAGTCGGTATCCGACCTTTTAAAAGCTTGTTTTACTGACCATACCTACCCTTGGTTCTTATAATGTGGAACTCACTCCTATTTAATGAACTTGGAATAAATCCATTGGCAAGTGCAAATTTAGTGAACATACGGCTAGCTGAGCTGTTGTAAATTCTGTCAGTGGGGAAGAGGGAGGATTGGTACCCTCCTAAAGGGGATAGATTTCCCTGGCTACATCTCAATATTCATGATTGGCCAGGGGGCTTCGCAACAGTGGGGGATACCTGGCTGAAGGATATGAGCCAGTCCCATCCAATCCTGGGGATGAAAGTCTGTTGGCCAATCACAGTAAATACTGCAATGCAGGCGGGGTTCCCATCTAAAAATAAATGGCTGTCGTTCTTTACAAATGAGGTATTTATTCATATATGTGAAAGTGATAAATGGCTGTTTTATATTGAATTTACCCAAGTCCGAAAGGGAGTTGTAATGATGAGCTCTTTCAAAGCTGGTGGTGTTTTCTTTATATAGAGAGTAAAAAAAACTGTATAATGGAAGCACTTTACCCTGATTAGGTTAACAGGGCTATGAAATAACTCTGTAAACTACATGACAGAAACATGTCAGCCCACAGCATAGTAGTGTGCAGTGAGCAACCATCCGAGTAATCAGCCGATTAAGCAGAGCTGTTAAGATATGTAAGAGAAGGCAAGAAAATACCTCCTCGTCTACAAAATAATCCAAATCATTTCCTTAGTTCCACTTTAACACATTAAAGGAGATGCCCACTTACAAGACAATAGGTTGAAATCATTAATGCAATTGTAGCAAAATTAAAATTGACATTGAATGCATCACATGCCATTCAAATAAATGACATGTAATGTGCTGAATATCTATTTATAGTTTGTTACATCTTTAGGTGTATATAGGATTATGTTTTTTAATAGAATTTCCCATTTTGTAGGTCCCGATGTTTGAAACTAGCTCCACTTGCAATGCATGCATCATCTTTTGATGCTCAATGAATCGGCAAATACAGATGAGGGGGTGCAAGTGTCATGCAGGTCCTATGAGTACACAGATAGCTTTGATAATAACAACTATTAAAAAGGTCACTGTTTTAACATCTAAAGCTGGGTACACACTACAGAAATTTCGACCAACTTTTTATGCAGAGCGATTTTACATGCGATCGATGATCCGATCGCTCGGTCCATGGACTGCATACACACTAGCCTTGTTTAGGACAATAAAGGGAAGAGCGAACGTCCCTTTAGCGGCTTTTTACAGCCATGTTGTCGTGAGCAATGACTGTAATTTCGTACTCACTGTTGTGGATCGGTCGGAAGTTTATACACACTACACAGAGGAAGCGAGATTGGACTGAAAATATTAAAAGGTACGACCAACCAAATGAGGAGACAATTGTCCATTTGGGCAGACTTTCGACCATCGTGTCACTGCACACACTGACCCGACTTTTGAACGAGCGGTCATATGTCGGCTGTTTGAGCCGATTATTGAATGAAAACAGTGTAGTGTGTACCCAGCTTTACCCACTAGCTTGTAAGTAAACACCCCTACTCTCTAACTGGGAGTCAAAATATTTATACTCCATATGAACATATACCAATTCTTACAAAAAAAAAATACACAACTTATATTTCTTCTTGATAAAGAAGACAATAAAAAAAAAAAGACACCTTGCTGTTTCATGTGGTGTAACATTTATAAGATGATTACAATTTCTGACGTGCACACAGAGAGAAGGGAAATCACATAACAGCGCATAGCTATAGCATAACACATCCCTCTTAGATTATTTTATTTTTTATTTGGATTTATCATGTAAACATATATTAGTGACATCAAAATAGTCCTTCCCATTAAAAGCTTTGGCAGCATCGACCTAGGTCACTGACACTGACTTTGTGAATACGTAAGTTATTAATGCTTTACTAGCAGTAGATGGTGCTCTACGTCAACATTTAAAAGGACATGCCCACTTTTGTTCATATTTTTCTCAATATATATTGAGTACCTAACAGTACCGGAATCTGCTGCAAAATAAAAAGCCTTCTCTCTTAGAAACGATGGCATTGTATGTAGACACATGTACATGCCCACTCCTACCAGTGTATCATTGGTCATTCATTATAAGTGGGTTTGGATTCTAAATCTGGTGAATTTAGGCACTGTTTGATATACTCTATTAGAGTGTATCTAACCATTGTTAAGTAGGGAGTTTTAATTGCAAAATTGGCTTTGTTTTTTTTTTTAAGGTAAAAAAATCATGGTAATGTAAACACTGTTTACCCTGTGCTTTTGTGTGCCAGGGGCATTTGTCACAAACATAATTTATCACTATGCGGGATTTTGAAAACCTTTCTTTTTAGTTGTCAAACTGAAGTTCCAAACTACCAGTACAACTCTAACTTTAATGGTCAGAAAAATAAATACTTTCTTCCTCAAATTGCCCAGAATGAGGTCAAGCCAAGCTATCCACACAGATGCAGACAATGAAAGCACCGCTAACCCTTCATGAAAACCAATTATAAAATATTGTGTCATGCATGTCCTCATAACTGCATACTCTCTAGTCATGTAAAGACAAGGGCTAGATTTACTAAACTGCTGGTTTGAAAAAATGGAGATGAGGCCTATAGCAACCAATCAGATTCTAGTTATGTATTATTTAGTTAGTACATTCTACAAAATGACAGCTAGAATCTGATTGGTTGCTATACGCAATATCTCCACTTTATCAAAGCTGCAGTTTAGTAAATATACCCCAAAATGTTGTGAAATGTATTTCAGTATTTATAAAGCAACAATGTTCTATGCAGCACAGTACAAGTAAAGTGGTTACACAGTCCTAAACATGGCACAGAGGGTCCTGCTTGCTTACAAACTGAAATTACAAAGATAAATATTCAAACTATTTGATTTTATTTCTACTACCCTGAAACTACTAGTGCCTAACAAGGTCCAGAAACAATAATTATAAACCTGAAATAAGTAAAACAAAAGAAATAGTATTTTTCTGTGATTAGTGCAATACAGAAATAATTTTGTGTAAACATGCATAATGCAATTTTCTCAAACTCCTGATAATTATACAGGGCTTTTCTGTTCTGACTGGCACTGCTAGGGTTAACACACACTATATAGTCCTCCCAGTTGTCATGCATTTATCTTTATTTCACGCACGAACTTCCACGTCACCAGATCGCCTGTGGACCAATATATCCTCCCAGGAAATTAATCAAATCTTCTAATCAAAGCAGCAAATATATCAAATGTATATTACAAAAAAGCATGTTTTGTAAATGCTTGCAATGTACTTATACAATATACGCTATATTCCTGATCTTTATTAACTGCAGGGAACTGTGATCGACACTCATTTAATAACAAACAGGGGAAATAAAGATACATGCCCAGTGCCTTTCTGTGGAGGACCCTCATCAATACACTTACAATGCCTACAGCTGTGATCTGTATAGTAAACTCGCGTTCTATCACCAGGGCAATGTAGAATCATGCAATAATATTGACATAGATAACAGATAGCAAGAGATCGGCAGTTTTAATAAATCATGGTGGGTGATTTTTTTTTTTTTTGATCAATTTGTTTTGTGTTCCCCGGGTCTTACCAGCGCAGGACCTGGTTTTCCAGATCTTCAGCAGCAGAATGATGATTGCGGATAGATGGGAAATGTCTCCCAAAAACCTAAAGATGTTCATGGTGACAAAGATGTTAGTTTGTCTAACTTAAATAATATAAAGTGTCTCTGATTTCCCTGTAGGAAGTGATCGAGGCAGGAGTGTGTTGTGTGCTAGGCCTTGTGTGTGGGAGGAGGGGAGGATTCCAGAGAGGGAGGGAGGCCAGACTGAGCCGGCTGCCTTCACTGCCCCTATAGGAACCAGGAACTGCTCACACGTTCTGATGTGGTCACAGAAACACCCAGACTGTCATAGATCATGTACAAGTCATGGTGACTGTCTGGAATCAGGGATCGTTCCGACGATGTAAATGTGTCCTAGAGGGTGCTGCATACCATTAGCTGTAATTAAACTGTCACATTTGTAAGCAGGAAAACGACCAGGTTTTTGGATTGGATACTAGGGTATAATGTAAATAGTGGGCCTTTGCCACCTGCATAAAATTAAAGAAAACTCAGTAATAAAGTGCTTTCTTCTGTAATAAAATGCTCATACAGTTTTTGATTACACAACAATAAAGTTATAAAATGCTTTCTGCTGTGAATGCTATAAATATAGGATTACCAAATCGTGCTTTTAACTCCAACCGGAAGTTTATGAATTACACACGCTACAGTTTAATAGTTAACATTTCAAATAACATAGCAAAAATTACAGGAATGCAGTTTGTCAAGAGCAGACATTTTTCTGGGACTGTAAATTAGAGCTGGCACCATAATATAACTGGCAAATAGTCCCCATCTTAAATTCTGCCCAGGGCTCAAATTTGTTTAAATCTGTATCAGTACCAGTAGTCGAAGTGTGCAATAACGCCACCTCTATTGCCTTCATTGTAAAACTATAAAATGTCATTCTTTGTTATGATCTGCATATAATTTGCACATGATCACTATGTCTTCTGCCATTCTGTTTTTGATCATATGCTTTCTACTACCGTGGCCATCTTGTTTTATGGGGTTTGGGTAGAGAGCCTTATGGGCAACCCTCTCCACAAGTTTTCAGAGGCTTCCTCCTTATGGGGAGGAGGGAGAGGCTGAAGTGCCAGTTCCCCTGGGAAAGTTGTAGTCTACCTCCCCCTTCCCCGCCCTCTCTAGCTGTGCATTGAGCTAACTGAGTTGCTGTGTTTACTGTACTGTGCTGTTTCCCATTGTATTGTAATTTTGTTTGTCTCTGTACGGCGCTTAAGGCGCCTTGTGGCGCCTTATAAATAAATATTAATAATAATAATAATAATAATAATAATAATAATACCTGGGGGAAAAAGGGACTTACCCAAGCTTTGCTGTGGAGGTGGGCCTGAAGAGCCATTTCCCCTGGGGAACAATACGACCTACCTGGGGAAGAAAGGGACTTGCCCCAGCTTTGCTGTGGAGGTGGGCCTGAAGAGCCAGTTCCCCTGGGGAACAATACGACCTACCTGGGGGAGAAAGGGACTTACCCAACCTTTGCTGTGGAGGTGGGCCTGAAGAGCCAGTTCCCCTGTGGAAAGTTACGGCCTACCTGGGGGAGAAAGGGACTTGCCCAAGCTTTGCTGCGGAGGTGGGCCTGAAGACCCTTGCCTCCTAACAGGCATTTTGCCTCCAGAGGTCGGAGATCTCAATGGACCCTCCCTAGCTTTGGCGCAGGGGGGGCCTGAAGACCCTTGTCACTTTCTGAGACTTTGGCTACTGGGGTATGAGGAGAATTGCTCTTTCCCTTTAGAGAAGGGTCCAAGACCCAAGCACAGTCATTGCACTGCACTGGGTGATTGGATATATTGAATAGTCCTTTTCTGCAGCATGGGGCCCATCTCAGGAGCAAACACTACCTTGTATAGTACGGTGCATACTGAACCCTGCTGATAGAGCACTGCCCTTAAACAGCAGACTGCATTATCACTGTTGTGAAGATACCAGGTTTATCTGGCCCAATGCTACTCACTTCACACTGGCTGGCCACCCACGGGTGCCTTCCTATGCCAGGGAAGTCTACCCAGCACCTTCTAGGATTCGTATGGTCACTCAGGCAAATGCAGTTATAAAAATACAACAGTACATTTATTGTCATACAGACAACACTAGAATATTATGTACACACAGTAAATAAATGCCAGGCAGATTTACCACATCATCTCTCCCTTACCCCACTAGTTTAAGGAATTATAGTCACCTGGCTGTCCAGACTTTACGACCCATGGATCTCTCTCAGCTGCATATATAGACTCTAGTTAGAGAACGACAACTCAAACGCTAGATCTTGCACTCTTCATGAATGAAATCCCAGAATGAACACCCTTCCCCCCTGGAGTCGCTCCTTATATCTCGGGTCTAATTTCCACAGTCTTTCCCCTCCTTTGGGCAAACCCCTGGGTCTATTCTCCTTAACCATTGGTCAGTGCTGGACTAGGGGGGGTTGGAGAGGGGAGTGAAGATGAGCTGTCCTTCCACAGACCCTGCCCTGTTAGAAGGCCTGTCTGGACTAGCCTGGTGAGAGCAATGGACACTAATTAGTTTTCCCACTCCAGCATCTTACAACCTTATCCCTACCCATAATACCCCTGGCTTCACTTTAAAGACAATGAATAGCAACCTTACTGCAAGTCATCAATATACAATACACAGTATACATATTTACACTGAACTACAATGTCCCCTTAGCCACATGTTATTGGACAATGCAGTTGTAGTCTGGTGAGCTGCGGAACAAAAGCATGGGCTATAAAAAGTACTTGCTATAATCCACATTATGTGAGAAATGAGAAACTGAATGGTCACAGGGTTATCACACTCATTTCGTCACAACTGTCTTATTTGCAAACTAGCTTATTGAGCCATTTATCATTTGCACCAAGTGTGCCATTCGCCATCTGTGTCAGTGACTTCATCTATACTGCACCATTTATTATCAAATTCTACCAAGCCTAGTCATACCCGCAAAAATCTTAACTCTATTACTCTTTAACAGTTTTCCACCTCTCTCCATCACCTTCTCCCCCCAATTTCTATATTTTCCTCTCCTGATATGGCAGCACCACATTTTCACCAAACCCTGTCAACAGCCTTTGCTCAAGTTGCTCCAGGTACTCTACATAGTCCATGTCGACATCTTTGTCAGCCATGGCAAACTAAAGAAACACAAAATCTGAAAAGTTTTCCACAAAGCAGAACATCATTGGCGTAATTTTCATATCTCTAATGATTTTCTCACATTTAATGCTATCTACCACGCCTATCAAAATACTCTGGACACTGCTAAACAAACATATTTCTCATAAATTTTTAACATATTTAAACCTCTTTTCAAGCCTCCCACCCCAAACCCTCCCGACTACTATCAGTGTCCAAGATCTTGCTTCCTATTTCAAGGACAAGATTGTTAAGATCGAAATTGAAATGGTATCTTCTTCCTTGACAATCAACCAACTCAATTCCTTTACCAATCCATCTGGCACCCTCTCTCCATATGATCCCACAAATGAAGATGAATCTGTAATCTCTCTATATCTCTCTGGTATCTTTCCGTCATTATTCAAGCACAGAGTGATTACTTCTATTCTGAAAAAACAAAATTCTGACCCAAACTCTGTATCAAATTACTGTCTCATCTCTCAGCTTCTGTGCCCCTCCAAGATTCTCGAGAGAATTGCCTACACTCACCTCACACATTTACTTTCCTCACACAACCTATTGGAACCTTTTCAGTTAGGCTTTCATTCCCAACACTCCACTAAGACTGCATTGACAATGGTTGTCAATAATTTGATCACTGCTAAATCTAAAGCCCATTACTTGCTTCTAATTCTCCTGGATCTCTCTGCTGTAGTCGACACTGTTGACCACTCTCTTCTCATACAAACACTACAAACCTTAGGTCTTCAGGACACTTTCCAATCCTGGTTCTTATCGTACCTATCTAAACACTCTTTCATTGTTTGTTTCTCTGGATCCACCCCATCTCCGCTTCCTTTATCAGTTGGAGTACCACAAAACTAAGCCATAGGTCCTCTGTTCTTCTCTATCTACACCCTTACTCTTGGAAAACTAATAAGGTCGTTTGGATTTCAGTATGATCTCTATGCAGATGATACACAACTTTAGCTATCGTCTCCAGATTTCTCACCATCTGTTTTTAGCCTGCATTACTGACTCTCTTTCTGTCATCTCATCTTGGATGTCCTCTCTCCAACTCAATCTTAATCTTTCAAAAACAAAGCTAATAATATTCCCACCAGTCAAAAGAAGTTACCTAGAGGGTGTAGGGTTTCCTTTTTGGGGGTTCACCTTGGATGTCTGCGCTTGTGATGTGTGGGTAAGGTATTATGGAGGTTGCTGCCTTTACGGGTGTTTCAGGCGTTCCGCAGAACCCACACAAAAGAAGTTATCTATCTGACATTTCTATTCCTGTTGACGACATGACAATAAATCCTACCCAACTTGATGATGATGATGATGACTGGCGTTTTAATGTATATTTAAAAAGAACAAAATAAATACATTTTATTTGGTATTTGCCTGTATTTATTCACCACCTTCCAATGGTAATTTACCCTACTCCCACTTTCTGTAAGTAGTGGACCTTTTATAAAAACACAGACTGTTTGCGAATCCACTCATGAACAACTGAAGATAAGTCTGCCAGGGAGGACATTTTTTGAGTGGGCACCTAGGGTTCTGTTGTTGTAGGTACAGATAAAAGTTCAATACCGGTGACACGGGTATTGCAGATTTTTTTGATGTAGATATAGCCAGGGCCACTGCCAGAGTATTAAATTAAAATGCTGTCACAAGATCTAGCCTTGATCTGGCACCGCTGGTCATGAAATGATAATTTCAATGAAAGTTACAAAGTGTAGTGGTTTTCTGGCCACTGGGACATCTACTTTTCTTGGGAATGAACACTATATAATCTGCATGGAACAAAATACGGTCACCATAAGATGCATGGATTTATGAGACTGAACCTTAAAAAGCAACATTTCTCTTGTGTCGTAAAAATTTTCTTCACCTATAATCTTTTTTTCTCAGTATGCATTGCTGCTAGTCAGTTAAGACTAAAACAATAATGCTTAACCGCAGAGTCCCACTTTGTGTTGTAATAACAAATTTGTCTGCGTGCTGCCTATGCCTCTCACACACAGCGGCGCTATGGTTCATAGCTGCAGTTTGAACTTAAATTTGACATCAAATTCCCCCTCCCCTTCACTCTTCCCTCCTCAACTTTGTTTGACTGCACCATCCAAGGCATGAGACAAGTGGGGGATGGATCAGGGGCGAACGCAGGGTTTAGAAGGGGGGGGGTTTTCCGCCTCCCCGGGGAAAAAAATAGAGCGAGAGAAACCCCCCCTGCGTGCGCCACTGTGGATGTAGCTATTATCATCGTGTAGCTTGGCTCTGATGCTGATTAAGGATCACATATATTTACTATTATTCAATTTCATTTTCTTTTCCCATACTTCATTAAAATCTATGTATATATTATGGTAGCAATTTATTTATTTCATTTGTTATATTTCTCTCCTTTGTTTGCGGCTTTTGCTCATTTACTATCACAGAGGATTTCAGTAGTGTAAAATGTAAAATAAAACCTGTCACTAGTTTTGAAAAAGGAATAAAAGATTATTACTTTTGTTGTTTGTTTTCACCACACAGTCATTTTTTAGAACAATATATTCAAAACACAAACATATGAAGTTATGCCTCACTTGCGCTTAATAATAAGATGTACTGGTAACATTTTTACCCATTTGCTGCTAGCAGTCTGTGCAAAGTTTGCACCTCAGGAGGCAAAACCATTTCAGTCTTTTTTGCACTGCTTCGGCTTTGTGTGAAATAACGTTTTTACTTTTTACTCTACTCAAGCACATTTTAACACATTTTAAATTATTTTGAAGACAGAGAAGAGTATAATTTGGTGCCGTAGCTAAGTGTGTGTGTATATTATATATAGTGAGAATTTGGGCCTGATTCAACAAGGCATGCTTTCTGAGCGCAATCCACACTCAGTGCACGTATCGAGAGTTTGCATGCTTACAAATTCATCATTCCATGGATCTCAAGATCCATGCCCTGTTGAATTAGGGTACAGGGCCGCAGGATCTGTCAGCTCTATACAGTGTTAAAAAAACAGTACTAGGTAAGCCAGCCAGGGCTGGTGGCACTAAAGCAGGCGAACCTGTAGCAGTGAGTCCCCCTGTCGAAATGACACACAGCCCCAGACTGTTCAACACAGGGCTGAATTCCCTAGGGAGTGGGGTTTGCAAAAAAATATCCCCCCTGCCTCTAGGGACACCCAGCCCTGTACTGAAAGCACTAGGGCTTTTCACACACCCCTGGGCGGTGTGTGTGGGGTAATAAAGTGTGTGAAAATAGAGAAAACACGATTTTACTCTGTGGAACTACAAGTCCATTAACAGTCTTGGCATGCTGGTGCTTGTAGAACTACAACCACCGGCATTCCCAATGCATGCTGGAACTTGGAGAACCACAAGTGGCAGCATGCCCTGACACCCAGCGCTCGCTGATCCATTTAGTTCCATAAAATAAAATTTAAATAAACCACACCACTCTTTGATACCACATTAGTTTAGTAAAAATAAAAAAAACCTCTAACTAAAATGTAAATAAGTCAGACACCTTATTGTAAACACAGAAGTTTTTTTAAAAATAATAAATCCCCATATACTCACTATCTGATGTCTTCATTTGTAATTGATCCGATTATGTAAGCTTGTAATCCATAATGCTTGAAAGTATAAAAAAAACCCATAATATTCCCAGGTCCAGTAGTTGTCCAAAAAAATACATTCCCAGGTCCAGTAGATGTCCATAAAAAAGCACATTCCCAGGTCCAGTAGTTGTCCATAAAAAAGCACATTCCCAGGTCCAGTAATTGTCCATAAAAAAACCCAAAAAATATTCCACAGGTAGTTGAAAATATGTTTTTTTTTCTGTCTTGTAGCCAAAATAATCCACTGGATTGTTTCTTAGCTAGACCTTAACTGTAAACTTTTAAAAATACTTAGGTTTCTGTATTATGCTTTTCTTTGCTTTTGTTGCCAGTTGTTCTTTAGGAATATTAAATCTTTATTAGGATTTATAGAAACCATTTCCATACAATATCAACAAACAACATAAACATACTAGTAGGTTAATTGGCTGCTATCAAATTGACCCTAGTCTCTCTGTCTCTGTCTGTGTGTGTATGTTAGGGAATTTACACTGTAAACTCCAATGGGACAGGGACAGATGTGAATTGTTAGGAACTTACCTTGTCTCCGTTCCGCTGCGCTGTCAGCGGGAGCTGACAGCGGTGTCCATATCTTCAGCGCTGCTTCTGTTAGCGCTGCCGCACTTCCTGCTTCTCTCTGCTGCTGATCATGTGACTCCTGGGCGGGGAATTCAAACTACTATATCTTCCCTGCTCTGACACGCTGCCTGTGTCAGAGCAATGTGTTTCCTGTTCCTGGCTACAGTTCCTGTGTCCTGACTCCTGTGATCCTGCTCCCTGTTTACCCCTCTATTCCTCCTACTCCTGTGTACCTACCTGGCTGTGACCGACTATTCTCTGGATCTCCCTCTGGCACCGTATACCTGATACCTTCTGTGTACCGACCCGGCTGTGTTACCGACTATTCTCTGGATCTCCCTCTGGCACCGTATACCTGATACCTTCTGTGTACCGACCCGGCTGTGTTACCGACTATTCTCTGGATCCTGCCACACACCCATTGCCTCCGTGCATCTACCGGTTACTGTTCCAGACCTACTACGCCTGGAATTCACGGTTAGTGCCTGTACTTGCACCGCATTGTCTATTTTCTTGTCTGCCTGCCATCACTTAGAACTTTCTCCCTTACGTCAGTAGGCTAATCTGGGGGCCGTGACCTGCGGTTCTTCGGCAGCTAAGCCCACACTACCTTGCGGTGGTTCTTGGTGAAGACCGGAAGGCCGTTAGACTCCGCGCCCTAGGTAAGCCTGTGCTAATACTGACTAAGGCATCAAGATCGTAACAGTTTGCTCTGACCCCTTATCTAACTGATAGAAGCGACAGGGAATCCCACTGCGAGAGTACTACTGGATAACTTAGCGGCTCAGGTTGAGGAACAGGGGAAAAATCAAGAACAGTTATTACAGATTTTGCAGACTCTGTCTAACAGGTTGGATACGCTCCAAGCAGCTCAGGTGGCAGCTCCTAATCCTCCACCTGCTCCGGCCCCACAGCCTGCCCCGCTCCAAGCGGTTCAGCTGTATCTGCTCCCACCACCTCTCAACTCCGCATACCTAACCCACCCAAGTTCAATGGGGATCCTAAGGAATGCCGAGGCTTCTTGAACCAGTGTGCTATTCAATTCGAACTTTTGCCCGGGAACTTTCCCACACAGAAAACTAAAGTCGCCTATATTATTTCCTTATTGTCTGGTCAAGCGCTTGCCTGGGCTTCTCCTCTCTGGGAACATGATGACCCCATTCTCCATAATTGTGCCACTTTCTTGGAAACCTTCAGACGCATCTTTGATGAACCCGGACGAGTCTCCAGTGCAGCTTCTGGACTCCTCCGTCTGCGCCAGGGTACCCTTACTCTGGGCCAGTATGCCCTTCAATTTCGCACTATGGCGGCCGAACTTCGTTGGAACAATGAAGCTTTAGTGGCCACATTTTGGCAAGGCTTGTCCGATCGTATTAAGGACGAGCTAGCAGCCCGAGAGTTACCCACTACCCTGGATGCTTTGATCTCTCTCTGTAACCAGATTGATATACGTTTCCGTGAACGCACTCAGGAGAGAGAGAGTTCCCGTCGATCTACTTTCCGTTTGGCTCCTCGCTTCCAAAGTCCTATTACACCGGAGGAAGAGCCTATGCAGTTGGGAAGAGCACGTTTATCCCAGGAGGAAAGAGAGAGGCGGTTCAAGAATCGTTTATGCCTTTATTGCGGGGAACCCGGTCATGTCCTGAGTCAATGTGGGAAGCGCCCGGGAAACGATCGGACCTAACTGATGACGGAGAGACTAAGTTAGGTATGAACATTCTCTCTCCTATGGATTCTAGTTTTTCTATCCAAGTTATTCTGCAATATACTGATAAACAATTGTCTCTTCCAGCGCTTATTGACTCCGGTGCAGCGGGGAACTTTTTACGAGCTGACATTGTAGAGCGGTTATCATTGCCTAGGCAACCCTTAGATCCACCTATTGCCATTACAGCTATAGATGGCAGTCGTATCATTGGAGGATCCATTAAGAACAGAACTGTTAACATGTCTCTACGCATTGGAGCCTTGCACACTGAGGAAATCTCCTTCTTAGTCATTCCAAAGGCTATCAACCCGTTGATCTTAGGCCTACCTTGGCTCAGACTTCACTCCCCCATTTTAGATTGGCAGAAACCGTAAGTTCTTGCATGGGGTTCAGAGTGTCATTCCCGATGTCTTCCCAGGATTCATAGACCCGCTATGGGCTGTCTCCCAACACCCTCCGGTATTCCTCCTCAATATCATTCGTTTTCTGATGTCTTTTCTGAAAAGGAGGCTTCCAAGTTACCCCCTCATAGACCTTGGGATTGCTCCATTGAATTGTTGCCGGATAAGATACCACCTAGAGGACGGGTATTTCCATTATCTCTACCCGAATCAGAGGCCATGTCCCTATATATTAAGGAGAATTTAAACAGGGGTTTTATTCGGAAATCCTCGTCACCGGCAGGAGCAGGTTTCTTTTTCGTAAAAAAGAAGGACGGCGGATTGCGTCCTTGCATAGACTACCGTGGCCTCAACGCCATAACGAAAAAGAATAGGTACCCCTTACCATTAATCTCTGAACTCTTTGATAGGATCAAGGGAGCTTCAATTTTTTCTAAACTGGATTTGAAAGGGGCCTACAACCTTATCCGTATTAAACAAGGGGATGAATGGAAGACGGCGTTCAATACGCACGATGGGCATTTTGAGTATCTTGTCATGCCATTTGGACTTTGTAACGCTCCTGCGGTTTTTCAAAATTTTATTAACGAAGTCTTTCAGGATTTCCTGTATCAATTTGTTGTCATCTACCTTGACGATATTCTTATTTTTTCACCTGATATTATTACTCATCGCCATCATGTCTCCTTGATTCTTCAACGCCTTCGGTCGCATCATCTGTACTGTAATGTGGACAAGTGTGTCTTTGAAAAAACGCATCTTCCTTTTCTTGGTCACGTGGTTTCTGGCTCCGGATTACGTATGGACCCTGAGAAATTAAAGGCGATTTCTGATTGGCCCCAACCGGTTGGACTTAAGGCCATCCAGCGTTTTATTGGGTTCTCTAATTATTACCGCCACTTTATCAAATGGTTTTTGTCTGTTATTGCACCCATCACTTCCCTGACCAAGAAATCTGCCAACGCTAAGACCTGGCCACCAGAGGCGGTAGAGGCCTTCAAGTATCTTAAAGAAGCCTTCATATCGGCACCTATTCTTCAACAGCCAGATTCTTCCTTCCCCTTTTTTCTCGAAGTTGACGCATCCTCCACTGGAGTAGGAGCTATTTTGTCTCAGAAGAATTCTACTGGAAAGTTTTCTCCCTGTGGCTTCTTTTCTCGTAAATTCTCATCCACCGAAAAAAACTACGGCATTGGAGACAGAGAACTACTTGCTATCAAATTGGCCTTGGAGGCCTGGAGACATCATTTGGAGGGAGCCAGATTTCCTGTTACTATTTTTACGGATCACAAGAACCTGCTTTATCTACAAACTGCATCCTGCCTCAATCCCCGTCAGGCCAGATGGTCGTTATTTTTTTCACGATTCAATATGATCATTACCTTCAGACCAGGGTCCAAGAACAAGAAGGCTGATGCCCTCTCTCGTTCCTTTGATTCTATGGATACCGAAGAAGAGAGTGTTAGGTCTATTCTAGATCCAGAATGCATTTTGGCTACTACTCCTACTCGGGTGATCATTCCTCACGGGAAGACTTTGGTTCCTCCACATCTCCAAACTAAACTCCTTAAATGGGCTCATACCTCCCGTTTTTCTGGTCATGCCGGTATAAAGAAGACCTTGGAATTTATCTCCCGTAGTTATTGGTGGCCGGCTATCCGTTCGGACGTTCGACAGTTTGTGACGGCGTGTTCCACTTGCGCTCAGAATAAAGTTCCTCGTCAAGCTCCATATGGTCTGCTGCAGCCTCTGCCAATTCCGGATCGACCTTGGAGTCATCTCTCCATGGATTTTATCACAGATTTACCCTCCTCCAGAGGGTTCTCAGTAGTGTGGGTGGTCACCGATCGCCTTTCCCGAGCCGCTCATTTTGTGGCATTAAAAGGTCTCCCTTCTGCTCCTGTTCTGGCTCAACTCTTCATTAAAGAAATTTTCCGCCTACACGGCTGTCCAGATATTATCGTTTCTGATCGAGGAACTCAGTTTGTGGCAAGATTTTGGAGGGCCTTTTCTCGTATTTGTGGAATTAAGTTAAATTTCTCTTCTGCATATCATCCGCAAAGTAATGGTCTCACGGAAAGGACGAATCAAGAATTGGAGAAATTCCTCAGATGTTTCATTTCAGCTAAACATGATGATTGGGTTGATTTATTACCTTGGGCAGAATTCGCCCACAATAATAATTCACATGACTCTACCTCCATTTCTCCCTTTTTTGCTCTTCAGGGATTTCATCCTAAAGTTCCACCCTTCAAAGAGTTAACCGCTTCTGGGGTTCCTGCAGTGGATTCCCTTCTATCGGACTTCTCGTCTAGGTGGGATCTTATCAAACGCAAACTACTTCACACCTCTGCCATCAGTAAAAAAGCATTTGACAAAAGAAGAAGACCGTCTCCACTACTCACTCCTGGTGACAAAGTGTGGTTGTCTACAAAGAATCTTCGCCTGTTGGTTCCTTCTAGGAAATTCGCTCCCCGATTTATCGGTCCCTTCAAGATCATTGAGGTCATTAATCCGGTGGCCTTTAGATTAAAATTACCCCCTACCTTGAGGGTTCCCAATGTCTTCCACATTTCCCTTCTCAAACCACTTGTTGTTAACAAATTCTTCTCTTCAAGAAGACCTCCTGCTGCTATTTCTGCACCAGATCAGGAATTTGAGGTGAAGGAGATTCTAGATTCTCGGATTTCCAGAGGTTCCTTGCAGTTCCTGGTTGACTGGAAAGGTTACGGTCCTGAAGAGCGTTCTTGGATTCCTGCACGAGACCTTCATGCTCCGAGTTTGTTGAAGAAATTCCATACCAAGTTCCCTCTAAAGCCTTATAGGTTGTCCGGAGGCCACCCCTGAAGGGGGGGGGGGTACTGTTAGGAACTTACCTTGTCCCCGTTCCGCTGCGCTGTCAGCGGGAGCTGACAGCGGTGTCCATATCTTCAGCGCTGCTTCTGTTAGCGCTGCCGCACTTCCTGCTTCTCTCTGCTGCTGATCATGTGACTCCTGGGCGGGGAATTCAAACTACTATATCTTCCCTGCTCTGACACGCTGCCTGTGTCAGAGCAATGTGTTTCCTGTTCCTGGCTACAGTTCCTGTGTCCTGACTCCTGTGATCCTGCTCCCTGTTTACCCCTCTATTCCTCCTACTCCTGTGTACCTACCTGGCTGTGACCGACTATTCTCTGGATCTCCCTCTGGCACCGTATACCTGATACCTTCTGTGTACCGTCCCGGCTGTGTTACCGACTATTCTCTGGATCTCCCTCTGGCACCGTATACCTGATACCTTCTGTGTACCGACCCGGCTGTGTTACCGACTATTCTCTGGATCCTGCCACACACCCATTGCCTCCGTGCATCTACCGGTTACTGTTCCAGACCTACTACGCCTGGAATTCACGGTTAGTGCCTGTACTTGCACCGCATTGTCTATTTTCTTGTCTGCCTGCCATCACTTAGAACTTTCTCCCTTACGTCAGTAGGCTAATCTGGGGGCCGTGACCTGCGGTTCTTCAGCAGCTAAGCCCACACTACCTTGCGGTGGTTCTTGGTGAAGACCGGAAGGCCGTTAGACTCCGCGCCCTAGGTAAGCCTGTGCTAATACTGACTAAGGCATCAAGATCGTAACATGAATGAGTTTTCTGTACAGTGCTGCGGAATTAGTGTCGCTATATAAATAAATGGTGATGATGATAAAGAACATAGGGCAATAAAGGTTTTTGAATAATAGCATAATAAAGCTATAAAACACTTTGTTAACAATCCACATAATGGTAAAACAACAAGGCACAACACGTGAAATTGTGATTAAGTACTAAGCCAATAAAACAGGTGATCCCTGAATTCTAGACAATGTAAGTAACATTCATTAAAAAAGTAAACAGAGGTTTGCATAAATCGGGAGGAAGGATGGAAAACTGGATGTTGAAGAAGGAGGTTTATGTGAAAGTTTAGGGTCCTGTGTCTAACAAAATCTGCGAAGAAAATGGCGTAAAAATTTGGGAATAGGAATTGCGTCAGATGAAGACGAATTAATTGAGTTAGATGTCGCAGTATCTGTGAAGTCCAACCATCTGCTCCAAGTAGCACAGTAAATTTCAAATTTGTCAGGGTAGGATAAAATAAGATCATCCATACATATGAAAAGTTCCAACCTTGCAAGTCATTCTTTTAACCTTGGAGAGGAAGGAGATCTCCAGTGAACTGGAATCACCACTTTTGCACATTTGAGATTATTTAATAAAGATTTGTTGTATTGGGTTAATATTATGGTTGTCATATTAAGCAACCAGAAACACAGGCTTTCTGGGACTTCTTTCAGGATTTCTTTTGAGGTGGAGATCCCCCCATTCCAGAAGGGACGTATTTTGGGGCAATTACATCAGATGTGGAGAAGTATTCTTACAGGATTTCTAATACCTGTTGGAGTTACAGCGGGGTGCTGCATCTCCAGCAGGTATTAGGAATCCCTTGGTAAGTTCTGGCAAGAAGGCTAGGGCAATGATACCACCTGGAAAGGACTTTATATTGGGTCTCCAGTACCATTGTACTAACCGAACATGCCTGAGAAAAATGTAAGGCCAGTTAGTTTCACCAACCAAACCACCCAGATCCCTTTCCCAATCCCTTGTGAATTTTGTAAGTGAGCTAAAAAGATTTTCTATGAGCAATTTATATATGATGGACAGTAAGCGAGAAGGACAAATGGCTGTTAAACACATTGGGCTTAATTCATTAAGGAAAGTAAGGCAAAAAAAAAAAGGAGTACGTTTTGTCCTGGACAAAGCCATGTTACAATGCAATGGGTGCAAATTAGTTTGTTATTTTGCACATAAGTTAAATACTGGCTGTTTTTTTTTCATATAGCATACAAATACTTGTTTACACTAAAATTTAAAGTTGATCTACGACATGCCCTACCCCAACTATTAATCTGCCGTCAAATTTTAAATTTACTTCCCCCTCCAATGCAACATGGTTTTGCCAAGATGCAAAGTTACTTCTTTTTTTTGCTTTACTTTCCTTAATGAATCAGGCCCATTGATTAAAACATTGTAAGTACTCTACTTATCTTCCTGTAAATATCTGCTGAATTCAGAAAATGCTTTATCTGGAGATTTCTGATTTAGGCAATTTACATTTAGCTTGAATGTTGCCAAATGAAAATACACCCGAAGGACTCACCAACTGGCCGACATGCACCATCCCCGCCCTACTCCACTGTCAGACAACCCGGGAGGGAAGGCAGAATTAGCAAACAGTGGCATCAGAGGTGAAATTTGAGATGAAATGTATTTTGTGTCCTTAATTTACCCCATCGTGTGAGGTTCGGGTTGATAGTTGGGTAACGAATGGTCTGCGTAGCCTGGGAACTATTTCAATGAGGGATTCAGAGTTATTTATTTTCTATTGGCACCCACTGCTTATCCTCCCTCAAACTAGTCCACACCAAGATCCTGCCAAGCATAAACAAATCATAATAAGTATAAAGATAGGGGGAGCTGGAGTGCCACCAAATATTTGCGCCTGTATAAGATATCATGTCGGAAGAAAGGTTTCTTCCCATGCCACGCAAAGTTTCTTATTGAGCGATGTGGGTGTGTAAACTAATATTGCGGATATGAATGGGTAGGGCTTCTAAACATTATAAGATTCTTGGGAGAATATTCATTTTGACAATAAAGGTCTTCCCTATCCAGCGAAAACTTTTTTTTCGCCACTCTCTCAGATCAGTACAAAATTTGTGCACAATGGGGAGGAAGTTGTCTTTGAATTACTGGGAAATTTCTTTATTGATAATCATTCCTAAGTATTTAAGATGGGTTGGATGTCATTTGAAGGCAAACGCATGCTGTAAACCTTCCACCATGGTGTAGGGAGAAAAGGTATTAAGTGCCACAGACTTTTAGTATTTCATTTTGAAGTTTAAATATGTTTACAATTTGTGAAATTTGTCAACCTTTCCTATGGAGCCTATTAGGTTGGTGACTACAGCTAGAAGGTCATCTGTGAAAAGGACAAGTTTGTGATCATCAGTACCTATTCGGACACCAAAGATGTTAACCCTGATGGATCTGGCCAATGCTTCCATGCAGATCGTGAAGATGAGTGGTGAGAGTGGGTACCCTTGTCTAGTCCCATTGAAAATATCTATTGGTTCTGAGAGGGCACCATTCATTTTAATATTAGCAGTGGGATGTTTATATAGTGCAAGGATCTTGCCAAACCCAGACCCAAGTGTTCGAGTAGACTTTACATAAACCTCCCATCTATTGTATCGAAGGCCTTTTTAGCATCCGTAATCAATATAGTATCAAATCAATAACCTTGGTTGTGTTGTCCCTCACCTTGCGACCTGGGACAAATCCAACCTGGTCTGAGTGGATCAAGTTTAGTAGTATGAGTTTCAGTCTATTTACAATAAGTTTCACATATAACTTCACATCCATGTTAAGTAGAGAAATTGGTCTATAACTAGCAAGCTGGGATTGGTCCTTCCCCTGCTCATATATAACGGTAATGTATGCTTCCAGAGCCTGATTCGAGAAGTGTGTGTCATCTGGAACAGCATTAAAAGCTTGGACCATCAGGGGAACCAGTCTGTTCTTAAATGCTTTGTAATAGCAAATTGTGAATCCATCTGGACCTGGGCTTTTCCCAGATGGGGTAGACTTAATAGCTTCCTCCAACTCTCTTGTTGTAAAAGGTTGTTCCATCAAATTTTTATCAGCATCTGAGAGAGTGGGAAAGTTAATTTCATCCAAGTAGGATGAAATATTCTATTGTTGGAGTGAAAGGTACTCTTGGGGATATGTTTAGAAAGATTATATAGCTTTGAATAATAGTAAAACACAGCCACCATTTCAGTGGTGAGCCAACATTCCTTTCCCTTGTCATCTCGATTAGATGCTATGTAGGTAGTGGCTCTTTAAGCCCTTAGGGCCTTAGCCAATAGTGTAAAACGTTTGTTTTTAAAGCTAAATTTACTCTGGACAGGGAGGACTTATGACTTGAATCCAAATCTTTAAGTTTTTGGGGAAGGTTAATTTTTTGGGCTTCTTTCTGGGTTTTTTTTTAATAAAGGAGCCTAACTGTATAAGCTTGCCCTGGAGTGTACATTTTGAGATTACCAAACAGATACCTTGGGAACCTCTGGGGTGTAATTGAGAACAATATAATCATCTACTGCCATTTCCAGTTGATTATTGCAAACAGTGTAACAAGCTTGTTGTGTCTCCAGGATCAGTGTTTAACATAAGGTTGATTCAATTGTAAAGTTAAAGAGATGTGTATATGGTCTGACCAGGTGACCTGCCCTATAGTGGTATCTATTGTCTGATAGAGGAATCTATGGAAATGGAATAGGTAGTCAATTCTGGAATACACTCTGTGTGAATGTGAGAAGAAGGTGTAATCGTGTTCGGTGGGATATTGGAGTCTCCACATGTCGACCAGCTGGTGCTCATGTAGGGTGCACATAACTTTACTATAAAGTGTCTGCGAATGTCTGGTAGCCTTGCCAGTTAAGTCTAGAAAGAAGAGAAGAGCATATTAAACAACCTCTTTGATGAACCTTACAGTATACAGCTGAACATGAACTTATCATGTAGGACCTAATAAAAAAAAAAGCATGGGAGAGCAAAAGCACAAAACTACAACTAGAAGTGCATCATCATGTAATCAGTCAGTGAGAAAAGTTCTAGTAGGGAAGTTTTGAAAGGAAATAAAGTAGTGAAGATTAATCACAGCAGGAGTTTCAAGTGTCCTAATCACCTGGAGAGTTCTGTTGTCACTTCACCAACTTTTAGGAAATTCCAACATTTTTCCAGGATCCGTCCTCCTGAGGTGCAATGGTAGGAAGTGAATTTGCAATTCAGGCTAATTTTCTGTATATTGAGGGCAGAACAGAAGAGATCCAGGTCTGAAGAATCATGGAGGGCTACAGTTTTCCAATTGTGCATGACTTGGAGATTAAATGGTAAGATAGATATAGTGCCAAGTCACTTAGATGTGGTTGTGGAGGCGGGGGTTGTCAGTAGTCACTTTTTCCCATTTAAAGTTTATGCAGCCATAGAGTGCAAATCAAGTTCATTTTTAAATTTATTGCAAGTTCGTGCTGGCAGAAGTTGTGCAGGTAAAAGGGAGACTTTCCTATAAGAAGCAGGTATGATCCAGCCTTCAGTAGAGGCCACGTACAGATGATGTAAGAAATGTCGAGCTCAGAGGGAGGCCTGAGCAGTCAGGTTGCTGTTGGTAATTTCCTTTTGCTGCGCTAAGCAAGCAAATGTAAGATGGTGTAGGATCTCATCATGAAGTGTACAGAGCTAAAGATCATATGTAGCTATCTTGGTAACTAGGCAAAGCATCAGTAAATTGTGTTTTCTCTATGCCCAGCAGGAGCTTACAATCCACAAAGCTGATCAAATGTTAGAGAAACACAGTGTAGATCCACAGTTCTAGTTTAGCAGGCAGCCATCTGATGACTGTGAAAACATAAAGGCTGTATATCTCAGCAATCACAATATGTAGGTTTAAGAGACAAAGCTTGCTTTGAAGCAATGCAGGACTATGGAGAAATGCAGCTGGAACAAGCGACTGAGAGAATGAATGCTGCAGGACATCCAAACACTCTCTCTGGCAGCAAGTAATATAAGCAGGTGTAGTGGTGTGAAAATACCCAGCACACTCACTTTGCAGTTGAATTTGGCTCCATCAGGATGAGAAAGGCAGTTCTGCCCTGGATTCAAGATGGTGCTGGGAGGATAATATTTGTGGCCTGAACATAGCTGGAGTCGGTGATGGGCTATTGTACCTCAAGTGAGAGCTGGAGCAGTCCAGATATGGAGCACAACTCAAAAGCCCATTGAGACCAGGTAATAACTGGTTAGCGTCCGTTTTGCTCTGCACAAGTGAGCCTGTGGCGGGTACAGAGGTGTCACAACCTGGGCCCACTGATCGCTCGGTCAGGTCCCAGTTCATCTACCTTAGGGGTTACAACGCTGCTTCGCCGGCCTGGCGCAATCTAAAGGTTGGGCTGCTCATGCACAGTCCGTACTTTTCTCTGCTTCCATTCTTTCCTATAGGCTGGTGCCCTCTAATAGCTGTATTATTTAAGACACGTCTTTTCTTCAAACAAGTGTCAGTTCTTGAAGTCTCTCCTTGTGTGTGGACATGTTCTGGCTTCCCTGTTCTATTTAACTTTTACTGCTATAGTGTTCTGAACATTATTGGACCTCCGCTGCATACCATGGTATTCCACCTGATTCAGTTCCGGTGCTCCCTAGCATACCTGGACCTAAGAATACCTTCAGCCGCAGATCTGTATAATCTTCTATATCTGTTATACTATTCTGAACATTGTCTGGATTTCTGCTGCCTACCATGGTACTCCATCTGATCCAGTTCCTGTGCTTCCCAGCATATTTGGACCTAAGTATACACCTGGCCGCAAATCCAAATATTCCGCTATATCTGCAAAATTGTTTTGAACATTCTCTGGACTTTTGTTGCTACTTGCGGTGATCCTACTGATCCGCCTCATTGTGACTTACTCTCCTTAGTGTTTCCTCTACTACCTTGTACCTACCTGTGCAGATCCAATCTCCCCTATAGATCTCACCTGATACCGACTGGAAGGGCCGCGACCTGTGGCACGGGAGCAGCAAAGCCCATTTCCCCTTGCGGTAGTCACAGGTGAAAACCTCCTGTGTCGTTAGAGTCTGCGCATCCCAGGTGGTAGTGCCAAACTAGGCAAGTCTAAGGGTCCTACCAGCCCCTTGGATTGTGACAAAAAGGTTGCACTGTGTTGTCTGAGAGCAGAGCTGGTAAGTTACCGCTCTGGGGGGCGAGCATCTTTTCTACTCTCATGACCACCCAGTAGGCCTATGCGTTGCCTCTCGAGAGCAAAACAAGTGGGTGCCAGAGGTCTCAGTGATAGAGACTAGTGCAATGTAAATTGGTGGTGAGTAAGGGAGAGATGGTGGAGCAGTGTGACAGGGTGTAGAAAGACACATTCCAGTGGCCTATGCTCACAGTCTGATAGCTGATCTCCTAGTGCTCCCTTATAAGAAATTAAGTGCTCGAAGGTAAAGCTTTCAGTGTCTCCTTACTGTTGGCATTAGTTTTCAGAAGAGTTATCCAGTAGAAAGGAGGCTGGAGAAGATTGTCTATCTGGTGTGATCAGGGCCACTAGAAAATGCTACCAGCCATCTTAGCTGCTAGGCTTCGCCCCCAAGTTGCCATTTGTTTTGGAGTGATGGTCAGAGATTGACAGACCCCTGTGCCAAAACAAGTATAGTGTATGCATTTTACTGCTACTGCTGCTGCATTCATTCAGCGTTGTCTTCGTTTTCTTTAAAGTAGATCTGTCAACAGAGGATTTCTTTGTTATTTACTATATAGTAGAGAATGGGTCTTAGTTAGCCTTTTTACAAGGTGGGCAGAGTTACTGGCAGTAGGGTCCAGTTTAACACAGATTTGAGTAAAAGACAATACAATTCCAAGCATCCCTTAACTGTAATTAGCCAGAAAATTACATCTGTCTCCACCAGAAATTGTGCTTTAGTGCCAGAATAACAGGAACAACAGAATCTGCTGGGGAACACAGAGAGCACAGTCAGTGTGAGTACTGTGAATGTGAGAGTCTTACAACCAGTCAGGAGAATAGACAGTGAGAGACGTGAAAGGCATTACACCCTACAGACAGACAGGCATCTACTCTAACAGATAAAGCTACAAGTTTGGTAAAGAAGGCTACGATTTGGTCAGGCAGGCCTGCCTGAATATTAAAGGTAGCTGCAAGACAATCAGAAAGGATTGCCAACCCCACAGAGGAGTCTGTTGTAGCCAAGAACTAGTTTGCCAGCGGAACTGTACAAGCTACCATCAGGGCCGGATTAAGGGAATGGAGGCCCCTGGGCTAAGGGGGCCTCCATTCCCCCGTGATGCCCCCCCCCCGTGATCGAAGCTGCCCGCACCCCCCGTGATCGGAGCTGCCCGCGCCCCCCCCCCCGGCACTTACCTCCTTCTCCGGCGCGCTGCACTCTCTTTACTGAGGAGATCTCGTGAAAGTGAGACTCACGAGATCTCCTCAGTAAGGAGACTACAGCGCGCCGGAGAAGGACTGCAGTGAAAGTGCTCAGCAGCACTGATCGCGCCGGGGGCGCCCCCGCCCCGACCGATCAATACTGCTGTTGAGCACTTTCAAAGGCCCCCTGGATGCCATAGGCCCCTGGGCTGTAGCCCAGTTAGCCCTATGGTTAATCCGGCCCTGGCTACCATAAGGGGAATCCAGGTCCTATCTTTTAACCAACCCAGGGTGTCAGGCGCCGCTCTCACACCATGTTAGGTGTTGGGAGCGGACGCCTGTCTCCTCTGCCAGGGACGTACTTCCGGTCCGCGGCCACGCATGTGCGGTGCGCGGGTCCCGTTGCTAGGCAATAATAACCCAGAATCTGGAAATTCCAACAAGAGTCTGATACTTTAAGCCAGGTGCAGGCAGCTGTTAAACTCCCAGCTGGCAGCCGGTTCATCAGGTACAATTATTTAGTACTTGAAATTTTAAGACCCGTAACGAATACTCAGGAGACGTAAAAGAAGTAATTTAAAATCCAATATTTAAGCTATGAATAGTATGCAATTCAATTCAAAGTTAACATCAAGACCAGAGCTGAAGGACAAGGCACTCCAGTCCACTAAACGGTAAAGAAATATTGTGATATAGAATGGTTACGAATTATTATAGACATTAGATGAGCTGAATCCTAACCTCTTACATCCATTCAGAGACAATATTTGATTCACAGATAGCAGTAAAGCAGCTGTCAGAGTTCAAAGCCAAGATCTGATACAAGGGATACAATAAAGCTTAGTCGAGTTCACATAATAACTCACCATCATGCCCGTGTCACAACTATATATATAGTGTTCTTTATTTTAAAGATAACTTATCTCATATTATAGCTGTTACATAATTTCCTAAATATGATGGACAGTATTAAAATGCAAAATATTCCTCTATATCAAAACTGTCTTCCTAGATAGAAAACATCACAATCCCTTTTTCATATTCCTATACCTTTTCCTGTATTTAATTTGCTTTTGAAAACTGACCCTATTTTGACATGGAGTTCCTTCTTCTTTTCACTTAAAAGAAAAGACGGTATAAGAAACTGACCGTACATATACTGATGGTCACCATGTCCCTTATAGCTCTCAACTGGAAAACCATTGCCTCCCCCCATCTCTCTCCGCCCTCAAAAAGCAGATTTGGCACGTTGCAGCCATGGTAGAGATTGCCTATTATCTTCAGGACAGGGGCCATGTCTTTAACCAAGTCTGAGCTCCTTGGCTGTTAACAGAGCATGAGTTCCCCTCTCGCCCATTACCTCTCCTATGATGTCCCATAGGTGGTGATTGGTCTCTCCCCCCATAAAAACTCCCTTCTTCACCTCCTTGAACTAGCTACTCATTATTTGCTTTCCAAGCCCTCACACTACCCTACTTTGTGGTCACCACCACCCCCCCCCCCCCTCCACATTCCTTACCACACATATCTTCCTCTGCATCCACAATCTGGTTTCTCAGTGCTCTTTGTAAATAATTAAAACCTGGTTTTCCTCCATCCTATATGCCACTTGGATGCAATTTTATGAGTTTAATTTACTGTTTATGATTCTTCATGCTTACCCAAGACCTCTATTGTCAATGTTTTCTGTACATCTTTGTTTGACCACCTAAATTAAAAAATTATAAAAAAAAAAAAGAAAGAAGGGACTTCATGTCAGAAGAGGAGCTAGAAAAGGCCACAAATTTAAGAAATTCAAAGAAAATAACTTAACTAATCAAGATAGAGCAAGATGACATTGACTGAAGCACATAAATCAGTTTTAAGAAAGGGATTGAAATATGCCCCAAATAGCAAGCTGGATAAATAGCAGACTTACATTGACTTCCACATATTTACCCTTAAAAAGTTTTGATCCAAGACACAGAGGCAAACAGCCACTGGCCCGTCAACAGATAAATATATATGCATAATGAGATCAAGCGTCTTCTACATTTTACCCCTCACAGATGAAAAATCACTTTATGAACACGTTTCAGAAATTAATTAAAGACAATATACAGATGATAAATCAAAATAGGCCAAAACAGAGATTGATTCTAAGTAGGAAGCAAAAAACTGCTTTGAAGGAACGGGAAAAGAACCAGAATATTATTATCAAACCATCTGATAAGGGAGGCGGAGGTTACATTAAATAGTGAAAATTGCCTAAAAGAAGCCATGAACCTATTGTATGATGAGGTCACATACAAGACCTAAACAGAAACTAAAACTCTTACTAAAACATGACCTAAAATGAGTATAAATTCCTAACAGATCATCCAGTACTTCCACTGTTATTTTGCTTTCCAAAGATACATAAAGATCCATAAAACCTATCAGGTAGTGCGATAATATCTGGTAATAACTGAAATTTGTCATAGTACATAGACCAGATTTAACAGGAATTAGTAAAATAGCTCTCCAGATGCTGGGGAACATAATGGGGACCAAATTTGTACTGAGCTATGACAACTTATTCATGAGCTGTTGGAAGGAACATAACATTTGGAACCACCCCAAGCTCGGTGCAGAGTTTGTCCTACGGTGGCACTCCATAGATGATTTAATTCTTATCTGATAGGGTAATCCGACTGCCTTAGAATGATTCCTGGAACAGTTCAATAACAAGATTATGAATCTTCAATTCATAAAATAAGGATATGCCAGTCTTCCTAGATTTGACAATCTTCAGCAGAAAAACTTTGGCAGTAGACAGTATCTCAGTTACACTGGTAATGTAAAAGTATCTCTGACACTGATTCACAATAGCATACACTCTCTAGTATAAATGGTGTTCACTTGAGGCAGGTATGCACACAGGCTGATGGCAGGGGCGGATCTAGGAAATTGCTATACCCGGGGCGATGTAGGGGGGGCTGATTTAGGCCCCGCCCCCTTTCCGACTTCTAAGGCTGCCGGCAGCTGCACAGTATGTGCAGGTCCACTCGGCAGTGACAGTGTGCTGTCCCGCTGCTCTGCTTGTGTTTAAAACACAATTAGAGCAGCCGGGCAGCACACTGTCACTGCTGAACGGACCTGCACAGTGTGCAGCTGTTGGCAGCAAGCCCCTGGTAGGGGGGGCTATCGCCCCCCCCCCCCCCCCCCCCCTGTATCCGCCACTGGCTGATGGTTACACAGTCCAAAAAGCTCAAACATTTGAGCACTCAGAAAAAGCAGCAGCACTACTGAGACAAGCCCGTAGACCTTCTGTGTGGATGGAAGAAATGCTGAAGTGAGAGTAAGTACTCTAGTAGTTAAATGTAGCAGAGCTACCTGTGAGTAGCATGCTGTAGCGTGCTGCAGATGGAAAAAGTATTCTTGAATCAAATCAAGTAGCCTCGAAACACAACTGAGATAGGCCCAGAGCCCCTCAGTGCAGTATCAGCAGAGTGATGTAGAAATATTTATTTTCTAGCCAGCAGATAAATGTTTCATATAAGCAGTTCTATGTTGAAGCTGCAGTACTCATAGAATCAGCAAACAGAGTGAGGTAGAAAGATTTTCTTCCTAGCCAGCAGATTATTTTTTGATATAAGCAGTTTTATATTTTTTTACAATTTCTACAGACACATGGCAAAAGGAATATATCAAAAACTGAGAACATGACATGTAGGTTGCATAAGATAAATTATTGGTTCATAGCACTACTCTGGCACTAATCATTAATGGTGTTGTACATTGGTAGTATTTCATAATCTTGCTAAAAGTGGAGTTGAATGTTTTTAATGCTCTGCTTTTTGAGAAGGCAATAGAGTATCTCCCTGTAGCAGGGGGGTTGGCCTAGATCAGGTTAAAAAAAGCTGTCAAGTAATAGTTTAATGGAAACAAGAGTTAAAGGAGTGAGAAATTGTACAGAAAGGAGTTACAAGGAAGTTAGTGGAAGTGGAAATGGTAGAGATATAGTGAAACAGGGTTTGATAGGAAATTGACAGCAGAAGACTAAGCTACTATCTAGATACATTGTTAGTAAATTACTATCACTTTGGGATCTTAGATTTTCATTCACGTCCCCTCTTACTGATACACTCCACATGCCTTGATATCTGCGCCTTAATCCCAAATGTTAAGGAACACTATTCTGCATGCAATTCATGTCTGAATGCAAATTACACTTCTGCCACGAATTGAGAGGCAGAATAGGGGAGGTAAGAAGCGGACTTACGTAGCCCAGGTACACTAAAGGTGTCCCAATGCAAATGTACCCCATTCACATCCTAGCTTTGTCATAAGTATGCTTTATTTCAGACATAAGCTTTGCGCCAGCCCTAGGGAAGTTGTTAATGATGGATGATAGTGATGACCAAACACAGAATTGCCTCTCACAATATAATGGGATGATTGCCAAATCACCTGCATACCTGACACCACTCATCTCATCAAACAACACAATATAAGTGCCATTTAATTTCTAAGGCACAGAGACCAAACAAAAGAGGTAGGTGAAATTTTCACACATACGTTTCAGTAGCAACAAACCAAAAAAAAGTTTGCGCAATATGGCAGTTGTTCTATGTGTAAATATTTTTTTGGGCTTATAATATCACATTTTAAGAGCCCAGAAAAATCTTCAATGCATAAAGTCATTTTTAATCCCCCTCTCCACCCAACTATCTCACATATAGGGACATCTTGCATACTGTGTGATTCTAGAGGACAACAGACATTGTCCCCTCCAAAACCAGCAACTGGTACATCGTCACCGACCCAGGGAGCATGTCTTCAGGTCAGGTGTCAGCCTCCATGGGATGTCAGATCCTGGGGTGATCCATCGCTATTGACTTCCATCTCTAGTAATGATGAACTGCTAAATGGCCTGGAAGCAGCCATGGTTCTTTTGGCTTCATCATAGAGATTAGATGTAGGGGACAAAGGAGAGGGAGGATTCAAGAACGAAACCCAGGCAACAGACTTGGGGAACAGAGATGAGCGGTGTTGTCAACAGTGAGGTGGGGAGCGGAGGATACTCTTGGAGGAGGTAAGACAATAAATATACATATAGTGAAAAATGTTATTCTTAAAAGTGTTTTTGTTAACCTTTGCAAACTGTGATAACACTCTATGCATACTGCTGTACTTTTTATTTCTACAAATTGTGTTGAGCAGTGTTTGTTTTAAATAGCGCTATCTAATGTAAAAGCTTGAAAATCATTTAGACACAATTGTACCCAAATACACACGTTAATATTATTTTTTTCCTCATTTTATTTATAAAGGCTTAATGCTTACCCTTGCCATCTTGGTTCCTCACTCCAATTTTGCGTCCACACACAGAGCAAGAGATTGCATACAATTCTGCATATAACTCAACCAGATCGTTTATAAAAGCCCAATTCTGTTGCCTTAACCAATCTGGGGGAACACTTATGTATGTGCCGGATATTGTGTACGACATCATAGCTTTATTGTTACGAGCCGTGGCGGCTCTGGGCACCGCCGCGACTCGCTCCCGTCTCCTGCTGGACGCCCCGGCCGTCGTCATGACGACCGGGACGTCATTTCCGCTTTACCCCGACCGTTGCAGAACGCTTCCCTGGTGTATCGCCGCGTCCCGGCATCCAGGGCAGCCGGGCGCGTGCGCAAACTAAAAAGAAACAGCTGGCTACTTAACTCCTGGGCCTCTGGCATTTCCTATTGGCCAGTACTTGTATTTAAGGCAGGGAGGGGCAATCCTTCCCTGCCGGTTATAGTTCCTGCTTCTGCTGACTAGCCTGCTCGTGTTCCTGGTTGCTGTACCTTTGTTGGATTGATTCTTCGTTGCTGACCTTCTGCCTGATTCCTGACTCCGTTTTGATTGCCTGTGCCCTTTTGACCCTTTGCCTGGATTTCTACACTGCTGATTTGCCTGTGCCCTCTGACTCCGGTTCGTGTCCTGGATATTCTGTTTGCTGCCGGCCTTGACCCTTGCCTGACCTCACTCTGCTATTTCTCCCATCTGCTATTGCTGGGTTCTCCCCAGTCTGCGCACAATTCACGACCCTCAGCTGTCTGCGGCCAAGTCTGTCCCCACCACTAGGAGCTCCAGTGAAAACCAGACTTCTGAGCAGATTCCGGGTTTTGTGTTGCTGGCTGTGGGGGTTCCTAACATTTATGTGTGATCTTACATAATATTGACATCTAGAATGGGGATCCATGGGGAAAAAGAGGCCGAGGTTGCTGGCCAGGAGGAAGATGATGTCGATCCTGGTCCTCCCGAATCACAAGACTATGCCACCTTCAAGAATTTATGGTTTCCAGTGACTTTTGATGCAAGTACCTTTTGATGTATTGAAAATATTTTTTTTTTTACTTTTTATTGTAAAATGGCAACACATATAAACAGAATAAGCAAACCAGACATGTTCAACAAGATAGCAGCAATACAATACAGAATAATCGAAAAAGAAAACAATAAAAGGAAGAACATTATCTGTATAACATTTTAACATTTTGAACTTATATGAAAGTGTCACGCTTCAATGCAGAAAGCTGGAAATGACAGCTATGGAGCCCGGAATATGGTGAAAGCACACGATATTTATTGAACAGATAGCATAATGCAGAATGGTATAAACCAAGTATTGCAGATATTGAACAAGGATTGCTGAGAGAGGCTGAAAGCAAATAACAAGGAAAACGGCTGGTGCAGGTGAACAGGCTGTGGAGAGAAACCAGGTAAAGAGATGTCAGTAAGCTGCTTGAGAAGTCCCAGGGAACAGGAGAAACAAGAGCACAACCAAGTCAGGCACAGCAACATAAATAACAATAACCAGCAAAGGTAACTAGGAGATGCATAATAAGGAGACAACAGGTGCAGATGATTACTAGTACAGCAGGTTAACCCCTGGTAGTGAGAAGAGGCAACGCACAATAGCAGCACTTCTGGTGGATTAGAGGTACTGCAGGAATTACATTAATCTAAAGTCCAATATAGTCACAGAGGCAGGAGTTGCTGATGCAAAGCAGCATGCAGATGCAATGCTGCAGTAAAAGTGGAGGCAGATTGTGACAGAAAGGAAGGGTTGTGGGGGGAAAATGGGAAGAAATGAAAAATTGGAGAATAATGGAGCAATAAGCTGAAAGTAGGGTTACCAGTAAGGCCATGTAGGCTAATATAAAGAGGCCAGAATAAGTAGTAGAACATAATGTGAAATGCCTGTATGGCATACAATGGGCAAGATTTACAGAGTGACGGGAGTAAGGGAGGCAAATGTAAACCAAGGGTCCCAGATATGGTTACATTTGTCAGTTTTCCCTTGTAATTGAAGGGTAATCTTTTCCATTATGTATTTAAAATTTTATGCTTACAATAAATCAAACCATAACTAAGGAAACCTTATTTTGTATAAATAGTGTAATTAGTGAAATAAACAAGCGAAATAGTGGCACACAGAAACAAAAGTGAAGCACCCATATCATTATTATTTCCACAATCTTTGTCCACATGGCTCAATCTTGTTATGAGTTGCGGCTCCCCGATGGGGCGCCGGGCTCACTTCCGGGCGTCCCGGCCATCTCCAAGGCGAACGGGACGTCACTTCCGCCCCCACATCCCGGTTTCCTGGGCAACAACCGGGACGCTCAGCCTCCTCTGCCGCAGCGCCCGGCCAGCGGTAATACAGTTGGGCACATGCGCGCAGAAAAATATAACTATTTCAGCTCCTGTTTTTTATTTGCATTAGCGCAGACTAGTGTCCTTAGTGTGTAGGCATTTAGTCAGTAGATATGTATTGGATATATAGGCACGGGATAGGATTGTCAGGTTTTGTGCACATTACTATTACTGGCTATTAGTGCAGTAGGAGGGGTCTCGTTGGCACTCTACTCCTATTGGTTCCTCTCACTATTTAAGGCAGTGAGGACAGAGCCTCACTGCCAGTTATAGCTCCCAGTGTATCTAGGCTCCCTGTTCCTGTTTCTGCTCCTTGATTGTTTTTGCTAGACCTGATCTCCCGTGTATGACCCCTGGCTTGTTTCTGGACCCTGTTGTATTGCATGTGACCTCTGAACTTGGCTTGTTCTCTGGATTCGTTGTCTGCTGCCGGCCCTCGACCCTTGCCTGGATTTCTCTCTGCTGTTTGCTTCTACACTCTATAGCTGGGTTCCCCCCAGTCACTGCTCATCTAACGACCCTCTGTTTGTCTGCGGCCAAGTCTATCCCCACCACTAGGGGCTCCAGTGAACACCAGACTTCAGAGCAGACTCCGGGTTTTGATGTACTGGCTGGAGGGGTTCCTAACAAATCTTTGAGGCTTAGGAAAGATTGTGCCTCTGAGTCACCCGAGCAGGGGTGGAACAGGGTCAGAAACAGGTAGTGCAGCCTCTGGCTCCTCAAAGCTAGCAGGTGCAACAGGAGCTGGTGTCACGGCACACTGTTTAGTACAATGAATGATCATTGCCAGACAAAAACACCCAAAAGTTTGCTTCATTTTCATCTGACAATCTGTCAGGTTCTTTAAATTTTCACATATCTGTGTTAAAGTATTTTCAACTTTGCAGCTTTTTGTGATTATTCTTAGGAGGTTGGGAATCTCCACTAATAGCAGCACGCAAGTTTTCAATTGGCCACAGGGTTGGTGCGCTGTTGTCATTTTGTTGTCCAGTATATTGCACCTTGTACAACATTTGACTTCATATATGCAGCACCACAATGGTGAAATACATGAACTGTCAATATGTGCACCAACGTTCATTTAATGGTGAAATATATATATATATATATATATATATATATATATATATATATATATATATATATATATATACTCTGTAAATATATTGTTAGAATCTATTTTTTTAGTATATGACAAGTATGAATAATATAAGTGATTTCATACCTAGTGTAATAGTATTGAAGTAACGGTTTATAAAGAAGAGTTATTGGTAGCGAAACAATTACATTCGTCATGTGTTAGGGTTGACTAGTTATAAATGAGTGATTTAGGGAGTAATATGATACTCACCACTATTGTTATTGCGTAATCAATACTTTCAATTGCTATAAACAGAAATATAATATAACACATATTTTTGTCTGTCTACATGAATCTTTCAGATTAAATATTACCAGAGAACTATGGAGGGAGGGTTCTGATTCACCCCTGGTACTAATAATTCAAGTATTTACCCTAAATGTAGTATAGATTCAGGTGGAGGCACTAAACGCTCAATAATAACTAGTAAAAGAGTATTACACACACAACACTAAGGTGACATGTGAAATACATATACTTTTTGTCATGTGTGTATATGTTCACTCACTTTGAAAACATGAAAATAAAGTTCATTGACTTTACCCATAAACAGCAAACTAACATTTTGTGCCTTTGCGCCAACTTTACAAAGAAGGCATTTCAATTATTTGGGATAAGGGATAATCACTGAAAATACATAGTGAACTTGACAGAGTTTCATATTTAATGTATTGTATAAGAACTACATGACTGTATGTTGTGTTTGTAAAATTCTAAAGTTGATATGTAATTTTTTTTTAACATTATATGGAAAACATGAGTTGCCAATGTCTGATCACTTGATTGCATCATAGAGTATTACATATTTGAACAAGTGTTAACTAGTGTAGCAATATTTATTTAAGAACACCATTAAATTGCATTGAATAGTTAAAGCATGTCTTATGGTATCTACCTAATGGTGATTGCTGTTCGACCTGGGGAGCACTTTTACCGGTGTCAATACATTCCACACCCCGCACTAGTTGTTCTTCAATGCAGACCAATGCTATGCGTTACAGCGTGCCAGGTCCAGTGACGCCATGGGTCCACCACTTCTCCATATTGCGTTTCCTGTTGTCATGGATTTTATCTTTAAAGCGTCGTTTAAAGTCCTGCCACCTGTGTAGAATGTGCACATTTTATAATGTTTCTATGGATATTTACAAATTAATAATACTGGTGCATACAGACATATAGATATGTATAATTATTTACTGGCTAAAGGTCACAAAATAATAAGAGACAGTTACACTGGCATAAACATTTTTTCATTAATAAAAGAAGTATCAATTAATATGTTTAATGTTTTAAATCATTTTAACTTGGACCTATTTTGTGATTGTTTGGTATTATGAAAAAAATAACTCTGAAAAGCAAATGACATTACTGTAGCAGAATTTGTGTGTAGCAAAATACAGAAAGAAGATAGTCATTTTCCCAATGTATTATGAATATACAAGTTATTTTGCTCATATTAGTTCACTCACATCTTTTTGATTTCGGTCATATTATTATTATTATTATTATTATTATTATTAATTTGTATTTATAGGGCGCCACTAGGTGTCCGCGGCGCCGTACAGGGACAAACAAAATTACAATACGAGGTGAGACAGCACAGAACAGTATACAATAATCACAGTAACTCAGTGAGCTCAAGGCACAGCTAGATATTGCAAGTATTATGAACATACAAGTTATTTTGCTCATATTAGTTCACTCACGTCTTTTTGATTTCGGTCATAGATCTGCATATGAGAGCCAAAGCCTTGACCTGCTTGGTTATTTCTTCCCAGATGCGTGGTTTAGCTTCTGCAGATAGCTGCCGAGTAGTGTGGTGCAAAATACTAAATATATATATTTTTTTTAATTTCATTTGTAAAAAGTAAAAATGTTTATTTTTGGTTATAAAAATAAAATGTGAGTGTTTCATTCTTAAGCTACAAATGTGTAATAATGAGACATATTTGATAAGAAATTAGGTGATAAAGGGGTAATTGTTAGCATTGAATAGTGCAGGTGAATGAGATAATGCAGTGGAAGGGTTAATATTACTTAATACATCATCATCATCATCAGCTATTTATATGGTGCCACTAATTCCGCAGCACTGTACAGAGAACTCACTCACATCAGTCCCTGCCCCATTGGAGCTTACAGTCTAATTCCTTAACTCATACACAGATCTAGAGAGACTAAGGTCAATTTAATAGCATCCAATTAACCTACCAATATGTTTTTTTAGTGTGGGAGGAAACTGGAGCACTAGGAACCCACGCAAACACGTGGAGAACATGCAAACTCCCCATGTCAGGAAACATCAGTGTTTAAGGACTAATAAGGGCATTTACGGAAATGCACGCATGTGCGTTCAGATGTGAATTAGGAGTGATTACGTATGTAGGGGAAAAAGTGCCACAATACCAAACAAAAAAAAAATGCAATTTTGCTTAAGTGCAATTTATGTCTTGTGATTCCCTACCATATTCAGGTATGTACGCCCAAGTTTTGTGGTCTTTTGAAAAATGCAGCTTACGTTCTTAAGTTCGATTTGAATTAGGGCCTAAGGGAGCAACAATTGAAAAGTGCCACCACTACAGGATTTAGATATGGGCATCTGTTTGCAGCAACAGAAAGAAGAAGAAAGCTGAGCTTTAGAATTTATTGGCTGATTGATGAAATAAGCAAGTCTGGGAAATAAATTAAAGAACACTCTCTTCTCCAACTGACCTCAACATAAGGCATAGAACAGAGGAACAAATCATTTACTTTCTATTTAAAACACTCATATGTTAATCTACTACTATCAATGCATATTGTTTAAATATGACATGGAGACTTCAATAGTTGCTGCAAGGACAGAGACCTTGTATATTCTTTTAAAATGTTTATGTGGGTATTAAAGTATACTTTCAAATTATTGCAGATATAGTTCAATTGGATCATAAAACAAATGCAAGAATTTATTTTCAAATTAAATGTATTATAAAAAGAGCTAAGATAGCATCCAGTGCTGGAAACTGAACTACAACATACTTGACTTTAATTTAGTTAAATTGATTGTGATACAAATTATGTCTATTATTTATATTGAAATATATAAAATTGTAATTCCATATATTAACTTTCTTAGCTAAGGATTAAATTGTTATAATTATATGTGTATTTCTAATTGGTAATTAATAACTATTTAGGTGGTCAAATCATTTATTTGCTAACGTAAGGAAATTTATTTTTATAATAAGCCATCAATATTTCATGGGTTACACTATGTATATTATTTAAATACATTTAAGCTCATAACATAGTTTGTCAAATAATATACTGATAAGTGTATTGAATTCCTCCGGGTATGTGTCCCCTCTGTTATATTGCAGGGGTAAAAAGGGTACTCATTTTCTTTTATATCACACTATCATTTAAGGTTAGGACTTACCACTCACCAATGGGCAGGTACTGCACAAGCATCATCATCATCTATTTATTTATATAGCGCCACTAATCCGCAGCACTGTACAGAGAACTCATATATCAGTACCTGCCCCATTGGAGCTTACAGTCTAAATTCCCTAACATACACACAGACCAAGAGAGACTAAGGGCAATTTAATAGCAGCCAATTAACCTATAAGTATGTTTTTGGAGTGTGGGAGGAAACCGGAGCACCCGGAGGAAACCCACGCAAACACGAGGAGAACATACAAAATCCACACAGAAAAGGTCATGGTTGGGAATCGAACTCATGACCCCAGTGCTGTAAGGCAGAAGTACTAGCCACTAAGCCACCGTTCTGCCTATACACTGCAAATTAAGACTTAGAGTTACTTTTAATTTACTAGATAGACAATGAGCTCCATTCACTTAATCTTCGTTTTCTCAGGGACCATGTGACTGGCTTACAGAAATTTGCTGTTAATTTTAAGAACATCTGCACATACACAAATTTGAGCTTAATTACTTTGCTTGAAATATTAGATATGGTGTCATGATTATGACATAATCAGGAATTAGGAAAATAATATATTAATGTGTTTATGATCCTCAAAAAGGTATGATATGTTTTAGATAACATGTTGAATAGCTGTGTGTAAGTAATCAAGGAGTTAATGTATGTTGAGATATGCTTCAGAGTCCTGTTTTGTCACCTAGCTTGGATTGTTTATTCAGAGATGTCCAAATGACCAGTCAACTATCATTTATTGCAGGGCCAGATTAAGGTCCACATGGGCCTGGGACTGAAAATTATAAACGGCCTATTATAAGAAGTGCCGTCCCACCGGAGGTGTAGCCAGTGATGTGTAGATTTGGCCAGCTGTGTGTGGGTGTGGCCAGCACCATTGAGGGCATAGCTTGCACTTCCCTCCAACCACCAACATCTCCGTTCCATCTTCCCTTATATAAAGAGTGCACTACTGACTGGTTCACACCGCATGTACGAGGTATGTCTATTAAATAATGAGATTCCACCTAGTAAACAAAGCAGTCAGAACCGGTTATAACTGTATATGTAGTAACCTTGAACCTGCATGACAAGCTGCAACACTCTATGACGTTCAGTTGATTGTGAGTCGCCATTTAGTTTGGTTTTGTTCTTTGTAGAGTGCCGAAAACATGCTTAGTTTAAAAGTTAAACAACAAGTCAATTTTAAATTTTTAGTAAAATTGCACTAAACACCAACAGAATGTTTTCAAATACTTACTACGGCCTATGGGAATGACTGCCTGTCTCGTGCGTGTGTGTTTAAGTGGCACAAAAGATTTAGCAAGGGACGTGACAATGTCAAAGATGATGAACGCCCTGGACGACCTTGCATTTCAAGTCAGTTTGTTCGAAAAGACCGCAGACTCAGTGTTCGAATGATAGCTGAGTCCGTAAACATTGACAAAGACACCGTATGGAAAATTTTGCGTGAGGATCTTAACATGACAAAATTTTGTGCAAAGGTGGTCCCAAGGGGTCTCACACCGGAGCATGTTGTGTTGACATTCTGCAGCAACTTGACACAGATCCAAACCTGTTTCAAGTAATCACTTGTGATGAGACCTGGATCTTCCAGTTCGATCCTGAAATCAAAAGACAGTTAATGCACTGGAAAACACAGTCAATACCAAGAATAAAAAAAGCCTGTCAAAGCAAGTCAAAATTCAAAGCAATGCTCATTGTTTTTTTGAATATCAAGGGTTTATTTTTGGAAGAATGGGTTCCAGAAGGCACAACAGTTAATCAGCATTATTATAAGGAAGTTTTGCAAAAGCTGAGAGAAAGAGTCAAAAAGAAAGGCTGCAACTGTGGAAAAATGGTTTCTTTCGTCACTAGGACAATGCGCCTGCTCACACAGCACTTTCTGTGAAGCAGTTTATGACCGACAAACACATTACTACACTTGAATATCCTCCATATTCGCCTGATTTAGCACCTTGCTATTTTTGTCTTTTCTCAAGAGTTAAATCAGTGCTTAAAGGGACACATTTAGAATCAGTTGATGCTGTAAATAAGAAAATGGCAGATATGTTGAAACAAGTGACAGAAATTGCTCCATGCCTTCGACCAGTGGAAAACAAGACTAAAGCGATGCAGTTGTGCAAATGGGGAGTATATTGAAGGGGACAAACATTAAATTTGTAATACCAATAAATAAAGGTGAGTTATTTAATCAGTCTCGTTATTTAATAGACATACCTCGTATGTAAAGTGAAGAGTGGAAATACGTCCCAGATATTCGTCATGCTGGGACAAGTTCCTGGCTGATCAGCATAGTTCCCAAAAATCAGGACTATCCTGATGGAATCGGGACACTTGAGAGGTAAAGATATGTTATTTTATTGACCATTGAAGACAAAAATACCATTGTTGATTACTTTTATTAAGTGCTTTAAAAAGAAATATACATGAAAAAATGCTATTTTTTTTTTCAGGTTGTTAACATTGAACAAAGTACAGGGTACTGAAAACTTAAGAAAAATAAATGCAAAAATAAAACTTGAATTAAATTCACCACTACTACACGACCAATACTGATCCATCTATCTCCACTATGCTCCTCTGGGATGCTCACAAAGCTGTTATCCGGGGCAGCCTGATTAGGGTCGCTGCTTATGCCAAAAAAATGAGGATTCAGAAATAGCTTGAGACCTCCAAACAAGTAGCGAGCTTAGATAGAACTCAAAAGCGTCGGCTTGCTAGAAGACCATGCTGTAAGGGGGAGATAAATCTTTTGCTTTCCACAGAGTTGAAACCTCACTTAAATGCCTAAATCAAACTTTTTATTAAAAAAGTGACAAGGGTGACATATTGTTGGCTTCAATTTTGCGATCTTAGCTCTCCATAAGTAATGTACTCTGCGTTAAATCTCACTCTGGTGATACCACACAAGACCCAAGTCAGATAACAGAGGAATTTTAGAGTTTTTATAGTCAACTGTACAATACCTCACAATAAAAATGTCCCTCCCCAACTTTGGTGGAACCCACTAAGCACTTCCTCTCTCAGTACCACCTGCCTAGACTCATGCCAGCCGCACTCAACAATTGGGGGCTGAATTCACTGTACAAGAAAATTCCGATGCTATCAAAAACTTGAAATCTAAAAAGCACTGGGAACTGATGGCTTCACAGTCATGTACTAGAAGACATATAGCAAATTTCTTTTGCCTTATCTTGTTGACTTGTTTAATAGTGAGGTACGGGTGGCTAATTTTTAAGGGAAGCTCTAGAGGCATGCGTTATTTTCATCCCAAAGGAAAGTAAGAACCAAATATATATATATATATATATATATATATATATAAATATATGGATAAAAGCCTGGGATCATGGTCAAAAATGGCAATTGTTCAGACCACAAACTAGAATAGAGAAGAAATGAGATGTAGGTGACTTTTACTGTGGTATGATTGTTGGTGCCGTATGGGTTGTTTCAGTACCTCAGAAACTGCTGATCTCTTGGGATTTTTACACACAACAGTCTCTAGAGGTTACAGAGAATGGTGCTCAAAACTAAAATGAAAACATCCAGTGAGTGGCAGTACTGTGGGTGGAAACGCCCTGTTAATGAGAAATGTCAGAAGAGAATGGTCAGCCTCAGTGGAGGGCTGGCAAATTTTAGTCCGGGGGTGAAAGACTCTACTCTGCAGCGTATTAGGAACATTTTAACTGAAAAAAATTGCTGGCCAGCCACAGGGGAGGGCTGCCAAATTTTAGCCCGGGGGGGGGGAAGGGGCGGAGACTCTACTTCTCAGCCTGTTAGGAAGATTTTAATGGAAAAAATATTGCAGGTGGCCCAGTGACCCAGCCCAAGGTAGCTCCCCCTGCCCCCCAGCCCAGCCTTCCCTGGCCAGCCTGAATCCAGCTGACAGGAAGGCTATTCAATTACTGTCATTGAATTAACCATGGGTGGTATGCAGAAGAGCGTCTTTGAATGCATAACACATCCAGCATTGAAATGCATATGCTACAGCAGCAGAAAACCACACAGCACCCTTGTGACTACCGCACAATATATAGTACCCTTTGGACTGCCTCACACTACATAGCACCCTTGTGACCACCATACAACACATAGCACCCTTGTAACCACCACACAATACAGAAGGCAGCCATGAAATTGACACCCAATGCAGAGTGATATTTATTAATACAAACTGTGAAGATAATGTGTGAGAACGTGATTATCAGCTGTTGGTTATTTTCATACTTCCTGATACCTCAAATGGTCAAAGGGAATGTATAAGATTTGTTATATATAATTATTCTTTCTTCAAGTGTTCAAACATCTGAGCAGACTTCAAAATATAAATGGTCAAACACAGTTTACTGTAAGTGGCAGCAGGGTATAATCTCCATAGAAAAAGTTGGTACTTTTGTTGTAAGAAAAGGAACTGATCCCTTTGCTAATATACACGGGCCATTCAGACATGCACATTATATTTTCACATATCCCCTGTTGGGCCTGTTGTCACAAACCCCCGTTGGGTTTTATTGTCACATATCACCTGTTGTCTCATATCCCCTGTTGGGCCTGTTGTGACATATCCCCTGTTGTCACATATCGCTGATTGTCACATATCGCCTGTTGGGCCTGTTGTCACATATCTCCTGTAAAAGTAAGTTGTTCCTACCTGTTGTGCTGAGTGCCGCTGTCCTCAGTCTGGGACTGAGTGGAAGTGGTACAGCATGAATCACACAGCACAAGTCACAAACAACATCTGTAGGAGCAGCCCTCACCCCACTCAGCAATAGGCAGCCTCATGATTGGCTGCCTGTTGCTCTCCAACAATGGGACCACCCCTGGGAACCAGGGAAGCCACTAGTGGGCGGTCTGCATAAACCCCCCTCTCTCTCCCTGCTCCAGGTGCCCTGGGCTATTTTCTGTATAGAGGCATAGGGCTGCAACTCCATCAGACCCATTGTTAATCTGGCCAAGGTTTATTGCACAGCCTACAGATGCTAGAGACTACAGGACAATAGTTGGGGATCCTCCAAGGGCAGGCATATTCTTTATGGGAAAAATACATTAAAACAATAATCCATGTTTCGGGAGGCCTCTGTACATTGATAGCAGCCTCATGAAGAATCTCTCTTCCCAAAGAATCTATATTTCCTAGGCATATTTGCGGAAGCATACTTGGTTTAATTAATGTAATATCATACCTCTGCCATGTTTTAGACAAGAATGATACTATTTAAATAACTCATTACTGGAGTGGTTTGGACAGAGGTTAATAAAACAGTTCTAAAACAGATTGGCCTACCACCCTACCTCTAGCCCTAATGTCACTGTGAAGGGGAGTTTGGATAAAAAGGAAAATGGTTTAAAAATTTCTGAAGTGATTTTAGAAATGATCAGTTCTTAGGACTCAGTTCTACTGATAAATTGTCCATACCTTCTAGTCCTCCCAAGGCGACAGATTTATATGTGTGTGCTCTGACTGTTTCTGTTTTTATTCCTGTTTTATTTCCAGAAAATGTTTTTCTTTATGTATTTTTTGTATATAAATTTGTTATTAGCATTTTTATTCAAGACGTATTGTGATTTTTGACACAATAAACTTCATTTAATAATGATCTGTCATTGTGTTCGTAAATAATTCACTTGTCAGATATGCTTTTTTTTTTATATAACACTACATTTATGCAGGAAATTCTTTGGTGCACAGTACGTATGATTAAATTAGGCTTTAATTCCAGTCTAGCATCAGTCAGGGAGTAATGGAAGACTTCCAAAGAATGTCAGCTCTTGAACTAAATCTTACTGGTGGCAGAACTGTGTGTTTAATAGTGAGTGTGAGATTTTGGTGGAATTTAGTCATTTTTTGACAGACCAAGGGGTTTTGTTTTGATTAACTCTTTCACACACACATGTTACACATGCCTAGGTGAGCTTTGTTGTGATTGATGGTACCATCAAAGGACCTCTATAATTAGTCCAATCCTGTAAAGATTCACGTAAATCCATGCAACAATTTTAAGATGCATTATACTAGGGTCTGAGCACATTTATGTTACCATATTTCATCTCTTGTTTGCCTTTTCCTGTCAGTGTTGTTTTGAAGTGAGATAAAACAGCCTGCAGCCAATCAGATTGTTAGAATGTTGTGCAGAACAGGAGATGAGTGTGATAATCTTGTAGATTGCAGTGACCTCTCTGCCCAAGTGAGGGCAGGACTGCATGTGACAATGGCAATGTCATGGTGTGAGGATGGATATGGAGCAGGAAGCACTAAACTAACTGATACAGGAAGGAGCAGGGCCATCCAACAGCATAAAGTAGTGATGTGAGACTACTGTAAAATTGAATTGACACACTTTGGTGTCAAATGCACCTCTATATGAAAATAGGTTTATATTTTTAAATTGTTTTTTTTCTGTAAATGTTTATATAATCCTCTTGGATTAATTTATGTGACCACCGTTTTGTTTTAAACTGCTCTATCTCTGACCGTTGAGCTGCATAGATCTTTATGAAACATTACAAAACATCATACAGAAAGAAGGGCGCAAATACGTTACTGCACTGATTGACAGGTATATCCTATTGTGAAAGGACGATTGCACCAAATAATAAAACTGTAAAGTATAGTAATATAGATGAAATTAGATGTAAACAAATGCCAACAACATGGAAAAATAATGGTAAGGTAGCATGCAATGTATAAAAGCATACTTGCCTACTTTGTTAATTTATGTTCTGGGAAGTCCAGGGCAGGTGGGTGTGTAGGGGCGGAGCTAGGAGAATCATGTAACTAAACCACGCCCCCTAAGCGGTCATCACCATTTGCCCTATGCAAGCAGGGGGGCCACGATGACGCCTCCTCCATTTAGTATTATACAAAAGGAGAAGGAAAAGTGTTCTTTGAGGCACTTCTATAGTCATTTACTTCTTAAAACTTAAAATTTTATTAGTTACAATTAAAATTTATTAGACCAAAATTAAGTCCATCAAGAACTTCTAGCGAAATATTAAAATTTGAATATTGAATGTGTTAGTACAAATTTAGTATACTGTTAAGATAGGTAGTGGAAAACTACATGGCCGCGACGCTGCTCAAATTATTACGTGAACTTTCAATTAGTATGTATTATACCAGACTTCATATAAGAAGGAGGATCATATTTTATTGCTACCTATGAAGATTAGGGAGATATTCCTTATTGCTGTAAATATCCACAGATACTATTCTAATATTCTGTGATGTGTATCTCATTCAGATTATTTTGCATTGTTATCCATTGATACATACACATAAACAATGATTTATTCTCCCTTTGATTGTTATGAGGGCTTAATCACCCCCTGCTCAAATCCCTTTCGTTTAAATATATATATATTAGAGATTGAGCATTCAGGTATGTATTTAGCGTTTGAACATTCACATAGAACTAATATGCCTTAGCTTAAACGTATTAGGCAGATACCTATATCTAATAGGTTGTTATAAAGATATTATCTATTCAGATCCCTTTTCTTGTAATTACAGGGCTAAGCATTCGTACGTGTCATTCAGCATTCACAGGGCTAGTATACTATAACTTGGTGGTGTATAGCAATCCCTGTATTCAGCTAGGTCTTTGGTAAAGCTTAATAGATAGAGGTCCTTCTATAGGTGCAACTCTTTTCTAGCCATCTAACTATACATTCTCAAAATAGTAGATTTATATCTTAAATTTCATTCAGATGGAGCAGCGAACGCGGCGTCCGCTGACGCGCGTTTCGCTATCAGGCTTTGTCAGGGCCTCCTCCATATAACTTTACAAACTGGCCGGGATCCAGGAGGTTGCCCTGCTCTCCCGGGAGTCTGGGGGGACTCCCAGAAATTCAGGAGTCCTCTGGACATTCCAGGAGAGTAGGCAACTATGTAGAAGTAAATAAGTAGATAATATGTTCAATGGTATGTAGTATCAATACATGGCATATTATGCTGGGGATGTTTATAGCTCTGATGGCGAGGGCTAAAAGCGTACGGGGCAGCACGATTATCGGCAGGATCACAGTTTAGGATGCGCCTTACACTACAATGACCCTAGTTGCATCCTGATTCTGCTTGTAGTTGTTCAGTCCCCAGATAATCGGAGTTGCTTCTTGCTGTGATAGTGTAAATGGCGTTTCCAGCCTAATGAGACGCATGTAACACGGAAGTCTTCTCGAGCCGCACAACTAGGACATATTATATTTTTGTTTTTATTTTTATTATTAATGAAATGTTTCTACAAATGTGCAAGTGGTTTGTAGCCTCCAAAATCAGAACAAATGTGACACTTAAAAAGCTTTTAGATTTTTGAACAAAATTTTATTGAATAATAGCATTTTATCACTAGAAATGTCCCTTAAAATACAATATTTGAACTACAAATCTAATAAAAACATTAACAAAATAAAAACCCATTGATCACATTCGTCAACCTGGATTAGCACTGGCAGTAACAGAGCTATGGAGTCTAATGGACCCCATTTTTGCCAGAGACCCCTGCAAGAAGGTTTAAGCTTCACAGCAGGTAGGTTCGTCACCAGGCGTAGCGAGCTGGTATCAAAGTGTAACAAAAGACTGGTCAATGTTGCTGGAACTGTTACACCAATCGGCTTCAGGATGCCAAATCAGCAAACAGAAGGCGTGTCAGAGTAAGCCGAGTCAGCAACAAACAGGAGCATAAACAGTGCCAAGCGACAGGCAGGAGAGGTCAGGAACAGTCCGGGTCAGAATTCACAGGAATTAGCCAAAATAAGTACTCGACCGCTGGAATAAAGGTATGAAGCCTAATACTCTGACACATGCCTGTGCACTTAGCAGGTTTAAACAGATGAGCTGATATATAGGGCAGGTCTCAGATCAGAACACATGATCACTGGTTCAGAGCTTTTAAAGGGTCATGCGCTTTCTGTGGGATAAAGTATTATTATGGCATATGGTTCTGTGCTTAGAGCTGAGGGAAGAGTAGAGGGAGTGTGCTGGACAGCGGGTTTGACCAGTAACAGCCAATAACTGCCAGACTCTGAAGTGGAACACAAGTTTTATTTCACTGCAACATCTTTTTAAGCAACTTGTTGTCTAAATCATTAGCGAAAGATAAAATAATAAATTTAATGAAAGCTATTGACCAACTATCATCCTGGCAAGGTGATTTTGTCTGTCTTCGAGCCTTTTCCCACATGAATAAACAAGTATATTTTGTAAATATGCATGTTGTAAATCATACACATTTGTTATGATGGGTAAACATTTCCACATTACGTTTTATACTTATCTGACAATACAATGTAATAGAAAATGTGGGCTTTGTAAGACATATCCTAGTAAAAGTAGGATTTGGGCATTCACCATCCAGATTTTTAAAAATGCAGTTTTGAATATGTGCATCAACCTATTCACACATAATCTACGCATATTAATGAAACCCAAATTTTAAGCTAAATCTGAGTATTTTAGGCTGGTGTGAAAGGGTCCTTAATTTGGTTTTTGGTGTCACTGCATCTCTTCCTGTGTTAGACAAGTAACATCCTTTGTGAATACAGACAAAACAAAAAGCAAATGTTTAAAATATAAACTTTCTCTTTATCTTATACAGACATTTTCCTACTTTATCATTTAGTGGCCAGACATTATAAGTTTTATTTTTCTTGTTGTTTATGTACTTGAAAAATGATTTGGCATTAGATTTAATATCTTATGCAATCTATTTTTCAGCTTCAATCTTTGCTAACGTGATTTCCTTTTAGCATATTTTGCTACATTCCTTGTATTTCCATAATGAATTTCAGTCCCTTTTAGACTAAACAATTGAAATGCAACTTTTTTCCTTTTCACTGGCAATACTTCTTATTCATAAGATTGTTCGTCTTTTATTCTTAGAAATTTTGTTGGCATGCAGTATGTACTTGAAACAGTATTTAAAATATTAGTATACAATATCATTTGGTCTTTGTGCTTTTATTAAAGAGTACACTTTTCCAGTCTACAATCTTCAATGCTTATCTAAACTAATCATACCTTACCTGTCTAAATTCACAATTTGTGAAGCTCCCTTATCAAAATTCTTATTAAAACTCAAGTCAAATGTTCCCATATTGTGGTCTTTATTTCCTAAATACTACTTCATGTGTACATTAGATAAAATATTTGTTCTATTAGATAATTCCAAGTCCAGTGGAGCTTCCATTGTAGCTGGTTCTTCTACCACTTATGAAAGGTAGTTGTCATTTGAATAAAAATGTCTTCCTTTGCCAGAACCATTCATTTCATTGTCCCAACTTACATTTGGATAGTTAAAATCACCCATGAGAATAATTACATTTTCTATGCTGCACTATAAATTTGTAATAAAATTGAATATCAGTACAATTGTTTATGTAAGGGACTGCAACAGTAATTTACTGGATTCTTTTTCTTCATTTGTACACTGATAAGGACTCTTCATTGTCATAAGCTTTACAGATATACTCCATCTGAGCAGATCTTACATAAACACAAACCCTTTTCATTTTGATTCAGTATCCTTCTAAACATGGTACATCCTTCCAAATAAATTACCCAGTCATGAATTTCATCCAGCCAAGTCTCGGTTATACCTACTAAATCATGATTCCCTCCCAAAATCATTATTTTTTGTTCATCTTTTTTGGAGACTACTATCATTTGTTACCATAAATTTTATTTTATTGGCACTTTAATTTTTAATTATATCCTTATCACTTCTTCTAGCACCTCCTCCTGCATCTCCCCCATTTCCTTGACTAAGCCTTGATCTTGCACACTGTATTGCCCACTATTTCTATAAAGCAAAATCCTAGTTTAACATCTCCTCCAGCCTTCTAACATACTCCCCATTGAGGTGTAGCTAACTTCTTCTTTAAAGCTTGTACCCAATTGATAGGACCAATAAGCTGATCAGGCTGCAGTCTGGGATGCCGGGTCCCTGGGGACACAACACTGGCAGAATTTACATTTTTCACAATTCACAATTTTACCAATTGTTTATTTTTCTAATGTTGGTGGTCACTGGTCGGATCATCAGTGCTGCCTCTTGGTCTTAAGAGGGGGCCCCGACAGCAAGGCAGTTAATATCAAATTCGATGCTGGTAGCTACCTTATCAGTGCGGCTGCGGATTACCACATCTCAAGAGACCAGACTAAGCACAGACTGTACTCGCACTGACAGGACAGCTAAAGCAAGCAGATATAGTGCCGGCTGCCTGTCAACAGAAAAAAAACTAAAATTTCTGCAGTACAATGCTGGAGGTTGAAAAAGAAGAGGAGTAGGAAGGTAAGTTTATGGCTGGGGGGAGGGGGAGTGATAATGAAATGGCTAGGGGGTAGGTCGTAAATTGGCCACTGGTTCATAGATGAGGGTGGTGATGAATTGTCCGGGTGTTATGAATCCCAGTGCATTCACGGAGAGCAACGGAAGTGTAAAGCAAAGTGTCTTTATTCAGGTAAATACACAAAGATAACTCAGGTCCACGGATAAAAACAGGTAACTAAGGAAACTGTATAGTAAAAATGGCAGGAACAGGTATTATAAGTTTTACCCCAGTCCAGAAGGCACAATGCTGTCCAGGAAAGCAGACAGGGATCAAGCAGAGATCAGACAAACAAATCCAAATAGCCAAGCAGAGATCAAGGTCACAAGCGAATAAGCGAGGTCCAGAAGTCAGGTCAAAAGGTCAGGAAAACAGGCAAACCAGCGGGGCCCAAGGTACAGGCAAACGAATCAGGGTCACAGGCAAGCAGACAAGGTCCAAGGTACAGGCAGGGGTCATACACAGAAGTTCAATCCAGAAGGTATACACCAAACAGCACATGAGCAGGTTAGCAGCAGCCAGGAACAAACGGGATGAACTGTACAGAGCACAGCTTGAGGCAGGTGTTTAAAGCAGTGCGAAAGGTGCAGTTCTAATTAGGCATAATGCAAGGAGATTAACTCCTTTAGGCATGTAGAACAGTTCAGGAATAGAACAGCAGCACATCTGGTGGTATGAGGTACTGCTGCAAGATGTAAATAACAGGCAGAGTTGTAACATACCACCCCCTTTAAGGAGCGGATTCCAGACGCTCCATACAAGCTCCCTTCAGGTTTTCCTCTTCTTTTTCTTTTTATTAGAAGATGGCGATATGCCCAAAAAGCCAGTCACCAAGGTTGATGCTTGTCGAGACTGAGGTGGCATAGAGAGACCCCGATCAGGTGACTTGTCTGGAGATGGAAGATATTTCTGGCAGACTGCATTTACAAAGTCCATGGTGTTGTGAGTAATGGGATCATCAGATTTAAGAAGGGAAAAAGCCCAAGTCTGCGGCTCCCCTCTGAAATTCATGATAATCATACCAACTTGATTAAATTGGTCTGAGAAATATCCTGGAAATTCTTCAGATACTTCAAATTGCTTCATACAAAGTTGAAGAATTAAAGAAAATTGTTTCAGGTCTCCGTCAAAGAAGGCTGGAGGAGGGTCTCAAGATTCGGAAGAAGCTTTTGGGCGTTCAGGATCAATAGCAGACTCTGGAGAGTCCCCGGCTGGGACGGCAGGGCAGGGGTCCTTGGCTGGGATGGCAGAGCAGGGGTCCCCGGCTGGGACGGCAGAGCAGGGGTCCCCAGCTGGGACGGCAAGTTGAGCACACTTAACGGGAAACCCGGGCTGGGCACAGCACTCCGACTAGATAGCACTGTGAGGTGCCTCAGAGCAGACAGCACTGTGAGGTGCCTCAAAGCAGACAGCACTGGGAGGTGCCTCAGAGCAGACAGCACCAAGTGGCAACTCAGGCTGAACCGCAGGGACTGGCAACTCGGGCTGATCTGCATGGACAGAAATTGGCTGGTGGGGGTTGATAAAATGGCTGAGGGGGTAATAAATTGGCTTTGGGGGGGCGGTTGATCAAATTGTGTGGGGGATGAAATGGCTCGGGGGGGGGTTATCAATTGTCCGCTGGGGGTTGATAAAATTGGCTGAGGGTGTGATGAATTGGCTGTGGGGATGGGTGATGGGGATGGTTTGATGAGTGATAAAATTGCCAGGGGGATCATAAATTGGCCGCTGAACATGTTACAAAATAGCTGGGGGTAAGGGGATGTGATGAAATGTCTGGTGGTGGGAATGGGGGACATGACTAAATACTAGTCAGATGGGGCTGGTAGATGTTAGTATATGATTAGAAATAATTTTCACATATTTTAGTGTCTATTTATGCCTGTACTTTAAATAATATTAATATATATAGTGGTTGAAGTGGGCTGGTATACAGTGGTATGCATACCATCACTTCTACTTTCTTCTCAATTTATTTTGTATCAGCAATCAATAATTGAATCTGTAGTAAATTTAGACATATAATTACAGATTTATTGCTGAATATGAGCGCAAACATTGGTGGTCGTGGTGGGGGGCGGCTACCGTTGTATTAGCCTAGGCGGCTTAATCAGGTCCTACATAAAATTTTTACATAAAATAATCTCCACAGCCCTACTGTGGAGCTCCTATTTTCGACATCCTATAGCTCCCAATTTAGTCAACCCTGTCGCTGTCATTAACAGCCAGTTCTCCGGGATTCAACAACACTGACCAACTAGCGTTGTGGATACAGTTGCACAGATCTCTGTACTGACCATTAGCTACAGAGGCAGGGGTGAGTACATCAGGAACTGTGCGGGTTCCAGACATGGAAACCACAGGGTTATGTAACTTGTGTGGAGAAGTTTTAATACAAATTGTATTTTATGTTGAATTCTAATGTAAATGTGAATACCATTGTATAGTCATGGTTTTATGAATAATATCAAAAAGGTTAAAGAGTGGTTATAATATGAATATTTGATTGGAGATACATAATAAGCAACCAATGTATGGAAACTTAAAAATAATCAATATTATCCCAATTATATTATTATTATTATTATTATTATTATTATTATTATTATTATTATCCTTTATTTATAAGGAACCACAGGATGTATAAGTAATATAGTTAAATAATTAATTTAGTATAAGTAATGCAGTTTAATAATGTAAGTGTCACACATCATCATCATCATCACCATTTATTTATATAGTGCCACTGATTCCACAGGGCTGTACAGAGAACTCATTCACATCAGTCCCTGCCCCATTGGAGCTTACAATCTAAATTTCCTAACACACACATAGACAGAGAGAGAGAGAGACAGAGTAGGGTCAATTTTGATAGCAGCCAATTAACCTTCTAGTATGCTTTCGGAGTGTGGGAGGAACCCAGAGCACCTGGAGGAAACCCACTCAAACACGGGGAGAACATACAAACTCCTAACAGATAAGGCATTGGTCGGAAATTGAACTCATGACCCTAGCGCTGTGAGGCAGAAGTGCTAACCACATAGCCAACGTGCTGCCGGGGTCTTAGCTGTAATTACATCTGCCACTGTCATATCACGGCTACCCGTCTCTTCTGGTCATTGCAGCATTCCTGTCCATCACATCTTTGTTTGTAAACAAACACATACTGTTTGTTCTGCTGCATGGGTGCGGCCATCTTGGATGCAGTCAGGTGATCATTCAAGACCAACCAAATTCAGCAGCTGTAATCACATGAACTGTGTCGCCAATAGTAATACCCTTTTTAAACATGCTGCTGAGATCTCTTCATTGTCAAAACAACACACTTCTCTCCTGAGGAGAGTTCTTGGCTCCAGGTTCTAGTTGTCCCTGCACTGTTCCTGATAACCCTGCGTTTTCAGGTTCCGTTTCAGTCCTGCTTCAGCTAAGGCCCAAGGGTCCCGAATCGGAACGAGAAATACAGACGACGGTGATAGTAAGTTATTGGCACTGGTATCATGTATGAGCATATGATATTAGAAGGCAAGAACCTGTCTGCATTCACATCATGCACCCTAAGAAAATAAAGAAACGTGATTAATATAGATCAGATTTAACGTATACTATGGTCATCTGATACTTCAATAACTTTAAGAAATGCATATATCCTTTCAGGATAACCCCACCTGCTATGAACCTATAAATTGATTGAGCAACTTACAGTTCTATATTGTTTGTTTGAGAGGCATGTTGGTGTCAGTAGCTGATGGGGAATGCTGGTGCTGTATTGCCATTTGGAGGCTTTTTGGGGTACCTCTTGGTAAGTTAGCTCTCAATTTAAAAACACATATATGTGTAGCCCAAATATAGGGAATCTCACTGTTTAGACCACTCTATGTCAAAATCACTAAGCGGAGTTGATGATACCTGCCAGCAGTTGGCGCTACTGAGTGCTGAGGCGTGGAGTCTAACACGCCCCTGGTTTTCACCAGGAACCCCCGCAAGGAGGTATGGACTTTGCTGCAAGGGACGTGCAGTTCGCGGCCTTCAGTATCAGTCAGCTGGCGAGGTAACAATTGAGGCAGCGGTGACAGCCCACCAGGATGCAGAATGGAAGAGTAGTCAGTGAGCCGAGTCAAAACCAGCGGAGCGGATAAGGCCAAATCAGAAGTAGGAGAATGGTCAGGAAGCCGGGTCAATACCAAATATCACTCTAAGCCAGAATCAGAAACCAAAGGAGAAGTCAGGAACAAGCCAGGGTCAGAATCCAATAAACAGTAACACAGGAACAAACTCTGGAGCAAGGCTGAAGACCAAATACTCTGGCAAGCAAATGGCCTCAGTGTGTTCCTTAAATAGAGGAGAGAGATCCCTGATAGGTGCATGAAAATCGGCGGGGAAACCGAAACCAATCGCTGACAAGTTGCAGGGCGACGGAGCATGGAATCTTGCGTATGCGTACCGATGGCAAACGTAAATGGCGTCATGTTGCTAAGTAACGGTTGCCTAGCTCGGCGTATGCATGCGAATAGAACGGCAAGACTCTAAGCAGCGGGGCGCTGATTCAGCAAGGAGACAGGCGTCCGTTTGGAGGCAGAAACAAGACGACGCCTGACACTATATTAGCAGAATCGCTGTGGGATAGCGGGTGTCTTTCCATACATTTGCAAATGTGTGCAACTAAGACTTTGCATTTGCATGTACAAGTAGAAATGGCAGCTGCTTTGTTGGCTATAGCAGTGTGCTGGGGGATTTGTCTCTAGTTTATACTAACACAAGATCTGAATGATTGCTTTCATTATGACAGTTATGATTGCCAGCAACTAACTGTTTTTTTTACGATTTCTACAATAACTAGCTCACGTTTCATACCTTTACCTTGCACAGTCTCTCCTCATTCCAACTGTACCACACCACTGACATGCCAGTTGCCAATGGCAGCTTTGTTATTGGTGGTTGATAATGCTGATGTCTTACAATAGCCACACACACACGTTCCCGACTAGAAGCTATAAGTGTTATTCCGCTACCATGTCTATCAAGTGCCCCCCGCTTTTTTACCTTCTGTCTCAAGTCATTGTAAGTAATTTGTTTCAATATGTTCAATACACAGCGCGGCATAATATGTCAGCGCTTCATAAGGGATGATAACAACAATAATAATAGTAATAATAATAATCTGTCATCTATTTTGATACATTCCATATGTTTGTGTTAGAGATCATGTATTTGTTGAACATTGTGAATTGAAAATTGCAAACAAGTTTCTTCAGCTCAGAGTTTTTCTCACACATGAAGGTTGAGATCTGGTGAGATCAGTTTCCTGTATAGCAGCATTATGTTTGATGAAAGTGACATATTTATGAATTCTTCTCTAGCTCCTACATATAGTATTTTTTCTTTCTGTTCATTTTTTTTCTTCTAATTTTTGTCTTTAGAAATTCTGTCTGAATGTCTAGCCCATTTTTTGTTGAAAAATAAATAGCTAATATTTCTATGCTACATAGATACTCTGTTCTCTGTTACGGTTATGTATGTTCATTGATTATTCTGTAAACGATGGCTCTCAGGGAATACTGACATTTTGCATACATTTTCCAAGAACACAAGAAGCATCTGATAATTCCTGGAACTGGTGCCCTTCATTGAAAGTCATTTACAGGCAAATAATTAAAATTCCTGTTTTGATTATGAAAACAGAAAAATGTGTGTTTTAAATGCTTGTGGATCATGAAGTGTTTACTCAATTAAATTAGGTAATTAAAAAAGACATCACCTGTATATAAAAATGACAAATTTACCATTTGCTTAAAAACTGAAAAGGATCTTGTCAATGGGTTTTTCTTTACTTCTTTTTATTGCTAGAGATATAATTATCATTCTGTATAATTTTCTGGAATGTATGTATGCCATTGACAGTAGAGAGAAGCCTTCAGTACAGCAGTGGGAGGTGACATGTGGAACGGTTAAACAGCTAACACATTGTTTCTACAACTATTACTATTTTGTAATAGAATCAGATCATATTAATTTAAGTTGAGCGATTTACTTTAATTTCACTAGTTTAAATATTCAATGTCAGCACTGACATCTGGAGGCTATATAGGGAGCATTTATGTTGTTTTATGACTGAATTCAGATATGGAGGCTATATAGGGAGCATCTAGTTGTTTTATGACTGAATTAAGATGCTAAATGGTGGCATTTTGAGTGTATTTGGGAGCATAGTGAGGCTGTCTATGATGGCATGGAACTTTTTTATGGATCATGTATCTGTTTATGGTGGGCATTGGGACTGTATATGTTGGACATGAGGGTATAGTGGACATTAGACTTGATCTAGAGTTGGGTTTGATAAGCACAATATTAATTTACTTACCATAACACATGCTATGCATTTTTTATTTTGTTATAGTGCAGTATAAGTGTAAGAATATATTTTACCCACCATGCATGTCATATATATGCTTTCACTGTGCTATACCCCCTCCTAGGCATGGCACATTAAGTCTATGCTTTGTGCAATAACACCTTGTGCTATACATGTCGTAAATCACACTGCACTAGTTTAAACATTTGTTACTGGTTGCTTCTTCTTAGGAATCACACTGTGAAAAATAATCTCAAGTTCTAAAAGGAGTCTAAGAATATATATCTAGAAGTCACAACTACATTGATCACACAGTAAATAATTGACATATCAACACTATGCAATCCCCTTACAAAGAACAAATGCAGAATAACCAGTAAATACACCACAGACACATCCACTCTACACAATCCATTCACCATGAATACATCCAATGCACTCACAATGGAACCTCCACACTACACAATCCATACGCCATGAATGCATCCAATGCACTTACAATGGAACCTCCACACTACACAATCCATACACGAGGAAGACATTCACTCTACAAAATCCCTGTATCCGGGGCACAGCCAATTAACATAACATCCACACTTTTACACATCGAAGTCCGGCAGTTGCTTTTCAAACTCGCTGTCTGGCACTCTCACTTTATTCGTCACACCGCTCCAGGCTCAGAACCTTGTGCCATAATAATAATACTTTGCACAACAGAAGGCGCATGGCCCTTTAAAAGCTTTGAATTTGTGATCATGTGTTCTGTCCTGTGACTCGCCTTGCTCTTCAGCTCAGCTATTTAAACCTGCTCAGTACATAGGCCTGTGCCAGAGTATTAGGCTCCAGACCTTTACGCCAGCATTACTGTAAAACTTGTGGCTGTATCCTGTGTGTTCTGACCTGGACTGTTCCTGACTGTTCTTCTACCTGTCGTTTGGTACTTTGTATTCCTGATTGTTGCTGACCCGGCTTGTTCTGACAATTGTTCGGTTTCCTGATTAGGCATTCTGCAGTCTGCAGTCTGCCAGTCCCGGCTAAGTTGGCCAATCTCTTGCACTTGATACCAGCTCGACTTGCCTGGAGGCAGTGCAGAGGGCCGCAACCTGCGAACTTACCTGCAGCTAAGCCCTCACCTCCTTGCGGGGGTCTCTGGTGAAAACCGGTGGTTCGTTAGACTCAGCGCCTTTGTTACTGCCAGCGCTAATCCAGGTTGGCGAAAGTGAATCTACTTCTGCTAGATTTGTGATGCACACTGCGCAATCCACACACTGGATACACATCGATAATACACAATCCACACACCAGGAACACATCCACACTGCAGAATCCACACACCAGGAATACATCACACTACATAATCCACAAATTAGAGGCACCGTCACACTGAACATTCCCTACTCAGAGAGAAAGTCTCCCAATAACAAAAACCCAAATAGCAGAATTGGGGCTTGCTTCAATATCCAATGCACCTCCACATTTCTGATTTATAAATGATCACCAGTGTCTCATTAATGAGTGAATAAATCAGTTCACTTTTTACCGATCTAAATGATATAAATGATATATTTATTTTTAACTAAACATTTCAAGTAGGTTGTTTGCTCTGTTCTTAAGTCATTAGTTATGAAGGTGGGGGATATAACTATCTATACAGATTAGTGAACTTTTCCAAATTATTCAGCTAAATATGTAATAAGGCTGTTGCATTGAGCATTAATACATGTCACATTAAAACAGCAATTGAAACAATTGTTGGGTATAGTATAGATATTCCTCCATGTGAAAAATGCATATACTGTATATATTGAAATGTTAATGGAATACAAATGGTGTGCTGTAGTTATTTAGTTTACCCACTTGTATCTCCAATATGGTAGTACTAACATGAATCCTAAGATGCACACAATGTAGAGCAAACTGTAAATTAGTTGTCAATGCAAATAAGCATAAGCCAGTAAAGGGAGATGTAATACTTCTCCAGACTTGTGTTCGGTACTTTAGGCCCGCAATAAATAGCACAGGCGACACTGATACTGATGAATACAGGACACCACACTGTGATCCACAGCAATCTGTTAAAGTCCTCCGCTTAACAGGTTTGTGAGTCTAGCATCGTCAATGCGGCGGTCTCTGCCGCCATCAATTGGAAATGAGATTGATATTAAAATGTGAATAATTAGACATTGAGAACATTTTTTAGAATACAGTGGGAAGTACAAATGAATCATTTTGTGATGGGAATATTGGAACATGGGTGCACAAGTAGTTAAGGGCTGATTGAGACAGAAGATTGATCCAGATTGATGAAATTAAAGTAAAACTAGTGATAACGATATAAATACAGATTTTAATAATGTGATTGGAATTGACAATTAACATGGAAAATAGATTACTAATGGCAGGAAATAAGAATTATAGTCTAAAGTACATCTGGCTCATTTAGAGTTGGACGTACATCTGTTTTTCTTTTGTGTAAGATACTTATTTCTGTACAGTACCTGCACACCAAAAATGCACCATTTGAGTATCATTGATTTCATCTCTTTAAAACCGAAGAGGCAAAGTCAAGAAGGTCAAAGGTGGGTTTGCGTAGGCTGAGTGCAATAAGAGGGTGTTCATGTAATTGTTGCACAAAGATAGACACATCCGCAGATATGCCTTTCAGGGTGCTGGAGGGCTGATGCAACGATGCACAATAATGATGACAACTATCAGCAGCACTATGTAGCTACTGTTGATTGCTGGTTGAGACCCATCTAGACCATAGTTAAATCAGTAGCATTGTGACTATATTAGATCAAGTTGTGGCTGCCTATTCACATTACTTAATTGACATGCATGGTACACACTCATCGAGAAGTCCTGCCTGAAGACAAGTGATTGCTTCTGTCAACCATTTTTTCAGTAGCTGATAACAAGAATGAGCAGGTCAGGGAAATTTTAACGATTAACTTGTGTATCTTCTTAAAACCTTTTTGCCTCTGAGTTTTTTCACACCTTTGTGTTGAGTCTATTTTGCCACTTTTTGGCTGGTCACATTCCAACATCATGATCAATATTTTTTATGCATTACCCACATAAATCATACCTTGTTTTTTCAGAAGACATTGCACTTTCCAAATACACTATTAGATTGCATATACCTTCTTTCATGGCCAAGAAAATCTACCTAAAATGGCCAAAACAGTGTTTTTTATAGAAATTGCAAGAAAGTGAATTAAAAGAAATGTGTGTATTCTTTTTTTCTAAACACAACCAATACCTACTTTGTGGTTCTTGTTTTGGCATTAAACCTCCTTTAAAAAACACAAGCAATAAGATTCTACACTTAGGTTTTCATGGTAAAATCTGTGTTTGAAAATTCTAATGTGTCAGGATTCCCAATATCACTGAGTGCATCAGCAGAGTATGTCAGATAGAGCCAGGATTACTCAGGAAGCCAGAGATGAAGAGGCAGTGCTGAGAAGTCGGAGAAACCACGGGTGTCAGGACTGCAGGTTACTTGGACTGTGGAGGGCTGAGGTAACTCGGGAGGCACGAGGCACAGGATGATCAGCAAGCCGAGAAAGTGTAGTGGTCTGCGGAGCGTCACCACTAGACAGTAGAGATGAAACACAGGGTGCAATAGTCTGCAGACCGATGCACAGGAGATACTGGAGACAGGTTGCAATGGTCTGCGGAGTGTTACCACTAAACAGTGGACAGTGGAGATGACACACAGGGTACAATGGAATGCAGACACCATAAAGCAGGAGGTTCAAACAAGCCAATCATAGGTTCAAACAAGCCAATCATAGGGGCAATCATAAATACACATTGGAACATACTCAAAAAAGACCCTGAACTATGCCCAATTCTTCCCCAGAAACCAAGTATCATTTTTTGTAAAGCCCCAGATTTAAAAAAGAAGCTGGTTCAGAACCATTTCTTCCCTAAGACATCCATACAAACCACCTTGATCCCACAACAACACCAGACAGGTTTCTATAGCTGCGGTAAATGCATAGCATGCAGGACATGTGGTATGAGAAGCACGAAGCCCACCAACACTTTTCAATCCACCACCACCAATCGAACATACAAAATAAAGGACTTCATCACCTGTGACACTAAAGAGGTAGTCTATCTCCTCCAGTGTCCATGCCAGTTACAGTAAGTAGGGCGAACAATCCGACCACTGAAAATTAGATTGGCAGAACATATACGCAACATCAAACGGAGTCTACACACTCATAGTGTTTCGAATCATTTCCACTTAAAACACAACAGTGATCCATCTTCTCTTACATTTATGGCAATTTCCAAAATCAAGAGAAACTGGCGAGGTGGGAATCTCACCAAAATCATCAACAAAGAAGAACACAGATGGATCTTTGAATTAGATACACAGACTCCCAAAGGCCTTAACATTGAGTTTGATGTATGCAGCTGTCTGTAAAACTCACATCACGTACGGCAAGGTCAGATGCGCACCGTGTTGGCATACCACTCAGTCCATGCCCGATCCCATTCCGAACTCGGAAGCGATACTGGATGGGCCTGATTAGTACCCAATGTGCGAACATTGGGGAATATCAGGTCCAGCATAGTGCGTGTTCTGGAGAGTTGACCTCCCTACCCAGTGATGGAGAACAGATGCATAGACACTATATGTGAAATACACAACTAATCCTTCCCTGTAGTACTATAATTAGTACTACTGATGCCTATTAGAAAGCGTCTGCATTGTCAAATATATATATATATATCCGTATTTGCACACAAGGACACCTTGATCATCACATCAATGCACTATTCCTTTATTATAACTAGGATTTATGTACAATCAATTTTTACCTTAAATCACAGCCAATGTGGGCTGTATATGCCATCTTTATGTACATATCTAATTCCCACAGCACATATGGTTTTATATATACATATATATATGTATCTCTCTGAATATATATACATATGTGCATGTCAATGGACCCATCTGCATCTGAAATTGGTTCCGATTCCGTTATCCGTTATCTACATCCAATATGTTAATTCTCACCTCTGGTTAAAGTCATAACAATAACGATGTGTTAAAATATAAAATGGTACAATATTTACATTCAATCTCCGGGTTACGCTGTAACCCAAATAATGCCAACCATTATGTATATGTGTATATGTGTTTTCCATGTATTATCTATCGGTGGGACAAGCCATAATATGACAGACATTTAGGACCTGCAACAGACTGGCAATTATTCTAACATCCGGTTTATACTGTCAATCAATCACGAACACTGCATAAATGACCCGCCCCCCTACATACGTCCATCACAGCCTTGAGAAAGTCACCTAGGTGACGAAACGCGTTGGCCACTCACCCGCCACTTCCGGTTTGTGCACATCCGGTTTTGGACATCCAGGAAGCGTGCGCTCCACAGTTGGCGTGCACGCCACCACTACACTTGGTACAACAGACTGCCACAACTCTACTGACTCCCCCTTCCCAGGTACTTCACCATTCACTGATAGGACTATCCACTCATCATCCGCTTCACAATTGGATTGAACTGGACACTCTCAGGAACAGCCGGGACTGCCTTCAAGCGTAAGTATCTCGCTTGTGGATATTACTTTATTTGGACATTACTGTAGCACGCTGGACAATTCTTATTCTTAAAGACTGCCCTTTGATCCCCAAGCTGGATCGCATCATCCATTTTGCCATCAGTGCATTATTGCAGTAGTTATATGGTCACATATCTTTATTATATATTTTTTCTACTACATTTTTTTCTGTTTTGTTTTTTGCTCTTGTTTCTCTATTGGTATTGGTAATTTTTCACCACATGTGTCTTCTGCATTTCAAGGTATTGTCATTTTTTTATGCCATGTGTTTTTAATTAACGTTTTATACCACTGTTGTCAACCCATTATTTATCAATCCTCGATAAAGATTTTTTCCCTTATACATTAGGGTATTTTCATTATTTAGGTTCAAGCGCAGAATATTCCTTATCTATATATAAGCCAGGGGTCAAAGCCACATGGTCCACCACGATATTAAGGAGCAGGCAGTAGAGAAGTCGCAACAAAACCTGGTCTGGGTCTTAACATGAGGTGCAAAACCAAGGTGTCAAGTAGAGGTCAAAACTAGGAAATCAAACAGGATTCATAAACAGGAAAACTAGCAGCAGAAAAGGCAATTGATGAACTGGCAAAGGCTGTTGGGACAGGCAGACTTATATAGGCCAGGGACAGGTGCTAAGCATCCTGGAGTAATGAACTTACTTCAGGGTATGCACTTACTAGAACCAATCTCAAAGAGAGCATATAAGTAAACAAACACCTCGTGTATCAAATCTTCTTTACCTCTTATGGATATGTACTCACTAGAATCAGCTAGAAATCAGGCATATCACTGAACAGATGTCTTCTTGTTCACTTTGTATCCGAAATACCAGATTCCACTCCACCACTCCACCGTTATATAAACATAGGAGAAAAACAGTACTCCATAGTGTAAAATCCTTTTTCAATTTATTTCAAACATATAAAAAGCTAAAAAAGCGTTCTTGTACAGGAAAAACTTCATGCAATCATTCTTAATATTTAAAAGACTCTTGCACCGAGGGTGGATGGCCTCTTACCCTTTAACTGAAAACGATAAGCATGATGTCAAATACAGCTCAGCACGGAGTGTCCCGGGTAGAACTCCTGCAACTATCGCTTCCTAAAAGGGGCAGGGTCCTCACACCAACAGAGTCCCGATCGGAGCGTCTGTTGGGTGTTTATTACCATGTAAATCCGTTTTTTACTGTTATTGCTTTATGTGTTTTGGATTCCATGTGTTAGATATTATAAGATCATTTCACAGTTCAAAAATAGGACAGTTTTTGATCCTATTTGTTTTCTTTTGTGATATCCGGTAGCGCCCATTTCTCCTAATACTTTTTTATTTAAACCATTATTACTGCATGAATTGGGGATTGTGCATTTTAAGAGGAAAGGCAGCTTTGTGGATAGACCGCGCAGAGAAACATCATTATATATTTTTTAAAGAAAGATTGTTTAGCGAGTGAGAGGGCAGAGCTGTAGGATGAAAGGATGAACTTAAAGTAGAGGAAGTCAGCCAGGGAGCAGGATTTTCTCCAGTGACGTTCGGCGGTACGGGAGCATTTTTGGGGGAAGTGGGTAAATTTGGAGTGCCAGGGTTGGGGTTTGGAGCAGCGGGGGTGGACAGAGTGGGCAGGGGGGCGACCGCGTCCAGAGCGGAGGTGAGGGTGTGATTGTAGAGGGAGACCGCCTGATTGGGGCAGGCCTGGGAGGAAAGGGGAGAAAGGAGGGTATCGAGAGAGGAGGACAGAGAGGCAGGGTCAAGAGCGTCAAGGTTGCATATGGACAGAGTAGGTTTGGGCAGGGGGAGGGGAGCAGGAGAAGAGGAGAGAGAGAAGGAGAGGAGATGGTGGTCGGATAGAGGAAAGGGAGAGATGGAGAAGTCGGAGAGACTACATAGGTAGGAGAAGACAAGATCAAGGGAGTGACCAATTATGATTTGTTATGATTTATCCTTTATAAATAACTGTAAGTTCCCGATGTTCACAACACAATTCATCCTCAGTACTTCTAAGGTATATGTACAGGCCAAGTCCCACTCATCCTTAGCACTGAAGAGGTTAAACATTCCCCAAAACAACTAACAGAACATTTTCATTTTCTATCAATAATACAATATACAAACATTAAACTTTAAAATGTTACTGACAAATAAAAAAATTAAATTTTCTGAAAGATGAATAATTCTAGAATTATTTATAAAGCATAAATGAAACAATTATACAATCAGTGCAGTCTTTTTCAATTCAATTCATTTTCAATTAAATTTATTCAACATTAACAACATCATTGTCACTGGATAATTAAGAATACTTTTCTATGAATGTCAATGACTGTTTTAAAAAAATTATTAATGTTACCTTTTCTTAAATAAAATAGCAGCCTTCCTACCCCTTTCTGCCCTATTAATAATATCGACAAATTAACAGTTACAATTTTACCAGTCAGGTGGTAACCCTATGTAACGCTTGGGCAAGATGCACCCCTGGTCTTCACCAGGGAGACCCACAAGGAGGTTTGGATTTGGCTGCGAGGGACGCGCAGGTCACAGTTCTCCAGTATAGCTGCCAATGAAGTAGAAGCAGAATAGGCAGGCAATCCAGGTCAGAACCAAGCGAACAGAGAAGGTACCAAATCTTAATTCAAATAAGAGTCAGGAAACAAGCCAAGGTCAGAACCCATGAGTTTAAGGCAGCCAGGGATCAATCAGAGAGAAGTCAGGAAACAAGCACCAATCAAGCGCTGATCACAGGGCATCTAACATATGTTTTCCTCTCTGAGCCAAACACCTCTAACTTAGACTCATCATCAAATAATACTCTTTTCCATTTATCCATAATCCAACGCCTGTGTTGTTGTCAGGATCTGCCTGCAGCTTTCTGCAGTTGCATGCTGCTTTGTATTGGCAGCTTCTGCCTCCAGGACTTTTGGACTTGTTACATTGGATGTATTATCTTGCAGTACCTATAATTTATCAGAGCTGCTGCTATTGTGCCTTTCTCCTTTTCATTACTAGGGGTTAACCTGTTGCACCAATTATCACCTGCACCTGGTAGTTCCCTATTTATACCTGCCTCTCTCTATTACTTGGGCAGGTCATTGCTGTCTGGTTGCTGTTCATTATTGTTGTGTTCTCCTGCTTCTCATGTGCTGTGGGACCTTTACATGCTACTGCTAACATCTTTGCACCGGATTTCTCTCCACTCAGCCATTCTACCTGCATCTGCTGTATTCATTTGCTACTAGTTTTCAGTGTTGCTCAGAAATCCCTGTTCAGTGTCTACTATGCTCGGTTCGAACCATTTCCTGTATTCTCTGATTTAAACCTATTTAATAAACATCTTATGCTTTCATCATATCCCAGGCTCCTTAGCTGTGATTTTTCAATGTAGCGTGATAGTTCTTTTGCCCATTTTAAACTTTTTTCCTATTTTCCAGTTTCAAATATGGATTTTTCTGTGCAACTCTGAGTATATGCCAGCATCACAGAGTTCTCTTTTTACTGTTGCAGATGACATTGTTATTTGCCAGGTACTATTTAAGGGAGCAGCCAACTAAGGACCGTACACCTTTGCATAAAATCTTGAGTTTCTGGGCAATCTAGTGCATAGAACAGCCTTCATTTCCCAAAACAACTATAGCCTGACGTGTTTCTTGAGAAAGCTGTTTTGAACTTTTTTGAATCCAGAATTAAAATTGTCATTAGGACATGTAATGCTCTTACCTGTTTCTCGCTCCAGCGCTGTCTCTCCGTCCATGATTGGCATTTCCGGGTATCGGGTCACAAGACTTGACTGCCAGGGAAGGGTGTTTAAATTGTTCTCTGTATAACCCCGGCACTGACACTTGCTCAGTGTTAGTGCAACTTTGTTGCTGAGCGTCTGACTTCTCTATCCTCTTTGTGCCCTTCTCCCTGTGAGTACTGCTGCTGGTTCTCCTGTGTACCGTTACCTGACCTGTCTGACTCCGTTTGCTGGACCACCTGTATATCGAACCTGGCTCATCTGACTACGCATTGTCTGACTACCTGTGTACCCATTCCTAACCCGTCAGTACCCTTATGTTTTATTAACTGTTTCCGCAAACAACCTGTTGGATCCTCTTCAGTCTGGCTTTCGTTCTCAACACTCCACAGAGACTGCGCTGACCAAGGTTGTTAATGATCTGATCACTGCTAAGACTGAACGCCATTACTCTCTCCTAATTCTCCTTGATCTCTCGGCTGCATTTGACACCGTTGACCACTCTCTTCTCATACAAACACTGCAATCCCTAGGTCTTCAAGACACAGTTCTATCCTGGTTCTCATCTTACCTCTCTAATCGCTCTTTCACTGTTAATTTCTCTGGAGCCACCTCTGCTCCGCTTCCCCTATCAGTTGGAGTACCACAAGGCTCGGTGCTAGGTCCTCTGCTGTTCTCTATCTATACCGCTTCTCTTGGAAATCTAATAAGTTCCTTTGGCTTTCAGTATCATCTCTATGCGGATGATACCCAAATCTATCTATCCTCTCCTGATATCTCGACATCTGTGTTGTCCCGTGTAACTGACTGTCTTTCTGCCATTTCATCTTGGATGGCCTCTCGTCAACTCAAACTTAATCTTTCTAAAACAGAGTTAATAATATTCCCACCCGCCAACAAGAGCATACCTGACATTTCTATCTCTGTTGATAACATGACCATAAATCCCACCCCACAAGCTCGCTGCCTAGGTGTAATCCTTGATTCACGCCTATCCTTTGTTCCCCACATTGACTCTATATCTAAATCATGTTACATACATCTAAAGAACATTTCCAGAATCCGCACATATCTCACACAAGACACTGCTAAAACCTTAATTCATGCACTAATCATCTCCCGCATTGACTATTGCAATTCCCTCCTTACTGGTCTTCCCAAAAACAGACTCAAACCCCTAAAATCTATTTTACATGCTTCGGCAAGACTGATTTTCCTTGCAAATAGCTATTCCTCTGTTGAATCACTCTGTATGTCTCTACACTGGCTGCCTGTCTTCTACCGAATCCAATATAAAATACTTTTACTAACCTACAAGGCCATCAACAAAGCTGCACCAACATACATCTCCTCTCTTGTCTCAAAATATCTCCCAACTCGGCAACTCCGTTCTGCAAAAGATCTGCGTCTCTCATCCACCCTCATTACATCCTCCCATTCCCGGTTACAGGACTTTTTTCGGGCTGCACCCACTCTATGGAACTCTCTCCCTCGCACAATAAGACTCTCCTCTGTTCTACAAACTTTCAAGCGTTCTCTGAAAACCTACCTATTCAGACAAGCTTATAATATTCCTCAACCACCATCTTAACCTCACTACCTTTAGCCTGTTACACAATTTCACACAAGACAACTACCCCCGGAATAACATTGTTGTGTGACAGGATCATTTAGCTTATGAGTCACCCTACCTTTGCAGTCTGGCTGGGCCAAGATGCAAAATGTATACTTAACCTCATGTGTCAATCTCCCATTGTCCCATAGATTGTAAGCTTGCGAGCAGGGCCTTCTCACCTCTTTGTCTGTTTTACCCAGTTTGTTTATTAGTTTATTACGTTTGTCCCCAATTGTAAAGCGCTACGGAATATGTTGGCGCTATATAAATAAATGATGATGATGATGATGATGATAGATCCCTGCCAGCCTGTTATTCCATGTGCATCTATACACCTGATTCCTCCATTATCTTTATCCCTGCATTATCTTCTGGGAAGATCATCCTCACTTGAGACCTGTTTTGCTTCCTGAGGCAGACCAGAGGGCCTTAACCTGCAAGTTCCTGGCAGCGAAGTCCATCTTGCCTTGCGGAAAATCTTGGCGAAACACCCGGGAATTAGGATTAACACAGGCCTTTTACCTGCAGATCGTACCAGTTTGCACTGACCATGTCCATGGACCCAGCAGGAGATCCTTCTCCGAAGGATTTATTTCAGCATTTGCTGGGGAGAGTAGAAAAGCAAGAAGCCAAACAGAAATGTCTCATGCAGTTTCTACAGGGATTATCGGTCCGGCTAGATTCTTTACAGAATACCCTTGTACTCTCACGTACCACTGCTACGTCTTCTGAGTGTATGTCTGCTCCAGCTACTACATCCTAAATCCTCTGATGTTTGATGGGAATCCCAAATTATGTAGAGATTTCTAAAACAATGTGCTATCCAATTTGAGTCTCTGCCTGAAACTTCCCTACGGAGAAGGCTTAAGTCGCTTATATAATTCCTCTTCTCTCTGGACAGGCTCTTGCCTGGGCTTCACCTTTATGGGAGAGGAATGACTTACTATTACAGGACTGTTGTCACGGTTTGGTACACTGGAGTCTTGGACCTGCCCAACTTGGCACTACTCCCAGCAGGGCGCGGAGTCTAACGGACGGATGGTATTCACCAGTGATCACCGCAAGGTGATTTGGGGTTAGCGGTGTCCATCCACAGGTCGCGGTCCCTACCAGGAGTGTCGGGCGAGATTCTAGGGGAGTAGGTGTAAGAGGTATGCAGACACACTGGATATCATCATCATCATCATCATCTATTTATATAGCGCCACTAATTCCGCAGCGCTGTACAGAGAACTCACTCACATCAGTCCCTGCCCCATTGGAGCTTACAGTCTAAATTCCCTAACACACACACACACACACACACACACACACACACACACACTAGGGTCAATTTGATAGCAGCCAATTAACCTACCAGTATGTTTTTGGAGTGTGGGAGAAAACCAGAGCACCTGGAGGAAACCCACGCAAACACAGGGAGAACATACAAACTCCACACAGATAAGGCCATGGTCATGTAAGGCAGAAGTGCTAACCACTGAGCCACCATGCTGCCCATATAATTAATTATAATTGGGATGTAAGCTCTACAACCAAGTAGCGGAGTGAAGACAGATGCAGAATGAACAATTCAAGTAGCAGTTTAATGATGACTAGAGGTTTGAACAGAACAGTCTGTAGTATATTGACACAAGGAGAATAATTGCAGCATGTACAGTTCCACTAGCAGAGTAACAGGAGTAAATACAGCTGAGCAGTATAATGACATAATCAGAGTAGTATTGGCATGAATAGTCCAGCAGCAGAATGGTAGCAACAAGTGCAGCTTAGGTATTTGGCACCACAATATAGCAGCACGCTAAGAGAGGTGTAGTTAACAGTCCAGCCAGCAGGGTAATAATGATAAGTGCAGCCTGAGTCCGTAATACAGTAACACAATAGAAACAAATGCAGCATGAACAGTCCAGCCAACAGAGGCAGATGAAATCAAGCAGCTTGAGAGATACAACCTGTAGTACAGCCGCACCACAGGGACGGATGCAAAGTAGATGATCCAGACAGCACGATAATAGAGATTGGTGCGACTTGAGCAGAATAGCCCGTGGAGCAGCTACATAATGGAGTCTGGTGTAACTTTAGCGATATAGCCCTTGGAGCAGCGCCACACTGGAGAGAGGTGCAGCTTGAGCGGTATAGCCCGTGAAGCAGCAACACAGCAGAGTCAGGTGCAGCTTGAGCGGTATAGCCCATGGAACAGCAACACAGTGGAGACAGGTGCAGCTTGAGCAGCATAGCCCGTGGAACAGCAACACAGCTGAGACAGGTGTAGCTTGAGCGGTATAGCTCGTGAATCAGCAACACAGTGGAGACAGGTGCAGCTTGAGCAGTATAGCATGTGGAACAGCAACACACAGCAGAGGCACTGACGATCCAAGTAGATACACAGGAAACAGACAAGGTCCTAATCAGGCAGGTAACTTGATCAACAGGCCCAGAGGAAAGGGAGGAAGTGCTTTTTCACGTTTAGAGCCAGAACCAATAGGAAACTGCAATGGACAGAAAGGTACTAGGTCTGCGCATGCGCAGAACCAACGCCAGGAGCTGAGGTATGCTTAATGAGGGACAGGTGAGTGTCTTAGTCTTCGAATGTGGAAGCCTAATGAGCGCTATGTGACTACTGTGCTGAATGTTTGAAGGCTTTCAAAAGAATCTTTGATGAACCTGGTCGGGTTTCCAGTGCCACCACATGGATCTCTCTCCTACGACAAGGTTCGTGAACTGTTGGCCAATATGCTGTTCAGTTTAGAACCTTAGTCTTGGAGTTGCGCTGGAACAACAATGCGCTGGTGGCTATCTTCTGGCAAGGCTTATCTGATAAAAATAAAGATGAGTTGGCTTCCCATGATCTTCCATCCTCTCTAGATGAACTTATTTCCTTATGTGTTAAAGTGGATTTAAGGTTCAAAGAAAGGTCTCAAGAAAAGGAACAGACCCGGTGCACTACCTTCCATCTTGCTCTCCAGTTCCAGGCACCTACCTGTCACGACTAGTATAGCGTACCTGCTATCGTTGGCACTACTCGGAGGAAGGCGCGGAGTCTAACGTGCCCCTGGTGTTCACCAGGGACCCCCGCAAGGAGGTATGGACTTGGCTGCAGGAAACACGCAGGTCGCGGTCCTTCCACGAGTCAGATAGCGAAGCACGAGAGGGATATCAGACAGGCGGGTTCAGCAATGATGCGGGTAATGCAGGTACACAAGGAGAATTCAAACGGGGTGAGAGTCAAGCCGGGTCGATAACGCTCTGACAGCGAGGTACAAAGGGAGATCCAAAGGGGTAGTCAAGGCAATCCGGGTCACAATGGTCACAGGCAAACGGCAATAAACTGGAGGAAGGCAAGGGTCAGGAAACAGATAGACACAGGAACACTGGAACGCTGGAGGACAGGAAAGGACCTGAAACTCTGGCACAGGAGGTGAGGTCAGAGGCACTTAAATAGGGCTGCTAACCAATGCCCTCAGCACAAGTGGTGCTGTAATAGCTGTAGCGCCGTAGCGCTAGTCATAGGGCAGCGCCGTAGCGCTCTCTATCTGCAGCGTCCCGTTGCCTAGCAACGGAGACGCTTCTGGGTCTGGGCTGGCCGGCCGGGAGGAAGGGGAAATGACGCGTCTGGTTGCTAGGCAACCAGACGTTCTTGTATGGACGGGCGGGCGGCCGCCGAGCGGCGCCTGACAGTATGCCCTCCTCCTTCTCCCCTTGTTTGGAGGAATCTCTTAAGTAATTGAGGAGCGTGAAGGTCCGGTTTATCCACCCAAGATCTTTCTTCCGGGCCAAATCCCTTCCAGTGCACAAGGAACTGTTGTTGCCCGTAGCGAATGCGGACATCCAGGATCCGGCTGATCTCAAACTCTGTTCCAGAGGAGGTTTGAACCGGAGGAGGTCGAGATGGAGGTACAAAGAACCTGTTAAGCACCAATGGCCGGAGTAGGGATACGTGAAAAGTATTATGACATCGTAAAGAAGCCGGTAGCTTTAGTTTAACACACACTGGATTAATAACTTGTGAGATGATGTAAGGACCAATAAAACGTGGAGCCATTTTCATAGATGGTACTTTGAGTTTTAAGTCTTTAGTGGAAAGCCATACTTGATCCCCTACCTTCAATAGGGGAGTAGCCCTACGGTGGCGATCTGCAAAGATCTTATGGTGCTGTGATGCCTTTTGTAGAGCTGCTTTGGTTGTGGCCCAAATGATAGAGAATTCTCGATAAAGTGAGTCCACCGCTGGAACAGAGGAGGAAGAATTGGGAAATGGATCTGGGATAATAGGATGCATCCCGGTCACAATAAAGAATGGAGAAAACCCGGTAGATTCATGGACATGGTGATTGTGTGAGAATTCTGCCCAGGGAAGGAATTGCGACCATCTGCTTTGATTATCAGCGGTAAAGCAACGGAGAAAAGTCTCTAAATCCTGGTTGATCCGCTCGGTCTGACCATTGGTCTGGGGGTGATATCCCGATGAGAATTTTAACTCCGTACCCAGTTTTTTACAGAAAGCCCTCCAGAACCGGGAGATGAATTGCACTCCCCTGTCAGAGATAATTTCCTTAGGGCAGCCATGAAGTCTGAAGATCTCCTTGATAAATGTGTCGGCTAAGTGACTGGCAGAAGGTAGACCTGGAAGAGGAATAAAATGCACCATTTTAGAAAATCGGTCAATGACAACCCAGATAGTATTGAATCCAGAACTGCAGGGAAGGTCAGTAATAAAATCCATGGCTATACTCTCCCAGGGAGCATCCGGTGTAGGTAGGGGCTGGAGCAACCCAGCAGGGACCTTCCTGGAAGTTTTGTGTTGGGCACAAATGGTACATGCTGCAATAAAGTCCCGTATATCAGCGCGTATGGTAGGCCACCAGAACCGACGGCAGAGAAGGAATGTGGTCTTCTTTATGCCCGCGTGACCCGCGATACGGGACGAATGGGCCCAACGCAACACCTTGAGTCGTAATTGTGGTTCCACAAATGATCGTCCTGTGGGCGGAACATCCTTCACCGTATTGGTAATAGCAATGATGTTCGAAGGGTCAATAATGCAATGAGGAATTGATGGGTTCAGGCGGTCTGTATCATCAAAAGAACGAGATAGAGCGTCTGCCTGCCCATTCTTAGCACCTGGACAGAAGGTAAGAATCATGTTGAAGCGAGCAAAGAATGATGCCCAGCGGGCCTGCCGAGGATTCAGACAGCGAGCTTCCTGAATGAATGTCAAATTTCGGTGGTCTGTAAAGATGGTAACTGGATATAGGGCTCCCTCTAATAGGTGCCGCCATTCCTCCAAGGCTGCTTTAATAGCGAGAAGCTCCTTGTCTCCGATTCCGTAATTAATCTCGTTGGGAAGAAATCGTCTGGAGAAGAACCCGCATGGAGAGTGGGTACCTGAAGGTGTCTTTTGGAATAACACGGCTCCAATGCCTATTGAAGAGGCGTCCACCTCCACAAAGAAAGGTCGCTGTTGATCCGGCTGAGAGAGCACAGAGGCAGAGGAAAAGGCTTTCTTCAGAATAGTGAAGGCAGAAACAGCTTCTGGAGACCATATCTTAGGATTGGCAGATCTCCTAGTTAATGCTGTAATTGGAGCAATGATGGACGAGAAATCTTGGATGAACTGTCGATAATAATTGGCGAATCCAATGAATCTTTGGATACTTTTAAGACTCTGCGGTTGAGGCCAATTCAAGATGGATGACACCTTGGTGGGATCCATCTGTAACCCGGAGCCGGACACAATGAACCCAAGGAAGGACACTTGGAGAACTTCAAAAACACATTTTTCCAATTTGCAATAAAGATGATATTTGCGCAGTCTTCGTAAGACCTCCCTCACTTGTTCTTGATGAGAACTCAAGTCTTTAGAAAACACTAGGATGTCGTCTAGATAAACGACTACGGAGGTGTACAATAGATCTTGAAAGATGTCGTTAACGAAATTCTGGAAGATGGCGGGGGCATTGCAAAGACCGAAGGGCATTACCAGGTATTCAAAATGCCCACCCCTCGTATTGAAGGCGGTCTTCCACTCGTCACCCTTCTTTATACGAATGAGGTTGTAGGCCCCTCGTAGGTCTAATTTAGTAAACACTTGAGCCCCGCTGATTCTGTCAAATAGGTCAGAGATAAGAGGTAACGGGTACCGATTCTTGATGGTAATACGATTCAGGGGTCTATAGTCAATGCATGGGCGCAGGGACCCGTCTTTTTTTTTGACAAAGAAGAATCCAGCCCCAGCAGGAGAGGTAGACCCGCGAATAAAACCACGTTCCAGATTCTCCTTGATATATTGGGACATTGCCAGGGTCTCTGGGCGAGAAAGGGGATACGTTCGCCCCTTGGGTATAGGTTGATCGGGAAGCAAAGTGATGGAGCAATCCCAGGGCCGATGGGGAGGTAATAACTTGGCCTCCGTTTTACTGAATACATCTTGGAAGTCGGTGTATGCAGCTGGAAGGCTAACTTCCGTAACCGTGGACTGAGCAACAACTTGGGAATCAGGAGGCAGAACACTAGGTAGACATCTATGATGACATTCTGTACCCCAACGAGTAACCTGAGCTCGGTCCCAATCCATCTGCGGAGAGTGTCTTCGTAGCCATGGAAGCCCCAAGATAATGGGATTGATGGATTTTGGCAACACCAACAACTGAATCATCTCGCTATGGAGGGCTCCAACCATTAACCGAATAGGTGACGTGATGTAGGAGATGGAGCCACTGCTGACACGGTTCCCATCTACTGCTGTTAACGATAATGGTTGAGGCAAGGGGAGAGTGGGAATTTGAAGCCCAGCAATGAGAGTGGCAGAAATGAAGTTCCCAGAGGAGCCAGAATCCACAAAGGCCGTGGTGGAGAAGGGACCTCTAGGGGTGCTCAGGGTGACTGCCATAAGAAGCTCAGGGGTGTTTTTTGAGTAGGGAGCAACTGTGGATACTCCTAAACCGGCCTCCCTGCTACCGTTTAGGAGGACGGGTTTCCCGGTTTCTTAGGACAGACCTTGAGAACATGTCCGGAATCGCCACAGTAAAGGCAGAGACGCTGCCTGAAGCGCCTCTCTCTTTCTTCTGGGGATAAACGGGACCGTCCTACTTGCATGGGTTCATCCATAGGCAAAACTGGGTTTTGAAATTGAGGAGCCAGACGAGGAACCACTCGCTTAGAGACAGGACGTTCCTGGGTGCGTTCTTGATAACGTAGGTCTACTTTAATGCATAGCGCAATTAGGGTATCAAGATCAGAGGGGAGATCCCGAGAAATTAGTTCGTCCTTAATACGGTCTTGGACCTTGCCAAAAAGTTGCGACCAGCGCCTCGTTGTTCCATTTCAGCTCTGACGCTAAGGTCCGGAACTGGATGGCATATTGCCCAACAGATAAGTTGCCTTGACGCAGGTTCAGCAAGCTGGTGGCCGCAGAGGCTACTCTCCCAGGGTCGTCGAAGACTCTCCTGAAAGCTTCAATAAAGGAGCCGGTGTTATTAAGAAGAGGGTCTCCATTTTCCCACAAAGGTGAAGCCCAGGCTAGTGCTTGACCACTCAGGAGGGAGATCATAAACGCCACCTTCGTTCGCTCTGAAGGAAATGCTCCTGCATTGCACTCAAACTGGATGGAGCACTGGTTCAAGAAACCCCTGCATTTCTTGGGATCTCCATCGTATTTTTCAGGTGTGGGGATACGCATGCCAGAAGTTGCAGTGGATACCGTAACCACACTGGCGGACGCCCCTGGGGCGGTGGTAATGGCAGGAGCAGCAGGCAGGGAGCCTTGCAAGGCATCGAAGCGTGTAGCGATACCTTGAACACATTGTAGGAGATGTGCTTAGGCTGCTTCTTGCTGTTCTACTCGCTGAGCCAAATGAATGAGAAGGTCCCGGGCTGAGGGTTCCCCCGTTCCTTCGGTAGTCATCGCCAGAGTTTACTGTCACGACTAGTATAGCGTACCTGCTATCGTTGGCACTACTCGGAGGAAGGCGCGGAGTCTAACGTGCCCCTGGTGTTCACCAGGGACCCCCGCAAGGAGGTATGGACTTGGCTGCAGGAAACACGCAGGTCGCGGTCCTTCCACGAGTCAGATAGCGAAGCACGAGAGGGATATCAGACAGGCGGGTTCAGCAATGATGCGGGTAATGCAGGTACACAAGGAGAATTCAAACGGGGTGAGAGTCAAGCCGGGTCGATAACGTTCTGACAGCGAGGTACAAAGGGAGATCCAAAGGGGTAGTCAAGGCAATCCGGGTCACAATGGTCACAGGCAAACGGCAATAAACTGGAGGAAGGCAAGGGTCAGGAAACAGATAGACACAGGAACACTGGAACGCTGGAGGACAGGAAAGGACCTGAAACTCTGGCACAGGAGGTGAGGTCAGAGGCACTTAAATAGGGCTGCTAACCAATGCCCTCAGCACAAGTGGTGCTGTAATAGCTGTAGCGCCGTAGCGCTAGTCATAGGGCAGCGCCGTAGCGCTCTCTATCTGCAGCGTCCCGTTGCCTAGCAACGGAGACGCTTCTGGGTCTGGGCTGGCCGGCCGGGAGGAAGGGGAAATGACGCGTCTGGTTGCTAGGCAACCAGACGTTCTTGTATGGACGGGCGGGCGGCCGCCGAGCGGCGCCTGACACTACCATACCTCCGGAGCAGCCTATGCAGTTGGGCAGAGCCCATCTTTCTCCTGAGGAGAGGGAGAGAAGATTTTAAAACAAGTTATGCCTCTATTGTGGAGGGAATGACCATCTTATTGGTACATGTCCTATTCGTCCAGGAAACAACAAGGCCTAGCAAGACAGGGAAAGGTTTTGTTCGGTTCGTCTGGTCTCTCTCCTAAACTCATTTTAAAAACAGAATCTCCTTTTTCATGTTCTTCTTTTTTCTGAGAAACACTCTATTTCTCTATTTGCCCTTTTAGACTCTGGAGCAGCAGGGAACTTCATTTCGGCTTTTGTAACTTCAGATTATGGCATTCCCACTATTCTCCTGGAACGTCCAATATGTCTCACGGCCATTTATGGCAGCAAGATATCTGGGGTCTTGATTCAGTTCCAGGCGGTTCCACTTACACTTCAGATTGAAGCCTTGCATAAGGAGAAGATTTCCTTACTAGTGATTCCTAAGGCAATAAATTCTCTAGTCCTAGGGCTTCCATCGCCTCCACACTCCTACCCTGGATTGTCAATCCGCTCAAATCCTATCTTGTGGACCGCAGTGCCACTCCCATTGTCTAAGCAAAGTAGTACCTCTCTGTTTCTCATCTGCAATGTCTCTACCAACCCAGTACCAGGAGTTCTCGGACGTCTTTTGTAAACAGAAGGCCACCAAAATTCCACCTCACAGCCTGGAATTGTAGTATTGAGCTTTTACCTGGAAAGCCTATTCCTCGAGGTTGTGTCTATCTGCCACTTTCTGAGATTCAGGCCATGTCTGACTACATCTTGGAGAACTTGAAGAGAAAGTCATTATTCATTAGTTATTAGAAAGTATACTTCCACAGCTGATGTTGGATTCTTTTTTATAAAAACAGAAGATGGCGCCTTCGTCCTTGTATAAATTTTTGTGGCTTAAATGCTATTACTATTAAAACCACATATCCTTTACCTTTGATTTATGAAGTCTTTAATCGTATCAAGGGGGCAGTTGTTATCACCAAATTAGATCTTCGAGGAGGGTACAATCTCATCAGCATCAAAAATGGGGACGAATAGATGACAGCATTTAACACGCATGATGGCCACTTCCAATATCTGGTAATGCCTTTTGGGCTATGTAATACCCCAGCTTTGTTATGAAATTTTATGAACAAAATCTTTCAAGAACTCTACTACCAGTTTATAAACATCTACTTGAATAATTTCCTTATTTTTCTCAAGATCTTCTCTCTCATAGGAGACATATACTTCAGATGCTTAGTCGTCTCAGAAAACACCATCTTTTCTATAAATTGAAGAAATGCCTCTTTGAGCAAGAGCAATTGCCTTTCTTGGGATATATTCTCTCGGGAACTGGATTTCAAATCGATCCGGATAAATTGAAAGCCATATTGTATTGGCTTCTATCTACTGGCTTGAAATCCATTCAGCGTTTCTTCGGTTTCTCTAATTATAGGCAATACATCATGGGGTATTCTACCATCAGTTCTCCCATTTCAGCCTTGACTAAAAAAATGGCTAATCCTAAGATCTGGCCTCCAGAGGCTCTCAAGGCCTTCGACCAATTGAAATCTGCCTTTTCTTCAGCTCTTATCCTTTGTTAACCAAATCCTCAGCTTCCTTTTTTCCTTGAAGTTGATGCCTCCTCCTATGGTACCGGAGCAGTTTTATCTCAACGAGATTCCATGGGGAAGTTACATCCTTGTGGTTTTTTTCTCCCATAAATTTCTTCAGCTGAAAGGAACTATGGAATTGGTGATCAAGAACTACTAGCCATTAAGTTAGCTCTTTCTGAATGGTGACACCTTCTAGAAGGGGCTCTATTCCCAATAACAATTTGTACAGACCACAAGCACCTTCTATATCTCCGTTCTGCTAGATGCTTGAATCCAGATGGTCACTGTTCTTTTCAAGATTTGATATTAATTTAACATTTCAGCCTGGATCCAAGAGCAAGAAGGCTGACGTGCTTTCCAGGTCTTTCAACTCGGACGACCAGGACTCCCCCAAGGAGATCAAGCCCATTCTGGATCCTAATGGTATCTTAGCTTTCACTCCTCTGGAAGGTGTTACTTGCCCACATGGCAAAACCTTTATTCTACCACATCTTCTTTCAAAATTATTACGTTGGGCTCATGTCTCCCACGTTTCAGGTCACGCTGGAGTAAAAAAGACTGGAAACTTCTCAGCCGCTATTATTGGTGGCCATCTTGCATAAAGGAGGTCAAGAGCTTTTGTCTCTGCATGTTCTCTCTGCGCCTAACATAAAGGTTTGCTTGGGGTCAAACCTTTTGGTCCATTTATTCCCTTACCCATTCCTGAAGTTCCTTGGTCTCAACCTTCCATGGAAATACCGATTTGCCTCCATCCAAGTCATACACTACCATCTGGGTCATTACGGATCATTTTTCAAGAGCAGCCCATTTCGTACCGCTAAAGGGACTTCCATCCTCTTCACTTTTGGCGGATCTCTTTATAAAAGAAGTGTTTCATCTGCATGGTTGTTCTCTGCATAACGTATCGGACCAGGGGTAACAGTTTATTTCAAAGTTCTGGAGGGCCTTCTGCGCTAAATTGGGAATTAAACTTGACTGTGGGTTCACAGAATGAGCTATTCAAGAACTCGAAAAGTTTCTTTGAGTGTATGTATCTGCTTACCAGTCGGATTGGGTTAAATTACTTTCCCTTTGCAGAATTCACCGATAATAATCATTTTCACGAGGCAGTTGCTAATTCCCCCTTTTTTGTCATGTATGGTTGTCACCACCAACCTTTTCTCAAAGTCCTATTTTTTCTGTTCTGGCAGTGGATTCCTTAGTATGCATGCGAACGGCAGTTGGAGTAAGCTGTACACTGGCTCACTTTTGTTTATTCTCACAAATATAACGGTTTGGATATTTCTGAATACTGTTGGAAACGTCACAGCAGTGCTGAGGATCGACTTCATAGTGAAAAACAAGGCTGTTTTAGGATCTACAGACCTACCATCTCTGTCCAGCTGTGAGACCCACAGAACTCAACTGTCATTGCTGTTTCAACATCTTTTCAGCTACTCACTGAGCTCAGTTGTGTTCGCTGCTGGACCCTCTGTCAGAATCTTTCTGGACCTCGTCATGTCAGGACGGCAGAAATTGCCTACTCCATTAACCCCACTCAGAGGGAGGTAAAATATTCTTCACCTCTTCCATTGCATCACTCAATTTGGATCAATTGTTCCTTTAGTGTTTCTACCTCTGGCACATCCTTCCCTCCACTCCCACTATCTGTTGGGGTCCCACAAGGTTCTGTTCTTGGTTCTTTACTTTTTTCATTATTGGGGCACTAATTTGCTCAATCAGCCTCCAATACCATGTCTACACTGATCACACCCAAATCTATATCTCTTCCCCTGGCCTCTCTCCTTTTATACTATCTTGTGTAACCAACTGTCTTTCTGCTATTTCCACATGGATGTCCCAGTGCTACCTAAAGCTCAACATGTCCAAAACAGAACTTATTATCTTCCCTGCCAGAGTCACCACCTGCCCTGAAATCTCCCTCATTGTCAATAACACAACAATTTCCTCAGTCTCACAAGCCCGCTGCCTTGGTGTCACACTTGACTCCACCCTCTGCTTTATTCCTCACATCCAGACTCTCTCTCAGTCTTGTCAACTCCACCTTGAAAACATTGCCAGAATACGCCCTTTTCTTACTCAACATGCTACCAAAACTCTTAACCATTCTCTAATTTTCTCCAATCTTGACTATTGCAGCCCCCTGCTATCTGGCATTCCTGACACCCATATATCCACACTTCAATACATCCTAAATACTGCTGCAAGACTGATCTTCCTCTTTCAATGCTACACATCTGCTTGAATACTTTGCAAATTATCATCATCATCATCATCTATTTATATAGCGCCGTAGCGCTTTACAATTGGGATCCCTACACTGGCTCCCTGTGTCCTCCAGAATCAAATTCAAATTACTCACTCTTACCTACAGATCCCTCAACAACAACACCGCTGCATACATCTCAAATCTCATATAAAAATATTCTTCCTCTTGTCCTCTTAAACCTACCTCTGACGTGCACCTTGTCTCGTCTCTGATAAGCACCTCTCACTCCCGCCTACAATACTTCTCCCATGTTGCTCCCCACTTATGGAATTCCCTACCATGCTCAATCAGACTTTCCCACAGCCTTCAAATCTTTAGATGCTCTTTGAAAACCCATCTCTTTTTTAGAGATGACCTTATCCTCAACAACACTATTCACAGTAATGCACCCTGACAACTATCCCAATCTCCCCTCTGATCCACACTTGCTCCTCTTGTTTCAGCTGTGCCCTCTTACCTTTAGAATGTAAGCTCTCTAATGAGCAGGGTCCTCCATACCCTTTGTTTTCATGTCTCCATTCATTTTGTCTGCCTTGTCTGTTCTTGTTTTTCATATGTCCTATTTATGTATGTCCTTGTCTTTCCTTCTGTATGGCACTGCGGAGCACTGTGGCGCCTTACAAATCTACGATAATAATACACAATTTTTCACTTATCTGGGCATAGATGAAGACCAACCTAAAAAACGTCTCTGCCCGTGCCAAGGATATTTACGATAAAATAAGTCGTCCAGTTTCTAAATTAGTTCCAGGAGATAAAGTCTGGTTGTCTACTAGAAATATTTGCTTAAAGGTTCCCAGTATGAAGTTAGCACCCAAATTTATTGGGCCTTTTCAAATTTCCAACATCATTAATCCAGTAGCTTTTAGACTGAAGCTTCCTCCGTCTCTGTGGAGTCCCAATGTATTTCATATTTCTCTCTTAAACCCAGTTGTGCAGAACCAGTTCTCTACTCCTAGAAGATCTCCACTTCCAGTTTATTCCCAAGATCAAGCAGAGTATGAGGTCAAGCAACTTTTGAACTCCGGTAAATGCAGAGGTTCTGTACAAATTCTCGTGGACTGGAGAGGCTATGGGCCAGAGGAAAGTTCTTCGGATATTCATGCCCCTCGATTGCTTAAACAGTTTCACAAGAAATTTCCCAACAAACACTTTTAGGGTGTCCAGAGTCAAGTCTTACGGCAGGGGATACTGTAACGCTGTTACCTGTTCCTTGCTTCAGCGCTGTCTCTCCGTGCCACGATCGGCACTTCCAGGTAGCAGGTCACATGACTCAGCTGCCGTGGCGGGCTGTTTGAATTTATAACCTTGGTGCTGACAGTTGCTCAGTGTCAGTGCAACTTTGTTGCTGAGCTTCTGACCCCTGTTTCCTCTGTGTGCCCTTCTTCCTGTGAGTGAGTACTGCAGCTGGATCTCCTGTGTACCATTTCTTGGCTCATCTGACTATGTTTGCTGGTTCTCCTGTGTACCATTACTTGGACTGTCTGAATCCGTTTGCTGGACCACCTGTGTACCGAACTTGGTTTGGCTGACTACGCATTGCTGGATCACCTGTATACTGAACCTGTTTTGTCTGGCTATGCTTTGTCTGACTACCTGTGTACCCGATCCTAACTGGTCAGCACCCCTATGCTTTATTCATTGTACTAGATCTCTGCCAGCCTGTTACTCCGTGTGCAGCCATACACCTGATTCTTTCATTATCTTTATCTCTGCATTATCTTCTGGGAAGATCATTCTCCCTTAAGAACTGTGTTGCTTTCTGAGACAGTCCAGGGGTCTGGCAGCGAAGTCCATCCCACCTTGCGGCGGTTCTTGCCAAACACTGGGGAACTCGTTAGACTTCACACCCCTGGTCTGCCGCTGCCAATCAGGATTAACACAGTCCTTTTACCTGCAGATCGTAACAGGACACTGGAATACTGGCTGCTGAACATTGAGCTTTGTAATCATATGTGAATAATAAAATATAAATATAAATCGATAATTTCATTCAGTAAGATCTCAAAGTGCACAGTTCAGATAGATATAAGAGGGTGTTCCAAAGCCTCTTTGCTCACTACATCATGTGACATGTGACCAATTGTTACCATGGTAGTCCATTTCACTTTGTGGAATTATGAATCATTAATAGCAGGCTGAAGAGTAGAAAAACAAAGAAAATAATAATAATCAAGATTCTTCTTATAGCCTGCCATAGTGATTTATGTTACAAAAAAATATCTTATTTTTTTTCATGGGATTACTGCTTTAAGAACACATTTTGGGTTAGATTTAGTAACTAACTAGATGGATTAAATAAGTATAACTAGACTGGTGAGATTATTTACTATATAGATTTATTACAATATGTTATACTTTTTAATATGAATTATTTTATCCCTAATGTATCAGCGTTTTCATTGGCTTAGTAATACACACCCACTCAGCAGTGATTGGCTGGTAGGAGAATCTCATCTGATTGGATTATTGAAATATATCTGTTTCAATTAATAGGAGCACTCTTAGGGCTAGATTTACTAAGCTGCGGGTTTGAAAAAGTGGGGATGTTGCCTATAGCAACCAATCAGATTCTAGCTGTCATTTTGTAGAAAGCACTAAATAAATAAAAGCTAGAATCTGATTGGTTGCTATAAGTAACATCCCCGCAGCTTAGTAAATCTAGCCCTTAGAATTTAAACATAGTGTAATTTACAATGAAAGTGAGATTAAAACTACATATGTAAACCGATAAAAGTTATATTAAGTGTATATCTGTAACACAAAACTTGAATATATTTGTCATGCTCTACCTAGCAAGAGCAGGTATAGAACATGCTGCTGCTTCTGTTGATGATAATTGCCAGCACTGGCTAACTGCTGCTGATTGCCATTTCATGTCTAAAGCTGCTTGGTGCTTTCTTCATTGATCCTGCATATATTATAGGATTTTGTATGTGTATTTACAAAAATATTTTTTGTTACTTTCATGGGTACGTGAGAAGGAAGATAATATTTAATAGTCAATGCATTTTTCCCTATGAAAACAAATGTTTTCAAATATTTACTGCTCTTACAAGCTGGTGTAAGTATACCTGCTGTAATCCTGACGCGTATGCTACAAATGTAGACCTGGATACTTCATGAGATTGTGGGCTAAAATATTGATGTGCGCACGTTTTTTGGGCCATAAGCTAAGTCCAGGTTGTATTCAACTCTGTATCGGGGCCAGTATGTATAAATTGATATATTTGTACTGCATGTATGAGATAAGGTATTGTAACTTTATGAATAAATCCTTAAGATGCTACAAGAGGGATAAGATAAGTGACTGTTGTCACATTTCTAGAAAATGTTGTAGACTAGGTCAAAATAATCTACCACTTAAAATCAGATTGACATAGGATATGTATTGTTCTTTGTTCTAGAATAAACCAACAATATATATCGTTATTATGCAAACATTTGACACAGTGTTACAATTCACATTTTGCACTTAGGGCTAGATTTACTAAGAATCGTGTTTGGTGGTGGTTTAGAACCGCCGAGCATCGCCGCGTTTCTCCAGCGGTTTTAGTGACCAAACCGCCGCATTTACTATTGGGTGGCTTAATGGTTCAATTTGAAATCGCCAGCGATGGATGGCGGTATGTAACTTGCATACCGCCCGGCGCTCCCATTAGGCAAGGTTAGGCACTTGCCTAGGGCGCCGGGCTCTGGAGGGCGCCACAGATAAAAAATTTCTTTAAAACTGTGCGGCGACCGCTGACCATACCTTTCACGGCCACCGCACAGCTTCAGATATATCCACAGGGAGGGAGGGGAGGGACTATTGATCATCACCACTGCCGCCTCTCTGCTCCGTCTCCTCCCCTCCACTCACTGACTGTCGGGCCATGACATCATCATCACGGCCGGACAGTGTCAGTGAGTGGAGGGGAGCAGACGGAGCAGAGAGGAGGCAAGTTAAGGTAAGAAAAGACGGGGGGGGGGGAACGCCGATTTTGAAAATGGGCTTAGGGCGCCAAGGACCCTAGCACCGGCCCTGTATGCAAGGCTGAAACCCACTGGCGGCTTTGCTTGAAAACTCGGCTGTTTCAGTTTTAAACGCGGCGGTTTGTGTTCCAGACGGGATTTTTAAATTGGCAGCTAGTTCCTGGCTATTTCCTATTGGCTATTTTCTCTGTTAGCAGATTTTACATCACTATCACTATATAATCCAGTGCACTCCTTCATTTTCTTGGAGGTAGTTGTTTTGTGAGTGAGGTAGTTTTCATGGTTTTTGTGCTGAGATTTCTGCTTGGAGTGTGAGTAGTCCTGTGATTTTTGTCTGTGTTGTTGTTTTATTTTCTGATTTATTATTTATCTTGTGTTTTTTGTAATTGTTTTGTATGTTTCTTGTGTGTAAGTGTGTTCATGATTAGTTAGTATAGTTAGTCCTTTGTGCTTGTCAGTTCTTTAGTGTTATTTGTTTCTTGTTAATTGTTTGTCAATATGGCGAGAGGTAGGTGGGGGCAGAGGGTAAGGAGAGGGAGATGGAGCTGCAGGGGGCAGAGGAAGGTGAGGGGTTAGAGGAGACAGGAGAGGAGAGGAGGACAAAGTCAGGGCGTAATGTTAGGTTTTCACACAATGAAAATTGTGTCTTGGTGCATAATATTGTTCCCTGCTATGAGCTAATTTTAGGGAACCTTGCAGCCCGTACTCCGCTAAGGTGGCAACGCCAATAATGGGCCAAAATATGTAAGGCTGTGAATGCGGTGGGACCTTTAAAGCAGTCAGTGGGTCGCTGCCGCAAACGCTTTTCAGACATTAAGAGGCGGCTTAAAGATAAAATGGGTAAGGAGAGGAGGGCATCAAGAGGCACAGGTGGTGGGCCACCAGTTCGTGTTGGGTTTACCAGCTATGAGGAGGAGTTGCCACAGATACTGCCCCCCGAAATTGTGGAAGGTGTGAATGTCCAGGACACGCAGGCACCCTCTTGGACAAGCAAGTGGTGAGTTTTTTTGCAAGTTTTTAGCAATGAATCATCCAAGTTAAAAAGTTGTTTTTTAATTTTTAAACGCACATAAGCAAAGTACACTGTATACATGATTAAAATTTTTGTCAGTACTAATACAGTTTATGAATTTTGTGACACATTCAGATTCGCCTGTAAGAGTCCAACCTGAGTCCAAAACCTACTCCTCCACCTTCTATCAGGGATTCTGCCCCTGAAGAGCAAGCTGGTGAGTGTAGACTGTATGGAGAACAAAGATTGTTTTTAGTCATTTCTTACTTTTAAATGCTTGTGCAAATGTAAAATAGGTTGGTTGATATAACTTTGTTGATTAGAGCTGGATGTACTACACAGAGTCTCACCAAAAGGTGTAATAGTTAACCCCACTCCACCCTCTTGCCCCATTTTACTGGCTGCACCCTTTTTTTTGGGTCAAAAATGTCTTTGGTTTTTCCCTGTTATCCTCCTAACAAATAGGATAAATGAGATTTCAATACAAGGAAAGATGACTATCATCCATAAGCAGGTCCTATATGACAACTAATCAGGAAGATAGAGACTGGTAAAAATTCTGTACTTCAAAAATGTTCTGTGTTTGAGTCCTGTATCAAAAATCCTATTATCAAACATGTGTGTTCCTATGTACTTACCTTGGTAATTTCTCAACAGGAACATCCTCCTAACAGCAGGTCATCCTCATCCATCGCAGATGTCACCTTACTGATGACACAGAGGAAGACACATTAGTAACCTTAGAAGTTGTTGATGTCCCCGTGTCTAGGCGCCAGGAACAAACAGCTGCCCCTGTGGACACAACAGCAGCAAAATACACCTCCTTAATTGGATACACGGCGAGAAATGGCCCAATCAATCGCCAATTTTCAGGTCCAGCAATCACTTTCATGGACACCCAAACAAGACATATGTTGCATATTGTAGCACATATGAGGAGTGCCTACTGCGCTAAAACTCAAATTTGTATTGTAGCGGCTATAAAGCAATATAATTTAACCATGATTAAAATGACTTGGTTCTGTGGAGGCCTTACACACAACTGTAAAAGAGGTCAATGCCAACGTGCAACGTATGGCAGCCCAAATCCACCATGATATAAGGGTAAGGTTACCTTTGCCAATATCATTTGAAGAAAGCAGTTTTGCTAGTACGCCTGGGCGCTCCGTGGAAAGTACTCCGCCAAGGCGAGGTGCTCGCAGCAGGGGTGGCCGAGGAAGAGGAGAGAGTGTGTACAGAATGTCTGATGTACCTGCCAAAAGGCATAGGTAACCTAATCTATTTGTATAAAATAAAAACCTGTTACTTATTTGTTTGTTATTCATGCAATGTGCCTTTTTTGCCGGACTGTGAAATGTTTGCAGCCTCGTATACTTATGTTAGGTCTACCCTGCGCACATCACAAATGGAGTGTGTACATTGTGGTGCATGTTTATGCAATATTTATTTATATTGTAAGTCTTCTACCACAATAAAGGTTGTTACATTTAAACTCAAACAGTCTTTCTTTCCTGGCAGTGAAACACTAGTATACTGCGTTCAGTAAACATTGCAAAATTGGTACTTACACATTGACAGTTACCACTGAATATTCAAGTTTGCACATGAGGAGTACACACTACCCTCTGGTTCAAAAATTCAAACTCTATAAATTAGAACATTTTATTAAAAAATTGTATTGCTCACACATAAAATAGATGTAATAAAAATTAGTGCTTTTACTATTATCAACTTACATGTAAAGTAGTTTGCATTGAGACGGTCTCTAATCTGCCTCCCACCCTCTGTGCTCTGCACATCACCAGATGGAACACGGACCCCTACTTGTTCACTCTCTACTGCAATAATCTGTGGGCTAAATTGTTGTAAAGCCAGATTATGTAGCAGACAGCAAACCAGCACAATATCACACACCTTTTCAGGTGCATACAGAAGCACAGCACCAGATTTATCAAGGCACCTAAACCTGGTCTTCAATAGTCCAAAGGTACGTTCTATCACACCTCTAGTGTCTATGTGTGCCTCATTATATTTGTGCTGGGCCGGAGTCTGAGGATGCAGCAGAGGAGTCATCAGCCAGAAGCGACATCCATATCCTGAATCTCCTGTAACTAAACACAAATATTAGATAACATTTAATGCAACATGCTCTACAGGAGGTAGCACATGTGAGGCAAATCTAACACGGATAAGGAAAATAAAAATAATGCTAGGTACATACCCAAAAGCCATCCCTCCGGCATTTCTTCACTTTCAAATTTGGCATAAAGGGTAGACTGTCTCAGGATAAAGGCGTCGTGGCATGAACCAGGATAGCCTGCCAAAACACTCATTATACGCATGTTAGCATCACAGACAACGTGCACATTCAGGGAGTGGTAGTGATGGCGATTAATGAAAACCTCTGCCCTGTGGTGAGGTGGTCTCAGCCCAATATGAGTGCAATCTATAGCTCCCAAAACATTCAGTATGCCTGAGAGCCTATAAAAGCTACCTTTAGCTCATGCTACTGTGACTCCTGGTGGGGAAGCAGATATATCTAGGGCAAACTCTTTTACGGGCAACTAAGACATGCACAAAATGCCTGGGAAATGTGGGCTGCGTTATGCCAATCACTCTGGAGGACACTGATTGAAAGGAACCTGTGGCCAAAAAGTGAACTGCACACAGTAGTTTGTGTAGTCATGAAATTGCATGAGAGTGACTGGTTGTAGGCTCCAAATTATGCTTCACTTCCTCATAAATCCTCAGGAGGTTAGTGCGATTCAGCTGAAACATTTGAACTACCTCCACGACAGACAGAGGTTCCAGATTCAAACGCACTGTAAATGCATGTGGAGTCCGTGGTCTGCGCAGCCTCCGCAGAACAGATGCCAACTGCTGTCCATTCTCCTCCTCCCGCTGTTCTGTCTCCATCAAATGATAAGCTGCAAACATACAGTGGCAAGAATGCACCACATTCCCTGCAAAAGCCATTCTCAAACAAAGCCACACCTGTAAACTCTTACTGAGCCCTTTTTATAAGCACATTGATTAACTACTGCCCAATAGATTGTGATTGACAGTGATTTCTTCACTCAGAAACACCTATTTTGTTTGTGACATTCAGATTTAATTAACATTATATTATGGGTTCACTATGTAATGCCACAATGTGCATCATTAATATTTATACCCACCATTAACATTGAAATATCATCAACCATTTATTTTAATTATATATATATATATATATATATATATATATATGTATATATATATGTATATATATATATATATATATATATATATATATATATATTATGATTTTTCTTTAACAAATTATTTCAAATACAAAAAAAAAATTAATGACCATTTAAAATGTATCCACACCTTAATTCTGAGTTTATTTTGGCCCTTTATTATATAAAAACATATTGGACCAATCATTTAACATGCAGTGGGACTTTCTCTTATTTTCTGAATGGCAAAATAGCTTAAACAGTATGCTGTTTCACCAATCTCGCCATTCACAACCACCTTTTTAATTTTGGCCGTTTGAATGGCGGTTTTGCGGCGGTTCAGCAAATCCCAGCTTAGTAAATCTAGCTGTTTGTATGTTCATCATTCTTAAAATCAGGATGGCGATTTGTAAAGTGGTGGTCTTGAAAAATGTCAGATCTGGCCATTGGAATGGCGGGTTTGGATTTAGTAAATCTGACGGTTCATAAACCGGCGTAAAAATCGCTGAAAAGCAGCAGTTTCACCAAACCGCCCTTTAGTAAATCTAGCCCTTAGAGTACTACTACCATGTGCAATTCTCAGTTCCTGTGACTCCACTACCAATGTATAGTCCTCAGTTCCTGTGACTCCACTACCAGTGTATGGTCCTCAGTTCCTGTGACTCCGCTACCAATGTATAATCCTCAGGTCCTAGGACTCTGCTACCTGTGTGCAATTCTGATTTTCCTCACCATCCTAATGAGCTCCCACCATTGTCTTTTCCTGCATGTCCCCAGTTCAATAAAGATTCCTATATTTTCACCATCCTCTGGCTGGTGACATAATTCTTCATACATCATCTACAGGATCCAGTACAAGTACCTGAATGCCTGAAGTTTAACAGTTAAGCTAAGATCCTTATCATCAGTGTTTAATTAAGAACACATTTATTTTATGAGTTTTTTGGTTATAGTAATATATTATGCGTTTATAATTAAAACAGTTAGTGGAGCGTACTACAAATTATACTACAAATTATATATACATATGTTTGCGATCATTAGTGAAAGTATAATAAAGCCACACACTAGACCCAAAATGATTTATGTATATTTATGTATGAAATAAGACACAAAAATTTAAATAAATACAAAGATGTCAACCTGACCCAGGAGCAGACAAATATCTTGGTAAGTCGTGGTAAATTAGTCAGGTGTATTTCTCTGAATTAGTGAAAAAAAATATGAATAAGTAATCATTTATACAATGTTATAAACAACAAACAAACATGCAAAAAAGAAAATGGAAGGTTACATAGGCCTGTGTATGTCATCTATGAACAGCAGAAACTATTGCTTTCATATTTTATTAAATGTGACAGCAAATCTGCCAATGCCAAACCAGTGAACCTTCATGAGACATAAAATATGTTTTCAATGTATCTTGCAATGTATTTCCTGACTGTTTTTACGAAGTACTGACCATTAAATGTTATTCATCAAAAAAAATGCTGTACACTATCATATTGTAAAGCAGGCCAGAATGTAGGTGTAAACCTACCGCCACAAAATTACATCCTTATTCCCTCTAGGCGTATCTGGATGCGGCTAGTGTAACGATATGACAGTCATCATCAGCACCTTGAGTGTTGAGGATGACTTACCTTTATTGTGTTAGAATGGTTTCATAAAAAACAAACAATAAGAAATCAGCACAAGTGCTTCTAGGGATAGCCAAGATGTTTTACTGATAAAAAGCGAACCAATAATTAAGTGGTCCCTCTGTAAACCAGCATTAGGTTGTGTCAGGCTATTCTAATCCCACTTTAACTGGGAGACCAGAAGAGTGGATTCTACTTGTCATAATTCCCATGGCTTTCAGAGGGTGCCAGAGCATGCTGGAGCTTGTGGAACTACATGCTAGTATGCCTAGCAGCCGGGGGCCCTTTGGAACATGTAGTTATATAGTAAAAAAATAAAACACAAACAACAAATTTCAAATACTTTTAAATAAAAATAAATCCCTTGTTTACCTCTTTATTACACTCCTAAATCCATATTGAATCTTACTTTTGAAGTAATCAAAAGCCAAACTGGCGCTTTGATTAGATGATTGTGTATTGACCCTTCATTCACTCTCGTATCTGGAGATGCGGCATCTCCAGGCATACTTAGGTGTAGTATCAGGCTATAGCACTCTTTTGACTCTTGCCTATCCCTGAACTGCCTCTCTAAGAGTAAGTTATTTGAAAGGAAAAGCATATTTTTGGGGATCACAGTTGGACAAATTACTGCACTATGTTACTCCTCACAAAAACAAAGATTGTATAGCAGTTAACTACTGGTCCGGACCATATATGCTATATGTGTTCTATTCTCTTGTTGTTTAAATAAATATTGTACTTATTTTGAACACTACGCTATTAGTACACCAGAGATATTGTTCCCTTATAACATTTATTTTCACCAGGAAATACTACCTTTTTACATGTATGATGTGATATATGAATAGAACTGACTTTCACCACATTTAATCAAATATGATGGGAAACAAACATTATCTTATGAGATCTAAGTGCTGAAATTAAATAACAACAATCAATAATTTTTGTAATCAGTCCCACCCTAGGATCGACATATTTTAATCTCTTATTTTTTCCTACTTTATCTATATTTTTATCTATAATTCGCCTACACTTTCATGGTTAACAAATGCATTTTAATAGTATCTAATAAAGTTTTAGTTTTTAACTAAATAAGTAATTGCCAAGGACTGGAGTGCTTCAACATTCAACTCTTTCCTTCTCTTTTCCTCTATGATATTTGATATGTTGAATGGAGCACCCCCGCACAATAAGTGACATTAACACATTAATAGTGAGGAGTTCATTACCTGGTGCGGAGTCAATCCCTTTACATATGATAGAAAGGTATTAAACACACAGTGCATCGTACCTTGCTGCATGTGGGGCTGCAGAGCTGCAGACCGGTCAGAGTGCAAATGCTGACCCCTGTCCAGCAACAATTGCCTACAATGGACACATGAATGCCAGAACTGGACCATGGAGCAATGGAAGAAAGTGGTTTGGTAAGGGTGCCTGGAGTGTAAATGGATAAAATAGGCTGGGCTCTTTTTTACAAGGCCCAGTCCAGGGTTTCTGTTCTGCCAGTCTGACAGCAGACTGATTAAGGGTTGCACCTGAAAGGTGTGTTTAAAAGTTGTCAGATCAGTCTCAGACCTGGGAGGAGGTGGGATAACTTCATAGACACACTGAAAATGGTGACCAATTAGCTCTATGTTATGTATGTGTGTGGGACACAAGGTCTTTCACAGGAGAGAGGGCATTCTTATGTGTTTAGATAGTGCTGGAAGTTGTTTATTTTGAAGATTTGTTTGTTTGTTCTGTTTAATATAACTAGATGAGGCCAGTTGTACCAGAACCTTAGACTTGTGTCACATTTCTGCTGCTGTACATTTCCGTCTATCCCAGGAGAGGGCATGGCTCAGTGGCGGATCCAGGGGGGGGGCGATCGCCCCCCCCCCTAGCTGACACTTGCTGCCGACAGCTGCACAGTATGTGCAGGTCCGTCCAGCCGTGACAGGCAGGGACAGTGTGCTGCCCGGGCTGGACGGACCTGCACATAGTATGCAGCCGTCGGCAGCCTAAGATGTTAGAAAGGGGCGGGGCCTAAATCCCCCTCCCCCCTAAATCGCCCCGGGTATACCAGTTTTCTAGATCCGCCCCTGGCATGGCTTATTTGTGTCCTGTGTTTGCTGTTTACAGTGATGGAAGTGTGTTAATAGAAATCAACCTACAAATCACCAGTCTTCCAAACCGTCACCCAAAATCACCAATTTCTCATAGGAAGTTAGAATAGAATTGATTTAGTAAATCGCTGTGGAAATCACACATATTTTTAACTGATCTTAGACCCTCATGATTGCTTCAAAACCAGTGAGAAGAGTGCGATAAAGAAGAAGAAAACAAACCTTTTGTGTATGTATGGAGCTTTTCCCATTCATTTCAATTGTTCATTGATAAAATGTGCGCAACATCTATAAATACCCAATGAAGTGAATGTGAAATGTGTGACCCAATGCTCTTTAGCAAAGCAGCAGAGGGGCTGTTCTTCCTGAACCCGCTGGCTGGGCAGTGACTTGGCTTATGAAAAAGATTTGTCCACTGAATCTTTCCAACCCCATCTGCTTGCCAATGCTGCCTACTGCAAAATTATCAAAGCAGACACTTTTGTTGAAGATGTGGGGGGCACACAGAATGTTTTTTGTTTGTTTATTTATTTATTACAGGAACCATTCATTACCATCCATCAGTGAGCCAATTAATTTCAATAGGGTTTCTACATCTACCACACACATTGGAAACTGAATTTAAATAAATGGGTCACTGAAATCAATGGGAAAGTTCCAATATTTATAAATCATAGCTGGTGAAATAATATATTTTTTAAATTGAAATCACTATAAATAGCATGAATTTGAATGAAAATCCCTTTTTAACAGATTAGAGTTTGGACAATGATTTGCTGCTTGTTTTTTTTTGTGATTTTGAATTGATTTAAAAAGGTGGGAAATTGACCTTAAATATATTGTCCCCTATAGGCCAGATTTATATGTGTGCTGCCTGCCCAAACTGAAAGAAAATATTCTGACCACTGAGGGGCAGCAGCGAGAAATTATGATCCAGGTTTGGACAGACGTCCACTTGCGTAGCGCATCTTGCGTGAAATAGCTCTGTGTATGCCCAGAAGGAGACATTGCATGAACTAACACGATTGCATGCAATTCATGTCTGAATGGAAATAACATGACTAGCTACAACTTTAGAGGTGGAATGGGGGAGGAAAGGGGGTACTAATGTAGGTCATGTAGTGTGAGAGGGTTCAGACACAGGTGCTGCTGATTCAAGTTCTGCATTTGTTGCAAGTATGCTTGGTCTCACCACTATCATGATATAAATGATTACACTGTTCTCACACATGTGAGAATTACTTGCCATGTAAGCTATATTCCTCACAACATTGGGAACAAATATGGGCTATGGTTTTCAAATTTAGGCACATCTCTTAAATCAAATTAAGTAAGTATACATGAAAGCTATACAAGCTGTGGTGTATCAGTACCATTTAGGATTTGCATCTATTGGAACCAAATTGAATGCTTGGTTATTCATAAATACCTCACCGTAGTGAGTGAATCACAACAGGGACTGGAAGCACACTCAAAATATGCCTGACATTTTACCACTCCTCCTGCCAGGTCATAATGTAGCTTACAGCAAATGTGTTGCACCCCAACTGCCAAATTTGTTTTCTGCATTTTAACATATCTTGTATTTATTGCTGCTTTGATATATCTCAAAACATGAGGGGCAACTTGCAGCTGAAAACCAAAAACATTATGTGCCAATAATACCACAGAACTCTGTGCAAGATCCTGTCATTGAATGTATTGTGTATAGCCGTGCCTCATATTAGTATCGTGGTATAGGATGTAGATAAATCCTGTTCCATGTAGTGTAATTCTATGAGTGTAACTTTTATTATAAACATTTTATTATGTTCTAATTATTACTACCTCATACTGAGAAGGGCATAGATAAAATTAACACAGGATTGTAGCTAAATACTGATAAAAAGATACCTACTGCACTGAAAATGAGAACTAGACCCCCTTATGTTTTCAAAGAATATTAAAGAACACCTTTTGATTTATGAACATAGATTAACTTTCCCTGGTATCAATATACATTACGAATTAGCTTCATCCACTGCAATGCTAAGTTTATCTGCTAGAAATGCTTCCTGCATCAATTAGTTACCAGTTTGGCGTGAGAAAATGGGTTCTGTGATGTATAATACCTATCAATATATGTCTCTGTTGTGTATGTGAGCCATCGGAATGGAGCTGAGTATCTGTATATACTTTTCTATTTTTTTACCTATAGTTATCAATTCCTCAAACATACACTTGTGAGTTGTGTCCCACTTCACTTCACTAATGTTTTATTTCTGTACTTTAACCGAGGTGCTAAATTCTGGTGATACAATCTTCGAGTTTTGCATTTGCTTCACCATTCCACACAGCACCAATCTACTCTCTATTCGTAAATTCAAACCACTTGAAGAGTAATAAATACAGCAGCTGAAATTCATACAATTGAATTGAACTCGATTTGGTACACCAGCAATGATCATTTTTACTATTGATCTACCATATGGAGCAATGCTCCTTTTCTATCTTCCAGTTTCTGCTTGAAGCAAACCATGTCTATGAGCTGAATCAAAATTTTTGTGAATTTAGAATTTGGTATCAAATTATGGCTGATGGGCAGGTTCCATTGTACATCTTATATTTAGCAAACAATGTATTTTCTCTGTATTTGTAAATTCACCTTTCTTTAGGATTAATAAATACAGCAGTAAACCGTTTCATTCCAGTGCTCATGACTTTATTTTGAGGTAATCAGCAAAACGACATAAATTATCATAGTTGCAAGGTAAACATTCATTAGATAGGTAATTAAAAAAAGAAAATTATTAGTGAAAAATCACTATGGTCCTATCACTGATAATATATACAGAGCATTGTAGCTGCCATAATTCTGTATGCATTTAAATCTCTATTACACGATGCAGCTAATTTTTTTCTGATCATATTACTTTTACATAATAACATAGATCATTTTATTCCCCTCTAAATTTCCAAATTTCAGAGACTTTAAAGTGTCTGTAATAAGATATTTTTGAAACACATAAGTTATTTTGTCTAAAATGTGTTTGTTCTAATTGCAGGAGACAGCACCTACCCTTTTCACACTGCGGCCCCTGATGTAGTCACAGTAAGTGACAAAAGCTCACCTCGGAGACTGTTACGGTGCAAATGCACTGGACTGATCTGATTTCTCAGAGAGAAGCTTAGAAGTAATTGAGTCAAACATTGTTAAACGGCAGTTTAATGTATTATTGCAGGGAAAGTGGAGAGTCGTGACGCGAATATGAGAGCGGTAGGCTTCGATTTCTTTAAACATCAGCCAGTGCAGCCAAGTAGCTGTAAAGTCAGTGAATTTGTCCTGAGCTGGGAAAATCAGGTCCTCCATGTTCATATAAAAGGCAATTCTATTAAACTACTCATATCTATTCCAGATTTCCATTGAACTGGGACCGCAGCCTTAGCACATAATTTAAATGCTTCAACAATGATTTATCATATATGGACATTGGGATTATGATGTGTAAAAGGAACCAGAAACTAGGGTCTTGTAGGACCTTGGTACCCAGTATTTGTGTTAAAATCCGAAAGACCTGTTTCCAAAAAGATGCATTGCATGGACAATCGCACCATATGTGAAATGGGATGCCAATAGTGGAAATACATCTACAACAAGTGGATAGGATTAGTGGAGAGATTTTATTTAGAAGACTAGGGCATCTGTGTTAAGGAGGCTAGGAAATTTGAGGGGTGATGTTTTTAATGTGAAGCGCAGTGTTAGGTTGGCACCAAGCATAGCACTGAGAATTTCAATTTTGGTCTCATCAGAACATAGATTCTTCCTGCATATGATCATGTCTCCCACATGTTTTTGGGTAAACTGTAGCCAGGCTTTGATGTGAGTTTGTTTCAACGAGGGCTTTCTTCTTGCTACCCTCACATACAATCTAGGTTCTTTAGAGTTGACATTTGCCTCTTGTTTGCCTTCCTTACTACAGCTTTTCACATACAGACACTTAGTTTTGTAGGACAGCCTGTTCTAGGTTCACAGTTGTCATCTCCATTTTTTTATGACGGACTTAACTGTGCTTTAGGAAATATTGTTCCTTTTCCTGATTGGTACTTTTCAATTACCTTGCTTGGAAATGAATTAACTACCTGGAGGAGGTCCCAGAGACTGGAGTAGTTATGCTGTAATCATTTGACACACCTTTCCTGCACACAAGTGGATTCCAATAAACTATTAATGTGACTTATGAAGAAAGTTGGTTATGGGTATGGATATAACAAGAGAGTAAATATTAATGCAATCACTGTTTTCAGGTTTTTTCATAATTAATGTGTACAAATGGATTAATTTTTTGAAATGTACTTTGTGTTGATTAGTGGGAATAAGATAGAATAAAATTATGTGTTAAAGTATTGTCAAATGTGAATTCAACTAATGGAATAGTTTGATACACTCATCCGTAAATCCTGTTTCCCAGACTGTGAAAGGTGTTTGAAGTAGAGATGTTCACTGACCCCCCTGTTTTGGTTTTGGTTTTGGATCTGGATTAAGTTCGTGTTTTGGTTTTGGCAAAATCGCCCTTGCGTGTTTTGGTTTTGGATCCATATTTTTTTTCTAAAATCACATAATTTGGCTCTTTTTTTGTTCCTACATTATTATTAACCTCAATAACATTAATTTCCAGTCCGTTTTTGTCAAGTGACAAAAACACTGCTACCCCTCCTGTTTCTGTATGAGCAATGGTACTGAGAAATGGCACTGGAGAGTGACAAGAACGCTGCTACCCCTGTTTCTGTGTGAGCAATGGCACTGGAACTCCTGGGGAGGGAGGTACTTATAGAATCCAAAACCCACAAGATCCGACAAGACAACGATGACGTTTTACCTCGATTCAGATCCAAAGATGAGCAAAAGTAACGAGCCGGCTCACGGGCCTACTTGGATCCCTTAAGTTCGGGTGGACTTAAACCCGAGCATCTCTAGTTTGAAGGATCCAGCAGATGCTCCAATCTTAAGTGCAGGGAATGGGTGGCATAACAAAATACTAATCCAAAAATCAACTAGATGAATGAATTCTAACTAAGAGATACCAGATGCTAAATGTCCTTTTAAATTCTTCTTCTTTATTCAAAAAGTAATAAATGGGTGAATATTAGAGATGCTCAGGCTTGGTTCCTAAGGAACCGAACACACCCAAACTTAGGGGATCCGACTACCGAGCCGAGTCGGCTCGGTACTTTCACTCTTTTTCGGAATCGAAAACGAGGCAAAACGTCATTGTTACGTCGTCGGATCTCGTGAGTTTTGGAATCTATATATACCGCCCTCCACTGCGATCTAGCGTTATTTGAGAGAGGGACACAGAAGGGGTAGTACAGAGTGTAGAGCAGTTGGGTAGGCAAAGTTATAAAATTGAAAGAGGAGGGTGGTAGCAGTGTTCAACAAAGTAATCAGTGACATTCAGGAGAGCTCCATTGCTAATTCTCATTGCAGAAAAATACAAATAATAGTGCTTACAGGGTTGATGTAATTCTGCAGTCATATGCTACTGTGTTATATAGGTAACACACAGAAAGGAGAGGTCCAGTGTTAAATCTCATTGAAGAAAAATACAAATAATAGTGCTTACAGGGTTGATGTAATTCTGCAGTCAAATGCTACTGTGTTATATAGGTAAAACACAAAAAGGAGAGCTGTGTTGCTAATTGTCATTGCTTGAATACAAATAGGAGGGCTAGCAGGCTTGTCTTCTGAATTTGCAGGGAAATTCTACTGTTATATAGGTAACAGACAAAGAGGAGTGCTCCATTGCTAAGAGTCATTGTGTAACGGACTTACCTGAATCCCCGTCAGCATAAAAACCTCACTCTGACACTCTCTGAGTGTCAGAGCAACACTTACCTGTTCCTGGCTCCTGCACTTCGTGGATTGCTGTGTCTTCCAGTCTCCAGTGTCTTCATGTGTGCTGATCTCTGCCTGTTTGACTACCCTGGCTTTCCTATCCCTGTGTACCGACCCGGCTTGCTGAACATTCTTCTGTTCTTGTGACCCGTGTACCGAACCTAGCTTGTTGACTCCGAGTTGCCTTCTGATTCTGCCTGACTCCATTCCTGTGTACCGAACCGGCTTGTCTGGCTCCACTACCTCCGCTCCACTCCGCTTTACTACATCTTGGGGCGAACCTGAGGACCGCGATCTGCGACTCCTGGCAGCGAAGCCCACCCCGCCTTGCGGCGGTTCTTGGTGAACACCGGGGAGAACGTTAGACTCCGCACCTCAGGTAAGCCAGCGCTAATCAAGATTAGTAGTAGAAGTATCCAGAATCTGTTACACATTGCAGTAATACAAATAGGAGGGCTAGCAGGCTTGTCTTCTGAATTTGCAGGCAAATTCTACTGCGTTATATGGGTAACAGACAAAGAGGAGAGCTCTATTGCTAAGAGTCAGTGCTGAAATAGAAATTATAGGGCTGGCTGGCTTGCTCTAAATCTGCAGTTACATTTTACTGTACCATAGCTCACTCAGAAACAGGAGAGGTATCAGGGTTCAGTGCTGAAATTGTAATAATAGGGCTGTCAGTGTTCTTAAAAGTCTCCAGTGACATTACACTGTGCTATAGCTCATACAGAAACAGGAGGGGTGACATTGTTGTTGTCACTCTCCAGTCTCAGTCATGCTGATACTAATCCCTCTTCCTCATGTGCTAAAGCCTATGTTCAAGTGCATAGTGTTTTTAAGTCAGGGAAACCAAAATGTAAATTAAAAGCTTGTACCATTTTAAAGAAAAAAAAACATCTCTAAAAAAGGTGAAAATTTACTGTAGAAAAACATAAAATTGCCAAGATGCCATTCTACCCAAAATATTACCAGGCATACCAGCATCAGGTAGCTCCCTTCTCTTAGCTAGATTTCAGCACCTGCAATGTACACTGTCATCATATTCACCCTCATCATTGTGTACATGTTCCTCAAACAATACTAATTCATCCCCGCTAGAATCTGCCATCACTAAAGTCTGTGTACTTTGATGTAATTTTCGATAATGGCCTTCCTCATGGAATTTGTAGTTCATCTTATGGCAGAGCTGTCACGATTTTTGGGCAATTCTTTTAGAGCAGAGCAAATGTCAAAATGTTGTGCTGACTCATCGGCATCACCACTGGGTGTCTTGGGAAAGCTACGTTTTTTCCTAGAAGCAGTTGCCAGAGAAACTGAGGGAGGAGATGTCATTACAAGATGTTGATAGCTCCTTGATCCTGACAAAACAAATTAAGTACTTAATCTACAATTACAATATAGTTAGCGGATTTGTTTACTTTAATTTCCTCCTTCAATTTCTCTAGCTGATTCTCAAAAAGTATAATTAAGGCAATCACTTTACTCAAGCTAACCATGTCTGCACTCTCTTCACAGATGACTACTTCACTAGACTAAAGTACATTCCCCCTCAAATTCTAGACTTCTTGCAGCTGCTGCATTCTCCTACATGCTGTTGCACAATCCCAAAAATTACCCTACATTTTTCGGGACACAGACAGCATCTCCTGCATATCATTGTAATTTTTAAAAAAGTTCTGTACCACCATGTTAATTGAGTGAGCAAAACAGGAAATGTGATGGAAATCCCCCCGCTGTAATGCTCTAATAATATTGGTGGCGTTATAAATCCTCAGGAGAGTCCAAGCAGGATAAGCCATGTTGCAATAACATCCCTTAGTTTTTAAAACAGGTTGTCAGCGGTATTGCCTCTGACCTGCGCCTTGTGTCCTGTCTGATAACCACCTCTACTCCTGCCTTCATGACTTCTCCCGTGCTGCTCCCCACTTATGGAATACCCTACCACGCTCAATAAAACTTTCCCTCAGCCTTCAAATCTTTAAATGCTCTTTGCAAACACATCTCTTTTTTAGATGTGACCTTATCCTCGATAACACTATTGACACTAATAATAATAGATATATATAATAACAATAATATGCTTCTTAGTGAAGCAGATGATATACAGAGTAGCATGCCTCAGAAAAATGTGATGTACTTGGGTACATGCTGCTGCTGTTGCTGCTGGTGAAGGCGAATCACCAACCCAGTGGGCTGTCACAGTCATATAATCTTTAGTTTGTCCAGTTTTGCTTGTCCCCATATCTGTGGTTAAGTGTACAGTGGGTGGAATGCCATATTGTAGCCCAATAATTACATTTTTAGGAACCTTCAGGTACAGGTGGGTAATAGCTTTTCTAGTAAAATGGTATAGTGATGACATTTGCTAACAGGAACAGAACACCTCAATTAAATGTCTTAAACCAACTGTATTAATAGTGGACATTGGACGCAGATCTAATACTAGCACCTAGCAAATCTAATACTAGTCCCCATGGCGTCTGTGATCCGCTTTGCGACTGGGTGACAGCTTTATTACTTTCTTCCTCTAGCAAAGGATTGTTTAACAGTCAATTGTTGTAAATTACTAGTAGTCTTTTTCTGGGTTGAAGATCCACCCGCAGCAGCAGCAGCGGGACTAACGCTCAATAATTCGTCAGAGGAATCATGGTTAGTGGAGGAGTCATCTAGCCTTAGCAAGTTGGATGCAGGACTGATTCCCATCACTTGTGAGCATATTGATGATGAAGGTGTTGGGGGTGTAGATTGCAGGTGCTGGGATCTAGATGAGAGAAGGTAGGTAGCTGATGCTGGACTGCTTGTTGTTATTTTTTTAACATAAGTTTCTGATTTTCTCAACAGCTTTCGATGAACTTGATTAAAATGCTGTAACATGGATGAGGATCATAGATGGTTAAGGTCCCTACCTCTACTGATTGTGGCTTTACAAACGCTACAAATGGCTAGAAAACTGTTGTCAAGATTTGTGTAAAAATAATTGCACACATAAGAGGTGGATTTTTGGTCTTATGCCCAGGCATGACAATGATCTTCTTCTTATCACTGGCAATAACTGCTGCAATCTTTGTTTGAAAGTGTATGAAAATAATATTGTGACCTGTGAGGTGGTCAAAATTGACTGCAAATGACTTGAAATTAGTGTTATTGAGGTTAATAATAATGCAGGATCAAAAAAAAGAACCAAATTATGTGATTTTAGCATATTTTAGCCATTTTTCTAAAAAAATACTGATCCAAAACCAAAACCAAAACACACGAGGGTGGTTTTGCCAAAACCAAAACCAAAACACAAAGCTAATCCAGATCCAAAACCAAAACCACTTCACGGGGGTCAGTGAGCATCTCTTGTGAATATATATTACTATCCTATGGTTTTGAGGCTCAAATTTAATCCAGCAGAAATGTGCAGCGTTTTAAAATCATCTAAATCAAATGCGATTTAAGCCAAACTGCATGTGGTTTAGTAGGAACCGCCATTTAAAAAAAATCTCTTTCTTCCTTTAAACCACGGTCCATGCTACATAGCATCATTCCCTGGGGAAAGAGGGTGCCACAAACATCTGGCCCCCTCCTGGTACCTCTGGTCTGTGGGTACCATGGCAAATGTAGAAAAAAGTGTCCCCTTTTGCCCCATTCCTACAGTTAATACAAATATTGCACCCGTTTTTGAAATAAGGAAATTATTTTTCTGCTGAATTTTACCTAACAAATATTTTTTTGCCATTTTTTCTGTTGTGTAGTGGCAAAAAACTTCCCGTCCATTCTCTGGGTTTTTACCAGGCGTAATCCATTGACTTTTAAAAAAAAGCACACAAGGAGCAACACTACTACAAGTCCCTGTGCAAATCAGTTAAACTTTGGAGAATAGACGGACAGACAATTAGGAGCAATCTCTCATTGTGAATAATATTATTATTAATAGTAAGAAGGGGGCAAAATATATTTATTAATAATAGGAAGGGGAAACAAAATATTTATTAATAGTAGGAAGGGGGGCAAAATATATTTATTAATAATAGGAAGGGGGCACAATATATTAATAGTAGGAAGGTGGCACAATATATTTATTAATAGTAGGAAGGGGCACAATATATTAATAGTAGGAAGGTGGCACAATATATTTATTAGTAGAAGAAAAGAATGCACAGTATAATTATTAACAGAAGGAATAGGATACAATATATTTAGTATTACAAGAAAAGGGGACACATTTTTCTATATTATCGCTGGTACCCACCAGCCAGGGGGACCAGGACGGGGCTAATACTACTACAATGCTAAGTAGCACGGCCCATACTTTAAGGGGAGAGAGGGCTTTTTTCCATTCATTTATTTCTTGAATGAAAAAAATGGTTTGAGCTCACTTGCCTGTCGTATACACCTCTTTTTTTTCTTTGGTTGTTACAATGTTTTTTGAATGATAATTTTGGCAGCGCGCTTATTTAGTTACAAAATTGGGATAGTGATTTTTAAATCGGCGCTTTGTAAAATGGTAATTTTTCAGCAGTTTGGCCTTTGGTAAATCTGGCGGGTTTTGAAACCGTCCAAAACTGACGGTTTTTGCAAACTTTTCCCATTATGTCAGTGTCAGACTCTCCCACAGAAAACTCATCTTTTTATTAGAGTTTATACTACTCCCATATATACTACCCACATAACTGTCCTGATCTCCAATCTGAGCCACACTTGTTCCTCCTGTTTCATCTGTGCTCTTTTCCAATTACAATGTAGGTTTTGTCATGAGCAGGGTGCTTGAATTTTGAAAACATACCTAATATCATGTTCTTAGCTGTAAAATAAAAAGGTGAGCATTGTTTAAACATCCATAAGATGTTTCCAATTGAAACCTTTCTACTTTAGCATCATTTAAAAAAAGATGCTCATAAATGCATAGCTAAAGACACAAATGATTAGCATTGATTGTCAAATATTGCCCTATATTTCCTTTTGTAATTTTTTTGCTATTTTCCATGTTTTCTCCTTCCGTAAATGTAAGCTGCAAGACAATCTGCTGATCTTAACTATTATTGTACCCAAAGGACGCATTTACAGGAGGAAACTGTGGTTAGTCATTTTGTTTAGTATATTTTATAGACTGGAGGTTTTAGTGCTAAGCCACTTACTCCCCCTATGTTATTAGTAAATACTCTGCCATTAATGTTGCAATAAACATCAACTTGAAACACAAGGGTGAAGCCTTGCAAGTTTCCAGTCTTGAAAATGGGTCCTGTGTGTTTATACACATTTTCCATTGTTTAGATGAAGATAATACATGTTCCACTTCATCGCAGCATGATGTTTAGACATATGGTCGTTAGTAATCCATTTCTCATCATATTGACCTAGTAAGAGGAGCTGGACTTTAAAATGTGTTAGAAAAACACTTACTGAACGAACAAAGAACAATGATTGCATATGAGAAAAAAGAGAATTCCTTTAATTCTGAGATTTTCAAAGCTTTCCTTTGATCATAACATTTTTGGTATTTCTAAGTAACTACATCAGAAAAAAGAACTATTATTCTACTTTTATATTACTTTAGTACAGAGAACTGGATTGCATGTAATAGCTTAAGAATCTTTATTCCTCGGTCTTTGTAGAGTTTAGATGGAAAATTGGAAAACAATTTGTGAAAACAGATTATGGAAAATACCCAAATGCTGATAACTAGATTATTATAGCTGAGTGGAGTTAAAAGTTAAAGCAGCATTGCCAATGACTGAAGTTTTCAAAGGGTACTACTCCCATTACTCTAGTATAGTGATTTGAAAAATATTTTTGTTCATTATTCTAAAATGACTGCTGAGATGGGTGTGAGTTGAAGAATGAATAAGAAAAGCTTGCTGTTCCTTTTTGGTCTGCACAGGTACACCCCCATAGCCTGCATGTGAAAACCCTGTAAGGAAAATATATTTGTTGTGCAGTTTTGGTATGAACAATTGAAGTGGATTCTTCAAACTAAAACTCTTTATTTGTTTCCATAGTTCAACAGCTGATGACAGCAGCAAAAACATACTGGACAAGCAAATAATATTGTGCAATTCTTTACAATAAAGGATTAAACAGGAATACATAATTTAGGTAAACTATGATACAATTGTTCCAAAATTAAATAGGATAAAAGAAGACTCTTGTTGTGCTGGGCAACACACCAACCAACACTCCTCCATAAAGGGATGGCCACCCATAGTGGGGAGAAGGCACATGTTAGGGGACAGAGGAGGACACTCCTGGGGCATGTACTGCAGAAAAGGATGATTCTCATTGCATAGCACTATTGATTGACCATTAATGGTGAAGTTTCTGAAGCTTCACAAGCCAATCTTCTGTTTGACTTTTGCCAGTCTCTAATCCCAGAACCTCAGGACTGTGCATTCACTCATGAATCAGACTCCCACGATCTTGACGGTCAAGCCTGTGGACTTTGAGTGCTATTATCTTGGCACATTGGTCTTGATTGGAAGTAAGTGGTCAGCAAAAGAACAAGAGTGAGTGAGGACAGAGAAAGCACATTAAGTGTGGTGCATATGTTATATGTATATATATATATATATATATATATATATATATATATATACACACAAGTTAACCCGTGCATGATACCCATGCATTCTAGTCAAATCAAGCTACTTAAGGTGTTAAAAAGGTTCTTGTCATGCATTTGGGCCTAGCCCAGGCCTCCTCAGGGGAAGAGCGTTACTTCCCGACCCAAGCTCCCTTTTTTAACGTGGTTTTGTCCACATGTCACCCCCTCATCATTTTTCTCCATCACCTCATCCTTCATCTTCATCGCCACATCCTTCATCAAGCTACTTGAGGTGTTAAAAACTCCCCACTGTCACCCCCGGCAACCACCAACCACTCCCAACTGTCACTTCTCCTTCAAGAAATATATAGGTCAGTGTATAACTCTGCCCAGCAGGTGGCGCTGCAGCTTGGTTTTTTTTTTTTCCACACACGCCACTAGCCATTTATATAGTAGATATATATATATATATATATATATATATATATATATATATATATATATATATATGTGTGTGTGTGTATATTATATGTATATATATGTGTACATATTGTTGAAGTAATAATTAGCAAAAATCTATATTACCAATCACAGAACCTATGTTACTACAACTGAACTAACAAATTTTATGTGTCTTCAGAGAAAAGAGAAAAAACAGGTCAGTAAAACACATTGTATAACACATATAAGGAACATGTGTTCCTTGACCTTTTTTATTTCACAACTCAAAAATAAGGGCCAAGAGTAATGTACAAAGACATGTCAACTTAATGAAGATTAATGTTATAAAAGTCTTGAATGTCAGCTTTGACGTAAATCTGGGAGGGTTTGGTTTTGGTAAGAATAAATAGTGTTTTTGACAATGATGGGTAACATTTTCTATGAAAGAATGACCTAACTAATGATATGTTGTCAATTGGCATAGACATCCTAAGTGTGCTGCTCACTTAGTATTAGTAAGGTCTGTTTTAATACTGAAATAGAAATATTATATTTGAAATCTGCTCGTCTCAATTATTACTTAAAGAGAAGATTAAATAAATCTTAGTCAGCATATATACAATACTGTGTAAAAGTTTTAGGCAGATGTGAAAAAAATGATGCAAAGTAAGAATGATTTCAAAAATAGAAATGTTAATAGTTTATTTGTCTAAATTAACAATATGCAATATTTGGTGTGACCACCCTTTGCCTTCAAAACAGCATCAATGCATCAATTCTTCTAGGTACACTTGCACACAAATTTTGAAGGAACTCGGCAGGGAGGTTGTTTCAAACATCTTGGAGAACTAACCACAGATCTTCTGTGGATGTTTGCTTGCTCAAATCCTTCTGTCTCTTTATGTAATCCCAGACAGACTCGATGTTGAGATCAGGGCTCTGTAGGGGGATATAATCACTTCCAGGACTCCTTGTTCTTCTTTACGATGAAGTTAGTACTTAATGACATTGCCTGTATGTTTGGGGTCGCTGTCCTGCTGCAGAATAGGTTGGAGCCAATCAGACGCCTCTCTAATAGTATTGTATGATGGATAAGTGCCTGCCTGTATTTCTCAGCTTACTCTTGCCTTACTCCTGTAAGGCTAGAAACCATCTCGTAACCCATGCATTTTGGCTTTTATTTGTAGACATCCACTTTAACAGGGCATGATCCATCACAAGCTTAAACTGTATTCCCTAGAAGTAATATCTTAGAGTGTCTAATGCCCACTTAATGTTAGGAATAGCAGGTAACTGCTGTTTTCTTTTTGGCTGCCGCAATGTTGTTTTCAGCTTGGGTGTCATCACCTGAACTCCTCTCACCTGCAGCTCTATCTGACACCTGTCCTGATTGGCTACTACTGGTTTAAATACCTGTCAGCTTCACTCTGTCTTTGTTGATTATGGCGTTCATATGCTTGCTTCTCTTTGCTCCTGGTTCTGTAAATAGTCTGCCTCTTTTTCCTGATTGATACCCATTGTGATCTCTGCCTGGATACTGACCTTGCTTGTTTGCTCATGAACCTGACCTCTGCCTGAATACTGACCTTGCTTGTTTGCTCGTGGCCCTGACCTATGTCAGGATTCCGACTCTGCCTTTTCGTTTGAGAGATCTCCTCCCTGCCGCAGGATCATGGTGCCAGCTATTTGCTCCATCAGACTCACCTGTGTTAGTAGTGTTTCACAGTACAGATTTACTGCTCAATCATGCTCCTGCATTTTCCATGACACTGTGCTGCGCTCTAGCTCCATCTCACGCAGGCCACAGCAGGTACTACACCATCCTCTGCTTCACACTGCCAATCTGTTATACTGGTGGGTTGGTACTGCATCCTGTTGCCAACTCAGTATTCCTGCTTTATTTGGTCCAGGAGTATCTCTGCTCAGCATCCCACTGTCAAGTCCTCTGGGGTGCCTACCCACCGGAGTTGAGTTATCACTACTCGAGAATAAGTCCTGGGGACAACTGAGTACTGGTGATCATATCTGGTTCTATTGGAAAGGAGGTTGCTATAGGTGAAGCTCTTGTCAACAACAGGTTCTGATAACTCAACTTGTAGAGTGATTCTTGACATTATAACCGGCCCATATATTTTGGATTTACTCCCATGGATCCTACTCCTCTATCCCTTGCACAAGTGCTAGCTAATCAACTGCAGGCTCAGTATCAGATTGTTCAAGACATTTCTACCAGATTGTCTGTTCATGAACAAGCCTCCAGGATTACCTCTTCTCAGGAGGTTGAGGTTCAAGAACCCAAGCTTCATGTTCCAGACAGATTGTCTTGCAACCAAAGGAATTTCCACAACTTTCGGGAAAGTTGCAAATTATATTTCAAGCTATGTCCTCTGTCTTCCGGTTCTGAACAGCATCGAGTGGGTATTGTTATCTCACTGTTGCAAGGAGATCCACAAACCTGGGCATTTGGATTGTGCCCTGACAGTCCGTAATCGTTATCTGTAGATTCCTTTTTCCAAGCCTTGGGTCTCCTGTATGACGATCCAGACAAAGTCGCTACTGCAGAGTCTAAACTTAGATCTTTGAAAAAGGGATGTCGTTCTGCTGAAGAATATTGTATTGAATTTTGCAGATGGGCCTCAGATTGTGAATTGAATGATCCAGCTCTCTGCAGTCAGTTGCGTTTGGGCCGTTCGGAACTAATAAAGGATATATTGGTGCATAATCCAGCTCCTGATTCTCTGGAGTCCTTTATGTGTTTGTCAATTCGCACTGATCGGCGAATAAATGAAAGAAGACTGGAGAAGGAATTTCATCCACAGAACTTTTTCCCTATCACTAACTCAGTTAAGAGAGGGGATACTAGGAAAGTTCATCTAGGTGTTTACCTTTTACAGAATAAAAATTCCCTCCAGTTTCCTGCCCAGATTTCCCTGGTCTCTGGGAGTGTTGATGTCCTAGCTTTCGTGGACAGCGGAGCAGCTGGAAATTTTCTAGATATATTGCTGGCACGACGATTTGCTGTTCCTACCCAACCATTAAAAGTTCCAGTATCTGTTTGTGGTTTGGATGGGCACCTAATTAAGGGCGGAAGCGTGCTAGAGAGTACCGGCTCTCTTACTCTTACAGAGGGAGCACTCCATAAAGAAATGCTGTCGTTCTATCTTATCCATTCGCCCACGTACCCTATGATTCTGGGGTACCCATGGCTTATCCAACACAATCCAGTCCTTGATAGTTCCACATAAGAATTGGTGGCATGGGGGAAAGACTGCCATGGGACATGCTGTTAAGGATGCTACTGCTTCGGTCAAACCAGGTCTCACACTCACGCTGCAATATCAAGATTTTGCTGATGTTTTCTCCAAGCAATCTGCAGATACACTACCACCATATCGCCCGTATGACTGCACTATTGATATTCAGCCCAGGAGTAAATTTCCTATGACTCGTTTATATTCTCTTTCTGTGGAAGAGACCAAAGCCATGCAAAACTATATTTTTGAGAACCTGAAAAAAGGGTTCATTAGACCTTCTCGTTCAATCGTTGATGCCGGATTTTTCTTTGTCAAAAAGAAAGATGGAGATTTGCGACCTTGCATTGATTACAGAGGTCTGAATCAGATCACCATTAAAAATAAATATCCTCTACCACTGATTTCTTTGTTGTTTGACCAGTTAAGAGGTGCTTCTGTATTTTCTAAGATTGACTTATGTGGAGCATATAATATGAAAGGGCGATGAATGGAGACTGCTTTCAATACTCTTTCTGGGCATTACGAGTATTGTGTTATGCCATTTGGTCTTTCTAATGCACCAGCCGTGCTCCAGGACATGATCAATGATGTACTTTGTGATTATCTAGTAAATTTGTCATAGTGTATCTGGAGGACATCTTGATCTACTTCCCATCTTTGTCCCAACACCATGAACAAGTCCATTTGGTACACAGAAACTTAGAGAGAATCATCTATTTGCCAAATTGGAGAAATATGAGTTTGACGTCTCCACTGTAGCATTGGGGTATTTCATTTCTGACAACGGATTTACGATGGATCCAGCCAAAGTCCGAGCCATCACAGATTGGAGCCTTCCCAGCAACCAAAAAGCCATCCAAAGGTTCATCAGGTTTGTCAATTGCTGCAGGAGATTAATTCACAATTTTTCAGTAATTGTGGCACCTATCACTCAATTGACTAAGAACGTAGATGATCCAGCGGTATGGCACCCAGAAGCTGTTAAAGCATTTGAGACTCTTAAAAAGGCCTTTGTTTCGACTCCTATCCTTAAACATCCTGATACAGAGCTACCTTTCATTGTTGAAGTGGATGCTTCTGATGTTGAGGTAGGGGCAGTTCTGTCACAAGTGTCCAGTTCCGATGAGAAGTTACACCCCTGAGCATTTTTCTCTAAGAAATTCTCAGCGGCAGAGATTAATTATGATGTGGGAAATTGTGAGTTGCTGGCCATTAAATGGGCATTCAAAGAATGGAGGCATTGGTTGGAGGGCGCTAAGCATACCATTACTGTGTACACAGATCACAAAAATCTACAATACATTGAGACTGCCAAGAGACTGAATTCCAGACAGTCTCGCTGGGCTCTTTTCTTCTCTCGATTTAGTTTTGTGATCACATATCTCCCCGATTCTAAGAATTTGAAGGCGAATGCCTTATCCAGAAGTTTTCTATAGAAACATGAGGATCCCCTTCTATCATACATTCTCAAATCATTGTTTCAGTGCTAACTCAGGATTTGGCAACCCAGTTGCAGGCAGTTCAGGATCAGGCACCAGCCTCCATGCCTCCCAATTTGTTGTTTGTGCCAGCGTGTCTGACAAAACTGAGGTCTGAGGTCCATGACAGCAAAATATCTGGTCATCCAGGTATCACTAAGACTATTAAATTACTCTCTGGCTCTGTTTAGTGGCCTTCTATGAAGAAAGAAGTAAGAGACTTTGTACAGTCCTGTGAAATTTGTTCCAGGGTGAAAACACCCAGAGATTTACCCACGGGACACATGATGGCTTTACCCGTGCCCAGTGTTCCATGGACCCACATTTCCATGGATTTTATCACGGATTTGCCTTTGTCTAAAGTGTGTAATTGCATTTAGGTGATAGTCAATCTCTCTAGTAAGATGGCTCACTTTGTTCCTTTACCGAAGCTACCATCTGCTAAGTATTTGGCTCCTCTGTTCATTCATAATGTTTTCAGATTACATGGCATACCCAGTAATATTGTCTCAGACAGAGGAACTCACCTGTGGCCCAGTTCTGGAAATCATTTTGTGCCTTGCTTGACATTTAACTGAGTTTTTCATCAGCCTATCACCCGCAAACTAATGGACAGACGGAAAGGGTAAACCAGTCTTTGGAACAATATTTAAGATGCTACATCTCTGAATTACATGACAACTGGGTAGAATACCTGCCATGGGCTGAATATGCCTACAATAATTTATGACACTCTTCCTCTGGTTATGCCCCATTTTTCTGCATTTATGGGAGACATCCCAAGTCTATTTCATTTTCTGACATCATCGCAGAGATCCCATCCACCCTGAGATGTGACACATTGTTTGTTCTCTGAAGAGAATATGGAAAAAGATAAACTTCTCATTGAAGCAAGCTGCGTCTCGAGCCAAGTTATTTAAGGACCGCTTCAGATGTCCTTGTAAGTTCAAGGAAGGGGACAGAGTACGGCTCTCTACTAAGAACATCAAGCTCTGCCAGCATTCCAAGATAAATTAGTCCATTTATGATCATCAGGAAGATTAATCCAGTTGCTTTTTAGTTGGAACTGCCCAACTCATTGAGGATACCCCGCACGTTCCATGCATCCTTAGTGAAGCCAGGTAAAAAAAAATCTTGATTCCAAATGGGTACAATGCCAACTCCACTATTTGGTCACTGGAAGGGGTATGGTCCTGAAGAAAGATCCTGGATACCTGCCAGGGACTTGTATGTCAATGACTTAAGGAAAGCTTTTAATCAGAAGTTTCCAGATAAGCCTAGATTATGGGGTTCCTTAACCCATCATCAAGGGGGGGGGATAATGTTAGGAACAGCAGGTAACTGCTGTTTTCTATTTAGCTGCTGCAGTGTTGTTTTCAGCTTGGGTGTCATCACCTGAACTCCTCTCACCTGCAGCTCTATCTGACACCTTCCCTGATTGGCTACTACTGGTTTAAATACCTGTCAGCTTCACTCTGCCTTTGCCGGTTATAGCGTTCACACGTTTGCTTCTCCGTGCTCCTGGTTCTGTGAATAGTCTGCCTGTTTTTCCTGATTGATACCCATTGTGATCTCTGCCTGGATACTGGCCCTGCTTGTTTGCTCATGACCCTGACCTCTGCCTGAATACTGATCTTGCTTGTTTGCTCGTGGCCCTGACCTCTGCCAGGATTCCGACTCTGCCTTTTCGTCTGAGAGATCTTCTCCCTGCCGCAGGATCATGGTGCCAGCTATTCGCTCCATCAGATTCACCTGTGTCAGCAGTGTTTCACAGGACAGATTTACTGCTCAATCTTGCTCCGGCATTTTCCCTGACACTGTGCTGCTCTCTAGCTCCATCTCACACAGGCCACAGCTGGTACTACACCATCCTCTACTCCACACTACCGATCTGGTGGTGGTTGGTACTACATCCTGTTGCTAACTCAGTGTTCCTGCTTTACCAGGTCCAGGAGTATCTCTGCTCAGCATCCCGCTGTCAAGTCCTCTGTGGTGCCTACCTACCGGAGTTGAGTTATCACTGCTTGAGAATAAGTCCTGGGGGAAAACCGAGTACCGGCGAACATATCTGGTTTTATGGGAAAGGAGGTTGCTATAGGTGAAGCTCTCGTCAACAACAGGTTCTGATAACTCAACTTGTAGAGTGATTCGTGACAATAAACAGCCAATTCTTTCTTCTCTATAATGGCATACCTCTTCTCATGCTCATTAAGCTTTCTACTCAGATATATTAGCTGTTAGCCCTGCCTTTCTAAGTGAATCCAGCACTGCTTGTACTCTAACTAAATGAGAGTCCCAATCTGGACTGTGAATTACAACATAATCCAGATATGTTGCCTCATACTTTCTGTGGGGTTTCAACAACTTATCCATGTCACGCTGGAAGGTTCCTGGGACTCCATGCAATCCAAATAGCAACATCATATATTGATAGAGCCTTCTGGAACAGAGAAGGCTGTTTTGTCTTTTGCGCTGTTAGTCAATGGAATCTGCCAACAATCATTTGTTAAATTAAGTGTAGTGATATGTATGGTTGTTCCTAGCCTTTCTATCATCTCAAACACATGGGGCATGGGGTATGCATCGAATTTGGACACTGCATTCAGCTTATGAAAATCATTACAGAAGCAAAGGCTGCTATCTGGTTTCAGGATTAGCAATATGGGGCTGGACTACTCTCTGTTAGACTCTACTATAACACCAAGTTCTAACATTTGTTTTACCGCTTTAGAAATAGCATGTCGCTGTGCTTCGGGTATCCTATATGGTTTTAAGTTGACCTTGACCCCTGGTTCTGTAACAATGTCATGTTTTATTATGATGATTCGGCCAGGTAGCTCACATAATACATCCCTGTTTTTCATGATGAACTCCTTAGCCTCGCTCTTTTGGTCCGCTGACAGTGTCTCTGATAACACTAATTCAGAACTTATAAGACGTTGAGTAATTAGTGGGCCAAATTCAGCTGCCAGGGCCAACCTGTTCTTCAAGGGTTTTGTTAGGTTCACATGGTAGATTGCTTGGGCTTTCTTTTCCCCGGCTGATACACTTTATAGTTAACCTCATTCACTTTTTCCCTGATCTCAAATGGGCACTTCCATTTGGCCAAAAATGTGCTGTCTACTGTGAGCAGCAGAATCAGAACTCTGTCCCTTGGGGTCAATATTTATTTTAATTAGGGATGTGCAACGGGCACTTTTGGTGTCTCGTGTTTTGTGTTTTGGATTCGGATTTGCTTGAGGTTTTGGATTTGGATTTGTTTCGCAAAACACCTGACGAAAGGTTTTGGTTCGGATTTAAGGTTTTGGATTCGGATTTATTTTGAAAAAAACATAAAAAGTGTTAAAATAAAGTTTTTTGGTTTATTTTCACTCCTATGCTATTATTAACCTCAATAGCATTCAATAACAATCATTTCCACTAATTCCCAGTCTATACTGCAGAATCAGTGAACTTTGTAATATTGCTGTACCAATGGACTTATACTGCAGGATTGTTTTTGGATATTTTTTTTTTAATTTCTTTTTTTTATAACTTTTTAAAAACATTTCGTGCTGTGCTGTGCTGGGCTGGGCTGGGCTGTGTCTTTCTAAGGGCATTGTTATTTCCCCAGCACAGCACAAGATATAGCAGGACAGAGGACCACCTAACACACCCTCCCTCTACCCTGATCAATGCCCGAGTGAAGATGGCGGCGACTAGCGGGGAATTTATAGGATCCGAGTATCGCGAGATCCGACAGCGGGATGTGACTCAGAGCCTCGGTTTCAGTTTTGCAATTGGCGGGAATACCCGGATCTGTCTTGGATCCGGCTCGGATCGGCAACGTTCGGGTGGGCTCGGATTTCAGATATCCGAGCCCGCTCATCTCTAATTTTAATGTTTCATAGTTGTGATCATCTGCAGCACTCAAATCAAAATAAGCTTTTTGATGTACTTCGGCCAGAAACGGTGCAAACAGGCCAGCCACTGTTCTTTGGGCCAACCCTTATGCTCCACGGTTCTTTTAAAGGTAGTAAGATATGCCTCCATGTCAGTCACGGTAATTTTTTGCATAAAGTGACTAGCTGATATGATACTAGCTGATATGATACATTGAGCAGGAGGCCATATTTTTAGCCACTGCTGTGAGCTGTTATACTACCTTATGTTGAGCCACTGTAGCCTGCAGCAAGGCCTTAACCTTGTCCTCCATGTTTCCTGGGTTTTCATGCAACTTTCTAGCCACTTTTACACAGGTGATGATGACATGTATCACTTTTTAACAGTCTCTGTAATGCTATTTTCTTAGCCGACACTGGCAGCTCTAAACATGAGCAGATATTTTTCCAAGCCTTTTCTCCATCAAGTTGTGACCGGGTAGGAGGGCCTGTTACCATCTCCTGAGGTGTTTGTACCAGCCGAGAGATTTCACACAAATGCAAAATGTTTGGTACAACTGGCCTCAGTCAGTTCTATAAGCAGAAAAATGAAAGAAAACGTCAAAATAAACACTTTGCCATCTGGCTCTAACTAAACATTGGTCACTCCTGACTAGCAAACTAAAATGAAACATGAGCAGTTTCAGCACAGTACACTTATCGGTAGATATCAGGCTTTTCTCTCACAGAGACTGTGCAGCCTCAGTCCCCAGGCAGTGAGAGACTGACTGAACTGAGGTGCAGCCCTTTATCAGCACCATTTAGGTGGAACTCCTGATTACCAGCAGGATCACAGGTAGTGTGGAAGACAGGGTAACATATCTAGCAGATGGAGCCCACCCTCTAACTCCATCCATTAACCCCAGGACCCTTTTCTGGCTTTTCAACAAGCCTATAGCCCATCAGCAGCTCACAGCTACTATAGACACACATTCCCCTGTTTTTTTTAAAAAGCAGTAGGCTAGGAATCTAGTATTTGGGGCAGGGAAATCAGATTATGGAAAGTCCAGAGACTCTGTTTCACATTCTACAGTCTTTGGCTCTTGATTAGTCTCTTAATTAGTATCTGCACTGGTGGCTGGTTAGAACTGAGCTGAGGGAAGGGGGTCCATCAGGGTAACATGCAGGCTGCAAATTCCCGGCAGCAGCATTGGCAAAATTAGGAACTGTGGTGCCAAGGTGTATAATTAAATTTTTATTATATTTTGCTATCCCCCACCGCCACCCAAATACAGCAGCTGACATGGTGTGGCTACAGTGAGACTCAACAAACAGAGCATCTGAAGAGACCTCCTCTATAAAGACCATGTCACAAAAATTACCGGGTCATCTTACGATCCCCTGGATCTGCCTGATTTGGCACAACTCTACCCAAGGGCGCAGAGTCTAATGGAACAGGTGGTCTTTATCAGGAGCCCCCGCAAGGAGGTATGGTCTTTGCAGCCCCTGTTCCACAGGTCACGGTCCCTTGGGAGAGTACCACACAGATCCACTTGGGAGAGAAGTTAACTGAGAGAATAGCAGGTGGTAGAGTCACTGGCACAGCGTAGAAGCCCAATACGTAGTCTGTGGTCAGGAGCACCGAACTGTGGCTGTACACAAGGAGGTGACACAGAGTAGAAGATTAAATGAAGGTAAAAAGAAAGAACGGCGTGCACCTGCTTATTGTAGTGCCACACCTGCTGATTCACTAAGCTGTGAGTTGGTTGTGGTCCCAAAAAAACTGTGCAAAGAAGTGTTGCTCTTTCCATGTGGAAAGTACTGGATGTATGTAAAGATCAAAGTGATTGTTTAAAGGTTTCAATACAATAAAGAATAGTTGTTGCAAGTGCAAATTGCCTTTACTTTAGAGAGGCAAGAAAAAGAATAGAGTGTACTAAAAAGAAAGTTTGCAGATGGGCGTGTCTGCTGAAGCTCAGTCCCAGCAGGAAGTACTGGAGTTTGCAGGTGGGAGATAAGGTTGAAAAATATCTTGCATTGTGCAAAAACTTGTTTCTATCTGAAGCAGATAATGTGGCAGCGTTTTTTTTTTTTAAGAAAACTGCTGCCTTGAAGAAGAAATGTTGAACTTAATTAAAGCAAAAGTGTTATGAAAAAATAAAAATCCATGAAGTTGTTTCTGAATCCTTGAAAGATGATTTTCAGGAATTGCAAAAGTCATATCAGGAAAGAGAAAAAGTAGTGCAAGCTCTTAAAGAAACTGCACAGAGATTGCAGCAGAGAGCAACAAAATGCTGTTTTGAATCCTTGAAAGATGAGATGCATGAATAGCAAAAGTCATATGAGGATAGAGGAAATAAATGGAAGGTCTTAAAGAAACTGCAAAGAAATTGCAACAGAGCATGAAATTATTGCTACTAAAAACTTGAAAGATGAATTCCATGAATTGCAAAAGATATATGATGTAAGAGGAAAAGCAGTGTGGACTCTTAAAGAGGCTACAAAAGAGATTGCAGGAGAGACAGACCAAAAAATAGCTGATTTGAAACAAAAACTTTTCTTGGTTTAGCAAGAGATGCACCTATTAAGAGAGTCTGTAAAGGAACTTGTGGAGTGTAAGCTAGAGAGGCTTTATCTGGCTGTAAAGCATGAAGAGCTTGTATGATTACTCCATGAGGGAAAAACTCTTTATTCTAGATGTGCTGAGGGATGTAAATGAGCTGAAGCAGATGCTCTTAATAAAGAGGTCAAAGCTGTTGCCTTGGCATCCTCTCTGAAAGATGCATTGCAAACTAATATGGAGTTAGAAAAGCTAAACAAACAGCTGAACAATGTGATAAAGAACTTAACACTAAGGATGAGAATGCCTAAATGGGTGAACCCCAAGTTCAAGTCCTCAAAGAGTCCACTGCTGCTAGTTGTGGTTCAGCTGTAAGGGTGTCTGATCAGGGGTATTTATAGTGTGGAAAACTTGGTTACTTTAAAACCAATTGCCCTAGACTACAAAAGGTGATGGGACTGTTTAATTGCCAAAGCTCATCCTGTCTTTCTAAGTTGTTGTTCCTGTAGTTCCACAACCAGCGGTGCCTCTTTCATTTATATGACGCTATGGGTGAACAATAAGATTTTTCAGACAGTCATAGACTCTGAGAGTGAGCTTATACTGGTCTCCAGCTCAGTCCTGGCTGGAGCGAACGTCTTGCAGTTGCCCAGGGTAAAAGTGTGCTGCACACATGGGGCGCCAAGAGTTTCCAAAGGACTTTTTTAGCCATGGCACTTAAAGGCCAAACTGTGGATGTGAAGGTTGACAAAGCCCCAAAGATACATTGATAATTGGCAGAGACTTACCGATGTATTAATAGGCAAGTCCAGCTGGACACATTGAATCACCGGTCGAAGGTCCGTCCGTGGACAAGCTTGAGGATAAGAGAGAGGAAAAGTGTCATGCTCTGCTACTAAACCTGGACCGTAGTACAGTTCGGGAGAATAAAGATCTGCCTTTCTAAAAGGATGGGAAAAAAGACCAAGCTTCACAGAGGTGTCGTGGGTTGCTCAGACCGGAGTAGCCAATAGTCACAATAGCTGGTGACGCTGCAAAGAAACCTACCTTCCTTTCAGGGGAGGGTAAAGACTGGTCTGACTTTCCAGAGCTGTTACATTTGCAGAACTTTGCACATGACCAGTTAAATTATGTGACTTTACAACATGTCTTTAAATTGGCTAATAATATTGGTGATATTGCAAAACCTGTCATCATGGCAGGCTCTATGCCATTGTATGTTGTAAAAAAATACATGCTGTTTCTATTTGCCACACCTCTTGAATTGAGACAGGTGAGGTACTGAGGAATCTTCTTACTTAGTAAGACTCCAAGGTGGAATGTACACAGGTCGAAACCAGGGTCTAATGATGAAAATAGAGAAAGGTTAGGTGTTTATTGTATTTAAACCTGTGTTGCGGACACAAGGAGTAGAGGGACCTGCTCAATGGAGCTTGCAATCTAAAAGGGGGGGGGGGTGGACTGACAGAATAAACAAAGTGGAGGGATAGGGTGAGGGGACTAGAACTCTGAGGGGAGAGTTGAAGAAGAGTAGGTAGTAAGAGGAACAGAGGAAGAATGAGGGTAAGTATAGTGTGATTAGTAAAGAAGGATCATAAATAAGGGCAGGGTAGAGGTTAGGCAGAGGAAGGATAGGCTTTCCTGACCAGATGGATTTTAAGAGATCGTTTGAAGTTTACCAGGCGAAGGGATAGCCTGATAGAGCAAAGGAGATCATTCCAAACAAGGGGAGCAGCACGGGTGAAATCTGGAATGCAGGAGTGAAACAAGGTAACAAGATGGGAGGAGAGGCGGTGGTCGTTGGATGACTACATAGGGTGAGAATGATTATGAGTAGAGATGAGATTGGAGAGGTAAGGAAGTTAGAGAGGGCTTTATAGGTGAGGGTGAGAAGCTTGAAGAGGATTCTGTAATGGTGGGGGAGCCAGTGCAGTGCTTCACAGAGAGGGGAGGCTTATGTAGAATGGGGAGAGAGGAAGATTATTTAGACTGCAGCATTGAGTATGGACTGAAGAGGAGCGAGATGGTTACAGGGAAGGCCAGTAAAAAGGAGGTTGCAGTAATCAAGGCGGGAGATTATCAGAGAATGGATGAGAGTCTTTGTGGCATCAAAAGAGAGAAAGGGTCTGATCTGGGCTATATTGCAGAGGTGGAAGCAGCAGGATTGGTTAATGGCTTGGATGTGGTGGTGAAGGAGAGGGAGGAGTCGAGGATGACACCCAGGCATCGAACTTGGGGAAAAGAGGAAATGTTGGAGTTATCAATAATGATGGAGAGGATGGAAGGGCAGGAGTCTCTTGTAGGATGGAAGACTATAAATTCAGATTTAGCCATATTGAGGTTAAAGAAATGTTGATGCACCCAGGAGGAAATGGCAGAGATGCAGCAGGACAGCTTAGTGAGGAGGGAAGGTTAGAGAACAGAAGGAGAGAGGTAGATTTGGATGTCATCGGTATAGAAGTGGTACTGGAGGGTGAAGGAACTGATAATTCACCCAGTGAAGAGGTGTGCAAAGAAAAGAGCACAGCGCCAAGGATGGAGAAAATCCTGGGGATCTAGTAAAATTGGTTAAAATGGTATGTAATCGAGATCCGATGAGAAAGGTAGATGAAGAGAGGAGGATCATGGAGGTCCAGTGAAGAATAGAGTCTATTGGTGTTGGGTGGCGGGTTTGGAGGTCCAGTGGAAAAGAAAGGCATCCAGTTTTAGGGTTGGAGCGAAATCCCATTGCAGAGATCGGGTGCAGAGAGGGATGCTGGAAGTAGCAGAATCACTGAGAGAAGGAGTGCAGCATGGCAGTTATCAAGTGTTGAGATGGTTCCAGGGATGTCCGGTGCATCGACAGAGGGGGGACCAAGGAGGTCAATGAGAGAAGGAATACTGAAGATGGAGCAGGTGAAACAGGCCGAAGCAGCGGTCTGAAGTAGAGATGCCACCTGAGTCTGTTTGTATTGCGTTAACCACAAAGCAGAGAAGAGATGAAGCTGAGTGGCTTGGAGCCCAAAGGATTCAACGGCTTGGTGTGGATGGAGAGTCTTTGGGTCGGCATGGATAGAGACTTATCAGGTCGGTGTGGGTGGCGTGGATGGAGACCTTGTGGTTGGCCAGGAATGCAGGACTAGGCCGAATCCACAGTCTCAGTTATGGATGCGGATCCAGAACATCAAAAGAGTAGGAGGTCATCAGAAACAGGTAAAGAGGAGACCAGGGCAAATATGACTTTAGGACACAAAATGATGGTAGATAGTAGATACGTCTACTCGATCAAGGAGGAGTCGAAAATTCGGAATTTTATTTTAATAAAGCTGGAAATATTTTTCATTTTCAATTATTGCTAGTAATTAGCAACTCATATTTTCTTTTCCTAATCCATGGCAGTCCTCACAATGGGTTAATACCCTACTCAGCAGAGTGTAGACAGGAAAAAATGCCTGGTGTCTTTTTCCAGTCTTTGCAAGAGTAAGACAGGGTAGTTTAGTGTTTCTTGTTTTTTGCTTCGATTTGAAGGTAATTTTCTTTTTGTTGGGAAACTGGATAATATGATGCAAAGTCTAGCAAGTGGTAGTGCTAACTGCCTACTACAAGACAGGAGGGGAAGGCATTTCCCGTATAATTCCTCTAGACAGCAATTAGGAAAGCCTATAGGCTTGGAAGACAGTACTTCAGACAGCTGAATAACACAGCAAGACAGTCCTTTCAGCCCTTTAAAACAAAAAGTTGTAAGCAAGGACAGCAAAAGACCAAAAGAAAAAAAATTCAGTCTCTGCTGAGTCCAGTTGGCAGCAGAATTTCGCATTTTGTAGAGATTTGGAAGCAGACCTCCAAATATCGATGGGTCCAAGAGATTGTCGTCAGGGGCTACACCAAATAATTTCCGACCTGGCCACAGGGTAACAAATTTGTCCAGTCATGGCATCCAACAACCTCCCTAGAGAAACAGGTTCTAGAAGACAGTCTCAGGAGTCTGGTGGAAACAGAAGCTATTGTTTACATCCTGGCAAGCCAAGAAGGAATGGGGTTCTACACTAAAATGTTCCTGGTCCGAAAGGCATCAGGGGCCTTCAGGACCGTGCTGGACTTACGAGCCCTCAATTGTTTTGTTGAAGCAAGACAGTTCCGGATGTAGTCAGTCAGCTCAGTCCTCAGAGCGGTAGAGAGAGGAGACTTTTTAATCGTAATAGATCTACAAGACGCATATTTTCATATCCTTATCAAAAACCAGCACCAGCAGTTTCTAAGGTTCTGTGTCCAGGGACGTCACTTTCAGTTTACTTGCTTTCCGTTCGGCCACTCCATGTCCCCAAGAACCTTTACCAGGTTCCTGGTAGTTATCATAGTAGCACTCAGGGAGTAGGGCATAGCTTTGTGGCCATATCTAGATGACATCCTGGTCAAAGCAAAGTCAGAAAAGATGGCCCAAGATGTTACAGGTCAAGTGGTCCTCTTTCTGCAGCAACATGGGTGGCTGATCAACATACCAAAGAGTCATTTGATACCCTCACAATGATGCCTGTTTCTAGCAGTCTAAATAGATACAGAAGAGGAAAAGACATTCCTCTCACAAAAAGACTGATCAAGATTCAGTCTCTGGCACATCAAGCCCAAACTCAAGCACAAATTTCAGCACAAACATGTCTCTGCCTTCTAGGAATGTTGTTCTTGACTATAGGGATCCTTCCGTGGGCAAGATGGCACATAGGGGGGCAACAGTCGAGTCTCTTTGCAAAATGGGATCGTACAGTAGGGTCATTCTCAATCTTCCAAGAATGGCAAGATAATCTTTCAGTTGGTGGCATCATCCAAACCTAAGGAATCAAGGTGTGACTCTCTCAGAGCCAGAGTTGATGATTGTTATGACGGATAACAGTTCTGTGGGCTGGGGTGCTCATATGCATACAATGATAATATAGGGCACCGGGCTGTAAGAAGAGAGACCACTCTAGGGAAACATCCTGGAAATGAGTGCAGTCTTCATGCAGTTCAACACATTCAGTCCTGCCTACGGTCCAAACATCTAAAGATATATTCTGCCAATATAAAAGTAGTGGCTTTTATAAACAAGCATTGTGGCACCAAAAGCAGAGCAATAATGGCAGAGGTCACCACCCTAATGTTGTGGGCGGAAAAAATCTGAAGTCAATTTCAACCCTTCATGTGGCAGGCAAGGATAATGTGGTGGACTATCTAAGCAGGCGCCAAGTACATCCAGGTAAATGGGCATTACACAAGGAGGTCTTTCGGCTAATAGGCCAGAAATTTAGGATTCCCAAGATAAATCTGATGGCAATGGGGAGAATATTAAGGTACCCCAGTTTTACTCCCATCACAGGGACAACAAGACCCTTGGGATAGATGTCCAATCGTACAGTGGAATCTCAAGCTAGGGTATGTGTTCCTGCCTTATCCATTCATCTCAGATACTGAGGAAAGTAAGAAAGGAAGCGGCAGAAGTAAAAGCAATCTTTCAATGCTGGCCTCTTCGCCCTTGGTTTGCGGTAATGAGGAGAAAGCTTCAGGAACAACATTTGCTGTTGCCAAACAGGCCAGATTTCATATATCAAGGTCCAGTTCTGCATCCAAATCCGGACTCCCTTTTTTTGATGGCCTGGAGACTGAGCAGTCGCTATTGAAACTCAAGGGTATCTCTAACAAAGTAGTAGATGTACTAATACAAGGAAGAAAAAATAATTCCTCTATGATTTATTATAAAGGCTGGAAAAGGTCAAATTCCTGGGCAAGGGAAAGGACAATTGATCTTATGTCTGCCAGTGTTCCGGTTATTGTAGAGTTCCTTAAAGATGGCTTTGTTAAGGGGCTGGCTCCGTCTATGTTAAAAGTACAGATATCCGCCCTTAGCATTCTTTTTGATGCTAAGTTGGCATCTCAAAGTCTTATTTTTCAATTCTTTCAAGCAGTAAAGAGATTACCACCATGAATAAAATCATTCCTAGCTTCCTGGGATCTCAATATCATTCTGGATGCCTTAATATCAGATCCATTCGAACCATTACAAGACATTCCTCTCAAATGGCTCACTCTGAAAGCTTTTTTATTCTAGTGGCAATCACCATGGCTCGTCGAGTGGAAAACCTACATGCTCTATGTTGTGAAAAGCCCTTCCTAAACGTTTATACAGATAGAGTGGTCTTGAGGTCTAAATAAGATTATTTGCTAAAAGTTGTCTCTTCCTTCCACATCGATCAAGAATTGATTCTACCGTCTCTCTGCGCACACATCCAACTAATAATGAAGAAAATTAACTTCATACTCTGGACATGGTCAGAGCAATATCTATCTATATTACTAGAACAGAGAGTCTCAGGAAGATAAAGAAACTCTTTGTACTTCCAGGAGGTTCTTGCAGATGGAGTGCTGCTTCCATGCCTGCGTTGGCAAGATAGATCAACAAAGTAATTGCACAAGCCTACAGGGGGAATGGGCATGAAGTGCTTGAAATGCTAAATGGAACACTCAGTGAGGGCTGTAGTTACCTCCTAGGCATGCAAGGCCCAGGCATCAACGACATATATGCAAGACAGCCGGGTGGTCGTCACTTCTACTCAACATTATTTGCTAGACGTATCAGCCACTGCTGATGCACAGTTTGGGAGGAAGGTTCTCCAACAAACTGTTTAAATAAATATTATTTTGGGTGTTATCAGTTATCAGAGTGTTGACTGGTTATTGCCCACCCTACTTTTTTTTACTGCCTTGGTATATCTTATTGTGAAGGCTGCCATGGAGTAGGAAAAATAAAAATTGGACAATTATATTCACTTTAATTTCCTTTCCTTGAAATATTCCATGGCAGCTCTATGTTTCCCACTCCTGTTCTGTAGTGACGTTTAAAGGACAGCTTGGGAAGTTACTTAAGACACCAATATGGAGGAGGAGCCATCTTATATACCCTCCAGATGGGGGAATATTTTCCTGTCTACACTCAACTGAGTAGGGTACAAACCCATTGTGAGGGTTGCCATGGAGTATTTCAAGAAAAGTAAATTAACCTGAGTATAATTCTCCAATTTTCTTACTGCTTCGTGGTAAAGTTCCATCACATTTTCAGGCTAAAATAGCAACCATAAAAATTAAGAAAAAAGCACACAGGTGTTATAACACATTTATAATAAAATTAAAAAAGAGTTTAGTAAGTGAAAGCTAAAGTCTGAATGTTGGTTACAAAGATTTAAAGTAAACTTTTTCAGTGAACTGACTCAATGCAAGTACAGAACTCATGCCCATATAAAGGGGGAAAAAATAACAGCAACACGCTTTTATCTAAAATAGTTTGTTTTATTCAATTTCATATGCATGTGATAACATCTCTGAGCTCAGGAAACATCATCTTTATAGCATAAACTCGCTAATTAGGACATTGGCTGTGTCATAATAATGTCTATTGTGAAGTTGTTTACTATAAAGTGACTGCATTAGTCAGACTAATTTATTCAAAGAAACATGCTAAATAGCAGCTAATGAGTATAGTTAGCGTTATGCCTGTTTTGAATAAACCAGGATATTTAAATAATTTGCTTATCTGTTGTGCATGTTGCTGCTACAGGAGGTTATAGCTCAGTGTTTAGAAATTTTACTATGCAGTTTCCCAATTTTTGTGTGTGATTAGCGAAAATTGTATCTTTTGAGCTCGTATATAACATAAGAGTCAAAAGGGACGACTACGTTGTACAATATTAACATTGCAGTAATATTATAAAGCCTACATGTTGTGCCAATAAAATGCTTCACAAGTTCAATCTTTCAGGAAGACTTCTCGCATTCTAATGAAAATTGGCTCATGGTAATATAAGTTACATCCATTGAAAAGTTTTATTCATGCAACTGATCATGCAATTAACATTACTCTGGTAATTTACAAAAGTGCAAAGAATTAAAGTAATAACGCGTTGTCACTTTCTATTGTGCTGTCAAACAAACGTGAGTCATTTCTAAGCGGTTAGTGAACTAGTCTCTTTCAGCTGTATGATTTTGGTAACAAGTGTTTGCGGAAGGTGTCATTCTGCTTAGCAGTGCAGTATATACTGGCGTTCAATTAAACGAAAGCTGTCAGCATTTAATACATTCTCAACTAAGGCTATGGCCACATGCCAACAAGCATTGTGAATTTCAAAAGGACAATTTTCTGCCATTTATGGTTGCTGGGAATACTCTAGTGTGAAACTGAATGGCATTTTAACTTTCATACTAATTGGATAGACTGCAGCCCATGATGTTATAATGCTCTGCTTTACTATCAGACACATTATTGTAGTTATTCCCATCTCTAGACTTTAGGGACACTGAGTAGCCTAAGCTTTAAAGTGAATTAATTAGTCAACAACAACAAAAAAGTCTGTTCTGTAAAATAAAACACACCACTGGCAGGGCTAGGGAATTATTAGAAAGGTTAATAGGATTTAAAAATCCCCATTCCCCACAGGCTTTAGTGGCACTGATGTAATAAGGAGGAGAGGGGGGAGCCTTACTTGCATACTTACACTTAAAGGAACTCAATTCCTTCAAACGTGATGTTTCCTTTTTTTTTTTTGCAGTTTAATGGAAGCAAATATTTCATTATTTGCTAAGGGCTTTTGTATTTCACAGACACGCAGCTGTCCATCTAGTTCTTGATCAAGTTTTGCACCATTTTGCAACCATGTAAGCAAAGAGTTAGATCCTCTTAAGTCTGTAAACCTCTTCGGGATATACCTACTGGATATACCTGAAACTACAGTTCGCTGGTGCTGCAAATACTCAGGAACTGTTCCCTCCTCCACCAAACTGTTTCCCTCTGAATCAATATAACTACAATAAAGATTGTGATTTTAAAATTCTCAACACAATAACGGCAAATAGATTACAATATACTCGCCTACTGATCCGGAATTTCTGGCAGGTTTCCAAATTTCAGGGACTCCCGGAAGAGCAGGCAAATTCCCTGATCCTTATAGAGGGGGGGCGTGTTGATGCTGTTGCGTCACCATAGCCCCGCCCTCTATTATAAAATGCCGAAATCTATGGTATTGAATAGCGAACATCGGGGCTTAATGGCGTGATGCAACAAATTCACCACACCCCCTTCTTACCCCCTGTCACATGACCTGTCCTCCGGCATGTCCCGGAGGACAGGTTATAAAAGTTGGCAAGTATGGAATACAAAATGCTATGCCTGGTATGATTTCAGCAGCTTAATTATGGGTCATCAAACACAGACAGTCGGTGAGGAGGATAAGAGATGCTATGCAATTGACCAAAGTCCAAAACAACATTATAATCAAACAATATGCTAAAAAAGGTGTTTGATAAAATAGCATGGCCCCACATCACCCACCTGATGAAATGTTAACATTTTGGACCAATCTTTAGAAACCTTATACACACTATATAGTCCAACATCTCCACACACGTGACAATCTATAACATTAATTCAAATGCATTCTCTTTATACAGAGGTACCAGACAAGGTTGCCTTCTATCCCCTCTCCTCTTCAACCTGGCTTTAGATCCCATTATTATGCATTTACTTTACCAAAACAATTTTCATGGTATCAAGGTGGGAAATAGGGAGGTGTAAATTACAGCTTTTGCTGACATTCTACTCCTTTTCACCTCTAATCCTCGCCAGTCTATACCGATAATAATAAATATGATTGACAGATTTATCTTATTTGCTAGATTTTCCATTATTTATGTCAATACGAAGCCTTAGCAATGTATGGACCTGCAAAGGGAGGCTGTCAAGATTCCTTTCTGTTTTGATGGGCCCAAACCTATCTCATATATTTCGGGATAAATCTCATCATAATAGAATACATGCCTACAATGTTAAACCATTCATACGAGAAATTCAAAGGGAACTGAATGATTGGCAAAATCTTAGTATCAAATTCCTTCGTAGGTGTAAATGTCTCAAAATGTCTAACGTTCCTAAAATCCTATATATTATGCAAATGACTCTGCTCTTGCTAAAAAATCAGATCCACAAAGACTCAATAAAAGTAGGATGGGTATGAAATGTCAGCATGCAAAGACATTTAATGGCAGCCTGGCCATGCTATGACCTGTAGTGCACCAGGCACAAATTTTATTTCCATCATTAAAACCATTATTAGCCCACACCCACTGCCCCAGGACTCCTAAGTCCCGATCCTCCTAAGGATTCCAGCCCCGTGCTGACCAGCCCGGCGCTAGTTTGTCATTATGGCTGGGAGACCCCACGCTGCAGGTTCCCCCATTATTATGCTGGTAATAGTAAAATTGTGGGGACCCCATGCTTTTTGTTCCGCCCCCCCCCCATCCCCTCCCCCCCCCCGATTTTGCTAGTACCTGTCTAGGCAGGCAGCACTAGGGTTGAGCAAACTTTGGGGGGAGGGGGGGCACACAATTTTTTTTTTATGTTTAATTCTGTTTTTTACTGTACTGATGGTAGTAGTGCCAACGTTGGTATTGCCAGTTTAAGTTTAATCGTTTATGTGGATGTTGTGACTGTCAACTTTTCAACCTGTCGAAATTCACAATGTTGACATTTTAACCCCGTCGATTTAATGGATGTGGTAATATTCTGACTACATGCCATAAAAGCATAAGTGAATTAATTTGACATAAGAAAAAGGCTAGGATTAGTATGTTAAAGTTAAAACACTCACCCCAGAAAGGAGAAATTAACCTGCACAATCTTCAGTTCTTGCCTGCCAGTTTTGCTTTGCAGTACACTGGATTAGGGACAAAAGTATGAAGAGAGATTGAGGGAGTGTGAGAGAGATAGAATGTTTGGAAATATAAACAGACTCAGAATAATGAAAATAAAGTACTATATCTAGTTAAGCCAACTGTCCTGGCTCTTCATCCAGCAGCAAGCATGACATTAAAGAAAAACACTGGGCTATGCACAATGACTCCACAAAAGTGCTCACACAGTACAAAAGCAAAATCCTCCTCTAGAACCAGCAGAGGAAGGATGTTCAGAAATGGTGAAGTTTGGTTGTCAGCTCTCTGTCATCAGTCCTTCACCAGTGTTGTATCCACTCAACCTGCTGTGCAGTTTGTTTGGAACAAGGAGAGACAACAGCAGGTGGAGACACAAAACCTTTTGAAAACTCTGACACTGAATTATTTTTATATTTTATAGTTTACTTAATATTCAGAATATATTAAATTAGCATTTTTATTCTGTAATATTTATGTTTGTCTGTAATAATACAGTTTTGTCAGCTTAACTCATTATACAGTATGTTCCATGATTGGTAATACAGTCAGGGGCAAAGGCAAGATATGTGGAGGGGGGTTTTCACACCACGTCACCAGTGGGCGTGACCAGCATGCATGGCGGCACGGTTATCATTTTAGACAATGCTTGGCTGCTCTCCAACTCTTCCTATCCCCATAATATACATGGGCAATGCTGCGTGCACTACTGTTAGGCGGACGCAGCTCTACCTTTTCGAGCAGAGCCATGTGACGTGGTGGCAGGGTTCAGCCACCTCAATTATACAGTGCCCCAGGCTTGGAGGGGGATTTCCAGGCACTAGAAAAACCCCTCCTCGGTTTGCTTAGGACTGTCTAGCGATACCTTATACCTTGGGACACATTCAATGCGGCACACTATGCTCCAGAGTTTTTACTGAAATCTCTGCTCATTTTCCCTTCTTAATATTCAAAGAGAACTAAGAGCCCAAACGATAAACTAATATCTAAGTGAAATGAGTAACTGCCAGATTATACTATTAAGAACTATATATAAAACTTAGTTGCTAATCTTATTTTCTGAACTAGTTTTGCTATTATATTTATTTTATCTTGAACTTTTCATTTGATTTGTATGTGCAAACTGTTTTTGGTTTTCATGTACAATGAATAGCTTCTCCAACTATAAATAGTGATTCTTTTTCTAGCATTGGATTTGGGTGTTTTTCTGGAGATTGGTTTATTTCCCAGATTGTGCTCTCTGTATTGGACATGATCGGTTGGTTTAAAGCTGGACATAAGTATAATGCTTCTGTATTTAGAGTTTTGGGTAACTAGCACTTATGGACCCTTATGCCTCAAGAGGCAGATTGGGAGAGTGCAAACTGAGCACAGTAGGGACATGCACATGTAACTGTGGCACACCCCTTGGAGTTGCAGCTATGTTAGACTTTGCCACACCTCCCGATACGCTGCTTAGACCCTGCAATGGGTCAGTAGATAGCTATTTTGTCCAAAGCAATTAAGATATAAGAAATAAGGATCATTACTATTATATTATCATTATTTGAGGTATTAAATAAACATGCTGCCTCTTTCTAAAATATGTTGTTCTGTGTATAGGGAAAATGAAGTAGGGACCCTTGTGTGTAGTGTGGTAGGGAAAAGTTATTAATTCATCATCATCATCATCATCATTTATTTATATAACGCCACTAATTCCGCAGTGCTGTACAGAGAACTCATTCACATCAGTCCCTGCCCCATTGGAGCTTACAGTCTAAATTCCCTAATATAGGTACACACTCACACACAGATAGACAGAGAGGGAGACAGACAGACAGAGAGGGAGAGACTAGGGTCAATTTTGATAGCAGCCAAAAAACCTTTTTTTTGGAGTGTGGGAGGAAACGGGAGCACCCGGAGGAAACCCACGCAAACACAGGGAGAACATACAAACTCCACACAGATAAGGCCATGGTCGGGAATTGAACTCATGACCCCATTGCTGTGAGGCAGAAGTGCTACCACTAGGCCACTGTGCTGCCCATTATTAATTAATAATATGCCAAGAATCCTCCTTTTTACCTGCAGACATGGTAAGATAAGTGAATAAAAAGGGGATTAGGCGCTCTCACTAGATCAGAATGCTGCTCCTTTTATAAACACATACCTGGAAATGAATTAAGGGCGCAATGCTAATCTCATGAATATATAGTGTATAATAATAAATAAATATATTGTGAAAAAATGACTCAGGACATATATAATGCTTATAGCTCTTATTGCAAAATTGCATTACTAGAACCAACTTACTGAGATGTTTGAACATTGTCCCGATGAGAACACCAATGGGTACAGTATTTTCCAGCTTGTAGTTGTTTTCAGTATTGCCGCATATGAACGGGGGAAGAGTATGAGCTACAGTAGAACACTGTGAAACGCACGGCTATGGTGGCTGTGAGGATTAAGCTCCAACGCGTTTTCATCCGGCTCCGGCGTTTTCATCGACACAATGGTCAAACATCTCAGTAGGGACATGTAGGGTAAGAAAGCCCCGTTTTACCTCCAATTGTTTTATGAGTTGGTTCCAGTAACGCAATTTTGCAAAAAGAGCTATAAGCATTATATGTGTCCTGACTCATTGTTTCTGAACATATTTATTTAATATACACTATTTATTCATGAGATTAGTATTGCACCTATTAAAGTAATTATATCGTTTTCAAATGAGCATTGTCTAAGCGATTGTGTTGTGTTTCCAAAGCACAAAGTAATTTAGCAGTTCAATATATAATTATAATACAGTACAGCCAATATCGAAAAGAAACATACATACCACGCCCACATGCGCTCGTTAAGCTGCGCTCCACTGGTACCAGCTTACAGTACTTCACTCCAGAATACTGTGGTCAGAGTAGACTGGCCTAATACCAGCTAGAGCTGTATTATATACACTCAGTGTTACAGTGAAAACAATGCAGATGGTGTGGCTTGCTTCTATTGGTCCATGTATCAGGAAGGTCCAGTGTGCTGCAGGTCACAGGCCAGTTCAAACCAAAATATCCAAAGGTGGGGGTCATCTCTCCAGGGGTTGTGCTCTGACTTTCCCGCCAAGACTCCAGTTTCAACTAGTCTATTAGCATTCTACAGTTGGTATCACTCTGATCATTTATTCCCTAACATCAATAACTAGAGTATGCAATGTGCGATCTCTTCGGCGAATTAACCGGACAACTACTGATGAATAGGGGATTAAAATGATAGTAAACATGACACAGTTCCTGTAACCTGAACACTTAAAATAACACTAAACTGTACATATAATCATAATATATAAACTAATAATAAACTAAATACTATATGCTCATAAATCACTGTAGAACGGAACCAATATGAAGATGAAATATATGAATGTGCGAGTGCCAGTGTGAGCGTGCGTATTTGACAGCGCGATCGCGCTATACCACGTTTTACGTGGCATAGTGATCGCAATCGCACGGCAAAACAATATTAACCAATATACTTTCATTCATCCAATTATATGACTTCGACACACCCTTTATTCATGTCCAGATGGTAAGATTAGTAAATATTAAATATATTTTAGAGAGGATGAAGGGGTACATGCCTAGTCTCCCGAAACATCTGCAAGACTCCTGAATCTCTTGGAATCCTTCTGGACTCCTGAAAGATTAGACCACCCTCCCCGCCATCCTCCCCACTGCTTCTCCTCTTATAAATAGGATGGGATGGGTCCAGATGATGCAATTGCGTCATTGTGTAGTTGGGTCGCGATGAAGTGAATTCCATCATCATGACCCCTGCACTTGCCCTTTGGATCTCCCCTCATGATCTCCGGGAGGGGAGGTCCATAAAATAGGCAAGTATGGTCTAAGTCCATATGATCAGTGAGTCACATTCATTTGCACATTTCGTAAGGTGGATGTCCGCAGGAGCTTCTTCTTACTATGTTTATCATAGATCTGTTAGACGTCGCAGTGATCTGCAGCGCTGGAAGGTGGGCAAAACAGGACAACCATAAAACAGAAATCTAAAAGATGCAAACATGAAAACAAAGGGGTGAGCCTCAGATTGTGTGACTGAGATTGGAGATTGGAATAATTGTGAGGGTGCATTCCTATGGGTAGTATACCAGAGGCGCACATAGGATTTTTAAGGGGGGGTTGCCCCCCCGAAAAAAAATAGAGAGAGAGAGCTGCTGCGTATGCGCAGCTCCATTTCGGTGGCACTGTTTATTGTACAGCATCCGCGGCGCTGTCAAAGAAGCGTCTGCGAACGGTGCTGTATTGCTCTACAATACAGCACCGCCGCAGCTGCTGTACAGTACATTGCCGCTATGTAGGGGCACTGTTTAGCCCCCATTCTTTGCGGAGGGTAGGGGTTTCTGGAGAACCAGAAACCCCCCTGTGTGCGCCCCTGTATAGGTGGGCCTAGGGTATGCTCACATGCAGAGATCAATTTAAAGACTGAAGGCTGTGGCAGAGTCTGATAGGGCATGGTAGGGGATTCTAAAAGAGGATAGTGATGCAGGAGACTTCTCGATAAACTTTTTTTAATTAAATGTTTATATCACTGTTTAAAATGAACTGCTATCCTCGGTAGAACCACTTGTAACTCATGCTTTATTTATCCTAGTATAAGTTTACATAGCCTATTTTTAATATAATACATTATATGTCTTTAGTATATTTTTATCATGTATGACAAAATACTGTATAATTAACTGCAATGTGTTTAAGGAGAAATGGATTTAAGTTTGTATGCCCTAAATGCCCACTAGAAGGCAGTGTTTGCTAAAATCTATGCAAAAAAATAAAAAACCACTGCAAGTATTTTGCATATAATCAAACGACAGTATTACAGCTCAGACACATAATTTCCATCACATTAAAGCAAGATTTCAATTGTAGAACAGATTGAAATACTTTCCAGTACTCAAAAACTATTGTCTTGTTTTAAAATATATTGTAGTTCTCACTAGCACTAAAAGCATTAAAGCAGAACAATTGTTCTGCAGTCTGTGTAATGAAAGGTGTCCAAACCTATGTCAAATGAAAGGAGCTAGCGTCTATTCCTGTTACTCCTCAAGGATTTCACAGACCCTCAGAAAACAGAGTGCAGCAAAAAGTATTTCCAATTAGTAGATATATTTGAAGGTGTCTGGGGTTGATTTTTTTTCCTTTTGCTCTGGGCTCTGATGATAAGAGGGAGAGACTGAGATATTACACAACTGATATTAAAGAAGACAAGAAGCCAGATATATAGTATTTGAGATCAAAACAGTATCAAGCAAACATATTTTTAGTCACCTTTGAAAACCCACTGGCTGTTATGAAAATTCAATTTTATTCATGGTGGGATGTTTTAGTGATCAGCTGTGCAAGGAAAGCGAGAGGAAGGAAATACTTTGCAGGCTGCAAATTTTCCCCCAGATTACAAGATTTATTTAATAGTCTTCCAGTGGTGAAAGTTATTTTTTTTTTTTTTAAATTAGACAATTTTATTCATTGGTTTCGTACATTACTCCTATCATGCAAATTATGTGATTGGAGAATAAATATGGCTCCTGTGTTGCATTCTATAACGCAAGAAAAGAAACCCAGACATGCTGTTGTTGAAGTAAATCAAGAAAGGTCGGAGGGGGTGTAAATCTGTGAAGTCCCCCAAACAATATACAAGACAAGGATTTTTAAGGTTAAAAAAAGTAATAAGTACATGAGACCATGAATGGCACATCTTTCTAATAGGTCCCATTTGTTGACATATGTCTCCCATTATTTTCAACCTGTCAATGGATGTCTGAAATTAGAGATCAGCATAATTTTTATAACTGTTATGCAAAATATTTACCTCCTCCCACATTTGGCCAATACATTTTACATATTTTGTCAGTGGAATTTGGCCTTAAGTCTTTTCCCAGTCACACTACACAGCACAATCAATTGAATGTCACCATCCCAGCTCTACTAATATATATTTTGGCAAGAGCCCGCTACTGCAGAAGCACACGCGTACAACTTCTTCCTTTTTATGGTTCTTTATTGTCAGGATGGTAATAATGTTTTGACACCGTACACTTGCACAGCAATTATGGAGACCCTCAACGCTTACTATACATAGTCCAGCCAGGGGCGGATCTAAACTTTATGTTTAGGGGGGGCAATTTTCCATAATCAGGCCCCCTCCTTTGCTCTGATTGGCTGGCCTGCGTTAACCCCGCCTTCTGCCCGCGATTGGCCCCGCCCCCTCCAGTTGTGGTCATCGGCTGGGACCACTCTTATTGGCTGGCCCACATTTAGCCCCGCCCCCCGCTCACGCTTAGCCCCGCCCCTCCCGTTTTAATCGGCGGCTGGGACCTAGCTTTTTGCTGCTAGGGAGGGCAAATGCCCCGATCGCCCCCCCTGGATCCGCCCCTGAGTCCAGCTCTCTGTCCAGATCAGCCAGCTAGCCCAGCTTTGATCTCCCTGAACAATGAAACAAGCAGGGTTTTATACTTGACACTCCTCCCACAGGCCTAACTTGATGGACAGGTGACACACCCACCTTCTCTTTAAAAGGAAACGCCCATCCCTGGCTCTGTTTAGACTATCAGACCCACCCTGTCTGTTTTCTGAGAGGAAGCAGCTTTTAAATCATGTAAGTAAACCAATTTTAAACTACACATATGTTTTTACCTGGTTTAATCTCCCCCTAGGTACATAACAGTGCCAATGTTTTACTCTACTTCCCTGAATATTGCCAGCTAAATGCCTCCTTTTGTTACATATCCCTCCCCCTAGCGTCTCCAAGTAGGGGGACGCGGACTTCGCGAGGAGCGCATATTTTCATGACAACGCATCTGCATTTTTGTGTAGAATCCCAGGATTATGTTCTACTGAGAACTTGAAAGGTTGTAGTGCCAAGAACCAGCGGGTTACCTTGGCATTTACCTCCCGGTTGTTCTGCATCCATCTTAATGGTGCATGGTCTGTTATTAGGGTGAACTCTCTGCCTAGGAGATAATAGCGCAGAGCTTCTGTAGCCCATTTTATGGCGAGACATTCTTTTTCCACAGTGGCATATTTTTGTTCCCTTGGAAGCAAATTACGACTTAGGTACAGGACAGGATTTTCTACTCCATTCTTCTCCTGTGACATGACTGCACCTAAGCCAACACCAGAAGCATCAGTTTGGAGGAAGAACCTCCGGGTAAAATCTGGTGCTTGTAGAACTGGAGAGAAACAAAGTGCTAACCGAAGATCAGACCAGGCGGTTTCTGCAGAGTCAGACCATCTGGACAACTTTTTTTTAACATGTCCGTAAGTGGAGCAGCTCTAGTGGCGAAGTGGCTTACAAACCGCCTGTAGTAACCTCCTAAGCCTAAAAAGGTTCTTAACTGTGACTTTTTCTCTGGTCTTGTCCAATTTTTGACTGCCTCCACTTTGTCTAGCTGGGGTTTGACATGCCCTCGACCAACAATGTACCCCAAATATTTGGATTCTCTCATGGCTATGGCACATTTCTCTGGGTTAGCTGTTAACCCTGCGGACCGTAATGAAGCTAAGACCGCCTTAACTTTGGCTAAATGTGACCCCAGTCTGGGGTATAAATCACTATATCGTCCAAGTAGGCAGCTGCATAAGCTGTGTGAGGTCATAGCAATTTATTCATAGCCCTTTGGAAGGTGGCAGGTGCCCCATGCAACCCAAAGCATCTTCTCGACCTTCTTTCTCACGTCCACCCGTCTGGCTCCTGGAATACGATACGGCTTCTGCTTTACAATGACTCCTGGCGCAGTGACAATGTCGTGTTCGATTAAGGTAGTGCGCCCAGGAATGGAAGAGAAGACATCCCTGTTCCGGCGAATCATTTCTTCAGTCTGTTGTCTCTGCTGAATGGACAAGGCTGGCTCTATGGGCACTTCAGACTTTTCAATGGCAGTACTCACTATCTGAGGAGAGGTTTCCTCATCATGCCAGGGTTTAAGGAGGTTCACATGATATATTTGCTCCTCCCTTCTCCTACCTAACTGGTGGACTCTGTAATTGACAAGACCGACAGCCTCTAGAACTTCATATGGACCTTGCCAATGGGCAAAAAGTTTGCTTTCCTGGGTAGGAACCAGGACTAGGACCTTGTCCCCAGGCTTAAAAGATCGAACAACAGCGCTTTTGTCATAACTTTTCTTCTGTCGTTCCTGAGCCTCTTTTACATGTTGCTTCACAATGGGCCCTATCTTTCCTAGCCTCTCATACATTTGGGACACAAATTGTACCAGATTTGGCTCCCTGGGACCTTGCTGCTCCCAGCCTTCTTTTAACATATCCAAGATACCCCTGGGCTGTCTCCCAAACAATAACTCAAAGGGACTAAACCCTGTTGAAGCTTGAGGTACCTCACGGATGGCAAACAACAAATAGGGAATAAGAGTGTCCCAATATTTTTTTCTCTTGAGCCACTGCTTTCCTGAGCATGTGCTTTAATGTGCGGTTAAAGCGTTCCACCAAGCCATCTGTTTGTGGATGGTATACAGAGGTGTGAAGCGCCGTAACCCCTAGCAACTGGTACATGTCCTTCATCAGTTTAGACATGAATGGAGTACCCTGATCTGTGAGAATGTCTTTGGGTATTCCCAAGCGTGTAAACATCAATACAAGTTCTTTAGCTATGGTGCTGGACTTTGTTTCGTAGGGGAATTGCCTCTGGATACCTGGTTGCATAGTCAAGCACCACTAGTATATATTGGTGCCCACATGCGGATTTTTCCAGGGGCCTCACAAGGTCCATAGCTATCCGTTCAAAGGGAACTTGTACTATTGGTATTGGAATGAGAGGTGCCCTGTACATGGGTTTGGGACAGGTTCTCTGACAAATGGGACAGGACCGGCAATACTTTTTTACTGCCATGTATACACCGGGCCAGTAAAACCTAAGCAGAACTCGTTCCCGTGTTTTATCCTCCCCTAGGTGTCCCCCACAGACATGTGTATGTGCTGCTTTTAACACTAGGGTTACATGGACCCGAGGAACCATTAATTGTTCTACTTTTTCCCCCTGTACATTAGCAACTCTATACAGGAAATTATTTTTAACAATAAAATATGGTATACCTTCTGCAGGCTGGGAGGCTTTCGCTACCCCATTTACCTCAGTCACACTTTTAAAGGCATGTTCCAAAGTGGCATCATTAAGTTGGTCTCGAGCAAAGTCCTGCAAAGGAAACAAAATTGGTATTGCGGACCAGTCCGTATCCTCACTGATAGGCGGGGTGGGCTCATCTGCGACATCACCGACCAATGCTAGTTTGGACTGTCCATGTTTCCCCACAGTTGGATGCTTTTGTGGAACTCCTGCTGTGACTTCCAGGATGGCAATCCGGTTTGGTCGGTTCCCAAAGATCGATGTCCAGATGTTGTGGATTCTTAGGCGGTTCCTTTAAGACCGGGCTTCTGACCGTTGCATCAGTTGCCGGCATGTCCGGCCGGAACCGCTCACCGAGGACATCATTAAACAGTGGGAAGTCTCGCCCCAAATTGAGTGGATATGGGAGTTTAGGTGATATGGCAGCTACCACCATAACAGTTTTGTCTTTGAGTGTGACTGGTAGTATTGTTCTCTCATACTCCTCTGTTGTGCCATGTACTCAAAGAACTTTCACTTTGGGCAACTGAGAAGTTATGGTTTCGGGTAAAGCAGAGCTGGAAACCAATGAGAGTTCACTCCCCGAGTCAACCAAGGCCAGAACAAGGTTTTGGTTGATTAGCACAGTCACCCGGAACAAACAAGGACTTCCTGATGTGGGACTCATGGTAAAACAGCTTGGAAATGCAGGTCCAATATAAGCTACAGAACAGTCCATGGGTTCCTGTAGTTTAGGACACTCTGCCTTAAAGAGGCCTGGCTCACCACATTCAAAACACTTCAGATTAGACAGCTTTGCACCTGGCCCTCTGTCCGTAGCAGTTTTGCCATTGGGCCCTGTGGCAAGGATTGTCAAACCTGGCTTTTGGCGTGGCAGCGGCTTTGGCACAAATGCAGGTTCTTTAGTCATTTGCTGTAACTCACAAAACCTTTCTACCACGGTGGCAAGCTCTTCATAAGTTTGTGGGTCTGATTGCAGAACCCACCTTTGCAAATCGCGGTTCAGCCCACGGATGCAGTGATCTATCGCCAGAACTTCAATAATCGGAGAAGGCGAATTCTCCTCAGGCTGCAGCCACGTCTTTAAAATTTTAGAAAGCTCAGCCGCTTGCGCTCTGACCGGTTTTTCTTTATCATAGCGCCATTGGTGATAGCGCTGGGCTCTGCCTGGCCCGGAAACTCCAATGCGAGCCAATATCTCCGACTTTAGAAACAGATAATCAGAGGCCCGTTCCTCATCTAGATACATATAAGCTCGCTGAGCTTCACCAGTCAGATATGGTGCCAGTCTCTCAACCCAATCTTTAGGAGGCCATTTTGCCCTTTTTGCAAGTCTCTCGAAAGACACCAGATATGCTTCTATGTCATCAGCTGGTGACATTTTCTGGAGAACAGGACCAGGTGGTTCATTTCTGTCATGACTCACCTGGCTTAACTCTTCTCTTAAGAGCCTTGTGTTTTCCACCTGTGCCTCGGCGACTTGTAGCATCTGAGCTTGCTGCTGTTGCTGCGCAGCGGCCACATTCACAGGGGTTCTCAGTACTTCCTCCATGTTGACGTCTGCGCGGGTTGGGTAGCGGAAACTTGCTTCCCAGAGCATCCCACTCCTGACACCACTTGTGGCAAGAGCCCGCTACTGCTGAAGCACACGCGTACAACTTCTTCCTTTTTATGGTTCTTTATTGTCAGGATGGTAATAATGTTTTGACACCGTATACTTGCACAGCAATTATGGAGACCCTCAACGCTTACTATACATAGTCCAGCTCTCTGTCCAGATCAGCCAGCTAGCCCAGCGTTGATCTCCCGGAACAATGAAACAAGCAGGGTTTTATACCTGACACTCCTACCACAGGCCTAGCTTGATGGACAGGTGACACACCCACCTTCTCTTTAAAAGGAAACGCCCATCCCTGGCTCTGTTTAGACTATCAGACCCACCCTGTCTGTTTGCTGAGAGGAAGCAGCTTTTAAATCATGTAAGTAAACCAATTTTAAACTACACATATGTTTTTACCTGGTTCAATCTCCCTCTAGGTACATAACTGTGCCAATGTTTTACTCTACTTCCCTGCATATTGCCAGATAAATGCCTCCTTTTGTTACAATATATATATACTATATATTCTGTGAAATGCAAATTTACAAATAGAGAGTAGAATGGCATTCTTAGAATGGTGAAGCAAAAGCAAAAGATTGTTTCTCTATAACTCCACATCTCGGTGATACTGCCTGTTCAACCAGAGTATTTGATTCAAGTAAATTTTCATTGCAATTTACCTTAGCTCTGTTAGGGCCGCGGCTAATTGATACGTTTTTAGAACTGGACTAGTAGCGGTCTTCACCTTTAGCAGCCGCATTTGCGTAGAAAATTTTACATATGGAGGTACTCACATGCCCCAGGACTTAACTTTATGGTAGTATAAACTGTGTAACAGCAGTGCAGGGTAGGGAACAGGCCTAGGTCGTGGGTCCTTAGCATGCAGGACAGTTAGTATACAAGCCGGAGGTCAGAGCAGGTAGCAAACACAAAGAGTCCAGGAAAAAGTCAAATGGTCAAAAGGGCACGGGCAAACGAGCAGGTTCCAGAAAACAAGCCAAGGTCACAACAGGTGAACAAATCTAGGGCAGCAAGATAGCCAAAGGATAAAGTCAGCAAACTATAAGGCACACAAACGCTATAACTGTCAGGAAGGCTAGGCCCTCCCTGCCTTAAAGCATCAAGGCAACCAATCAGAGTATCTGGGCAACAGCCACAGGAGGCTGATAATTAGTCTGACATGCCCCTAAACGCCAGTGAAAAATAATGATTTATTTATTTATCTGCACATGCGTCCAACTGCCCTTGATGCTGGGACGCGGTGCTTCTTCATTAGAGGTTGCCTAGGAGACGGTCGGGATGACGTCACAAGAAGTGACATCCTGGTCATAATGACGACGGCAGGGATGTGGTTGGTAAGTGAATGGCGGCCGCTTGGGGCACCGCCGTAGCTTGTGACAGTCTCCACCTGAAATCCATGGGAATTGTAGTTCAGCACTAACTGGAATAGAAAATATGGTTACACCAATGTGAGAACTGCTGTAAATATATTTGTAAAATAGATTAAGAGACAGATTAAGGGCTGAAAATAATGAAGGGCCTATTGTGGGAAGCCCCATGCTGCTGGAGGGGTGAGGACAGCATCATGGACGACAAGGGTAGCGCCTTTCTACAACCACCTCGACCTCCTTTGGCCTCTTCCGTCACATGAATATGCATGCATAACTGGTGCATGCAGCGTTTAACAAACATGGTGAGTGGCAAATACCTCCTAACTATCCCACAAGTTCCTGGCTGGCTGAGCAGGGCAGTTCCCCAAAATCAGGTCCATCCTGCTGAAATTAGGACATTTGAGAGGTAAAGGTATTTATTTTACTGACCAGGAATAGCAACAAAACAGAAGCTTCATATAAATGGTATCATTCATTATAGACAGGAGCCTGCACATTACATCCTCAAGGAGAAATAACAGGAGTATATTGCAAGCACTACAAAGTAAGTATTATACTTTTATGCATAATAATTTGTACATCACTAGTGATAAAGAAAACATAGAGCATCTGGTGACTGATATACAATACAGCGAGCATCCTAGTGACCGATATACAATACAGAGAGCATGCTACTGACCGATATACAATACAGAGAGCCTCCTATGAATCGATATACAATACAGAGAGCAGGCTAGTGACCAATATATAATACAGAGAGTATGCTAGTGACCAATACACGGTACATACTGTTAGGAACCCCTCCAGCCGGCACAACACAACCCGGAATCTACTCTGCCAGTCAGGTGTTCACTGGAGCCCCTGATGGTGGGGACAGACTGGGCTGCAGACTGACAGAGGGTCGTGAAGTGTGTACCGGCTGGGGAGAACCCAGGCAAGCGGAGTAAGGTCCACGCAGAGGTCAAGGGCCGGCAGCAGACAGCGGTATCAGTAAACAAGCTGAGGTCAGGGGTCACAGGCGGATAGCAGAAACGATAAACAGGCCAGGGATCAGGGTCACAGGATACACGAGCAAAGTCAGTTCAAAGCCAAAAGGTCATACACGGTAAATCAGACGAGGTCTCAGAAGACTAGAGCAGGAACAAGCAGGTCAGCAGACTGGAACACATAAGCTATAACCGGCAATGAGGCAGCAGACCTCATTGCCTTAAATACCTAGATGGACCAATCAGAGCTTGCCTGCCCCTTGACAGTGCACACCTGCAGGCTAATTGCCTGCTACACTAGAGACCAATCAGGGCTTAGCCCTGTCATACACGCCTGCAGGCTAATGCCTGCTAATACAGTCCTACAAGCTGAATCTAATAATCACAGTATGCGCGTTGCGAGCCCGGCTGCCGGGACACCGCGCTGGAGTAGCGTCCGGCCGTTGCCTTGGCAACGGTCGGGAGTTGGAGGGAAGTGACGTCCCGGTCATCATTGTGACGGCCGGGGCGCTTGGGCAGGCAGGAAGCGAGCCGAGGCGGCTGTGACACATATATGTATGTTGACTGTCTGGTGCTGTGGAATCTGTGGTGTCTCATAAATAAGCAATGATGATAATGATACAGAGAGCACCCTGGGGACCACCATACAATACGGAGAGCATCCTATTGACCGATATAAAACACAGAGAGCATCCTAGTGACCGATATACAATATATACCTGTGTTACAACTATCAGGAATCTGTGTTGCCTTATAAATAAACAATGTCATGGTGACGGCCGGGGCGCTTGGGCAGGCAGGAAGCGAGCCGCGGTGGCTGTGAGTATCGCCGCGGCTCGTGACAGTACCCCCCCTTGAGGAGGGGTTAAGGAACCCTGACATCCAGGTTTAATTGGAAATTTTTTGAAGAACTCCCTCAATTGTTTAGGGGCATGGAGTTGTCTCCGCGGTACCCAAGACCGCTCTTCTAACCCGCGGTTCCTCCACTGCACCAGGAAGTGCACCTGCCCTTGCACTTTTTTGGAATCCCGGATCCTTTGAACCATATATCTTAGTGGTTTATTCGAATCTCCCCCAGGCACGCTTGAAGATTGGCTAGGATACAGTACCGGCTTCAACAATGAACAATGAAAAGTGTTGGGGATCCTTAATGAGACTGGAATTTTTAACCTGAATGCTACGGAATTAACCTTCTTGATAATGGGGAATGGCCCAATGAACTTAGGGCCCAACTTTTTGCAAGGCTGTCTGAGCCTGATATTTTTAGTAGAGAGCCATACTTTCTGGCCCACCTTGAGAGAGCAGATGGTACGGTGGCGGTCAGAATTTTTTTTCGCAGAAAATGAAGCTCGTCTCAAAGATGAGTGTACCTTTGTCCAGATAAATCTGAGGTCCCTGGCAGTGGAGCGGATCTCCTGGATACCAGCAGATTTGAGAGAGTATAAGGAGTTGGCTCTGGGGTGAAAGCCATAATTGCAAAAAAGGAGAGGTTTTGGTGGATGAGTGGCACGAATTATTACAAGCAAATTCCGCCCAGGGTAACAAGGAGGACCAGTTATCATGAAATTCCGATGTGTAGCATCTTAAAAATTGCTCTAACGCCTGGTTAACCCTTTCCGTTTGCCCGTTTGACTGAGGGTGGTATGCGGATGACAAACTGATTTTAATTCCGAGTAGGGTACAGAAGGATTTCCAGAATTGTGCAATGAATTGTGATCCACGATCAGAAATTATATCAGAAGGAAGTCCATGGAGACGGAAAATATGTTGTATGAAGAGAATGGCTAGATCTCGAGCAGTGGAAAGACGGGTTAGTGGAATGAAATGTGCCATTTTGCTAAAGCGGTCTACCATGACCCAGATGGTATTGTGTCCCGCAGAAGGTGGTAAATCGACGATGAAGTCCACAAATGTGTCCAAGGTTTTGCAGGAGCGGCCAACGGAACCAACTGACCTGCCGGGCGAGTCCTGGGAACTTTGTTCCTGGCACAGACTTCACAAGACAGGACGTGAGTCTTGACGTCAGCAGACAATGATGGCCACCATACAGTACGGGAAAGGATTTCTAATGTCTTGAAAACTCCCGGATGTCCAGCAGACTGAGTATTGTGTGCTTCGGTAAGGACTGCCTTTCTTAAATGGACAGGAACAAACAAGCATCCTACCGGAGTATTGTCAGGAGCCAACCTCTGGAACCTTTGTAAGGTACAGCTCAAATCTTGAGTTAATCCGGCGTGGATCATAGACACAGGAACAATAGGTTCTGGGCTAGTGACCGGAGCATGATGTGCCAGGAAACTTCTGGACAGGGCGTCCGCTTGAATATTTTTAGAACCAGGACGATAGGTGATAATAAAGTTAAACCGAGTAAAGACCAACGAGCCTGTCGGGGGTTCAGACGTTTGGCTGACTGTATATACTGCAGATTCTTATGATCCGTTATGACGGAGATCTGGTGTGCAGCGCTTTCCAACCAGTGTCGCCATTCCTCAAAGGCCCATTTAATTGCCAACAATTCTGGGTTTTCCACATCATAGTTGGTTTCCGCTGAGGAGAACTGACGGGAAAAAAAGGCACATGGATGCAAGCGGTGGGTCTGAGGATCTTTTTGTGACAAGATGGCTCCAGCACCGACGTCAGAGGCATCTACCTCAAGAATAAACGGTACTTTAGGGTCCGGGTGTCTGAGGACTTGAGCGGACACAAAAGCTTTCTTCAGGGTTTTGAATGCATTTATTGCCTGTTGTGACCAAACAGCTGGATCACCTCCTTTGCGGGTCAAGGTGACAATAGGAGCCACGATGTCAGCGAAACCGCCAATAAATCTCCTGTAATAATTGGCGAATCCCAGGAATCTCTAGACCGCCTTGAGGTTATTGGGTTATACCCAATCCAGGATTGCCTGGACCTTGGTTGGGTCCATGGTGAAACCTTCTGAGGAGATTATATAGCCCAAGAAGGATACCTTCTGAACCTCGAACTCGCATTTCTCGAGTTTAGTGTAGAGGTGATGTTCCTGTAATTTCTGTAAGACTTGTCTGACATGACCCTGGTGCACAGACAATGATTTGGAATATATGAGAATGTCATCTAAGTAGACAACAAAAAAGTGTCCCAGGAACTCACGTAACACCTCATTAATCAAATCCTGGAATACAGCAGGAGCATTACTAAGGCCAAACGGCATGACCAGATATTCGTAGTGGCCCGAGAGCGTGTTGAATGCCGTCTTCCACTCATCACCTGCTCTAATACGTATGAGATTATAGGCACCACGAAGATCAATCTTTGTGAAGACTGTTGTCCCTCTCAGTTGATCAAAAAGTACGGAGATGAGGGGAAGGGGATAGGTGTTCTTAACCGTAATAAGGTTCAGCCCTCGATAATCGATACAGGGTCTGAGTCCGCCGTCCTTCTTGGACACAAAGAAGCACCCTGCTCCTACTGGGGACTTGGATGGCCTGATGAAGCCTTTCTCCAAGTTTTCATCAATATACTCTTGCATGGATTTGGTCTCAGGACCGGAGAGAGAGTACAAGCGTCCCTTAGGTAATTTAGAGCCCAGAATGACCTCAATTGCACAGTCGAAGTCCCGGTGCGGTGGTAGAGTGTCAGCAGCATTTTTAGAGAAAACATCCCAGTAGTCATGATACTGTGAGGGGAGCTGTTCTGGAGTAGACTGAACCATACGCAGAGGTAGTGTCAAGCAAGACTGTGTACATTGAGGGCTCCACTGGACAATTTCTCCTTTTAACCAATCCATGACGGGGTTATGACGGGATAGCCAGGGGTGGCCCAGAATTAAAGGAACTGATGGACATTCGATAAGACGGAAGACTATGGATTCCGAATGGAGAGCGCCAATGTTCAACTGTAGCGGTGGGGTCTCCCAAGTAATCTTGCCGCCTGGCAACGGACTACCGTCTAAACCACATACCGTAATGGCAGATTGGAGTTTAATCCGCGGAATCCCAGCAGAACGGGCAAACTCGATGTCAAGGAAGTTGCCAGCAGCTCCACTGTCGATGAAGGCCGATAGTTTCACAGAACGGGCACAGAAGGTGAGCTGTGCAGGAATCAAAACAGCATTTTTCGGGGAAACAATCTGCAGACCTAGGTGAACTCTCCCCTCGTTCCCTAGGCATGCTCTTTTACTGACTTATTTGGGCAAGAACGGGAGAAGTGGCCTTTAGTGCCGCAATAGAGACATAAGCCCTGTGATCGTCTCCTGTCTCTTTCCTCAGGGGAGAGACGATACGCTCCTAATTGCATGGGTTCCTCACCATCCGTGGAAACAGGAATGAAGGCGGATGGAGGTGAAGATGCCGCCTTCTCGGTTTTCCGCTCTTTAAATCTCCTATTGATTTTAATGGAGAGGTGCATCAGATCCTCCAGAGAGGTAGGAGATGGGTATTGCACCAGAGAGTCTTTAATCTGTTCCGACAGGCCGAGACGGAACTGGCTATGTAAGGCAGGGTCATTCCATCTACTATCAGGTGACCATCTACGGAATTCAGCGCAATTTTCCTCTGCCGACCGCCGGCCTTGTTTCAAGGCCCGTAGATGAGCTTCTGCAGAGGCCATTCGATCCGGGTCATCATATAGTAGACCTAATGCCTCAAAGAAAGCGTCTACGGACTGCATGGCAGGACTGGTCTGTGGCAAGGAAAAAGCCCAGGACTGGGGGTCACCTTGTAGGAGGGAAATGATAATCCCGACTCTTTGTTGCTCTGTACCAGAGGAGCGGGGTCTCAACCGGAAATAGAGCTTGCAGCTTTCCCTGAAATTCCGAAACAGGGATCTATTTCCAGTAAACCGATCCGTTAAATTCACCTTAGGTTCACAGGTGGAACACATAAGCTATAACCAGCAATGAGGCAGCAGACCTCATTGCCTTAAATACCTAGATGGACCAATCAGAGCTTGCCCCTGGACAGTGCACACCTGCAGGCTAATTGCCTGCTACACTAGAGACCAATCAGGGCTTAGCCCTGTAATACACGCCTGCAGGCTAATGCCTGCTAATACAGTCCTACAAACTGAATCTAATAATCACAGTATGCACATGCGCGCCCGGCTGCCGGGACGCCGCGCTGGAGTAGCGTCCGGCCGTTGCCTTGGCAACGGTCGGGAGTTGGAGGGAAGTGACGTCCCGGTCATCATGGTGATGGCCGGGGCGCTTGGGCAGGCAGGAAGCGATCCGCGGCGGCTGTGAGTACCGCCGCGGCTCATGACACATATATGTATGTTGACTGTCTGGTGCTGTGGAATCTGTGGTGTCTCATAAATAAGCAATGATGATAATGATACAGAGAGCACCCTGGGGACCACCATACAATACGTAGAGCATCCTATTGACCGATATAAAACACAGAGAGCATCCTAGTGACCGATATACAATATATATCTGTGTTCCAACTATCCGGAATCTGTGTTGCCTTATAAATAAACAATGATGATGCAATACACAGAGCATCCTAGTGACCCCCATACAATACAGAGAGCATCCTGTTGACCGATATACAAGGCAGAGAGCATCCTATTTACAGCCAGAAAATACAGGGTGCATTCTATTGACCAATCTACAAGGCAGAGAACATTCTAGTAACCACTATACAATACAAAGAGCATCCGAGTGATGACCATATAATGCGGAGATCAGTGCACAGTCACATATGTAGCATCTGTTCTGCAGTTTGTGCGCAGGCTGAACATAGATAATAAAGAGAGAAGAAGAAAAGAAAGAGAGGCATCTAGCGTGTTATTGTTAAAACCATAAAAGTACTTTAATCACAACTTAATGCACTCACATTAGTCCAATATAGAAAATACATATAAAAAAATCAGTGCAGACACTCTTACCGAATAGTTTGCGGGTGCAAAAGCAGTGTACAAGATGCACCTTGATAAAGACATTAATAAGTCAAAACATCTTGAGGCAGCAATTGAATACCTTTTTGGATTGTGAACCCTGCATATTTCCCTTCCCTGATTGTCATCCAAGTTTGGGGACATCGTAGTGTACTATCCCCGGGGCTCCTTTGGAGAAAAAGATCTGCTAAATGCCTCTCTTTTTTTCTTATTCTCTCTTTATTATGTTCATGCTGCATGAGGTATTGATCCTCTGAAAGAAGATTTTAGAAAAACATAGTTTGATATTGATGTGCCTGATATGATATAGTTCTAATAAGTGGCCTGACACTAGGGGGCAGCACGCTGGGAGTGGGTCCTTTTATCAAGATCACTGTTTTCTTGTGAGAAAATTCTTGGATTACTCTTACTCTTTATTCTTTGCTCTATTGTTAGTGACAAAATAACACTATTGTGATTTTTCTATTTCCATGGGAACTTTATGTCTGGCAACATCCAATGTGAGAACAAACAGCTCCAAAAAACACCCTCTGAAATTAAGTATATTTTATTACTTTTTTCTTACTTTCATAAGATTCTCTAAGAAAGACTAACAGCACTTGAAGGATTTCTAATCATTGTTTGTATATTCTTATGTGTTTGATCTGCGTATGATCATATTGCAACCAATTAGGCAGCAGTTAAGAGTGGAGAGCCATAGGCGTTTTTACCTTTATCATCTGCACTTTACACAGGTTTCTGACACCCCCTCTGCTATGGGAGGGACACACTAAATACAACCCTAAAAGCAGCATTTTCTTTCTGCTTCAACTGCATGTCACCATCTCCCTATTCTCTGCACCACAGTGAATTAGTCCATAGCCAAAACCATTCACACCATGGAATGCACTCATCGAGGCCCATTACCCTTCTATCCTTCTTCTTCCTCCTCCTTCCTTCTTCCTCCTCTCTCCTCTTTCCTTCTCCTCCTTCCTCTCCTTCCTCCTCCTTCATCCCCTTCCTCACACCTCTTCTTTCTCTTCCTTCATGTTCTTCCTCCTTCTTCCTCCTCCTCCTCCTTCATACTCTTCTTTCATAATTCTCCTTTTTTTTTACTTCCTAGTCTTCCTCCTCCATCTTCATTCCATATACTGAACTGAATGACTCAGCTTCAGTCACATAAAGCCGGGCGTCAGTGTGTTGAGTACCGATTGGAGGAGTGTGTTGTACTCCAATTGAAGGATCTCAGTACATGGTGCCACAGGTCGTAGGGTGGCAGGCTGATCTGCAGCACTTGTAATAAGGGATCAGCCACCATGAAGTGGACCCAATCAGAAGATGAAGGGCATAAAAGTTGATAGGGGGCAGTGGAAGAGGGGGGAATTTCATAAAAAGTAATCAGCTTAGCAACTATTTGTAAATGTTGGATATTTGACTATGTTCTGCTGTTTTCATTAGCATTCGCTGCCTTGCAGCCTGCTAGAGGAAATTTTATACCTGTTATGGTGTCTCTGCATGATACTATTGTAAATTTAGTAGTTTAAGAAAAATAATCTCTTTTACCTACTGGATATTATCTGAAAGAATACATGATCCCACAGCTGAATATGCACTGCATATCAATGTAGAATATCAACATTCCACAAGCCTTTCTCAAAAGTCACACCATAATTCTTCAGTCTTAGATCAATGCAAACTTCATGTACTGTCTATGGGCAGAAGCACAAAAGAGCCACCCTGACAATTTGGACTTTTTTGACGATTATGTCATGATACCATTACACAACAGGTTCGTTACTTGTACCAACAGAGAGCACTTACCAGTCTACCTTCAGCCTACCACTCTCCTCTGCTACGGTGGAACAAGTTTTCATACCCAGGCAGTTATTTGAATAAAGAATGCTTAAGTTTATTAACAATAAATAATCAACAAAGCTATAGCACTTTTATGAAAGTGTTAAATCAATCACATTATGGGGCCTATTTATGAATCTCTTGTCGAAGTCGTACAATTGGATGAACGAAAGTATATTGGTTAATATTGTTTTATTGTGCGATTGCACTCAGTATGCCACGCTACACGTGGCATAGCGTGATCATGCTGTAAAATACGCACGCACACACTCACACTACAACATTTAGTTATTTATATATTTCATATTTATATTGATTCCAATCCAAAGTGATTTATGAGCAGATAGTATTTAGTTTATTATTAGTTTATATATTATGATTATATGTACACTTTAGTGTTATTTAAGGTTCAGGTTATAGGAAATGTGTCATGTCTGATATCATTTTAATCCCCTATTCATCAGCAGTTGTCTGGTTCTTTCCCCGAAGAGATCGCACATTGCATACTCTAGTTAGTGATGTTAGGGAATAAATACTTAACGTTATACTGACTATAATATGTAAATAGGCTACCTTAAACTGTTTCTGGGCAGGAGAATTATCTGGAATGTTGACCCTCAGCCTTAGAGGGGGTTGTTTGAACTAGCCTTTGACCTGCTTACACTGGACCCGCCTGAAGCCTGGACCTATAGAAGCAAGCCACGTCATCTGCATTGTTCTCTCTGTAACACTGAGTGTATATATTATAGCTGTACTCCTACTGGCTTCAGTCATTCTCTGACCACAGTATTCTGGAGTGAAATACTGTCCACTGGTACCCGTGGGAGCGCAGCTAGCGCATGCGAATGCAGCGGCATTTATTTATCTTTTGGTATTGGCTGTACTGTATTATAATCATGTATTGAATTGTTAAATTATTGCATCTGCTAAAATAAATTACTTTGTGCGTTGGAAACACAACACAATCGCTTGGGCAATGCTTATTTGAAAACTATAGAATTACTTTAATACTCTAAAGCATGCAGAAACTAATATCACACAATCCAGTAGTCCCCATAATACTCAATGGGGTAGGGGGCGGTGATGACCAGAAGAACAGAAGATATTTCCAAGAATGGACATTTGGATCTACAATTATTTATATACATGGTATTCAATGCATGGACATTTGGATCTATAAACATTTATTGACATGTTTTTAAACACATTTGGAAAAAAGAGAGTCTGTATTATGTTTTTTATTGTTTTTTTTTATTATTAAAAGTATGTGGTTTTAATGAGGGTGTTGTGGCTTTTATAACATTTTGTTTTGTGGAACTACAGGTCTCAGCCATCCATGGGGGTCAGGCCATGCTGGCATTTGTGGTTCTCCAAGTGCCAGCATGAACTGGCTGACATGTTTATGCTGGTGCTTGCAGTTATAGAAGCATCAGCATGCCCACACTGTTTATGGCACCCTGGCATGCCTGGGACTTGTAGATCCACAAAACAAAATGGTGTCAATTTGTTTTTTTCACATTGTAGTCTCCAATATTACCCTACACCCACCATCCAGGGGTGTAGGAAGAGCCCTAGTGCTTTCAGCACTGGGCTGATTATTCCTAGAGGAATCCAGCCCAGTGCTGAACAGCCTGGGGTTGGTTTTTTCGTTATGACAGGGGGAACCCTGCCAGATGTCTCTCTGCTATAGTGCCACCCACCCCGGCTGGTTTGCCTAGTGCTGGTTATGTGAAAATGGGGGGACCCCACGCAATTCTTTTCCCCAATTTCTACGTTACCAGCAGTAGGCTGGCAGCAGTAGGGTTAATAGTGTTCAGACGGGAGGACCGCAAACTTCAGCATGCCCCTCTAAAGTGGATTTGAAAACACCCTTGCCTACTTACCCTTCCTGCACCGTGGCACCTGTCTCCACATTTGCTAACATTGCAAGTTTTTTTTGAACATTTATCTATTTTTAAACTTTTGACAACCGCCGGACCTCTGTATAGACAGAGCAGTGTAACAGTGATGTGTTTACTAATCACACAGCTAGGAAGCAGCATGTTGTATCTAGCGATTTTTAAAGCTAACTCGGCAAAGTTTACTTAATCGCAGTTTCATACATTTGAGACTTGTATAGTTAGAGTGGGAAACAGTCGGGACTTTGATCTCTATCGATTCTTGAAATAGCGATTTTGACAGAAACACATCTTTGACGATTTCACATGAATTCTCAAGTTAATCAGCTTGTTTCAACTCTCCCGAGAAAATCACTGGATTTTGAAAATCGTAGCTTGATACATTTACCCCCATGGAAGTCCTCAGCATTGTGCAATCTAGGAATATTAATCAATCCCTGATTGGACACTACAGCTAACCCTAACTGTGCCCCCCTGCTACTGTAAGTTTCCAATCTTACCAAATCATGGATGTGCTATGAGATCTCTTGGTTGGGTAAAATTAACGTTTTAAAATGACATTACTGCGTAAAATTATGTATTTATTCCAGACATTGCCCTTTTCCCTGCCTAAAGTGTATTTGAATAAATTACGTACCCTCATGTGTTCCTATATTTGGAAAGGTAAACCTCCACATATTACCTAATCTTGTTTGACCCGTGAGAAGAAACTGGGTAGCCTTACCCTCCCAAATTAGGCCAAATACCAGGAGGCATGCCTTTTATGTCAATTGAAAGATTGGGCCCTTCCCCTGAATCATAAACCTTGGGTCAATTTGGAAAAGGCTGTTAATCCCTCTTTCCTGTAGTCGGACCTGATTTGGTTTCCTAAGGCATGGTGTCCCCCTCCCTCTAGTTTACTTGAATTCACCAGAGACTCCCTAATTGTTTGGGAAAAGTCATTGCTGCCAATACAGACATATCCCCCACTATGTATCCTCCTTTCCCTTTGCCATCTTGTTGCCCCTTTCCCCCCCCTTTTTTGCATTCTGTTTCCCCATAATTGAAAAATGTTACTAAAAATTTTAATTGAGAAAAGAAAAGAAAAATAAATTCTATGTATACGGCAGAGGGTCTACAACATCAAGTGAAATGGGACAGTGAAATTCATGGGAGATGGGACAGGCCTAGCATTTGCCTTGCAGCTTATCATCCTTTACATTCTGTCATTGCTTATGGATCTAAAGACTGCTAATTCTAACCAGAACCCACCATTTGTTCTTATGAACTGTGTATTACACCTATAGTACTCTAAGGGGTAAATGTATCAAATAGTGATTTTTGCAAATCACAGATATCCGGTGACTTTGCATGGTAAATGTAAATAGCTACAAAGGCAAGTTTTGCCTTTAAAGCCATTACCGCTTTGAATTTACCATGCAAAATCGCCGGATATTGGCGATTTTCAAAAATCGCTATTTGATACATTTACCCCTAGGACTTGTATTTGTGTTTACATCCTATAACAGAGATCATTATGTGTAGGATACATCAACACTACTCTGGTTCTTAAAAGACAATTTACTTTTGTATATGACAAATGCAGTAAGAGGCATATGAATTTATTACCTCTAATCCTATTAATCCTGAAAATTGTAACTGTCACAGTATCTAAGAAATCTAGATTTTTAATCAGAAGACAAAAGTAGAATAAACTATTAACATTTGCAAATCAATATAAGCAAATCAATTTGATTTGCACTGGTAGTGTTTCAATTATATATTTTAATTCATATTGAATTATTGTATCCAAAAGAGTAATTACATATATCTCTGAGCAGATCAACATAATTTTATTAAAGTCATTAACAAAAGTACAAAAGTGCCATTTTGTGGTGATTTGTACCTATGTTTGCACAAATGGACTCACTTATATGAAAATTAATCTAATAATTTAAGATATAAAGGACGCTCAAATGAAGAGTATATTAGTAGAGACATATAAACACTTTTTAATCGAATTTAGACTGTAAGCTCCAATGGGGCAGGGACTGATGTGAGTGAGATCTCTGTACAGCGCTGCGGAATTAGTTGCGCTATATAAATAGCTGTTGCTGCTGCTGATGATGAATTAAAAGAATGATCCATAAGTGATAGTAGACAGTACTTTATAGTGACATTTTTACTTTTGTTGTCACTGCATTCCAATCTGAAGCTGCACATAGATTTTGTGGTGTGCATAAACAATTAATTGGTTAAGGGATTTAGTATAGTGTGTAGGTTTGTGTAGGGAAAGCCAGCTAAAAGCGCGGATCACTTAGTGAGTGATAAGCATAGGGTAGTTGAGAATACCGCAATTGTGAGTTAAAGCGCAAAAGTGGTTGGTCGATGTAGACCCTTTGCAAAAGGATCTGTGGTTATCCTCTCCTGTGAATGGAGATACAGTTGTTTTAGGGTACCACTAAATTATTTATGGTTCGAATGCATGCGATTATCATTGTATTGGCCAACCCCTGGTTTAGAATCGCTGAAAAGGTTTTTGTTGGAGGTGTTATTGTAAAGTAAAGAAGTGGAAAGTTAGACTGTTGACCAAAATAATATTAGTGTACTGGGTGAAACAAAAAATATTATGGATACTAAATATGGACGCAGCACGGGTAGGCATGTAAAATGATAAAAGATTGTGTGAAATCGTCGAATGTTAGCGCTGAAGACAGTTCTGTGGTAGAAGCTACAGATTTTATGTATAGGTCAGGATTCTTCTTTTCAGAGAATAATATATATATGTATATATATATATATATATATATATATATATATATACACATATATATATATATATATATATATATATATATATATATATATATATATATATATATAATATATATATATATATATATATATATATATATATATATATATATATATATATATATATACAAAAGTATTTGGCCACACCTGTTAATTATTGAATTGAGGTGTTTCAATCAGATCGGTTGCCAGAGGTGTATGAAATCAAGCACCTAGCTATGTACTCTCCATTTGCAAACATCTGTGATACAAAATGGGTCGTTCTGAAGAGGGCAGTGGCTTCAAGTGTGGTACTTTCTTAGGATGCCACCTTTGCAATAGGACGGTTCGTGAAATTTCATCCCTGCTGGATAATCCATGGTGAACTGTAAGTGATACTATTAGAAAGTGGAAGCATTTAGGAACAACAGAAACTCAGCCAAGAAGTGAAAGACCACATAAAATTACAGAGCGAGGTCAACGACTACTAAAGCGCATGGTGCATAAAAGTTGCCAATGCTCTGCTGATTCCATAGCTGAAGATTTCCGAACTTTCATTGGCATTTATGTAAGCACAAGCACTGTGCAGCGGGAGCTTAATGGAATGGGTTTCCATGGCCGAGCAGCTGCATGCAAGCCTCACATCACCAAGACCAATGCCAAGCTTTGGATGGAGTGGTGTAAAGCACACAGACACTGGACTGTGGAGCAATGGAAATGTGTTCAGTGGAGTGATGAATCATGCTTCTCTGTTTGGCAGTCAGATGGGCGAGTCTGGGTTTGGTGGATGCTGGGAGAACGTTACCTGCCTGACTACATTATGCCAACTGTGAAGTTTGATGGAGTAGGGATAATGGTATGGGGCTGTTTTTCAGGGTTTGGTCTATTACCCTTATCTCCAGTGAAGGGCAATCTTAATGCTTCAGCATACCAAGTCATTTTGGACAATGATATGCTTGCAACTTTGTGGAAGCAGTTTGGGGAAGATCCTTTTCTGTTCCAACATGATTGTGCCCCAGTACACAAAGCAAGGACTAGAAAGACATGGTTTGATGAGTTCGATGTTGAAGAACTTGACTGGCCCACACAGAGCCCTGACCTTTTCCCCATTGAACACGTTTGGGATGAACTGGAATGGAGATTGCGAGCCAGGCCTTCTCGTCAAACATCAGTGCCCGACCTCATAAAGGCTCTACAGAATGAATGGGCACAAATTCCCACAGAAACACACCAACATCTTGTGGAAAGCCTTTCATGAAGAGTGGAAGCTGTTATTGATTCAAAAGGGGGAACCAACTCCATATTAAAGTATATGTATTTAAATACAATGTCATTACAGTCCCTGTTGGTGTAATGGTCAAGTGTCCAAATACTTTTGTCCATGTAATATATATATATATATATAGTGCAATTAGAATAAAGGATTAAGATGGACATAATGCAGCTAACATGGGAATTGTAATGGACTCTGAAATAGACACACCCGCACACACTCGGGCACATATACATAATTAGCAAGAAATTAACAAGATATTGTACCTACACATAGATTGACATTTGTTTTATGTACCATGTGTAATATTATGTTATTGAAAATATATTATTACATTATTGTACTAGTAAAGATTCTATTTCATGCATATGTATCTGCATTGTGGTTATGAATTTATAATGTCTTGATACAGCTGATATTATATATATAAATCTGTGTGATGCAGTAAATTAGGTTTAAAGGACTGAAGTAGGCATGTCATAAGAAGGAAAGTGTAAATGCGTATGGTGATGTAATGAGCGTATCCAGGAACAGAATAAGAAGATAGCGTGTGCAATTAAGGTGCAAATACGGGTTCTTTTACACATTGTTACACGTTTCCAGATTGGGACCAATGCTTTCTGTTACCTGTGATTAAGACCTTGCCTGTGAATATAATTACTGATTATTTCTTGTCAAATACTGAATTTTAGCTGTGAACTTGATTACTTAGAATCAGATATTTGCCGGGATTTTGATAACTGACTTTGCGGTAGTGTGCTGGACTTCTCTATGTCTTCTATGTCTCAGCCTTTGACTGCAAATCCTGAATGCTATAGATGTAGATTGTTCATTTGGCAATGCCTCCAAAACACTTTGCAATGCTTCATGTTATTAGGGGGGGCCCCAACCATTAGTTTCCCCAATGGGGCCTTCATGACCCAGTTCGAATCTGATTCTATGGGATTTGAGGGCCACATCAGCACTCTAGATCCATTGTTGTATTGTTCTTATTAAGATTAGTCCTCTCTGGATGCTAAGTTGCTCTCTAATAGAGCTCTCCAAAAAAGAAACATATCATGAACATATCAAAACCACATATCAAACCCCTACAGCAACAACATTAAAACCACCTGCCTAATATTGGGTAGGTCCCCTTTGTGCTGCCAAAACAGCTCTGAACCATAGAGGCATAGATTTCACAATACCTTCACAAGACCTCTGAAGATGTTCTGTGGTATCTGACACCAAGATGTTAGCAGTAGATCCTTTAAGTTGCGAGGTGGGGCCTCCATGGCTCGGACTTGTTTTTCCTGCACATTCCACAGATGCTCAATTGGATTGAGATCTGGGGATTTTGGAGGCCAAGTCAACACCTTGAACTCTTTGCCATGTTCCTCAAATCATTACTGAACAATTAATGCAGTGGCAGTGAACATTATCCTTCTGAAAGAGGCCACTGCCTCTTTTACTGTTGCTATGAAGGGGTACACTTGGTTTGCAAAAATATTTAGGTAGGTGGTACATGTCAAAGTAACATCCACATGAATGCCAAGACCCAAGGTTTCCCAGCAGAGCATTGCCTAGAACATCACACTGCTTCTGCCGGCTTGCCTTCTTCCTATGCATCTCTTCCCCAGGTAAATGATGACCACGCACCCTGCCATCCAAATGATGTAAAAGAAGATGTGATTCATCAGACCAGGCCACCTTCTTTTCATGGTCCTTGGTCCAATTCTGGTTTGCAAGTTCCCATTGTAGGCACTTTCGGCAGTGGACAGGGGTCAGCAGGGGCACTCTGACTGGTCTGTGGCTATGCAGCATACTGCTATGCACTGTGTTCTGACACCTTTCTATCATAGCCAGCATTAACTTTTCCAGCAATTTGTGCTACAGTGGCATTTCTGTGGGATTGGTTCAGACAGGCTAGCGTTCATGTCCCATGTGCATCAATGAGCCTTGGACACCCATGCCCCTATTGCCGCTTCACCAGTTGTCCTTCTTTGGACCACCTTGGGTACAAACACCCCACACGACCTGCCAGTTTGGAGATGCTCTAACCCAGTTGTCTAGAAATTACAATCTCGCTCTTGATAAGGTCACTCAGATCACTTGCCCATTTTTCCTGCTTCCAACTTATCAACTTCAAGAACTGATTGTTCACTTGCTGCCTAATATATATCCCACCCCTTGATAGGTGCCCTTGTAATGAGATATTCAATATTATTCAGTTCACTTGTTAGTGGTTTTAAAGTTTGTGGCTGATTGGTGTAGATGTTCTATAGCAGGGTTGTCCAACCCGCGGCCCAGCACGCCTGTAAATGTGGCCCAGAAGGAGTTTTGGTTGTGGCAAGGGGGCAGCGCTCTTAATGGAAAAAAAAAATCCTGCAAAAAAAAAAAGAAAAGAAATTACTTACCTTGCGGTCACGCTGTCACGTCAGCTGGTACTCCGGCTCCCTCCCTTGTCTCTTCCTCCGTGCGGCGCTCGCAGTGAATGTTGGGCGTGATGTCATCACGCCCAATATCCATTGCGGAGCGCAGCACAGAGGAGACACCCGCGTGAGAAGAACAATCAGCAGCACAGAATTGGAGAAAAGAAGAGAAGAGGACAGGAGAACAAGCCGATTAAAAGGTAAGTTAAGGGGGATTTTTTTTATTATTTCAAGGGATGCTGACAAGTAAATAAAAGTCACCTGGTCCTAGAGCATCATGGACCTTATCTCCCGCTACATACTTCTACTTGTAATACTAATGAAGCATTATATATTATTCTCCTTGGCCCATTATAAGTTGTTATCCCTTAACTAACATAGTGGTGTAATTAGCAAAACAGGTCACAATTTGGGGGTCACAGTGGTGTATATGTCAGGTACCGCAGGCCTGGTCAGGGCACCCTGATATACAATGCCTGGCTTAAATGATATTGCATCGAAACAATACAAAAAGTGATTATAGTATAATAACCAGATAGGATTTTTTGAACAGGGCGATTGAAAGGTAAGTATAGGGGGATTTGAAAAAAAAGTGATATATATATATATATATATATATATATATGTTAACTATGTTTTCTATGGTTTTTTGGATGATCAGCTATTGTTATTGTTAGTGTATTTTATGTGCGGCCCAAACCAACTCGTCGTCTGCCAATGTGGCCCAGGGAAGCTAAAAGGTTGGACACCCCTGTTCTATAGTATTGAGACTGTATTATATACATTATGCACTGTATGAGGAGATGTGTATAAGCTATAGGCAACATCATTGCACTTTAGGAAGTCTAAAACAATGTATTCTTACTCAATATGAACTACATATGCTGCAGAAGATATTAGAAACATATCATGAATCAACAATTTAATTTAATAAATAATCCTTTATTTTCATATATTTGTGTTTACAGTATACATACTGGCTTCAAGTGAGTCTATTTTATTATCATGGGACCAGATCCAAATAAACAAAAGGAATTTAACCACCATCACAACTGGAGCAGGTACTGCTCTTGTAGTAAAATAAGAAGACATATTTGCTGAATATAAAACGCTAAAATTGTCTATAATAATAATAATAATAATAATAATAATAACAACAGTGTTGTTGAAGTTAATGCAAGTGTCATTTTTACCACATCTAGTTTTGAGTAAAGCCACATTTATTCCACTTACTATAAATGTCTGGCAAAAATTAAATGCCTTGTTTACTTTGTCATCTGGATCAACAGTGTCTCTACTGCCATAACATTCTTAAGGGTTGATGTTCACACATAATAAGTCCCCCTCTTTACATTCCTTCTTACTAATCTACTAATAATAAAGGACATAAAACAGAGCATGGCAAATAAAGGAGTTTATCAAAATACAAACATTGTATGGTGGAGGAAAAAACGATTGAGTTCGGCTAGGACCAGTGCTCCTTATGTCACAGTGAGCGTCATTTACCCTCTCGATATCAATACATGGTGAACCATTTCACCCAGGTGTACCCTTATCTTTAAACTTGGGTATCCTTTATTCCAAGCATTCGAGAACCCACGCCACCTCTAAGCTGATGGAACGCAACCAACAAACCCGAACCCCGAGGGCGGTGCCTATACCGAACGCAAAGCCGACTCATCGATGAGAAGTGGGTTCAACCATTACATAAATAAAGCTAATGTGTGCCCACCAAGCATAGGCAGCTGACCGCTCAATGTTTTTTTAGCAAAACACAAACCTTGAACCAGCCGGAAGTAAACAAAGCCTGGGGCTACTAAGCCAAAGTTTATTGGAACCCAAACCAAAACCACTCCACAAAGGGTATTAAGAAAACACACCCTGAGCAGGTGTTGGCACCCAAAGCACCTGCAAATAAGCTAAAAAATAAAACAGGGTTCAACTTGTCCTGCACACTAGAGACAGAGCATCTTCAGCCAGAGAAATTTATATTGTGGCCTAAGTGACCTCCCACAGTGACACCGTAATGGGTGTAGCCAAGGCTCACTTTGCCTGCTCACTTTAACCCCCCCAGAGAGGGACAAATAGAACTAGGAACACCTCAGCTTCCATCAGGCTTAATTCATCCCTCAATTATAATTTCTACAATGTTTCACTCCTTATAATGGCTGCGATGTCAGAGAAAAACAAATTCACTTTATGTACCATTGGTCTTTATTTTATATAAATAATGTAAGTGGTCACAAAGAAGTTAACTTCCATAAGCATTATTTAAAGATAGTTTAAGTGAATCATAGCTCTGTCTACCTTTATATCAACAAACCTGAATGTTCTCCAATCCGTTGCACTGACTGATCAGTCAGACCCTCAAAGGTTGGAGACAAGGTAGGAGGAGCTGCTGCCACTGGGCATGTGCACAAGCTCTGTTTCAGCTATTTTATATACTCTGTTTGTAAAACAGTGCTTATTTGCTACTACTATTGTAGTAGTGATTCAAGCTGCTCGCTGGGAGGAGAGGAGAGAGGGGGTTTCTGGGCAGCCGAAACCCTCCTTAAGTGCGTGCTTGCCATGGAACAATTAAATTTGCATTTAAGAAAAAAGAAAGGAAAGAAAACTGCAAATATTTATTTTACAAAATATGAACCAAAATACATACAAAATAATAAACCAAAGACATATAATAAAACTTCTACAGTGCTTTCAATTACATCTCTTTCCTCAGTCCTTCAATGAAAGAATTTCTCCATAGAAAGTAAATTATAACGTCTATCTGTGAAATGTTTCCATGAAACAAGTGGCTGAAACACATCTATAATTTATAAATTGACTGAAATGGGCAAAGCAGATATGAAGAAGTCACTCTCCTCAATTGCACAGTAATTTTGCTCCTCTCTAATACTAAACTTAATTTATTTCAGACACCTTGCAAGAATCACACCACAGTACCACTTTATATGTTCAGAAACAACATTTCTGAAAGTGCATTATTTTAAAAAAAAACAAACAAACCTCATAAAGGCAAACCCCTTTTCCTATGTCTTTTCCCTGCAAACACCTTCTTATACCAGAGAGATCAAATGGGACCAGGAAGTAGCCCCATCTGTCCTGATTATGATTTGTTACCGTGCTTAAGCATTGCTGTGAATGATTGAACTATGTTATTATTATTATTATTATTATTATTATTATTATTATTATTATTTCAAGGCTTTTGAGTGTAGCTATGAAAAACAAATATTCTGTGTACATGACTTACTGCAGAATATGTTGAAATGCTATATTTAAAGTTCAGTAACAAAAAATTGTAGAATTTTACAATTCATAGCTTCTTATGATACCAGTCATTTCCGCAATTTGTTATACTGGGATCTTCAGAAATATGTTCATGGCTATTTGATTTTTTTTTAATTATTATTTTCACACCTCTAGGGGCCTTTGTATTAAAACCCCATCTGCTGAGACCTTGTTGGCCAGGCTTATCAGCAGGGAAATTGGCACCAGCTGCTGTCACATAGTGTGCCCTGCTGCTTCCCTCACTGCAAAGTACAACTTATGTAATGTGTACAAACCAAGAAGTCTGAGCTATCTTATGTCTTTTCTCAGTCTGATTTTTTTCTGTTTAATAGAAACATGTAGACCTCAGTGTGTAAAATGCTGCTCTTTTGGATGTAGCTAAAACTGACCACCCAACAACAATAAAGGCAAATTCAGCAAATAGATGGTGTCTTTTATATGATGCATTATAGCATATTTCCTATAGATTCAAAAGTGCTGGCAATGATTATGAGATTTTCATACCTCCCAACTGTCTCGGTTTCAGCGATACAGTTCAGATTTTAGGGCTCTGTCCCGCTGTCCTGCCGGGAAATAATTTTGTCCACTGGCTGGGCATGTTGGTGGAATGAAAGTAAGTAATGGGCAGCCTAGCGCTCTAAAGCGCTAGGCAGCCATCTGAGGGCATGGCCACACCCCTTTGTGATGTGGCCATGCCCCCGTTGTGCCATGGCCCTGCTCCCTGTCCCGCTGTCAGGGACAGATTTGTATTTGTATTTATTTAATATATGTAAAATTACACATAAGTTTGCATCTCATATAAATTGGTTGTCCCCCCTTTTTCATATCTGCCCTCCACGTAACAAATGGTAGGAACCTTGCACAGTACCCCCCACCCCTTGATTATTGGACTTGGCAACAGAGGAGCAGTTACTCCATATTTTCATTTTTATTTGTTCTGTATAGAGAGCTGCTACTCAACTTGATTGAAAAGGACTGAATTAAATGAGTCCTCCTATGGATCTCATTGGCTCTTATTTCAAGTGTTTGAGTAAATCCCTTATTTGTTGACAGGTCAGATAGAGGGGAATTATCTAAAACTGGACATGCAGCTTTATGCAGCTTAAGGAAATGAATAAAACCAGTTGCTGTACTTTATACTTTATTTAATATAATAATAATAATAATTATTATAGATTTGTAAGGCATTACAGTGCTCCACTTTTACATAAAGTAGGGAAAACTGGACATGTATAAAACAGGGCCATGCGAAGCAGACACTCTGGTGAAATGAGGTATTAATATCACCTCAACCAGTCTGCACTTAGTTTCTCACAAACTGTGGACTATAAAAACATATACTTTTTCTAGCCCTCTGGTGCCCCATATTTGTCAGTCATATGTTTACTTGCATATATTCTATTTGTAAGTAGTTAAAATGTCTGGTTTTCTTGTCTTGCAAACTAGTCCATTGTCTCAGACTAGGCAAAAGGATTATTGTCCACTAGTCCTATATGAATGTACATCACTCCAGGAGGGTTCTCTTGTCTTTGTTTAGCTGTGTGTCTGTCTGTGCTAGCATAGGGAAAAGGTTAAAAGATAGATGACTACATTATATATTTAAATGTAATGTCTCTGGATTATAGCCTTACTTGTTTAAGCAACTTCTGCTGTATAGCCACAGAACGATACCTGTCCCTAATTCTGTCAAGAGGAAATCATCTGCTATCTGTGAAAAGCTAAACACAGGAAAGGACCAATCAGGCAGCTCCTAGAACTCCAGGGAAGGTCATTTCTGCCTTTAAATACCAACTCCAGAGAACAGCAAATTAGCGTTCACTACTCAGTGATAGCTGTAGTCAGGTTGGCGTTGAGATCCAGATCTCTGCCCTGACAGGAAAGGGACAATCGGTCCCTGGAGTACTGCCTTTACCCTGATCTACCTCTCCAGATCTTGGGGAGCTGTGTGTCTGCCAAAAGTGTAATGACAGTGACTCAGGACCACTACCTTGCTGGTAGCCTTAAAGGAGAGAGGGGGAGAAGCTTGAATAAATATATAGCAGTCTCTGAGAGTGGCTAGGATACTGGTGAGGTGTTTTCATTATACCCTGTATGTTGTCTGTGCCAGACTGTAGTGTTATTCATTGCAGGTTATTATTTAAAGATGTGTATTGCTGTTTGGTGCTACGATTTTGTTAAATAAACTTATTTACTTATTTCAGATATTTGCCTGGGTGATTTTGAACTTTGGATTGGTACCAGGTAGACCAGCTGTGTGGCGCAGAGAGTTACATTAAACCCGGTATCCTCACAGACATTATAAATGAAATGAAAACAAAGGGTAGGGAGGGCTCTGCTTATGAGAGAGCTTACTTGCTAACTGGAAGAGACCACAGCGCTACATTCTAATTGGAAAAGAGAGCTGGGGGTAAATGTATTATACTCCGATTTTTTTCAACTCGACGGAAAGCGGCGAGTTGACAGCTAAAATTTAAAGTGGCGCTGGCTTGTAAAGGCAAGTTTGCCTATACAAGCCAGCACCACTTTAAATTTTAGCTGTCAACTCGCCGATTTCCGGCGAGTTGAAAAAAATCGGAGTATAATACATTTACCCCCAAGTGTGGCTCAGAGTCGCCCTTTCAAGCACCTGCTTTGAGCCTATAAATTGATTGAGTAACTTCCACTTCTGTATTTGTCTGAGAGGCATGTTGGTGTCAGTAACTGGTGCTGTTTGGAGGCTTCTGGAGTACCTCTTGGTAAGTTATATCTCAATTTAAAAACACATATATGTATGGCCCAAATATATGGGACTCTCACTTGTTAGAGTTAGGACCACCCTATTAGCAAAAGCGCCATGGTGTGGCAGGTGGCTTTAACATACATTTGCAAATGTGTGCAATTAAGACTTTTGCATCTTTATTTACAGTACAAATGGCAGGTCTATTGCTGGCTATAGCACAAGTGAGTAATCACAGATACAAAGAAGTGTGGCAAGAAGCAGGAGTTGAGCAGGTGAAGAATACTCAAGCAAAGGTCTGATCCAGCAAGTGCCTGTTATAGGCCCAAACAGGAAACAGGATCCAAGATTACTTTTCTTTAATGACACTGGCCATCTTGGAAAAGAGAAAATGTAGGGACAATCTTACATATACAGAGACCTCTAGTGGCTGGAGGTGCAAATATCAGAGACATTTCTTACAGTATTCCCCCCTTTCAATAATGTATTCTGGATGGTGCTTTGCTGGGTTTCTCCAGGTATCTTTGATGAAATTCATGCAGCAATCGAGGTACATAGACATTCTCTTCTAGATCCCATGAATTGTCTTCTGGACCTTATCCCAGCCATTATAACAAATATTAACGTTTATTTCTAAATATGCATGTATCTGGTAGAGATGCTCAGGCTTCGTTTTCTGAAAAGTGAACCCACCCGAACTTAAGGGATCCAAGTAGGCTCGTGAGCCGGCTTGTTACTTTTGCGCATCCTCGGATCTGAATCGAGGCAAAATGTCATTGCTGCGTTGTCGGATCTTGCCTCCATAAGTACCTCCCTCCCCAGGAGATCCAGCGACATTGCTCACACAGAAACAGGGATAGCAGTGTTCTTGTCACTCTCCATTCTCCAGTGACATTACTCAGTGCCATTGCTCACACAGAAACGGGGTAGCAGTGTTCTTGTCATTCTCCACTCTCCAGTGCCATTGCTCATACAGAAACATGAGGGGTAGCAGTGTTCTTGTCACTTGACAAAATTGACTGGAAATGATTGGAAATTAATGTTATTGAGGTTAATAATAATGTAGAGATAAAAAAATATCCAAATTATGTTTTTTTTGCAAAGAAAAATAGGGATTTTAGAAAAAAATCGGGATCCAAAAACCAAAACACAAAGTTTATCCAGATCCTAAACCATATCCAAAACCAAAACACGGGGGTCAGTGAACATCTCTGGAATCTAGCATCCTCTCTGATAGAAATTATTCATGTTTATCAATTTGAACAGGACCTGGAGGAGGCAAGATGCAACTAGCAAAAGGATTTGAAATTACTGGCTTAAGCAAAGAAACATGAAAGACAGGAGGAACTTAAATAGATCCTGCGAATTCAAGTAGAAAGGCAGGCGAACTGACATGTGCCAAAATTTTAAAGTGACTGACCACCACTGAACTGACTAGTTCAGTCTTAGTTTAGGAGTATGTGAAGTGGGTGGTAGACACCCTCTTGGGAGGGCTTACCTTGGACGTCTGCGCTTGGTTTTGGTGTTTTGAGGGTTGGTGCTGCCGTGACGGTTGTTCCGGGTGTTCCAGTTCCGGTTGTTGTTGGTTGTTCTCTTGTTTTTTCCGTGGCGCAACCTGTGATGGAAATAAGATGGGGGTGGGGGGAGAGAGAACAGGCGAGACAGTATACACGATATCAGCCGGAGCGGTGGCTCTGCTGGAGTGGGAAATGTTTACAGCTTGTTTTGCAGTTTTTGTTTATAGCTCTTTTGCTTGGTTTATAGCTCTAGTGCCGTGTATACTTTGATGATCTATAGAGTTCTCAGAGTAAGTAGCTCTTTGGGATGTAACGGGCAGGGGGGTTAGTTGGCCCTTTGTGAGTATGGGGTTTAGATCTCGCAGGTGTACTGCTATCTCATGTGTAGGCTTGCTTATCTGTATTAATTAAAATACAGCTAATAGGTGATCTAGTGGAGCAAGCTCAGTTGATGTAGTAGCTTAAATTATAGTTTAAATTTCCTCTAAGGGATTGAGTTGTGGTGAATGTAAATAAGGTGGGATATGTGTATATGATATGTGCTTTAGTATAGGTGGAGAAATGTGCTGTTATAAGTGTGGGGATATAAGTGCTGTAAGTGAGGGAGATATGTGTGGCTTAAGGCTATACAATGGTGCAGATGGAGGGTGTTTCAGCGTATTTGCTTACGTGCTCTTAAAAGGGCAGTTCGTGCGGTGCTTGGTGTGGGATGACTTCTCTGGGCAGGTTACCGTGGGTGGGCGGGGGGCTGCTGAAGGTAGGTTTTGAAATTGTAGCACTGGACGAGCGGTCGGGGTGGCTGCGGCCTAGCGGCTTCCTTCCGTTCTACATTAGTTTAGGAGTAGGCTTGCTTACTATTATATTTTGCATAGACAGCCAAACATCATCGCCAATGCTTAAAACCGGTGCAGTTTTACAATGCTTTTCTGCAATTCTTTTATAACTGTCCTGAACATGCTGAAACGTCTCTCTTAATACTTCAAGAATATTTTGTGGCGGCTCTAGTCAGGATGTAATAGCAGGAATGGAAGAATCCCATGGAAATCTGGGAAAAACTGGGGAGTAGGTTTGGATGATATCCCAAATTGGCATAAAAAGACTTATGTCTTGTTGATGAGTGTTGTGAGTTGTATGCCATTGGCAGAACATTAATCCAGTGATCTTGCAGATGGCAAATGTAACACCAAAGGTTTTGTTCCAATGTCTGGTAGGTGTGGTTTATCGATCCACTGGATTAAGGATTGAAGGCAGTTGATCATTTAATATTAATATTAAGAAACGTACAAAAACTGCTTCCAAAAATATGAAGCAAATTGCCCTCCTCGGTCAGAAATGACATCATCAGGAACTCCATGTAGACAAAAAACTTAACTGATTAGTAATACTGCTGTTTCTTTTGCAGAAGGAAGTCCACCACAGGGCACAAAGTGAGCCATCTTTGTGAGTTGATTTATAACCACCGGAATTGTAGTGGATACCTGTGGATAATTGTAAATTCACAATAAAATCCATGGAGGTTGAACCCCATGAATGAGACGGACCAGAAGAGGCCTTGAAAGTCTAAGTGGAGCAAAGTAGGGAGTCTTAAACCGGGCACAAGGACTGCAGGATGATGCAAATGTTTTAACTTCCTCCTTGCTTTTTTCGGCGACCAGAAGTAACAAGATAATAATTTATGAGTTTTACAAACACCCTTGTGGCCTGTGAGTCTAGAGTCATAAACAAATTGCAGTATTTTTAATTGTGCTGCTGCTGGTACAAACAAGCAATGTTCGCACTTCCACATGTTATCTCGATAGGTTAAGTGTAAATTTGAAGGGGGATTTCAAATGTTTGAATTTGTTCTGTAACCTTCTTTGATGTCAGGCAACAGTTCACCAGTGCCAATAATTGCAAATTTGACTTATAGAGGATTGTTTCATCTGACTCAACCTTCCATATTTGCTCTGGATACCGCATCAGCTTTTCTATTCTGGGATCCGAGTCTATAAGAGATAACAAAGTCAAAATGATTTGGAAATAAACTCCATCTGGCTCGTCGAGGAAAAAGTCTCTTTGCAGATCGTACAAACTCTAGAATTTGGGGGTCAGTAAGCACAGTGATTTGATGTTCAGCACCTTTAAGGAAATGTCTCCATTTAGTAAATACAGCCACAGTGGCTAATAATTCTTTATTCCCTACATCATAATTTCTTTCTGAAGCAGCCATTACTTGACTATAGAAAAAAAGCACATGGATGCAATAGCATCTTCTCTCCTATTCTCTGTGATAATATCGCCCCTACTGCAGAATGTGAAGCATCTGCCTCTAGAATAAAAGGAAGTTCGGGGTTGGGATATATTAATTAGGGAGCTGTAGTAAACAATGTTTTAAGCAAAGAGAAAGCCCTTTCAGCTTTTGGAGACCAATGGATCCCTTCTTGTTTAGTTGAGTGATTGGTGTCACAATTGTGGAAATGTTATTAATAAAATGTCCATAGAAGTTGGCAAATCCTATGATCCTTTTTACCTCTTTAACATTTGGTGGAGTTGGCAAATCTACTATAGCCTAGTCTTTGCTAGGGTGCATTCTCAAACCTTGAGGTGAGATGATATAGCCCAAGAACTGAACCTGTGTTTGGTGGAATTCACACTTTTCCAACTTAATGTACAAACATTGTTTGTGAGGATGTTCCAATACAGTTCAAAGTTGTTGTTGAAAATTAGTATGTCACCGAGGCAACAAATTGGTTAACTAAATCCTTAAAAACATCATTCGTGACATGTAGCAGGGGTATTGCACAGTCGAAAGGCTAATTAGAAATTCCTGGAAACCATTAAGTGCGTCTCAAGCCTTTTAACAGGCAACTTAAATTTCTTGCTTAATCTGTAACTCGAGAGCTGTCCTTCAGGAATTTCAGCTTCACCTGGCATTCGATTAGCATGGTGGCTAAAAATGCTATGCCCCCAACACAGGTCAGTCGGCCTTTTTTCTACACTTTTTTTCCACATTACATCACATAAGCGAGGGACTACTTCTCCTGGGAGGTTATTTTAACTCGGTATGTCATCTTCATTGGACAAGTCGACTTCTAGGCCCTCCCCTAGGACATCTTCAAACACATTGTAAAGTTTCCCTTTACAATGCAGCGCTGCTTTAAATTTAATCGCCGAAGACGCTGAACACGCCGGAGTTAAAGAATCCGGACATTAATACATTTACCCCCTGGTGCACACTGTACCCAACCTCCAAGGATTACATATTTTATTCTTTCCCACATAAATCCTACTCGCATAGATATGTTTCTGAGCTGTGCACAAATGTTTCAGCACATTACTTGGGCAGAAATAAAACCAAATACATGGTCTGACCAGTTCATCCTGTCGATGACTGTCAACCTCCTCCAAAACCCTTGAGGACGGACCTCCTGGAAAACTGAACAGGATGTATTTTACATTAAATTCTGATCCGGAGCTATCTATGCCCACAACCTGGGAGGTCTATAAGGCAGTTATCAGGGGGAGATTTTTCAATTTGCTTTCCGGAGGAAAAAAGAACAGTCTGTAACATTCCATAAATTGTCTGCCCAGCTTAGAGATCTCAAAACCCTACACAAGCAGACCCATTGCCACAAGCTATTCCAAAGTATACAAAAAGTCAGGGGGGGTGATCCAAACGATGCAAGCAGAGCATACGGAATGCCAATTTAGATGGTTAAAACAGACATTTTATGAAAGGGGAGATAAGGCGGACACAATACTGTGGAATGTTCCATTTGTCAGTACCATAAACATGGTCCAATTCGATTATTGTGGTTCCAACGCAAGATTTAATAGAAAAAGAAGGATTTACAGCAAGCCATGATGACACATAATAGGTATAACAATAAACAGAAAAGTATAAACCGAATATATTACATTAAGCAAGCGCGTCTTGGGCCCAGGTCCATGTTCAGGATTGTAGTCTGCTGTCAGGAAGAGAGATCTAACACTGGCCCAGTGTTATATGTAGTTTCAGTTAACAAAAAACAGTGATGATGTCACAATGTACACAAAGATAAACTAAGGTTTTTTTTAATTGGTCCAGGGTACAGGTCAGTCCAGTACAATTCAAATCATAGGTCAGTTCAAAGGACTCCTCTGATAAAGTGAGGCCCAGCTCACTCCAACAGCTGAGCACATGTGCCTCAGGAAACCGACCTAATCCAGTTTAAACCAACCTATTTGCATTCCAAACACAATATCATTTTGAGTATTAATCCTTTATCTTTCATATCTTCATATTCACTGATAGTAGCGGATTACTGATGGTAATGTGCAGACTAAAATTACACTAAACATGATACATTTACTATATCCTTAGCCTTAGATACCTTTAATGTAGTTTTCTCTATGTATAAATAATCTCTAATATATAAATGTGGATCGAAACCTTAATAAATGTGTACTACTTATAAGTGTAAGTGTAAATGTAAATATGTGTGTTATTAATACGTGCGATTGCATCATTACATGTGGTGTACTAATCGCAATCGCATGGTAAAAAATATTAATCAATTTAGCTTACTTCATCCAATTATTTGACTTCCACAGCTGTCTAAAGCTGGGTACACACTACATGGTTTTCGTCCAATAATCGGCTCAATCAGCCGACATACGACCGCTCGTTCAAAAGTCGGGTCAGTGTGTGCAGTGACACGATGGTCGAAAGTCTGCCCAAATGGACGATTGTCGCCTCATTTGGTTGGTCGTACCGTTTAATATTTTCGTTCCAATCTCGTTTCCGTTGTGTAGTGTTTATAAACTTCCGACCGATCCACAACAGTGAGTACGAAATTACAGTCATTGCTCACGACAACATGGCTGTAAAAAGTCGCTAAAGGGACGTCCGCTCTTCCCTTTATCGTCCTAAACAAGGCTAGTGTGTATGCAGTCCATGGACCGAGCGATCGGACCATCGATCGCATGTAAAATCGATCGGCATAAAAAATTGGTGGAAAATTCTGTAGTGTGTACCTAGCTTTACAGGTTTAGGGCAAAACACACCTCGCAGGCCATTCCCTCACTTAGAGATTAAAAAGGAGCCTTGTCCTTTGACCCAAGAGTAATCATCATCATAATCACCATTTATTTATATAGCGCCACTAATTCCGCAGCGCTGTACAGAGAACTCATTCACATCAGTCACTGCCCCATTAGAGCTTACTGTCTAAATTCCCTAACATATACACACACACACACACACACACACACACACAGACTAGAGTCAATTTGTTAGCAGCCAATTAACCTATCAGTATGTTTTTGGAGTGTGGGAGGAAACCGGAGAACCCGGAGGAAACCCACGCAAACACAGGGAGAACATACAAACTCCACACAGATAAGGCCATGGTCAGGAATTGAACTCAGGACCCCAGTGCTGTGAGGCAGAAGTGCTAACCACGAAGCCACCGTGCTGCCCATGTAATCAACAACACATTCTGATCCGATTAGGAATCATTGTACAACCTCCGCCCTACACAGTCCTCCCAGGCTCCAGACACCCAGACATATAAATAGAAATAGACAACTATTTGGACAATTGCTTCCTACCCACAGTTTCCCCACTGCAGATATCCTCCTTCAACCATGAGATCACAGAAGAGGAAGTAACACTGACCTTTAAATGCCAGAAGAGCTCTTAGGCCCCAGGGCCTGATGGATTTATGATATCATATTATAAGGCATTTTGTAAACAATTACTGTCTCAAGTGACCTTGATGTATAAGCACATTTTGCAGGGAGGGAAATTCCATAACGAAACCACTCACTCTACTATAGTTGCAATCCCAAAACCGAACAAGGACCCGATGTGCTACACCAGTTATCTCCCAATCTCGCTTCTCAATGTGGAAATAAAATTGTTTGCTAAGGTATTCACTACCCGTCAAAAAAACCGATCTGACATCTCTAATTTTTCCCGACCAGGTAGAATTTGTTCCCACCAGAAAAGCACTTGACAACACAAGGAGGACCGTAGCCATCATCGCACACATCAACAAAAATAAAATACCCTCTGTAATCTTAGCCCTAGATGCCTTTGACAGACTTTTGTGGTCCTTAATGTTCCGCACTCTTAGACACTTCGGTTTCCAGGGAGCCTTTTTCACTGCTATTCAAGCTCTTTATCATTGCCCTCTTCATCTGTACTGACAAATTGATTATTATCTTCCACCTTCCACTTGAGCAATGGAACACGACATGGCTGCCCTCTATCACCCCTAATTTACGCACTTTGTATAGAACCCCTAGCAGCCGCAATTCACCGGAACCCAGATATTCTGGGGATTCAAATAGGACCTTGCCACTTCAAGCTCTCCTTATTTGTGGATGATGTTCTGTTGACGCTCTCCAACCCAATTATCTCACTTACCAACTTGCTCAAGGAGCTGACGGTTATAAGGCTCAGTCTCAAATTATAAAATTAACAACTCTAAGTCCGAAACCCTTGCCCTCCAAGTTTTGGACGCATTAAACAAGACCCTCAAGACTAAGTTTGCATTTCAATGGCGCCCCAAATCTTTACTCATCACCAAGGAGTACAGCACACTTTTTCAAACTAACTATACCCGCTTTTAGATTCTATCAAAAGGGACCTAACCAAATGGGATCCCCTCTACATCTCGTACATCTCTACAAACACTCCCAATACAGTTTCCGAGGACTTTCCTGTCCTCCATTCAACAGATATGTGAAGGATTTATGTGACATTGTAAGAAACCATGACTTCGGCGCTCCTTTTTAGCTAAAACAGCTGTGTCCGGGGGGGCATGGACTCCCGATTTTTAAACATTACTACCAGGAGGTCAACCTTAGCCACATTATCTCCTGGGAAACGTGTCTGGGGAAAATCGATGAGTAGACTTGGAGAATGCACTAACACCTGCCCACATCCTGCAATGTCTTCCATGTCTCCCACGTAACCAGAAACCAGCCTCAGTATACTGTCACACCACTATACAATTCACGCTAGGCATATGGGATAAACTCATCAAGAAGGTGACGGACCTCACTACATTCCCCTCACCTCTTACTCCACTTTTGCATCATCCGGCATTCCCTCCAGGAAGTTCAATCTCATATATCTCACCCTGGAAAATAGAGGGTATAACCCAATTCGTACATATCTTAGGGGAATTTGCTCCATGCACATTTTCTGATCTCAGTGAGAGGACAGGTCTCCCATCTTCCTTAAATTTCTCCTACATTCAAATCCGAGGGTTCATTCAGAACCAAAGCAAAACTGCCAAATTGCAAAAACCTTCCACCTTTAAGAAGTTTTGCATGTATTGAATGTGTTTCCCAGGATTGGTGTCGCTCATATACCACGCTGCCTTATCACCAGCTACCGAGACCTTGGAACCGTTCGAGACAACATGGGAGCTTGATACCCAGAGGAGTTTGGACAAGGAGGGTTTGTCCAAGCTGAGTCTCAGGATATCTAAGGTATCTATTAACACTTCAATCAGGGAAAATGCATTCAAAGTTTACATACGTTGGTATCTTGTTCCCACACGATTACACAAACTTTATCCAGGCACTTCCGATCTCTGCTGGAGGGGGTGTAGGGGAGTGGGGACTTTTTACCATATTTGGTGGCAATGCCCTCACATATAAAATTTGTGGCGACAGGTGACTACGCTACTTACTCAGATTCTGGCCAGTGATGTAATCCTCGACCCCCTGGTCATGTTCCTTTGCTCTCTGGTGAAAACCATCGATAAACATAGAGACAAACTTGTACAGCACGTCTGTGCAGCAACCTGCTTACAAATTGCAGTGGATTGGAAGTCCTAATCCCCTCCATGTCTCCAGGCGGTGATCTCTCAGGTGTGGTATATAATGGCGATAGAGTTTATCACAAGCCTTTTAAAGGACAAGGTACCTCATTTTCACAAGACATGGGATTCATGGTACACATTTTATCACATCCACTACCTAGCACTAAGTGAGCCGCTTCCTCACCTCTTGACACCTGGGTACTTTCTTCCTTTCTTCTAAAGTCTCTCTTATCCCCTTGGGCGGTAGTGGTGCAGATCACCTCGCCCTAGATGGACTTGCATCTTGGCTTCCTTTACCCCCCCATTACTTTTATTTTTTTCTTCTACAAATTCAGTTCCTTTGCCACCACTCCCCACCCTTTCCTCAACGTTTCCAAATCCCTGTCCCTTCCCCTTCTTTTACCAATAGAGAAAAATCCAACAACATGGTAGCTACCCCGGCCTGGACTCCAAGGTTAGATTCAGGACCAGATGTTACCTGGTAGATGCCAGTTAACTGTATTTAACTATTGCAATAAGCTACTCTGGACCACACTACCAATTCTATGACGATACCTTGTTGCATATGTTTAAGCTCTATTTTTAGTTTCATAAGTTATGTGTGATAATGCAATCTTTATTTTAGAGATGTTCACTGACCCCCATGTTTTGGTTTTGGTTTTGGATCTGCATTAGCTTCATGTTTTGATATTGGTTTTGGCAGAACCACCCTTCGTGTTTTGATTTTGGTTTTGGATCCCTATTTTTTTCTAAAATCCCTATTTTTTTTTTGCTATAATCACATAATTTGCCACTTTTTTGTTCCTACATTATTGTTAACCTCAATAACATTAATTTCCAGCCACTTCCAGTCTGTTTTTGTCAAGTGATAAAATCACTGCTACCCCCCCTGTTTCTGTATGAGCAATGGCACTGGAGACAGGAGAGTGACAAGAACACTGCTATCCCTGTTTTTGTGTGAGCAATTGCACTGAGCAATGTCACTGGAGAATGGAGAGTGACAAGAACACTGCTGCCCCTGTTTGTGTGTGAGCAATGACGCTGGATCTCCTGGGGAGGGAGGTACTTATGGAATCCAAAACCAGAGAGATCAGACAACGCAACAATGACGTTTTGCCTCAATTCAGATCTGAGAACGCGCGAAAGTACTGAGCCGACTCGCGAGCCTACTTCGATCCCCTAAGTTTGGGTGGGTTCAATTTTCAGAAAACCGAGCCCGAGCATCTCTATTTTATTTAGATGTCCAATATATATTGCTAATTGTTCCTCATTTATGTACCTGTTATTGTTGAAAATAAACAGATTTAAAAAAAAAAAGTTGACCAGCAGGGGGTAAATGTATCGTACTCCGGTTTCTTCAACTCGCGGGAGTTCGGAGAGATGACAGCTAAAATTTAAAGCGGCGCTGCCTTGTAAGGGCAATTTTCCCTTTACAAGGCAGCGCCACTTTAAATTTTAGCTGTCATCTCGCCGAACTCCCGCGAGTTGAAGAAACCGGAGTATGATATATTTATCCCCAGGTGTCTGACAAGATATTTTATGCTGGGCACACCTGGAACAGGAAGCTATGAATTTCTGGATGTCTGGCTTAAACGTAATCCACCAATAGAATCTTTGAATGAATTTGAGAGTTTTTAAACTCCAGAATGTCCAGAGAATTGGGAAGCATGATCACAGTGAAGCAATTACTTGCAAAATGCTGAAGCTACGAAAATTTTCCCTGGAGGTGGGATAAGAACAATATTGGTGGTCGGAAAGGACACAGGATTGATGATGGGTCTTTTTTTAGTGAGGCAAAGATCCTCATCTTAAACCATAGAACGAGAAAGGACATTGGGGTTACAATTCTGGTAGTTTACCTTGAAGTCAACCTGGAACAAGGCCCATCTAACTTGTCTTTGATTGAAACAATGGCCTGACTTTAGATACAGAAGGTTTTAATGGGATGAAAGAGATGGGATATTTGGCACCTTCCAACAAATGTCTCCATTCCTCCAAAGCCAATTTAATGGCTAATAATTCCTGATCTCCTATAGAGTAGATTTTCTCTGCTGGCAGAAATTTGCCAGAAAAATAGCTACAGGGATGAGGAAATCCATCTTTGAAATGCTGAGATAAAACATCACCTACACCTACTGCAGAAGCATCCACTTCTAGGATAAAAGGTGAGGACATATCAGGCTGGCGAGTTACTTGAGCAGAAACAAAAAGTTGTTTTACGGAATGAAATGCTGCTTTAGCTTCTTCAGATCAACTGGACGGATCAGACTTCTTTTTGGTAAGTGCTGTGATGGGAGGGAGCCACATGAGTGGAGAAATTGCTAATGAATTTCCTGTAATAGTTTGCAAAGCCCAGAAAGCATTGACACACCTTGAGAGTAGCTGGAAGAGGCCAGTTGAGAAGCGCCTTGAACTTCTCTCGGTCCATCTGTAAGTCAGTACTAGATATAATGTATCCTATAAAGGAGATGTATGGTACTTCAAAGGTGCATTTCTCCAATTTGCAAAAGAGCCTGTTGGTACGCAGTTGTGAGAGAACCCTTTTGACGTGGGCACGATATGATGCCAGATTGTTGGAGAAGATAAAAATATCTTCCACGGAGACAACAAATGTTTTGTAGAGGGGGTCATGGAAAATTTCATTGAACAAATGCTGGAATACAACAGCAGCATTAGTCCGAATGGCATGATAGGGTACTCGTAGTGCCTGTCACAAGTGTTAAAACTATCTTTGATTCGTCCCCTTCACATATTCAAATTAAATTATAAGCCCTTCTCAAATCTAGTTTGGTGAAGATAGTGGCACCTTTGACACGATCGAACAGTTCTGTAATAAGCGGCAAAGGGTAATGATTTTTAATGGTTAAATCGTTCAAACCTCTATAGTCAATGCAGGCAAAAAAAAAACCTCCTCCGGTAAGTGAGAAAGATGGATGGACAAACCTCTTTTCAAGGTTCTCCTGGATATATTCAGACATGGACTTGGTCTCAGAGAGAGATAGCGAATAGGTATACTCCATAGGAGGTGTTTTCCCTGGCACGAAATCAATAGGACAATCCACCTCACTATGTGGGACACATTGTAGAAGGCAGATCACAAGTGAATAATTTGTCCTTAATTTTATCAGACAAGCCACTCAAAAAGGTGCAATAATGGCCTTATCATTCCACTTCCCAGTATTTGGAACTGAAGCAGGTATTCGCACACAGGATGAGAACCTAGTCGAAGGTGTAGAATATCTAAGGCTGATATGATTTCGCACTGATTCAGAAACCCTCTGCACAGTTTTGGATCTCCATCAAACTTGGGAGGAGTTGGCAGATGAAGATGAGGAGCCGTGACTGGAACTTGAACAGGTGGAGCTTGTGCAGGAACTAAAGAGTCACCTGAACCACTGAGAGTAGTTTGAATGCTATCCAGTCGAGAGAACATCTCTTGAAGAAACTGCATGATTTGTCTATGTGCAGATTCCTGGTTCACAAGCCTATTCACCAGGCTTTGCATTGAGCCCGCTCCTTGGGGAAGATTATCAGCAGAATCCAATAGGCTAGTGCAAATTGTCCCACCTATGGATCTGTCCATACCCGGACTGGGTTGTATTTCTGAAGCTGAACTGTTGACCATGTGCAAAAAGATGGGTTGCTTGATTATGTTCCTTTGCATGGAAGAGAAAGAGTTGGTACAGATGGTGGTGACTGAGTGTTCAAGAGTCTAAAGAATACGAATGGTACTGGAGACTGTCAAGTAGTCAAGAATAGAAAGAGGATTATCAGATTTAGCAAATGAGATTAAGCTGGAACCAAAATGCTAGACTGGACTGGAACTGGAATGCTGGAACAGACTGCAACCAGATTACTGGACTGGACTGGAACCCAGGATGCTAGACCAGACTGGAACCAGATTGCTGGACTGGACTGGAACTGAATTACTGGACTCGGCTGAAAAACAAATTACTGGACCAGACTGGAACCAAAATGCTGGACCGGATTTGTACTGGATTACTGGACAGGACTCTAACCAAAATTTTTGAACCAGATTGCACACAGCACTGTCTGGATAGAAGTAGCTGAGTAGAGCACAGAATGCAAGAAACCAGGTTGGCGTTTCACTGGCATGTTAGGGCTCCAGGAAGTCCTATTATAGTAACTGCTATTCTCTGATTGCAGGCTGCTGTCAGCTGAGCTGAAGCAACACTCTGACTAGCTGGGAGAGAGCATGGGACTAAATCCAAGATGGCAGCGCCCATGCACTGGTTTGGAGTGATCTCTGGAGTGGAGACAGACTGGGTAGCTTCCTACAGAGAGATCTGAGACCAGCAGAGCCTGTGGACTGCAAGGACAGCTGATAAAGACAGCGAAGGGGTAAGTAACAGGACTTAAGCGGTGTAATTCTTTTTCGATCTTTACAGAAACTTTGTTTTTCTACACCACTGCATTTATTATCATCGTTTGTGACTACTCCCTCTCATGCCATGGCTTCAACCAGTTGAAATGATAAGTCGAGACTGGTTTCCTCCTGCCTTCCTGCTAGGCTTTATAATTGATGGACCCCACAGGCACAGGGTTTTTTAGTTCTCTGTAGCTCCAGGCCCTCATTGAGAACATCTAAAATGCCCCTTGGTTGTCTGCCATACAATAATTCAAAGGAACTAATAAACCCTGTCGATGCTTAAGGCACTTTTCTCACTGTGATATTAAAAAGGGTAACAACACATCCCAGTCCCATTGTTCCTGTGCTATCTCCTTCTCACCACATGCTTGAGGGTTCTGTCAGTCTGCGGGTGGTATACTGATGTGTGCAACGTTTCTACCTTTAACAACTGACACAGCTCTTTCATGAGATGGGGCATAAAGGGACTACACTGATCAGTAAAGATTTCCTTGGGAATACCTAATCGGGTGCAGTACAGGAGGAGTTCTTTTGCTATTGTACTGGATTTTATATTATGCAAAGGTATAACTTGGGATACCTGGTGGTGTAATCCTCTATGACCAGCAATTATGATGGCCACGGGCTGATTTTTGAAATGGACCTACCAAATCCATACCAATACGCACAAACTGTGTCCTACCATGGGAAAGGGAATTAGCAGGGCCCTGTAATCCAATGTCGGGCATTTTCTCTGACATACCTGGCATGTCTGGTAAAACCTCTTTACCACCATCAACACACCTGGCTAATAAAATCTGAGTAATATACGCTCTTGGCTTTTGTGTTCTCCCAAATGTCCCCCACACAGATATGTAGGTGTAGCTTTAAGTACTAGTAGAACATGAATATATGGCGCCAACAATTGCACTATAATTTTATCTTGAACATTAGCAATACTATACAACATATAATTTTTCAAGATGTAATAAGAAATACCTTCTGCAGGCCTGTTGACTTTCGCTACACCATTTATCTGACATTTCTATATACATTCACTAAGGTAGCATCTCCAAGTAAGTCTTAAGACTCTCAGTGGAAACAAGTTATATAATACTGACCAAACTGAATCCTTATCAGAAGATGTGGCACCTTAACCCGAACTCTCGCCAACTAATGATATCAGTAACCGGATCTGCATTGGGACTAGCACAGATTGCCTTTGTCTGTTTCCCAATCTTTTAAATGGCAGAGTTTTATTCTTGCGAACTGCACTCCTGTCCAGTTTTTTTTACAGAGCATGACACTTCTCCTCTCCCTTATCCTCAAGTGTGTCCTTCAAGGCTGAGCCTTGGGCCTGTGAGTCTACTGCTGAGGAGTCCAGCTGGACCTGCTCCTGGAGAATCTGTTTAAACAGTGGAAAGTCTTTGGCAAGTGTCAAAGGGTAAGGTAGTTTTTGGGCAACTGCCATTATTACTGTGACTGTTTGCATCCGTGAACAATCCATACGTTTAATTAATGGTGAGCATTGTGCCCACAAATATCCAGGCTCTCTCCACTCAAAACATGTTGGACCCAAAGCAGTGTTGGCTTGCTCTTTGCCAGACAAACTTTTCTCACCAATGCCTGGTCCATCTTTCCGTATACCAGGCTTTGGCCAAGGCACAAACTTTGGAGCGGGCAAAAGAGGTTTGGGCATAAGCTGCAAGGCACCATATCTCTCTACTACAGTGGGAAATTTCTCATATGTCTGAGGGTCTGCCTGCAGTGACCACCTTTGGAGCTCTTGATCTATACGTTGGATGCAGTGATAAATAGCCAGAATCTTGAGCAAGCACCAGCAAATCTTGGACAGTCTGCAGTCATGATACCATTGTGACCTGTCTGTGCCGGTGACCTCAATCTAAAACAGTCTTTTATTCTCCTCTCAAGGATTGCTTCAAAAACTAATTACACCCAGGTGGTGGTGCACCTGTGTGCCTGTATGAAAGCATGAATTGGAATTTAATCCTGCCTGCAGCCTGTACCTGAAGTCTCTTTGGGTTTTCACCTGTCCCTATGCATGAGAGTTGAGGAAAATAACCCTCTGTGACACTATATATATATATATATATATATATATATATATATATATATATATATATACCATTCCTGGTAAGTTTTGAGATGTAGATAATGAATCACTTTGGCAACTCTTCTAATTTATCTAATTTATGTTTTTACTTCTGGAGATGTGACTTTCGTAACTGGTCACGGTATTCTACATATAGTCTCACCAATAACTTATATAGTGGCATCAATCTTTTGTTCTGCTACCAATTGCTCTTCATATGCAAACTAGCATCCTATTGTTCTGTCCCATTGATTTGCAACATTGTCTACTGACCTTCAAAATACCTGTAAGACTACTAGGGGCATATTCAAATGTTGAATATCCCCGCGGCGTTAAAACTATTACCGTTATTACGGTAATAGTAAGCTGGATTTCAGCTTGCGGCTCAGGGAGCTGCGAGCTGATATCCAGCAAGAAACTACCGTAGTAACGGTTTTTACGCGCACTATTACCGTAATAACTGTAATAGTGCGTGGAGCACAAGATTTTCGCTGTTTCCGCCAACAATTGAATATGCCCCCTAGAGCCCTTACCTGCTCAGTAGTTGCCATTTTTGTACCATTAATACAACATTTAGCCTTTTTAAGTTAGAGTCCAAAGTGCATGCTTTTGCATTTTTTTTGGCATCAAACTGCACTTGCTACAATCTTGACCATTCATTTCTTATATCTAGACCATCAATCAGTATGGTGATCCCCCTCTGGTGTGTCTACTCGCTTACATATCTAACTTATCTGCAAAAAAGGAATACTTTCAATATCAGTATTAATGTCATAAATAAAAATATTAAACAGGCTGGTCCAAGTATTAATTCCGCTTAATGCATTCCATTTACTACAGCTTTCTATTGTCTATCCTACTAATGTCGTATCTAGTTAAGAACCTTTGAATCCAATCTCACAAATTCAAATTAATTTATTAATCTTCGATGTGAGACAGTATCAAAGGCCTTACTAAAATCTACTTAATATCTATGGGTCCACCTTGATCTATTAAAGTAGACACCAAGCCAAAAAAAACAATCAGATGCTTGGGATCTTGTAATTTACTAAATTTAATATATTGGCCATCCATCTGGCCCCATTGACTTTTCTACTTTAACTTTTGAGTGCTCAGTCAGGATCCTTTCCTCCTTTAAATGGGCTAATGTCTACCTTCTTTGCATTAGTATTTCTAGTACTATACTGATGTCCCTTTCCTTCTCCTCAGTAAATACTGAACAGAAATACTTATTAAGTATATCTGATATGCCTTTCCACAAGACTTTTTCCCTCCTTTATTAGCCATACAATTAAACTTTTTTCTCCTTGCACTGATATCTTAAATGATTATGCCTACTTTATTTACTGACTGTGCCATTGTTTCCTCAGCCTGAGCCTTGTGAAGCTGATTTCTTTCTTAGCATCCTTCTTCTTAACTAGATATACTACTTTATCTTCTGCTTAACCATATATACTTCTTTATCTTATTTCCTTTTTTCAACGCTTTCTACATAACTGAGAACCAGACTGCCTTTCATTTCTTTTCTTTTTTTTCCTAGTCCTCCTGGCACAAAGATCTGCTGCTTTTAGAGTTGTACTATTTAATATGTCATATGCTGCATATATTTTACTGGCTTTTTACTGCACTACAGAATGCTAAGAATGTTTGTACACAAGAAAATAACCATTAGATCAAGGTAGGGGGCCTGTAAGTGTATACTAACACACTACATATTAGAGTAGAAGAGAGCAAGGTAATGTAAAGCAAATGATGTGGAAAACACAAATAAAACAATAATGCACTTTAGTCCATTATGGTATTAACCGCTACCATGTCTTTAAAACGTGACCACTTTATCTGTGAATTAAATGCTTCTTTGATCAATAGAAGGGATTAAAAAATATGCCATGTATCTGTAAGAATGTTTTCAGTTATCTTTGAGGGGTGTGGTGGAAGGTAAACACTGGGGGCCTTATTCATCAAGGTATATATTCTGAGCACAACCTGCATTCCGTACTATAGGCACGTATTTAGGCTTTGCCTCTGCCCAAATTCAGTGAGGCACGAATCTCAAATTGTATGTGCTTTGTAATCGGGGGCTGTGCCCTGCAACACCGGACGCAGCAGGATGCATAAAATACCTATGTGGATTAAGAGAAATACATTTATTAGAATGCTGTTAATGTCTACTAACCATAAAATAATTTTTTACAGTTGCTTGTGATTGCAAACACATGTTATGGCATACCTAAAGGACTTGCATCACTACTGATCGGAGCTAGCCCTTTAGCTGAAGCAAGTGATAAGGCAGGAAAATGCAAACACACAGAGCTGGAATCGAACATGTTCGGATGTGGCTGTGTGCGGTTGAGCTTGGCACGCTCCTACTGTATATTCACAATGGCAAAAGGCCCCTTCCCTGTCCAGTTCACTTCCCGAAATCGTAGGCTGTTGTAAGTGTCCTTTGCACTCGCAGGCGAATGTAACAGAACTGTATTCACGGCCGGATCTCCTGGTTCTGGGAATACGAAGAGTGGTTTTGCATACGATACACTCAAAATTGGCAGATGGCTTGATGAATCGGGCCCTGGAAGAATGCTTGCTATTTGCAAGAATATATTTTCTTTGAATACTCTCCACTGTGTGTGTGCTTTGTTTGGTCTGGCCTATTCTCTAACAAGTCTATCATATAGGAGCTAGATGAAACAAAAGTACTCAAAGAATGCAATAGCAGTACTATATACCAGTTCCACCTCCAAACTAAGGAAGTGAGGATTGCAAAGATCACATTCTGTTGTAGCCATGAAAAGCATTGTCAGTATGAACATTTAAAACATGAATTGGGTCAGCAGGATATTATGGTTGGAAGAGATGATGAAGTTTAGGTCATATGGGGCTCATCATTTACATTTGTTTGTATGTTCTTATGCATTCGGAATACATGCTATGACTGCATGTAATCTGCACTGGAAACTGAGGGATCTCTGTCCCATCAGCACTCGTGTGTAAAACGACTTGTACTGTAAGAGAGCAAAACCCAAACTGGATTACATGCAGTGTCGGACTGAGACATAAAGGGCCCACCGGAGGAATGCATGGGCAGGGGAGCATGGGGTTACCAATGCTTCATGACGGAGCCACTAGAGAAGGGAATAAAGTTTACTTTTTCTTTTGAACGCTGTAGTTCCTCAGCACTGTGCTTCTTCTTTCATGTGAACAGTTTATTCAATTCCTCTGCTGCAGCCTCAAGTCAGTGAATAAGTGATCACATCAGCCAGGCAGTGGAAGGTTTGAAAACAGTAACTCAATTGTAAGTAGTGGCACAGCTCTGGCAAACTACAGTGGTGTCCATATAATTGACAACTACCCAAAAAATAAAATAAACTTTATTCAATTACATATGTTAAAATGTTTTTTTTAATATAAGCTATATATTATCTATATTTTAAATATTATGCACCTGAAAGGCTATTTTTTAATCCTAAAAAATAAAAGTAATAATATATTTAGAAAATATATCATCCCTCTTCTCTACTGCTATGAAAGTGGTGCAGGGAGGCCAGCCTAGAGTAGAGTCAGGTAGGGGAGAATGGTGGCAGGTGAGATACAGCAGCAGGAGATGTCAATCAGAAGTGAGGAGAAATGATTTGAAGGGGCCAGTGGTAGCATCTGGTGACTGGTGCAGCAGCAGGGAGGTGAAGTGCGGCTGGACTCAGGGAAGGAGGAGTGTGGCAAATGGGGTACCTGGGCGCAGGTAAGGGGGAGAGTAACAGATGGGATGCCGAAGCTGGGAAGGGGAAGTGTGGCAGATGTGGTGCTAGGGTGCAGGGAAGGATAAGTGTGGCAGATGGGGTGCTGGGGAGCAGGGAAGTGGGAGTGTGGCAGATGGGGTGTCGGGAGCAGGGAATGGGGAGTGTAGCAGATGGTGTGTCTGAGGCCCTGAGGGGACCCACCAGTCCACACAATATATTAACTCTTTACATACACACACACACACACACACACACACACACACACACACACACACACGCACACACACCAACCAGTCCCTAACAGGGGGCAGATCTATTAATTTTTTTAGGAGAAAGTGCCATCACTTTATTTGATGGGCCCCATTCCTCCTCCACTCCTAGCAGGGGTGAGCTGGTTGCAGTCGCACCCTAAGTACAGATGCCTGGTGGCCGAGAGGCAGGTAGAAGCTGCCCGGCTGCTGCGTATTTGGAACACAATTGGAGCAGCAGGGCAGGATTTTCTACCTGCCTCTCAGCCACACAATTCCTACAGTGTTTTAAGTATTTACATACACACACACACACACACACACACACACACACACACACACACACACACCAGTTCCTACTGCATTTTAACCATTTACATACATACTAGTCCCTACAGCATTTTGACCACTTACATACACACCAGGCCCTACAGCATTTTAACCATTTACACACGCGCACACACATACACCAGTCTCTACAGCATTTTAACCATTGACACACACACACACACCTGTCCCTACAGCATTTTAAAAACACACATCAGTCCCTACAGCATTTTAGACACACACACACCAGTCCCTACAGCCTTTAAAAAAAAAAAAAAACACACACTTAATAATCACAGTTACCCTTACTCTAGCAGCTGTAGCAGGAAGAAGGTCATGTGGCTCTGCCCCCTTCCACAGGCACTCAGTTATAGGACCAGCCTGGGAGGTCACACAGCTGACTCCTTGGCACCCCTGGTATACAATTGTGGCTCCACCCCCTGCGGGAAAGGGGGCCGAGCCTTTGGACGATGGGGCCCACCAGAGATTTCCCCTGTATCCCGGATGGGCCAGTCCTACACTGATTACACTGCAATGCATACATTGACACATAGTTTTGATTAAACTTTGTTAGTTGTGACTGTCAGATGCTGATAATGGTTACAAGGAAAAGGAAATTGAAAAAAGTAGGTATTTGCTTTGTTTTAATTCTCTATCTTTAAAAATGAGATATCCAGTGGAAAAATATCTTTCAAGTTTGGTTTAAATTTGCAAATACTTAGGCCCAAAAATATTTATACTGTGTATCATTCCAGTTGTCTGAACAGGTGTACAGTGTAAACCTCTTATATCAGCTACTATATCTGCTGACAAAGTTCCACTTTAAATTTTGTTACCACACAGGTAGAAATTGTTTGCCTTTGGATTTATTTTTATTTCATCCAAGTAATTTTAATGCACTTTCTACCTGGCATTTCCGTGCAAGCATCCGGGATGTGGATGGAAGCAAGGCATTTAAATGGAAGCATTAAATACAGCCACAAATGGGGGTTAAAGAAAGCCACAAATGTTTTTTTTCTAGAACCTTAGGTTACATGGTTATGCCTGTTAGTACTTCAATTGTTTTGTATGTATTGCTCAAAAACTTGTCCTTACTTGCAGGAACATCTAAACCTGAAAAATAAGTTATATCTTATATAAAAGAGATACAAATAACAAAATATATGTAAATATTTCAGAACAATATGAAAACTGAAGATAGAAATAGATTTGTAATATGGGGCAAGTTTTTACTATGCACAACATATGTTGTGCCTTTAAGTATATTTACAGAAAATTGCAGGCAGCCGCCTTTTGTCAGAAATGGCTAAAACGGAGAACAATAGCTGACTCTCAAGCTAGCACAGCTTGTATCTTAGATTTAATGGTGCTTTAATAACCTCTAGGAACATGAAGACATTTATCTATATATATTCTATCAAGGAAAAGAAGTATACCAACTTCCATTGCATTTAACATTTCCAAGCTACTATTGTGTACTTAGTATACAAACCTTATAAAAAGGGAATACTGTTTTATAAATAATAATTCATTATTGATGGGTCATTTCTTTCTGTATGACAAATGATAAGAGAAAGTAGTAGTGACCTGAATAAATGTATTTAAAAAGATGCTTTAAATAATATTTTTTCTACTTTCCACAAACAATAAGATCTTGTCTATAAATAAATAATGAGACATGTATTTCTTGCTGTTACCAAGAAAACTTTCTATTAAGTTTACATGATTTGTTTCTTGCAATATCTAGATATGCTTAGATTTGGTGGCCATTACTTTCAATGAAACTCAGCTGTTTGTTGCTCTGGAATCCTGGTTGGGCTTTGTGTGGCATCATGTGGATTTTGATTTTCTTTTTTAGATCTGTCTAGAGGGTAAATGTATCAAGCTGCGGGTTTGAAAAAGTAGAGATGTTGCCTATAGCAACCAGTCAGATTCAAGCTGTTGTTTTGTAAAATGTACTAAATAAATGATAACTAGAATCTGATTGGTCCCTATAGGCAACATCTCTACTTTTTTAAACCCGCAGCTTAATACATTTATCCCCAGATCTCTGCTGAAAAAAGTCTTGTCTCAAAGGTGAGATGGGAGCTGAAGGTGGCTGGTGAATATTGGATTGCTAATAAAATATTGATTACTGTACATCAATTACTTAATTAAATGATTCAGCATGGTGGTGTAGTGGTTAACACTCCTGCTTCACACCACTGGGTTCATGAGTTCGATTCCCGACCATGGGCTTATCTGTATAGAGTTTGTATAGAGTTTGTATGTTCTCCCTGTGTTTGCATGGGTTTCCTCCGGGTGCTCCGTTTCCTCCCACACTCCAAAAATATACTAGTAGTCTAATTAGCTGATGTCAAAATTAACCCTAGGCTCTCTCTCTGTCTGTGTGTGTGTGTGTGTGTGTGTGTGTGTGTGTGTGTGTGTGTGTGTGTGTGTATGTTAGGGAATTTAGACTGTAAACTCCAGTGGGGCAAGATATGATATATAAATAGCTGATGATATTGCAAACTCAAGGAAATGAAAGAATAATAAATATAATAATAATCTAAGTAATATATAGTATAAATTGTTTAATAGACAATAAATACAGTCAATTATAAATAGTAACATAACAAAGTTACATTGTTGATGAGGTTGAAAAAATACAGCAGTCCATCAAGGTGAACCCATCTTGGATCTCCTGCGATCCCTCACTTATATTTGAAATTAATCCAGAGTAAGCAACCGCTAATCAGTTTCAATGTGGAAAAATCCCTCCAGACCCAATATTGCAGTCCTATTTTTTCTCTATATCCACTACTATCCTTAATTTTAACTAACGGTCCTATCCCAGGATACACTTTTCTGTTAAAAATTTGTCTAGCCCTTTCTTAAACATATCTATTGAATCTGTCATCACAACTTTCCCTGACAGTGAATTCCATATCTTTGCTGCCCTTACTTTAAAGAACCCCTTCCTTTGCTGGTTGTGAAACTCCTCTCCTCTAACCTTAGGGGGTGACCACGTGTCCTGTGTATAGTCCTTGGGGTAAAAAGTTCCCATGAAGGTTCTCTGTATTGACCCTCAATGTATTTGTACATAGTATTCATATCTCCTCTTAGACGTCTCATTTCTAAATTAAGCATTCCTAAATTGGCTAACTTTTCCTCATAACTTAATGACTCCATACTCTTTATCAATTTTGTCGCCCTTCTCTGAACCCTTTCTACTTCCAAAATATCTTTTTTATAGAGTGGTGCCTAGAACGTACTTCATATTGAAGATAAGGTCTTACCAATGATTTATACAGTGGCAAAATTACACTGTCTTCCCTTGAATCTATACCCCTTTTTATGCATTTCAATACTTTATTTGCCCTTGCAGCTGCTGCTTGACATTGAGTACTATTGCTAAGTCAACTATCTACAAGCACTCCCAAATCCTTTTCCATTATAGATTCCCCTAAATTAATTCCATTTAATTTATATATTACGTGCTTGTTTTTGATCCCTAAATGCATAACCTTACATTTATCTATGTTAAACCTCATATTCCATTTGGCCGCCCAATCCTCCACTTTATTAAAGTCGCTCTGTAGAGAAGCTGCACCTTGCTCTGATATTATTACCTTACAGAGTTTATTATCATCTGCAAAAATGGAAACTTTACTCTCTAAACCATCACCAAGGTCATTAATAAATATATTTAAAAGGAGTAGCCCCAGCACGGAACCTTGAGGTACTCCATTTAAAACTTTTGACCAATTTGAAAATGTTCCATTTCTCACAACTCTCTGTTCCCTATTCTCTAACCATTTTTCGATCCAAGTAAAAATGTTGTTTCCTAGGCCCAGTTCCCTTATTTTGTACGTCAATCTCTTGTTTGGCACTGTATAAAAAGTCTTTGCAAAATCTAAGTAGACCACATCTAGTGTGCTGCCCTGGTCTAAGTTCCCGCTAACTTCCTCATAGAAACTAATCAGATTAGTTTGACATGCCCTATCCCTCACAAATCCATGCTGATTCCTGATAATAATAAAATTGCGCACCAAGTAATCCTGAATACTATCCCTTAATATACCTTCTAGTAGTTTCCCCACTATTGATGTCAGGCTTACAGGTCTATAATTCCCTGGATGTGATCTCGTACCCTTTTTAAACAACGGCACCACATCTATTCACCATTCCCTTGGTACTAAGCCTGATGAGATTGAATCTATGAAAATTAAGAATAGCGGTCTAGCTATTTCTGAGTTTATCTCCATAAGGATCCTTGGGTGTATGCCATATGGACCTGGAGCTTTATTTATCTTAATATTATTCAGTCGCCTCTGTCAACCAAGTATTAATTAATGGTACGGTTTCATTTCCGTTTTTATGTATTATTCCTACCGTTTGTTCCTCTCTAGTTAATACTGAAGAAAAGAAAGAAATACCTCTGCTTTTTCCTTAGTATCCTTTATCAATTCACCCATCTCACTTCTTTGGGATCCTATATTATCTTTTTTAATTTTTTTGCCATTTATATACTTAAAACACTTTTTGGGGTTTGTCTTACTTTCTTTTGTAACTTGTTTTTAATTTTCTAATTTAGCCAATCTAATTTCCTTTTTGCACGGAAGGACTTCTCTGACCCTTCAGACTTAAACAATTTAAATGCATGCTTCTTCCTTTGCATTTCATAACTTAGCTTTTTATTTAGCCACATTGGTTTAGACTTAATTCTTTTACATTTATTTCCAATAGGAATTAACTTATTTGTGTATGTTTCCAGCAACATTTTAAAGACAGCCCACTTTTCCGTATTTTTTCCTTCAAAAACTTTATCCCAGTCTATGCACTTTATAAACTCCTTCAGTATATTAAAATTTGCCTTTCTAAAGTTTAAAGCCCTAGTTGATCCCTTATATCGTTGCTTCTGGAAACTAATTTCAAATGAGACCATATTATTATCGTTGTTTCCCAAGTGTTCCCTTACTTGAATATTTGATATTACGTCTACATTATTTGCTATTACTACGTCTAGAAAAGTCCGGTTCCTAGTTGGTTCCTCTACTAATTGGGACATGCAATGGTCATTTAGTGTGCTCAGAAACCTCTTTCTCCTAGCTGTAGACCTGCGGGTCTCAGTACTCCAGTTAATGTCCGGATAATTAAAATCCCCCATAATTGAAGGTTGACCTAGTCGTGTAGCCTTTTCAATTTTCTGTAGAAGTTGAGCTTTCTCAGTCATACTAATATCTGGCATTTTATAGGATATCCCTATCAGCAACTTCTCTGAACATTTTCCTCCACTGGATATTTCCACCCACAATGCCTCTATATTATCACTAATATTCTCGTAAACAACTTCATGAATACTTGGTTTTAACTCTGGCTTCATATAAAGACAAACTCCTCCTCCCCTTTTATTTACCCTATCCCTCCTGAAGAGAGTATAGACTTCCAAGTTGACTACCCAGTCATGTGTTTCATCCCACTAGGTCTCCGTAATACCTATTATATCATACTGCTAGTGTGACAGTGATGGTAAGCTATGTGTCTCTACAGATTGTTTTATGGGAACTATTGGTTGTAAAGTGAATATTAGTGAATAAGGTTAGATGATTGAAGATTATGTAATTAGCTAGAGAAACATGACTAGTGAAAGGAATACTACAATAAATAGTGAAAAGTGATAATTAAATATATGCAACTGAATACGTGGAAATAAAATAGGCATGCAAACTCTTCTAGTAGTAATCCATAGTTTTTTTTTAAAACACTGGTTTTTGACTTCCTCTGTGGGTTCTTTATTTGAATAAATAGTTCATTTAAATACAAGGGTACATAGAACTTTGGATGTTAGGTCTGGGTGACAAAGCTGCCCATGGTTTTAAATACCTAGACATCTATATTTTTGCAAAACTGACATGCATACAAATTTCACAAAGTTTCCTTTGAACTGTTGAAGTCGAATAATTGGATGAAGTCAGCAAAATTAATTAATAATAGCTTCCTGTGCGATTGCGATTAGTGTGCTATGTCATACCAGGGTTAATAACGCAATTGCACAGGATAATAGCAAATATACTGACATTCATACCTACATTTGTAAATAGGTTATATTTATTAAAGTTCCAACCCACATTCATTTATTATTAAATATTTATATATTATTTATACAAAGATAAAACTACAGTAAAGGTATTCAAGGTTTACTTCCTCAGAAATGTATGGAGTTTGGTCTCATATTAATCCATATTATACTAGCAGGAATCCGGTATCAACAGGGGAGCAATTGCAAACAGCGATTGCTAGTTATGAATAGTATGAGATTAATACTCAAAAGCACTCTGTTGATGGGTCACTGTCACGGGCACTAGGAGTCTTTACCCAGGGATCACCAGGTGGTAAGCTTACCAGAGCAATGTAGATGGTAATAGTGTACTCTGGTAGCAGGGTGATCACGGAACAGGCAATAGTAGATGAAGAGATGCTCAGGAAAGTCTATGACTAGCAGCACTGGTAATATGGAGGTAATAATACACGAGGAACTGTATGGACAAGGGCAAGTGGAGGTAGTCAGTGGTCTGCGTTAGCAAGTTGTACCACTGCTATAGTGAGGAGGAATGTCCAACAGAAACGAGGAGGTGATGAGAGTCAGCGGTCTGCGGATAGCAAGTGGTACCGCTGTCTGAGTGAAGGAATGGAATCCAAGTGGAGGTATCCGGGAAGTCAGTGGTCTGCGGTAGCAAGTTGTACCACTGCTATGTGAGAGGAATGGAACAGGTGATACTGGAACAGGAATCAGTGGTCTGCCTTCAGCAAGTTGTACCACTGAAAATATATGTGAGGAGGTGTACGGGGAGAGACTGCAACACAGGATTTACACGGGCACATTAAACACGATCCACAGTAATATGCACAATATATATAAATGACTGAACAGGTCTGCAAATGTAGGAAGTCTCTGAAGTAATCCAGCATAAGGTAACACAGTCAATGATGGCAAAAGACTCAGCGGATTGCAGACTCCAGAGGAGAACCAACACAGTCCAGCAAGATATGCAATACACCAGCACAGTCAATGAGAAGTATGCATACCGTGGTTCAGAAGGCAGTCAGACAGGAGTGCAGTGATACCTGGGCGGCAGGAGGCCGACAGGACGAGAAGTCCCTGGATGTAAGAAGCAGGAGTCTAGTAGGTGCAGCGCACAGGTAAGTAGACCAACAGGGACACGAATCCAATGCTGACAGGAGGGTAGCGACCAGGGGAACCAGGAAGGCGTGGAGAGCGGATCAGCAGTAGATGGACGATAGGACTGGCAGCGGCAGCAGGACTCTGCGAACCCACGGGAGAGATGAGATGAGGCTGAGGTGCACAGGAGCAGCGGATAGGAATCAGCTAGCAGTCACGATGATGAACACAGGCGAGTTGCCAGCTGGAGGCTGTAGTGCACGGAGGCAGCGGATAGGAATCAGCTCACGGTCACGATGATGAACACAGGCGAGTTGCCGGCTGGAGGCTGTAGTGCACGGAGGCAGCAGATAGGAATCAGCTCACAGTCACGATGATGAACACAGGCGAGTTGCCAGCTGGAGGCTGTAGTGCACGGAGGCAGCAGCTAGGAATCAGCTCACAGACTTGATGATGAACAGGTGAGTGGATAAGGAGAGAAGGCTGTAGTGCACGGAGGCAGCGGATAGGAATCAGCAAACAGTCACTATGGAATATAATAGCGTTGAAGTGGTATAGGAGACTGTAGTGCACGGAGGCAGCGGATAGGAATCAGCAAACAGTCACAATGGAATATAATAGCGTTGAAGTGGTATAGGAGACTGTAGTGCACGGAGGCAGCGGATAGGAATCAGCAAACAGTCACTATGGAATATAATAGCGTTGAAGTGGTATAGGAGACTGTAGTGCACGGAGGCAGCGGATAGGAATCAGCAAACAGTCACAATGGAATATAATAGCGTTGAAGTGGTATAGGAGACTGTAGTGCACGGAGGCAGCGGATAGGAATCAGCAAACAGTCACGATGATACAGTTGATGGTAGAAGTGGTATGGGAACCACAGTAGTAGAAGTGGTTAGGAAACCACAGAGGTAGAAGTGGTTTGGAAACCACAGGAATCAGCAGCGCTGAATACACGAGGAAACACAGGAACACCTTCAGAGGCTCATGGGGAATGAGACTCCAAGATCAGGCACCGTGGTGTTGACCACAGGTGCTTAATATAGGGAGTGTTGCCTGATCTGCCAATTGAGTTAAAGGGACATACACTGAAGTATAGGAGAGGGCTGCGCATGCGCAGACCCTCAGGATGGAGGGCGGCCACGGTTCCTAAATGTCCGGGAAGAGGCACTCACGGTCCGGTGAGTGACAGTACCCCCCCTTTTAAAGGTGGGCACAGAACGCCTGGAACCGGGCTTGTCCGGATTTTTGAAATAAAACTTCTTCAAAAGGGCAGGAGCATTAAGATCTTCAGCTTTGATCCAAGAGCGCTCCTCAGGACCAAAGCCCTTCCAATGAACGAGGAAACGGAGTACTCCTCGCGAAATTTTTGCGTCTAATACCTCAGTAATTTCAAAATCCTCCTCCTGATGAACTTGAACTGGCTGCGGAGCTGAGGGAGGTTTTGAAAAACGGTTGATAATAAGAGGCTTGAGTAAGGACACATGGAAGGCATTAGAAATCCGAAGATTCTTAGGAAGAAGAAGTTTCACACATACTGGATTGATTACTTGAATGATCCTATATGGACCAATAAAACGAGGAGCGAATTTCATAGATGGGACCTTCAAACGAATGTTTTTAGTAGATAACCAGACACGATCTCCAATTTTTAGTGGTGGAATAGCCCGCCTCTTCTTATCTGCGAAAGATTTATATTTGATAGATGTTTTCTTCAAACAGGTTTTGACCTGAGACCAGATATTTTTAAAGGTCTGACAGGCCGTCTCCACCGCTGGAACTTGGGTGGGCGGGAGGGCAGGAAATTCCGGAAAAGACGGATGGTGACCGTAGACCACAAAAAATGGAGTTTTGGATGATGACTCATGGTACATGTTGTTATGGGCGAATTCGGCCCAAGGAAGCAACTCTACCCAGTTGTCTTGATTGGCTGAAGAGAACATCCTTATAAAAGTCTCAAGATCTTGATTGACACGCTCAGTCTGTCCGTTAGATTGCGGATGGTAAGAAGATGAGAGTGCTAATCGTATGCCCAAGGTTTTACAAAGGGCTCGCCAGAATCTGGAAACGAATTGTACTCCTCTATCTGACACAATCTCAGACGGACATCCATGGATGCGGAAGATCTCTTTAATGAAATGTTCGGCCAGGATAGACGAGGAAGGCAAACCAGACAGAGGGACGAAATGAGCCATCTTCGAAAATCTGTCCACCACCACCCAAATAGTGTTATGATTCTTACTAGGTGGTAAGTCAGTAACGAAATCCATACTAATATGGGTCCACGGCTTGGACGGAATGGGTAGTGGTCGCAGCAACCCTGCTGGAGTTCTGCGGGAAGATTTGAATTGGGAACATAATTCACAGGAAGCAATGAACTCTTTGACGTCTCTCCTCATTGAAGGCCACCAGTAACTTCGAGAGAGCATCTCAAAGGTCTTGTGTTCACCGGCGTGTCCAGAAAAACGAGAGGCATGGAACCACGAAAGGATTTTCCTCCTTAGAGTAGGAGGCACGAGAGTCTTCCCAAATGGTAGCGTTTTGGTGGATGAAGCAGCCAGTGAGATACATTTGGGGTCTAGAATGGTATGGTTGGAAACCTCTTCTATATCAGAGGACGTCACAAAAGCTCTAGATAAAGCGTCAGCTTTTTTGTTCTTGGCAGCTGGTTTGAAGGTTATTATTAATTCGAAACGGGAAAAGAAAAGAGACCATCTTGCTTGGCGAGGGTTCAAGCATTGGGCAGACTGAAGATATGACAAGTTCTTATGATCCGTGAAGATCGTCACCGGATGGCGAGCTCCTTCCAATAGGTATCTCCACTCCTCTAATGCAGCTTTGATAGCTAGTAACTCCTTGTCCCCGATAGTATAATTCTTCTCTGCGGGCAGAAGACCCCGAGAATAGAAGGCACAAGGATGGAATTTTTGCTGTTCAGAGCGTTGGGAGAGAATAGCTCCCAAGCCCACATTAGAGGCATCTACTTCTAGAAAGAAGGGGAGTGTCACATCAGGCTGTCGAAGGATTGGAGCCGAAGAGAAGGACTCTTTGAGTGTTTGAAAGGCTTGAAAAGCCTCAGGCGACCATTGCTTAGGATTAGCCCCTTTTCGAGTCAGGGCCACAATAGGAGATGCAATGGAAGAAAAGTCTTGAATGAAGCGTCTATAGTAATTGGCAAAACCTAAAAAACGCTGAATAGCACGAAGAGTAATTGGCTGGGGCCAATGTAGTACAGCATTCACCTTGTCTGGATCCATCTTCAGGCCAACTCCGGAAACTATATACCCCAAGAATGGAATCTGGGGCAATTCGAATGAACATTTTTCTAATTTACAGAACAATGAATTTTTTCGTAGCCTGGAGAGGACTTCTGCCACATGTTGGTGGTGAGAAGGCAGGTCCTGAGAAAAGATCAATATGTCGTCCAGATAGACGACGACACATACATATAATAAGTCCCGAAAGATCTCATTGATGAAGCCTTGAAAAACAGCGGGGGCATTACACAGCCCGAAAGGCATTACCAGATATTCGTAATGCCCGTCTCTGGTGTTAAACGCTGTCTTCCATTCGTCACCGGAACGGATTCTGATTAAATTGTAGGCACCACGAAGATCCAGCTTAGTAAAAATACGGGCTCCCTTGATGCGATCGAATAGCTCAGTAATCAGCGGAATGGGGTACCGATTCTTGATAGTAATGGCATTGAGTCCACGAAAATCTATGCAAGGGCGTAATGATCCATCCTTCTTTTTGACGAAGAAGAACCCAGCTCCAGCGGGAGAGGTGGAAGGTCGAATAAACCCACGCTGGAGGTTCTCCTGTATGTACTCAGATGTGGCTTGAGTTTCAGGTAATGAAAGTGGATAGACCCGGCCACTGGGGGGAGTCTTGCCAGGTAGAAGGTCGATCGGACAATCCCAAGAACGATGAGGAGGAAGACGTTCAGACTGAGCTTTATCAAACACATCAGTAAATGAAGCATATTGAGGAGGGAGTCCCGGTGAGGTAGATGAGATGGAAGATTGCTGTACTTTGAGAGGAATAACTTGGGAAAGGCAACGATGGTGACATTCAGGCCCCCAAGATGTGACTTAAGGGGTGCGCCAGTCAATCTGGGGAGAGTGACACTGAAGCCATGGAAGGCCTAAGACAATCGGACTTGTCGTAACAGGAAGGATTAAAAACGATATTACTTCATGATGCAGGGCACCAATCTGAAGTGTTACTGGAGACGTACTCTGAGTGATGAGACCGTTGATGAGACGTGATCCATCTATAGCCGTCACAGTAATGGGTGTTTTTAAGGTAATCACTGGTAGAAACCATTGATTTACTAATGATTTGGAAATAAAATTTCCTGCTGCTCCGGAATCAATTAATGCCTGTGACTCAAAGGTTTTGGTAGCAGAGGAAATCGTAACATCAAAAGCGCAGACTTTAGATTTCATGGAAGATGGAGAGGACTCCAGGGACCCTAACTTCACCTCTCCAGAACTAGTTAGGGCCTGGCATTTCCCGATCTCTTAGGGCAGGAGCTGAGAATATGAGTGGAATCAGCACAATAGATACAGAGTCTATTCTTTACTCTTCGTTTTCTCTCCTCGGAAGATAATTTGGAACGTCCTATCTCCATTGGAATCACAGAGGGTGAAACTGGACGAAATTGAGGGTTAGAACGAAGAGGTGCTTTAGCAGAAGTTGTTCTCTCAGCCTCCCTTTCACAAAATCTCATATCAACACGATGGCAAAGAGAGATCAAATCTTCAAGTGACGAAGGAAGCTCTTGAGTAGTCAGTGCATCTTTAATTTTATCGGAGAGCCCCTGCCAGAAGGCGGCAACTAGGGCTTCAGTGTTCCACTGAAGTTCAGAGGCTAAGATCCTAAATTGAATGACGTACTGGCCTACTGTATGAGGTCCTTGTCGTAGGCGGAGGATGCTGGAAGCAGCGGAGGTCACACGACCTGGTTCATCGAACACACTTCGAAATGTAGAAATGAATTTGGCACTATCTTGCAATATAGGGTCATTTCTCTCCCACAGAGGGGAGGCCCAAGCCAGGGCTTGTCCTGAAAACAAAGAGATAAGATAGGCCACTCTGGAACGATGGGTAGAAAAATTTTGAGGTTGGAGCTCAAAATGGACTGAACATTGGTTAAGGAAACCCCTACAAGTTTTGGGGTCTCCATTGTACTTTGACGGAGTAGGCAGGTGAAGCGTGGAAACTGTAGACACCTGGGATGGCACTGGGGAAACGGAGGAAAGCACTGAAGCCTCAGGAGTAGCTGTCACAGTCTGTCCAGATGTTCCTTGGGAGGTTAATGACTGATAACACTGAAGTAACAGCTGTTGGCGGGCATCCTGTTGCTCCACACGGCTGACCAGATGCTGCAGCATCTCTTTGGCGGTAGGTTCCGTATCTGGGTCTGTCATGGCCTGATCTTACTGTCACGGGCACTAGGAGTCTTTACCCAGGGATCACCAGGTGGTAAGCTTACCAGAGCAATGTAGATGGTAATAGTGTACTCTGGTAGCAGGGTGATCACGGAACAGGCAATAGTAGATGAAGAGATGCTCAGGAAAGTCTATGACTAGCACCACTGGTAATATGGAGGTAATAATACACGAGGAACTGTATGGACAAGGGCAAGTGGAGGTAGTCAGTGGTCTGCGTTAGCAAGTTGTACCACTGCTATGTGAGAGGAATGGAACAGGTGATACTGGAACAGGAATCAGTGGTCTGCCTTCAGCAAGTTGTACCACTGAAAATATATGTGAGGAGGTGTACGGGGAGAGACTGCAACACAGGATTGACACGGGCACATTAAACACGATCCACAGTAATATGCACAATATATATAAATGACTGAACAGGTCTGCAAATGTAGGAAGTCTCTGAAGTAATCCAGCATAAGGTAACACAGTCAATGATGGCAAAAGACTCAGCGGATTGCAGACTCCAGAGGAGAACCAACACAGTCCAGCAAGATATGCAATACACCAGCACAGTCAATGAGAAGTATGCATACCGTGGTTCAGAAGGCAGTCAGACAGGAGTGCAGTGATACCTGGGCGGCAGGAGGCCGACAGGACGAGAAGTCCCTGGATGTAAGAAGCAGGAGTCTAGTAGGTGCAGCGCACAGGTAAGTAGACCAACAGGGACACGAATCCAATGCTGACAGGAGGGTAGCGACCAGGGGAACCAGGAAGGCGTGGAGAGCGGATCAGCAGTAGATGGACGATAGGACTGGCAGCGGCAGCAGGACTCTGCGAACCCACGGGAGAGATGAGATGAGGCTGAGGTGCACAGGAGCAGCGGATAGGAATCAGCTAGCAGTCACGATGATGAACACAGGCGAGTTGCCAGCTGGAGGCTGTAGTGCACGGAGGCAGCGGATAGGAATCAGCTCACGGTCACGATGATGAACACAGGCGAGTTGCCGGCTGGAGGCTGTAGTGCACGGAGGCAGCGGATAGGAATCAGCTCACAGTCACGATGATGAACACAGGCGAGTTGCCAGCTGGAGGCTGTAGTGCACGGAGGCAGCAGCTAGGAATCAGCTCACAGACTTGATGATGAACAGGTGAGTGGATAAGGAGAGAAGGCTGTAGTGCACGGAGGCAGCGGATAGGAATCAGCAAACAGTCACTATGGAATATAATAGCGTTGAAGTGGTATAGGAGACTGTAGTGCACGGAGGCAGCGGATAGGAATCAGCAAACAGTCACAATGGAATATAATAGCGTTGAAGTGGTATAGGAGACTGTAGTGCACGGAGGCAGCGGATAGGAATCAGCAAACAGTCACGATGATACAGTTGATAGTAGAAGTGGTATGGGAACCACAGTAGTAGAAGTGGTTAGGAAACCACAGAGGTAGAAGTGGTTTGGAAACCACAGGAATCAGCAGCGCTGAATACACGAGGAAACACAGGAACACCTTCAGAGGCTCATGGGGAATGAGACTCCAAGATCAGGCACCGTGGTGTTGACCACAGGTGCTTAATATAGGGAGTGTTGCCTGATCTGCCAATTGAGTTAAAGGGACATACACTGAAGTATAGGAGAGGGCCTCAGGATGGAGGGCGGCCACGGTTCCTAAATGTCCGGGAAGAGGCACTCACGGTCCGGTGAGTGACAGTCAGTTTAAACTGGTTTTTCGGCTGGAAGACACATATGCAACAATTGGAGTGAGTTGCACCCACCTTTGAAAAGAGGATCGATTGAACTGACCTATGGCCATCATTCTACTTTAACATTATAAACCCTGGACCAATTAAAAACTTTCTTAGTGTTATCTGTGTATAATTGTGCCATCATTGTTTTTTTCTAACCAAACTGTATGTAAACTGGCCTCTGGCCAGAGGAAATTCGCTGGAAAGGCTGGTATTCTTCAATATTTAGTGCTCCCAGTTCTAAAGTACTCAACAGGAACTTCACTGAAGAGGCAGGGTATTGTTTTGTGCTGCGAAGCGCTGAGGAGTCTGCTTCCAACCGGGCACTAAACGTTGATATTCCTGTTCTCCCAGTTGAAAATGATTGTGTTGGAGTCTTCTCTGTGTCTGCTTGGCATCATATGAATAGTTAAGTTGCACCCAGTGGAGAAGAATTTAGTGGATGCAGCTTATAGATTTCGTCCACGGCCACCAAAAATCTCTAGTGTGGACTTTTGTGCTGCGAAGCATTGAGGATTCCGTTTCCAAGTGGGTGCTAATTAAATGTGTGAAATGGCTGATGTAACCGAAGTACAGTTTAAGCATTGACCTATAGGGTCTGTGAAGTATATAAGAAGTGTAAAATATGGTGTGTTCACAAAGGTGTACTGTGATAAATGGTCAAAATGACCGATGAATGTGTGAAACCTTTTCCTAAAGTTTGTAGTTTTGATCCAGAGGTATTGAGTACTGTTAGAGATAAAATGTATTTGATAAAATCACTAAAACTGAGGAATAAACACACTGACTGTTTAAAACTGTGGCCACAGGAAGGGAGTATGGGGCATGAGAGAGCATGCGCAGAGGAAGGTAGCATTGCAAAGCAAAGAGAAATGAGTGCAAGCGGTCCCCCGGTGCTATATGTGGATGGGGGAAAAGTATAACCGATACCAAAAATAATAACAATAACATAACTAACTTATATCCCATATTGAGTGATATAAAAGATAATGTTTCAGAAGGAAGATGATGATGAATCCCTTGTTGGTTCAGCCATTGCCCATGCAATTAACATACAAGAAGTGCCAGGTAGGCAAAGAAAGGGAGCGGTCCCACCAACAGGGGCAGTGGCTGAAACCGATGAGATTAGTTGGGGAATATCCATTGTACTGAAACAGTGTTTCCAGCAATTAGTCCTGAGTTTAGTAATTTGGTTGGCTTACATCCAGTCCATACGATAGCAGTTCCTAATGGGAAAGTGGACAAAGATGGTGTAGTTTTCATAAGACATGTAGCAATGTATTGTCCATAGACTAGATCTGAACTGCATTCAATTATGTCTGATTTTCCAGACCCAAAGAAAGATATGGCCAAATGTCAGAAATTTATTAAAGATTTGGGTAATGCCTATGAGCCATCTAAATAAGATTGGCGAGTGATGTTGAGGGCCTGTCTTCCTCCTTATATTGACATACAAACATTTATTTAGAATTGTATGTTGGAGGAATATAAGTCCTTAACAGATAAAGATAATCAAACCAATATAAAACATATAACCTTCCAATTGGGTGTATATTTCCAGTGGAAATGGACTGGAGCAAAATTTTTATGTTTAGACAGAAGGATAGTCAAATGGCAGCAGACTATTTTACTAGAGCCCTGACAGCAATGACCAAATACACATAATATCAGACATAAAAGATGATGAGCACTACAGGGAAGTAGCTGTTTCAGTATTGATGGATATCCTCAGGGAAATCTAAAAATCAAAGTACAATCCTTTTTGCCTAATTGGAGAGGAATAAGAGTAGATGCCCGTAGGGAATATGCTGTGGGACACAATAAAAATATATGTAAAAGGAAGGAGGTGCAGAGTGAAACGTTAATGATGGTAAGTATCTAGGCACTAAAAGGACTACATGCATGACCACAGACTCACAACACATATTATGGGGAATAAAAACGGCAGGACACAGTGGGGTGCTTCAGATGCTCTAAAGAGGGACATGTAGTAAAGAACTGTAGAGAAAAAGGAAGAGGAGAACACAGGGACAATAGAAGATTTGGGCAACCTAGAAGAGAGTCACATAGGTGCCAACAAAGGAGAGATACACCTGGCTCTGAGGTTTCCCATCACTTGCCCACACACATTATAACAGCAAATGCTTTGCAGGAGAAAAAATAACCATCCCTTGGGGTTAGGTCATACCTGTATCCTACAACCAGTTAGGTTAACTGAAAATCTTAAGGAAGAACCCAAAGTGACAGTTGATGTCTCTGGTGCCAAACATACCTTTTTTTGTAGATATAGGTGTCGGCCAGGTCAGTGATAATTTCTCCCTTAAGTTTACAGGTTACTAATAAAACAGTTCCTGCTATGGGAGTAAGAGGAAGAGGGCAATATTATCCTTTGACTAAACCTGTGGAGGTTATTATTGGGCCCCTGCATACCATGCATTCATTTCTCTTGGCTGCAGAGGCTCCTACTAACCTACTGGGCAGAGATTTGTTATGCAAAATGGGATGTGCTATCTACTGTACCCATGATGGTGGATTTCTGGATATTCCAAGAAAGTATGCTCGGGAGGTGCAAGATATACTAGACACCCACAAAGGCTATTGATGCACTCTACTGTTCTAGAACAATGTTAATCTCAGGTAAGGGAAATGTTATCACAAATACCGGGTTCCCTATAGACCAAGGATGGACAAGACACTGGATTGATGACAAATGTAGCCCCCGTAATGGTTGATCTAAAAAGTGGCAGGCAAGCTCCAAAAATACCACAGTACTCATCGAAACTGGAGGTGGAATTAGGGTTTTATCCTGTGATTGAAAGGCTGCTGCATCAAGAAATTTTAATTTGTACATCAGCACAGCTAACCGGCCAATTTTCCCAGTGAAGAAGAATGGGGGAGGAGCTACAGATTAGTTCAAAATTTAAGGGGAATGAATAAAGTAATTGAGAGCCAATTGCCCATACTGCCCAATCCAGTTGTCATCCTCATGCAGATTACACTATCTGCCAGTCATTTCACGGTAATTGATCTCTGTTCTGCTTTCTTCTCTGTTCCTCAGTTCTTCTTTGCTTTCTTCTATAAAGGGGTACTATACACATGTAGAAAATTCCCCAGGGGTTCATTGACAGCCCAAGTATTTTCTCTCAGGCCTTGCATGACTGTTTGCAATCCTTCCAACCAAGCAATGAGTCTGTCCTAATTCAATATGTTGACTATTTATTGCTTTGTTCTGAGTCGTTTTTGTCATCAGTGTCTGTTACTAAACTGTTGTTACTACATTTCTCACAGACAGGGCACAATGTTACAAAGGATAAATTACAGCCATGTCAGACCACAGTGTGAAGATATCGGGTTTTCTGGCCCAATTCTACCCACTTCACGCTGACTTGCCACCGACAGGTGCCTTACTATGCCAGGGAGGTCTACCCAGTACGTTCTAGGGTTTTCAGTCACTCAGGCAAATGCAGTTAGAAAGTAAAGCAATACATTTATTGTAATAAAAACAATCACTAGATTATTATATACACACAGTAAATAAATGCCAGGCAGGTTTACCACATTGCTAGACAGTTGTGTACCGCACTGGGTAAGCCCACTAACCTAGTGATATATTATTATGTCAACATTACCATATAGTTTATATATTTTTCTAATCATTAAATATCACTGCGGAAGGTGCACCCTCACATATAATACAATATAGCACTATAAAGGGGAGAAAAGAATATGTGTAATGGGGCACTCATGGGGCTAATTCCAATTAAAAAATAATACTTTATTAGTAATTTTATTATAAAACCTACACCAATGTTTTTTAATAAAATTACTAATAAAGTATTATTTTTTAATTGAAAATAGCCCCATGAGTACCCCATTACACATATTCTTTTCTCCCCTTTATAGGTTTACCACATTATCTGTCCCTTACCCCACTAGCTTAAGGAGTTACCGCCACCTGGCTGTTCGTACTTGACGACCCGTGGATCTGCCAATGTATTTCACTGGTAGAGAACGGCAACTCTAAAGCCAGCCACGCTGCAGCTTCCAGTACCAGAATGAATATCTCCTCCCCACCATGTAGTGGCTCCTTATATCTAGGATCTAATTTCCACAGTGTTTTCCCCTCCATGGGCAAACCCCTGGGTCTATCCTTCATAACCATAGGTGGGTGCTGTATCAGGGGGTTGGAGGGGGAGTGGAGATGAGCTGTACTTCCACAGAAGGTCCCCTGCTGGGCTCTAGACAAAATGTCTGAACTAGTAATGTTAAGAACAACGGATACTAATTGGCCTTCTCCTTCACTTGTATCCTGCTATCTGATCCTTACCCATAACCCACCTAGCTTCACTTTAAGGACAATGACTAACAGCTTCCATGCAATATCAATAAGATACAATAAACAATATACATATTTACAATGCGCTACAATGTCCACTTATCCACATGTAATTATATACTGCAGTGGTATTCTGTTGAGCTGGGGACCAAAACCAAGGGCTATAAAAAGTACATGCTATAATCCAAATTTTGTGAGAAACGAGGGACAGGCTGATTAGGGCGATATTAATACCTTGTTTCACTACACACAGTAAAATACTTGGGACACAGTCTCACCCAGGGGCTAAGACCCCTGACAATGGACAGAATTCAAGCCATACAAGACATGACACCAGCAACAGATCTGTATCTTCTTAGGGATGTGTGGGTACTGTAGATTCTGGATCCCAGTTTTTTTCTATTCTGCCCTTACCATTGCAGGAATTAGTCATCCTCAAAGCCTGAGAGTCACATACTGAAGAGTCAGAGCAAGCATTCTTTAATCTTAAAGATAGTCTGACTAAAGCACCTGCTGTGGGAATACCTGATTATGAAAAGTCTTTTAAATTTTATTGTACGGAAGCTGATTGTTGTGCAGCAGCTGTCTTGACACAGAAACATGGTGATGCTAGCAGACCGGTAGCATACTTCAGTGCACAAGTGGACACTGTGGCAAGATCTCTCCCTACCTGTTTAAGTGGTGTAGCAGTGACTGCTCTTCTGGTAAATAAAAGTTAGGACGTTGTGCTAGGACATGATTCAACTGTTTTTACACCATATGCAGTATCTGCACTACTAAATTCTGCGAAAACTAGGCATGTCTCCTCACCAAGATTCCCAAAATGGAAATTAGCATTACTAGCACCTGTAAATATCACTATTAAGAGCTCAAATACTTTAAATCTAGCTACATACCTACCATATGTGCCTCAAGATGCACAAAGAGTTGAAGGAGAGGAGGAGCTATAGCTGAGGGTGAATTTGGCAGGAATACAGATACGCATGATTTTATGGAATATTTGAATCAGACTTTTACTAAAAAGCCTGACATACATGACACCCCTTAGAAAATGTAGATTTTACGTTTTACATGGATGGGAGCTGTCATAGAAAAACAGACACAGGAGAACTTTTTACCGGTTATGCTGTCATAGATGACGCGGGTGTTATAGAACACCTTGGTCCACCTCACTCAGCTCAAGTGGCCGAACTCGTGGCATTGAGAAGAGAATGTGAGTTGACAGAGGTTAAATCAGCTAATATATACTGACTCTAGGTACGCCTTTGGGGTCGTCCATGACTTTGGGGCCCTCTGGTATTAGGGATTTTATGACAGCAACATACACACCAGTAGCACACTAACAACACATGAAAGGACTTTTGACAGCAATACAGTTACCAAAGGCAATAGCCGTCATTAAGTGCAAAGCCCACACATTTGAAAAAGACCCAATATCATTGGGTAATAGCAGGGCAGACAAAGCTGCCAAGTGGGCAGCAGGTTTATCCGTTAACATGGTAACTGACAAGATGATGGTTTTTCAAACAACAAAAGCACAAAAACACAAATTTTAATTGAAATGCAAGATTTGTGTTCCCTACAGGAAAAAGGAGCTCTGGAAGTCAAAAGGATGTGGTCAAGAGTCCTCTGGACTCTGGAGAGATGGACAATGTAGGCCCGTGTTTCCGAGAGCATATTTCTCAGGCCTAGCTGAGGCAGCACACGGTCTGACTCATCTGAGTAAAGAAGGTATCTGTAAGCTGGTAAGGGCATGCTGGTGTGCACCAGGATTTTCTTCTCAAGCTAGTAAGAAGCCAATGTCTTGTCTTAATTATTTGATGAAAAATGTCAGAAAGACAATACTAATGGAGTCATCCCATATCCTTCCTACAGAGCTTTCCAGGAAAGATAAATTGACTTAATTCAATTACCACCTTGCAGGAATCTCAAGTATGTTTTCAGTGTGTACTGATATATTTTCTAACTGGGTAGAGGCATTTCCAGCTGCCACTAATACTGCTTTTTCATTGCTAAAGAAAATGTCCAGGAATTTGATTGCAGATATGCTATCCCTAGAGTTATATAAAGTGATTGGAGTACTTATTCTACTGGTGCTATCTTTCAGATCATGTGTAAACTTATGGGAATTGATAACAAACTTCAAACTACCTAACAACCAAAAGCCAGTGGGAAGGTAGAAAGGGTAAATGATACCATTAAGAACTAAATGATTAAGGTAATGGCTGAAACTGGATTGGCATGGCCGGAACCATTGCCACTAGTCCTCCATAGAATTAGAATCATTCCCAGACCATCTCTTAATTTGTCACCTTTTGAAATACTTTTTGTCCGACAACCTCATTTGATGATAGATCTACAGGATGATTTAAAATGCAACAATGAAGTGACTGTTCAATACTGTTATGAGCCGCGGTGGTGCCTCAAGCTGCTGCGACTCACACTCCCTGGCTGATGCGTCCCAGCCGTCTCCATGATGACCGGGACGTCACTTCTGGCTCTTGTCCTGGCTGTTACCAAGGCAACAGTCGGGACACTTCTGTGTGTAGATGCCATGTCCTGGCATCAGGGGCAGCCAGGCGCGTGCGCAATTTGTTTATTTAGTAATTACAGCCTTCTGGGCTGAATTGTATCTGTTGTGCCTCTCACCCTGTTATTGGTCCATCTATGTTTATAAGGCAGGGAGGGCTTAGCCTCCCTACCGGTTATAGCGCCCAGTTACCTGTGAGCTTGCCTGCTCCTGACTGTGCTGCTGATTGCTTTTGGAATGATTCTCTGTGTATGACCCTTTGCGTGATCTCCTAGATTCTGGATTGTTTGCTTAATGCCCTGACCTCTGCTTTGTTATCTGGACTTCCTTTCGTTTGCTGCCAGCCCTGACCTATTGCCTGTACCTCAACGCGTCACCTGCTTCGGACCTTAGACCACGGCCTGTTCCTGACTGCATTTCGCTTGTCATCAGCCACTATTCCGCGTTGCACTACATTCATGAGCTTGTACTACGCTGAGTGTAAGACCTAGGGGCATCTGAGTACCTTTGAGCGCAATGAGCTCTACGGGAAAGGCGGTTGCTATAGGTGAAGACCTCTACATACTGTTTTACAAGCTCATCATTCGTTAGCCATAACAAATACCTCATAAAGATAAGCAAACAGCTAAGACAGTAGCAATAGAAACTCAAAATACTGTCAGCTGGTGTGCCAGACATTAGCTAGCACTATGTTGAATCTGGGAAATATGTCATGATCCGCAATTTCTTCTTAGGTTGTTTAACAGACCGGTGGGAATGCCCGTACCAAGTGTCGATGACCAGCACCACATCTCTGAAAGTAGCAGAAAGAGACATTTGAATGCATTTCACCCACTGCAGAAAAGTCAACAATCCGGAGAAGGTTCAAGATAAAGCCTAGTCCGACACCCCAGATCTGTCACTTGTGAATCTCTTTCGGGAGACCTAAGACTGCAGTTAACACTAACACCTGAGCAAGACTATTATCCCATCATGGAGTGGCAGGTTTCTATTCTTTTTTTTCCACGGTTTTTCTTATCTTTATTTTTTCTAGGACATTCTATTTTTGAGATGGTGATTAGATGATAGAGACTGGATTCGGTAGTGAAACTGATGAGATGAAGATGGAGGAGAATTTGTTAAAACAATCAGTACAGCCTATTGCATTATTCAATTCAGGAGTAAAGAAAAGGTCTGCTAACCTTGGAGCTCGGAGACAGTGTGAGGAGCTATTGTCTGAAGATTATTGTATCTGTAAGTACTGTGGCCCCCTAATTGAAGAAGGGTGCATCCAGCAATGCCAGTCTGGAAATAATTTGGATTTAGAAGGGCATCCATTTGATGATTATCATTCTTTGTTGGGTAAGGTCTTAAACCAAGCTGAATGCTGTGTGTGCTCTCACGTGCCTCAGGGACAAAATAATGTAGGACTAGTGGCATTCCCACTAAACATCTCTGAGGTTGTTGAATTACTGGAAGTGAGACCAATAGAAGGGAGATATAATACAACTAGTTTGAAACATTGCCAATACTCAGTAGATTGTACATTGCTGTGCATGCAAAGAAATTTGTGAATTGGGAAGCTGAACTGAATGATCAGACTGAATGATCAGACAATAGCTCGCCACTCAACTATTGATGGACGAATCACTACAGTACCATTAATCAGAAATACTGAAAGATATCATAAACGAGGTCATGTCAACAAATATAAGAAAGGACTGATTGGGAAGGTTCCTCTGGGCTATTGTTTGAATGTTATACATGCTGAAACTTGTTTCAAACAAAATGAGACGATAGGCATGGGGAACTTTATCAGGACTTTGTTCCGTGTTTTAACCAATCATACTGTGTCTTATATCCTTCCAGATTATGTGTACTATATTTGTGGTAGAAGGGCTTACAAATGGTTAACTCCGACTTCTAAAGGTATATGTTTCCTTGGTAGATTGGTTACTTATGACTGTAACACATGATGAAACAACTGATATCCATTGAACAATATCACTTCCATGCGTACACACACACAATATGAACACCGTGGCAAAATAAATATGATTCCAGGTAAAGAACCTGTACCTACCAAGTTAATTACTGAAACTACAAGATTCCAAATCATGGTCGCATTAGACCTCACCAAGACCACTCAGGAAACTCCAAATTTTAAATACATACAAGACCTGGTAAAATTAATTGAAAATATCACCGAGATGTATGATGACACATTCAGGTATAAGAGTAAGGAGCTACAAGCTTATGAGAAGAAGATAGTTTGGCATAGGTTGGTGTTACATTACCGTATATACTCGTGTATAAGCCTAGTTTTTCAGCATATTTTTCTATGCTGAAAAAGCCCCCCTCGGCTTATACACGGGTGAACTTACCTGGTCTCCGGTCCCTTGGCTCTTAACTTCCGCAGTGGAACGCATGTGCGTTCCAAATGCCGAACTTCCTGTCCACTGACAGGAAGTTCGGCATTTGGAACGCACATGCGTTCCACTGTGGGCGTAAGTAAACTTTCACGATACCTGGATGTAATTGGGGGGACAGTGCTGTTATAACCAATCTCTCCTGTTTCATCAAGCTCTTTCCCTCGTCACACACAGCGTTGCCCCATAGAGCCCACGCATGTTGAATCGGGCCTGCATGAGTCTTCACACTGGTATGTTGTCCGTTTACAGCTACTGTTGTCTTATCTGAGCTCTGCTACTGTGCTTAATGGGATTACAGAGATTTTACCCTTTTTCTAGCTAGACCCTGGTTACATGATTATATCATGGACTGTAATGCACAGTGGCTATATTTATGCTAACATACTTGTCCTTACAGCACTTGCTGTGTATATGTATGTGTGGTATGATATTGTTACCTTATATCAGTGCACTGATCACGTATGTTGGACAACTCTACTGTGATTAAATTTGTGCTTACAGTATACATATATTTTGGCGCTTTTGGGAAAATCTGTTTTTTAACACAGACCCTGGTTACTGACAGAAGATAACCACATTGGGTGGCAGTAAATCATTCTGTAAGTGTCTCCTGGCCTTTGTTACTTCTGTCACCTGGATTACAGATGCTGACCTTAGGCTGTGCATTTACCAGTAGCTGCTGCATTTCTCACCCTAGGCTTATACTCAAGTCAATAAGTCTTCCCAGTTTTTTGTGGTATAATTAGGTGCCTCGGCTTATATTCGGGTCGACTTATACTCGAGTATATACGGTACCTTATCGCTATTATAGGTGGATACTGTGTTACATTAGCTAACCAATTTTGTGTTAACTGTTGCCCTTACATCACCAATAATGCAGATGACCCTAAAGAAATAATTGACCGAAAAATGTATGAGATCTACAGTTAAAATGGGAATTCCAGAAGGCCCATAGTTCTTTACTATAAGAAATAGGAGAAATAGTAGCAGGATGGTTCTCATGGTTGAACCCAGCAAAATGGTTCTCAGGTCTAGGGGAATGGGTACAAGAATTGATTGCTAGTATAGGTAAGCTCCTTATCATTATAGTTGGTGTCTTTATAGTTATTGGCTTATGTGTCAGATGTGTTCCTATTATTTTGAAGTTTTGAAAACATGCGACTGACTTGAATACAGAAAATGATACTGCAATAGTAGTGAAAAGCACAAGTACCACAGCAAATGAAAAATTGCTTACAATCCTGAGGCAGAAATTATAACTAGGTGATATTTTCAAAGGGTGGCCTGTCAAACTCAAATAATTGGATGAAGTCGGCAAAAATAATTAATATTGGTTTACCATGCGCTACATCATACGGGGGTTAATGATGCAATTGTACTGGTAAACAGCCCACACTCACACTCACCTTCACACCTACATTTGTAAATAGGTCACATTTTCCAACCCACATTCAATTATTAATTATTACTTAGAGACTATTTATATAAAGATAAAACTACAGTAAAGGTATTTATGGTTTAGGTCCTCAGAAATATATGGAGTTTGGTCTCATATTAATTCATATTTTACTAGCAGGAATCCAGTATCAACAAAGGAGCAATTGCATATAGCGATCGCTAGTTATGAATAGTATGATATTAATACTCAAAAGCACTCTGTTACTGGGTCAGATTAAACTGTTTTTTTCAGGGGAAGACACGTATGCAACAGTTGGAGTGAGTTGCCCCCACTTTTGAAAAGAGGATAGCTTGAACTGACCTATGGCCATGATTCTACTAGAACATCATAAACCCTGGACCAAGTAAAAACTTTCTTAGTGTTATCTGTGTATTATTGTGACATTATCATTGTTTTTTCTAAACCAAACTGTATGTAAACTGGCCTCTGGTACAGTAATGGCCTCTTTGCCAACACAGACTTCAGTATTGATGATTGTTCCTGGATCCAGGATGCACTGTGTATGTATCGGTTATACTTTGTAACATTTGAATTGTATTTTGCTTCTTATTGCTATTAAATTTCTTTTGTACTTTGGAACCACACTGATTGCATCGGACAATCGTTATTGGTGACAATAGACACAGACTCAACAGAACATACACTAATGACACTTTCTTTTGCTCAATCCTATTCATTTAACTTGATGATCATCAATCTCGCATCTAAAAAGAAGCTAAAGGTATAATTTGTTACCTATCAGGTGTTTTACACAATAATGCAAGTCAGTGGGGTAGACATGAAAACAAGGTAAAAGGGGAACCTGACCTTATATTTTAGAAGCTATGTTGCTGAGGAGAGAATTCAACATTACTGGGTTTCAATTTAAAAAGGTTATGAGACAATACCACTATATGTAACAGTGAGTTCCCAAGGCACTGCTACATTGAAACATTTACAGCCAGATGGTGAATGGGATTAGACATAATAATGAATTAAACATACTGCACTAAGCAAAATGTAAAATGTAAAGGTTGTTCTATATCCCTAGTGCAAATAAAGTACTAAAAGCTTACAAACAATTCCTTATATTTGATCTCTTTAATATTATTTTGCTTTATTGTACAGATGAATCTCTTGTTGATATAGAAATACTAAGACTGAGCCCTGTGCTGTGATTTAAACAGGTTGGTGCTTTAACACATGCTCCATGAACACAGGTGTGAAAATCTGTTGTAATGCCATCTGTTCACCTTGGAAAACAACAGCCAAAGAAAGCCCCTAGCAATAAATGAAATTTTGTTATCCCACCAGCAGGTCTCATCAGGTGCCAAGAAAGTGAGACCTAACCATTTTGGTGCCTAATGAAGCAAAGATTGTCACCCTACAATGTTCAGCCCACCAAATAAGGTGGCCTAGGAAAGCTTATTTGGCCTACTAAGGAATTTGCAGTATAGCTTAACAAAGAGATTAGTTGTATTTTAAGTTGAGTCTATAAATTACATGTTTTATTGATGATGAAACAATTCACAAATAAGGGAAATTGATTTGGAAAGAAAAAACCAATCAGGTGTTCATGAATTCATCTCATGGTTTTGGATTCTTGAGGATTCCTCATTCTGCTAGATAACATTGCCCTTTTTGTAAGAGCAGCAATGGTGAAACTTGTGCAATCTAATTGTTGGGCAATAAAGAAAAAGTCAAGGGGGTACATTTATCAAGACGAGGGTTTGAAAAAGTGGAGATGTTCCCTATAGCAGATTCTAGGGCCTGATTCATTAAGGATCTTAACTTGAGAAACTTCTTATTTCAGTCTCCTGGACAAAACCATGTTACAATGCAAGGGGTGCAAATTAGCATTCTGTTTTGCAAGTTAAATACTGACTGTTTTTCCATGTAGCACACAAATACTTGATAGCTTATTTGTACACTGAAATATAAAGTTGATATTTATGTGCTACATGAATAAACAGTCATTATTTAACTTATGTGCAAAACAGAATGCTAATTTGCACCCCTTGCATTGTAACATGGTTTTGTTCAGGAGACTGAAATAAGAAGTTTCTCAATTTAAGATCCTTAATGAAGCAGGCCCCTAATTATCATTTATTTAGTACATTCTACAAAATGACAGCTAAAATCTGATTAGTTGCTATAGGCAACATCTCTGCTTTTTCAAACCCGCAGATTGATAAATTTACTTCCTCTGTCTATCAGACATATACATAGCTGACATATAATTCTTGTTTCCATACTTTACAGCACTTCTCAGTTCTAGTTCTAAAAAATTTAACAGAAAATGTAGAGATAAAGTTTAGTTTGGTCTGCTCGCCACAAATACAGGTGTACTAACAGCTACTATTACCCAGTAACTCGTGCATACCATGCATTACAATCCAACGTAGTGACACAAATATATTAAAATTATGTATATATACTGTTTATATTGATCTCTCTCATTGTTTGATGTTGTTTCACAATTACCTAGAAAGCAAGCAGTCTAGTTCACTGGTAGATATTTCAGCAAAATCCGATTAATCTAAACTCTTGAACCAAATTGAATTGCATAGTTTTGCTCATGTTTAGTTTACAGTGACGTTAGCTTGTTAGTAGATCCATTTAGTATTGTAGTGCCAGTTAAATACATTGTAATGACGTGAAATAACATTTTGTGCAATATTTATATATTGAATTAAACTCATGAATCTTATAATAGTACTACATTTATTATTCTGCTTTAAGATTTACATTATGTCTTAGTTTGACTATTTAATACTGTTGTCCTTGTATGTTTGCCTAGTGTTGGCTACAATTTAAGTTTTGACAGAATTCCCTATTCTGTTTTTTTTTACCAATTCTGCAAAAGGATTACTACTGTTATTTTGACCATGCAGAAAACACAGATCTTACGGGTCCTTTTAGGTGAAGCCTCAAGTAGACAAGATGAGGTGGTAAGACTAGCTTTCCACCAGTTATACTGGGGCCAAGAAGTACACTCCTTCTGTGGGGCTAGGTTTATTTTTAATTTTTTCAGATATTTTACGTACAGTATTCCTGTGCCGCTGAATAAAAATATTTCTAAAGTGTACTTCATGGTGTATGTCACTATTAGTGTAAAGTGTCTAAAAAATAAGTAACATATATTTTCAAAATTAATAGCACTTGTTGCAGTATGATAATTACAGTGAGTCATCAAATTCAAAAGCACTTTAATAGTGTAAAAAGCACACTGTGCTTTGGCAAGAAAAAAGTAACAGTAGCAGCAACATTTATATTTCATTTTTCAAAAGTGTGAAATGTTCACCATTAATTAACAAATACAAAAGAATATATCTACCCTCAGGATCGATTAACACATCCTCACTAATATAATGCAATCTTTTATTCAAAGTATCGCAACCCCTCGCTTTTTCGTAATTAAGGGGCAGAGATACATTCTAGAATCAATGAAGCTTTTACAGTCATTCCCAGACTACAATTCCAATGCATCTCCTGAATGAAGGCAATGTCCTAAGACAGAGGGCCTGATTCATTAAGGAAAGTAAAGCAAACAAATGAGTAACTTTGAACCTTGACTAACCATGTTGCAATTCAAGGGGTACAAATTAGTTTATTATTTTCCATAAAAGGCTGTTTTATCATGTAGGATGCAAATACTTTATAGCTTTATTTTTACTTTTTTATTGTTGACAATAAAAGTTGATCTAGGACATGCTCTATCACAATTATAAATCTGTCCTCATAGTTTAAATTTACCCCCCCCCTCCAATACAACATGGTTTTGCCAAGGTTCAAAGTTACTCATATTTTTCCTTTACTTTCCTTAATGAGTCTGGCCCAGAGTCTTCAAGTGAGCTATAAAAAATTTTACGCTTAAGCGGAGAATTCAATTCTCCCACATTCCAGGAGACAATATTGAATTTAGACTCCATCATTGTATAAACTCAATTTTATCATAATACTGCTTAATTATCCAATACCCACCCTCGGCTGGTCTAAAGCAATAGTAAAGATTCCAAACATTTCCCTTGTACTGTCCCAGCAAGCAGGACGAGAACAAGTTTCCATACCTTTGTAGTTATGACCGCACCTGGATAGCAGAAAACTTATAACAATAGATATCCTATATAAAAGTTATGGACAATAAGTATATAACTTCTCCCTTTTCCAGTTTTCCACCTGACCTATGAACAAAACGCACCTTGAAAAAAGAAACAAAATCTAGATAAAATAAACATAATAATATAAGGTTCATCTGGTTTACAAACTCCTTTGCCATAGCTTGATCTTCCCAAAAATAATTTAGCCATTATTGGTGATTCGCCAATTAACAGGATATAATAAAGCAAAATGAACCTGATTTTCAGAAAGAATTCTGCATAATGGGGCAAATTCCCTTTGTTTTTGAGAGACAATAATTGAAAAATCCTGAAAATTCAAGATTTTTGTCCCCCCTTATTATTAAAGATTCAAACCTGTGGAAAGAATATAAAATAATTTCCTTCTCTCTATAATTGAGGAACTTACCAATAATTGGTCTAGGGCAACTGTCAATACCTCCACATTCAGGACCCATTCTATGAGCTCTCTCAATTGAAACACTCTTAACATCAGATAAGGCCTCAATTAATTCAAATTGAAGACATTTTATCAGTTTAGTTCCTTTCACCATTTCAGGGATAACAATAAAACAAAGATTATTACATCTAGAATTATTTTCAAGGTCGTCTAGTTTTTCAGTAAGCATCTCAATTGTTTTACTCTGAGAAGAGGTTACCACCTGCTGAGCCTCATTAGAATCATCAATATCGCTACCTCTGGTCTCCAAAGATTTAATACATTTAGAATTAGATTCAATCTGTGCCATAGCCATAGCAACAGTGGCATGTATACCATTTAATTTCTGATCAATAGAAAGCATTAAAATAAGTGACAATATGTTAGCCATTTCTGCAGCTGCAGGAGAAATCGAGGAATCAAAGTTACACATAGCCATGGGAGCTTCCATGGCTACGGGAAATATAGAAGATTTTGGTGAGGGAGGAGAAGAGCTATAAGTAGCCTGAGATTTAACAGTAGAATGTTTAGATTTCCCTCCTTTCACCCCAAGATTCTTCTCTATGTACTTATCCATCACCTACTTTTTTTTTTCCCCTCCTTTTTTCCTTTTTTTTATCTTTTTTATTGTGTAAAACCCTCAGTGAACCATTCCCCAAATAAACCAAATAAGCTGGATGGATCAAAAATCAAGAATTAGTTACTTTGATATCACAGTTGTTTTAAACATTTATGTTCCTTCCGCATTAAACACTTATCTAAGCATTAAGACTTTTTATATATTTTTTCCCTTTTCTGATACCAGTATTCACTAGTAAATATAAGAGCAAAATTATCCAATAGTCCAGTTAGTCCAGGTAAAATAAGATAGTCCAGATCCTTTAATATTTCTCAAAAAAAAAATCCTTCATACTTTTAAATATTTATACTCCCAATAAGTCTAATCATAGTGGTTTTTGTATTAAACTGTTTAGACTTATGCTACAAAGAGATTTTCCTAATCTTATTGCGGGAGGAGCTTTTAATATAGTGGAAAATCCACGATTAGATAAAGCAACTATTCCTGTTTACTTTTCTAGTTCTGGGTGGGATGTTATTCAGTATTTCAAAGATAGCCATGGACTTGTTGATCCTCGGAGGGTTCATAATCCTACTGAAAGAACATATACTTTCCATTCTGGAGGTCATCTTATGTTTTCACGTATTGATTATTTGATGGTTTCCAACTTGCTGATTTCTAGAATAAGTTATTCTTAAATTTGGAGTATTTTAATTTTGGATCATGCTCCAGTTTTGCTAACTTTAAAGGTATATTCTGATGTGACAACTTGTCGGTCTTGGAGGTTTCCAGCATATTTGGCTCAGTCAGATGATTTTAGAGAATACCTTAACCACAAATGGATGGAATTTGGAGATGACAACAGAGACCATTGGTATGATACAGTGTTATTTTGGGAGACATTGGGGTCACATCATTGCATATCTGGCTGGGCACAAAGGAGGGTTTCAAGTAGAGATGGGCGGGCTCGGTTTCCTGAAAACCGAACCCACCCAAACTTTGGGGTTCCAAGTACCGAGCCGACTCGGTACTCTCGCGCCTATTCGGATTCCAAAACGAGGTAAAACATCATTGTGATGTCGTCGGATCTCGCAATTTTTTGATTCAATAAATACCCGCCTCCACAGTGATCTAGTGCCATTTGAGAGAGGGACAGAGAAGGGTTAGGTCAGAGTATTGAGCAGGCAAAGTGATCAAATAGAAATCCTAATATAGCAGTCATTGCACTGCATTTTTCTGTATTTGCACTACAAAGTGTAGGGTGTGATATACACCCTTATAAAAGTTTTTAATTTCTGAGTGCTGAAATCCTAATATAGCAGTCATTGCACTGTATTTTTCTGAATTTGCACTACAAAGTGTAGGGTGTGATATACACCCTTATAAAAGTTCTGAATTTCTGAGTGCTGAAATCCTAATATACCAGTCATTGCACTGTATTTTTCTGAATTTGCACTAATAAGTGTAGGGTCTAATATACATCCAAAGAGAACAAGTGCTTTGGTCATTTTTATTAATCTACAAGTCCTTGCAGGCTTTTTTTTTTCTGAATTTGCACTGCAAAGTGTAGGGTCTAATATACACCCAAAGACGAGTGCTCAATTGCTAAGAGTCATTGATGAAGAGGAAGACAAGCAGGCTTGTCTATAGAATTTGCAATCAAATTCTACTGCGTTATATATATAACACCCAAAGAGAAGAGCTCCATTGCAAATTGTAATTCCTGAAATAGAAATTATAGGCCTGCCTAGCTTGGTCTAAATCTGCAGTTACATTTTATTGTACCATAGCTCATAAAGAAACAGGAGGGGTGGCATTGTTTTGTCACTCTCCAGTCTCAGTCATGATGATACTAATCCTTCTACCACATGTACTAAAGTCTATGTTCAAGTGCATACTGTTTTTAAGTCAGGGAAACAAAAATGTAAATAAAAATCTTGTACCTTTTTAAAGAAAAAAACTCTCTAAAAAAAGGTGAAAGTTTACTGTAGAAAAACATAAAACTGCCAACATGCCATTCTACCCAAAATATTACCAGGCATACCAGCATCAGGTATCTCCCTTATCTTTGCTAGATTTCAGCCCCTGCTGCAATCTACACTGTCATCATAATCACCCTCATCATTGTGTAGATTTTCCTCAAACAATAGTAATTCATCCCCGCTGGAATCCACCATCATAGAAGTCTGTGTACTTTGATGTAATTGCCGATAATAGTCTTCCTCATGGAATTTGTAGTTCATTTTATGGCAGAGCTGTCACAATTTTTGGGCAATTCTTTTAGAGCAAAGCAAATATCAATTTTTTTTTGTGCTAACTCATTTGCATCACCACTGGGTGTCTTGGGAAAGCTAAGTTTTTTTCCGAGAAGCAGTTGCCAGAGAAACTGAAGGAGTAGATGTAATTACAAGATGTTGATAGCTCTTGGATCCTGGCGAAGCTAATTAAGTACTTAATCTACAATTACAATATAGTTAGCAGATTTATTTTATTTTAATTTATCCATAACATTTCTCTAGCTGCTTCTCAAAAAGTATAATTAAGGCAATCACTTGACTCAAGCTAACTGTGTCTGCACTCTCTTCACAGGTGACTAGTTCGCTGGACTAAAGTACATTCCCCTCAAATTCTAGTCTTCTTGCAGCTGCTGCATTCTCCTACATGCTGTTGCAGAATCCTGAAAATTACCCTAACTTTTTCAGAACACAAACAGCATCTCCTGCATGTCATTTTTTAAAAGTTCTGCAACACCAAGTTGATTGTGTGAGCAAAACAAGAAATGTGATGGAATTCCCCCTCCCCCCCACCGCTGCAATGCTCTAACAATATTGGTGTCGTTATCAGAAATCACATATCCTCTGAAGAGTCCAAGCAGGATTAGCTATATTGTAATTACATCCCTTACTTTTTGTAACAGATTGTCAGCTGTATGCCTCTTAGTAAAGCCGCTGCTACACAGAGTAGCCTACTTCATAAAAATGTGACGTACTTGGGTACATGCTGCTGCAATCTCCTACATGCTGTTGGAGAATGGCGATAAAGTCCAGAAATTTTTCCAGCCACAGACAGCATCTCCTGCACATCCCTATTATCATCCTCATCATCAGCATCTAATTATATAGCTCCAGCAATTGTGCTGCACTATACAGAGCAGGTGAGAACTAAGCAGAAGCCATTATAAGTTATGTTAGTTATGTAGATAGTTATACGATATAATTATAAGTTATGTTATTTAGTTAGTTAGGAAGATAGTTATAAGATATAGTTATAAGTTATGTTAGTTATGTAGATCGTTATAAGATATAGTTATAAGTTATGTTAGCTCACATCAGTCCCTACCCCATTTAACTTGCCTTGATTACAGGTGTTTTTTAATTTACCAAGGAAAATTGTGTTTTTCAACATTTTTGTTTTCCTCACTTTAAAAACACTATGCACCTCAGTCTTTAACATAGGCTTTAGCAGGTGACGTACAGGCATTCCTATCATCAGGACCGGTGCCAGCAGCTGCTTGGTGCTCCTGGTCTGTTCTTGACTGATGTGAATCCATATCGATGGCACAGTACTACACTTTAAAGAACACTGCCAGGCCTATTAATAATGCTATGACACAATACAATGTGAGTGGAGACTTTGAAAAACACATTCAAGGCCGATTACTTCTGTTGAATCACTGAACACTGGCAACTATTTGGGGGTGAGCTATGCCACAGTCTTTTGGGCAAAAGTACATGAAAATCCTATTGTGACCTGTGAGGTGCTAAAAATTGACTGGAAATGACTGGAAATTAGTGTTATTGAGGTTAATAATAATGTAGGTACAAAATAATAGCTAAATTATGTGATTTTCGCCCAACAAGTGGCATTTTGTCAAAAAAAGCAAAACAAAAACAAAACCAAAACACGCAAGGGCAGTTTTGCCAAAACCAAAACCAAAACCCGAAGGTACGCCAGATCCAAAACCAAAACCAAAACACGGCAGTCAGTGAGCATCTATAGTTTCAAGCTAAGTATGATCTTCTGCACAGAGCTGTAAAAGTTGTATTTGATACCTATATTAGGCTTCCATTGGTCTCTGGTAGTTTCTTGTGGGTGGAGGAAGTAAAAATGGTAGCCTTTGCCGATGATCTTTTGTTATTTATTTCAGATCCACATCTTTTGTTGCCACCTGTGTTTGACAAGCTTGTAGAATTTGGGAAGGTTTCTGGATTTACAATTAATAGGGAGAAATCTGTGGCAATGGTTTTGGGGGCGGCTACGAAATCAACTTGGGGTAGAGCTTTTAAGTTGATATGTGTGACCCACTCATTTACATATTTAGGGATGCAGCTTCCTAAAAATATACATAACCTTTATTCTTTGAATGTTAGTGCTATGATTAAAGAGGTCATTGCTCGACTTCGGAGTTGGAGTCATCTTCCTCTCTCGTACTTAGGTCCATAACTTTTATATCCATTACAAATTTTGACAGTATTGTTAACTGATGAAAGATGACAAATTGATAAATGGGGAGCTTTGCTGGTTTATTTGGCAAGCTAAGAAATATAGATTCTGCTTGCTTAAGTTACAACAGTCTTTATCGAGATGTGTAATTAATTTTCTAATTTGAAATTGTACAATCATGCTGGGATCCTCAAGTATGTTCTTGAGCAGCTTAATGCCCGAAAGTTTTATGTCAACTTGGGAGCTGATAGTTCCTTTGTGTCTACTTGTAGTTTGGTCTCTTTCTTGCGTTTATCTAGACAAGGGGGTAAATGTATCATACCCCGGTTTTCTCAACTCGCGGGAGATCGGCGTCTTCGCAGCTTAAATTTAAAGCGGCGCTGCCTTGTAAAGGGAAGTTTCCCTTTACAAGGCAGCGCCGCTTTAAATTTAAGCTGCGAAGACGCCATTCTCCCGCGAGTTGAGAAAACCGGGGTATGATACATTTACCCCAAGATCTTTTGGAGGAATGGATTGATAATCCCCTATTATTTACTGCATGTAAAGTTTGTTAAGCAACTCAATTTAAATAGGATCTTAATTGTACTTATTCGCTCTATTTACCATTTTTTAAATTTCCTGGCGTTCACGAGGGGAAAGCTGTATATCCATTTAAAACATAGCAGAGGAGGGGAATTTTTAATATTGGATCGTTGGTGGATCAGCAAGCTAGAAAACTACTTACGATAGCTCAGATTATTACTAAATTTGAGTTGCCTTATATTCATGTTTTTGCAGTATATCAAGCTCAACATTATGATTTTTTTGTTATTTAACTTTTTCAGCTTCATATTGGACTAATGAATTAGCTATAGTAGTTTCCAAGCCATTGTTTGATCTGGGGGCTATTATTGTCCATTATAAACTTTTACAAGCAATGTTCAATTTTATGGAAACTTGTTAGGGTTTGTCCTATTGGACTGATTTTATCCCCGCAGGTGACTTTGGATCTTTGAAGCAATTCTATTTTCTGTTAAGATCTTACCCACAAGTATGTATAGGGAAATGTTCTTTAAGATCTTCCATAGGGGCTATTTGTCTCTGTATCATCGCTATATTGAGGGTTTATCTGATTCGGGTTTGTGTCCAAAATGTTATTCTCTAAAGGCTTAATTTTTTCATTGTAGGTGGGAATGCCTCTATATTAGGAGGTTTTGGCAGCAAGTCCATCAATATGCATCTACATACCTTTTGAATTATGTACCTCTGTCACCTAAATGGGCTGTACTAGGAATTGTGACGGTGTCTTCCCGTATAATGAGGGGTAGCAGAAAGTTTGTTTTGATTATTTATGCTGCTAATTGAAAAAGTGTTTTGCAAATATGGACACAGAAACAACCGCCATCCTTAGATATTTTTCATGCAAAAGTGTTTTTTGCATTCAGAATGGATTGGCTTGAGACCTCTCTGCATAAGGAGAATAGAGTAAGTGAATGTTTTGATGTATGGGAAAGTTTTATTGATTTGTTACCTAGTACATTAAAATCACAATTTTTTTTCATGCTTTAAACTCACAAGTTGGTATGGAAAAATAATAATTTTGAATGATCCCCCTATTCAAATACCATATGAGTTGGAATTTATTTTGAATGGAGGCTCTTTAAAGGAGTTATAGACTCTATTTAGATAAATTGACTGCACCTGGAAGCTGTATTATAAGCTGTAGTATAAAAATCTATGATAAAGTAAATATAACATATTGATTGTGCATTGAATTTAAATTATGTTTTAAGTATTATAACAATTGGAATATGATTTGTACAATTATGTTGTGTGACAATATTGTAATTTATACTTTTTTCAAATAAAAAAATAAATTTCAGTTTTATACTGTGGATTATCTGTTATATTTTGTAACTGCCATATTTCTATTTTCCAATGCACACAGCATACACACTTCTTTGAGTGTACGCCCATACAATTGTGTCTGCTCAATTATCATACTAATATATGGCATAATTGTTGCTCTGTCTAGATGAGATGGAGTGCATAATAAGTAGCAACAACTGCAACCCTCCATTACTCTATTAACCCCCTTTCCATGATAATTAATTAAAAAAAGAAGATCGCACTCCAGTTTATCTCAGTGGGGTGACCAATGCATTTGTTATTTGAATATTTAATATCAGCTTAAAATTTCGCAGTAAACTAAGAGTGTGCATAAGTAATAGGGTGCATTGTGGCCTATTTATCATATTGTGAGATTGTCATGCTTGATTTTCTAAAGGTCTTTAAAAAATTCTTCTATATGTATTATGTTTTTTTTTAATCATTTATGATTATGTATTATAACATGATAGTTTATAGTTCTACAAGCACCAGCATGCTCTGGCAGCTATGGATATGCTGGCACATGTAGTTCTACAAGCACTGGTATACCCAAGCAGTCAATGGCTGCCAGGATGTCCCGGAACTTGTAGTTCTTACTGCAAACCCATGCCCAGGGGCGGATTGGGAACGTATAGTGGTCCTGGAAAAAATTACTGAAGTGGTCTCATGTGGGTGGGGCCAGGCCCAGCACTCCCATTAGGCAAGGTTAGGCACTTGCCTAGGGTGCCGGGCTCTGGAGGGCACCACAGATTAAAAATTCCTTTAAAACTGTGCGGCGACCGCTGACCATACCTTTAACGGCCGCCGCACAGCTTCAAATACATCTACAGGGAGGGGGGAGGGACTATTGCTCACCACCGCCGCCTCTCTGCTCCGTCTGCTACCCTCCACTCACTGACTGATTGTCGGGCGTGACATCATCATCATCAGTGTCAGTGAGTGGAGGGGAGCAGAGAGGAGGCAAGTTAAGGTAAGAAAATATGCACATTTTCAAAATCGGCGCCCCCACCCTGCACACTTACACACTATTAGGTAAGTGTGCAGAGTGGGGGCGCTGATTTTCAAAATGTGCCGGGGGGGGGCGCCGATTTTGAAAATGTGCCTAGGGCGCCACGGACCCTAGCATCGGCCCTGGGTGGGGCCAACACAAAAGTAGGCGGGATTTAGAACTACTGGAATTTGGTTGTAGTAACATTTAGAAAACCCTAGTTGCGATGACTTAAGACACAGTAGGTCATCTCTAATGCAAATGCAGGGAAAAAGCTGCCAGTCCTGTGTTATAAAATTACATGAATCTGTTTGCATTGACTGCAACTGATTCAAGCCTCTGTGCTCCAACTTGTTTAGTTGTCTATGAACATATCCAGGGCTGGACTGGGACTAAAAATCAGTCCTGGCATTTAAAGCACACAGGCCCACTTCAGTTCCAGCAGGAATGAAACTGTGTGCTATGCGGCAGCGCCGAAAAGGGCGTGACGACATTGTGTTGTGGTTGTGGCCAAAATGGGGCATTGATACATATATTATAATATAAAACATAACATTTATCACGCCCTCCCAGCCACATCACGCCATCCCCCCAGGCACATTATGACACCCCCAGCCCACTGTACTTATCTATGCTTCTGGTGCTGCTGACATCCATAAGGGTGGGAACTTACTGTAGAGTGAGCAGGGAAGCTCTTTGTCTCACAAGATTACCAAATCTTATGATACTCAGAGCTCCTCAGCTTGCTCTGCAGGCTGTGTCCTGTCCAGGAACTGGGAGCAGCCATCAGTTCCCTTCCCCTAACCAGAGGTGGATTAAGGCTCAGGAGGTCCAGGTTATTTAAGACAGCAGGGCCTCTATTATGTAACATGGCTAACATTTTAGACAAATACACAGGCAATACTGTGTGCACTGCTAGTTAGGTGCACGCAGCTCTGCCTTCACAAGTAGTACAGTGTGAAGTAGGACATACCTCCCAACTCTCCTTGTAGTTGGACTAAATCCTGACTAAGCGAGACAGTCACCCAAATTTGGGACTGCCCCACCAGATTCAGGACAGTTGGCAGACTGTCCTGGCCTCTCCTACCTGTTCTTGTCACTTTCAATACCTGCGGCTGCTGGTGTCTTTAGCTTAGTTGCTGTTTGTCTGGATCCTGGAATACTGGAGGCCCTATTTGGGAAAAATAATGGGTACTTGAAATTTAGAAAATGCCAACCAGCCCTGGCATTAAATCAATAGCACCCACGTTTAATAATTAGGCCTCATTCAAACCCCAACATTAAAATAATAGTACCAACCCCAGCAAAAAACTCCACCATTAAATTAATTACCCACTTCCCACCCATATACTATTAAGACAGTCCTCTTCCTTTCTACACACACACACACACACACACACACACACACACACAACAGCATCCCCTCTTCTTTCTTCACATACACACACGACAGCAGCCCCTCTCCTTTCTCCACACACACACACACACATACACACACGACAGCAGCCCCTCTTCTTTCTTCACATACACACACGAAAGCAGCCTTTCTCCACACACACGACAGCAGCCCCCTCCTTTCTCCACACACACACACACACACGACAGCAGCCCCCCTCCTTTCTCCACACACACAAACGACAGCAGCCCCCTTCCTTTCTCCACACACACACACACACAACAGCAGCCCCCCTCCTTTCTCCACACACACACACACACACACAACAGCAGCCCCTCTCCTTTCTCCACACACACACGCACACACGCACACACACACACACACACACACACAACAGCAGCCCCTCTCCTTTCTCCACACACACATATGACAGCAGCCCCTCTCTTTTCTCCACACACACACATGACAGCAGCCCCTCTACTTTCTCCACACACACACACACACACACACACACACATGACAGCAGACCCCCTCCTTTCTCCACACACACACACACACACACACACACACACACACACACGACAGCAGACCCCTCTCCTTTCTCCACACACACACACACACACACACACACACACACACACACACACAACATCAGCCCCTCTCCTTTCTCCACACACACACACAACAGCAGCCCCTCCTCTTTCTTCACATACATACACGACAGCAGCCCCTCTCCTTTCTCCACACACACACACACACACAACATCAGCCCCTCTCCTTTCTCCACACACACACACACAACAGCAGCCCCTCCTCTTTCTTCACATACACACACGACAGCAGCCCCTCTCCTTTCTCCACACACACACACACACGACAGCAGCCCCTCTTCTTTCTTCACATACACACACGACAGCAGCCCCTCTCCTTTCTCCACACACACACACACACACACACACACACACACACAACAGCAGCCCCTCTCCTTTCTCCACACACACACACAACAGCAGCCCCTCCTCTTTCTTCACATACATACACGACAGCAGCCCCTCTCCTTTCTCCACACACACACACACACACAACATCAGCCCCTCTCCTTTCTCCACACACACACACACACGACAGCAGCCCCTCTCCTTTCTCCACACACACACACGACAGCAGCCCCTCTTCTTTCTTCACATACACACACGACAGCAGCCCCTCTCCTTTCTCCACACACACACACACACACACACACACACACACACACACACAACAGCAGCCCCTCTTCTTTCTCCACACACACACGACAGCAGCCCCTTCCTCTCTCCAGACACACAAAACAGCCCCCCACTTTTCTCCACACAAATGAAAACATGTAATCCCCCTCCCTGTCCCTCACACTTACATTGTAATGCAGGAAACTCCTCTCCTCTGCGTTGCACTGCACACACACATGGGACTGCACCTGTCACGTGGTGCAAGTCCCATGTGACATCTGGCAGTCACACTGTACGGAGTTATCCACGGCCACATTTAGGAAGGTATGGGGGCTGTGCCCCTTATTTGGCTAAACATAAATTTTTTTAAGCCCCTGAATAAAACATTCAGCGGCCTCCTGTGGCTACTGGGTTATCGAGAATTTCCCCGGTAGTTTCAATGCCCAATCTGCTCCTGCCCATGCCCACTATTACAGACCTGTACTAAACAAAACGGCCTTATGACCCCACATACATACTTGTGCTCAGGTTAACAACCACATTGCAGCCCTGTGTCCAAGAGAAAATCAGGCACATTGCATACAACAATCTGTGCAGAAAAAGAGGCCTCATGCCCACCTCATACAATAGATGTTAAGATTACCAGCTTCATGCCTCATACCCACCATATACAACCTTAGACTCTACCCACAAAATACAGCCATGTGACAGCTCTTTTACCACCGCACCATACTTTCCTTACCTTGTATCAATCTCTTGGTGGTGGCTAGTGTTATCCCCATGCTAGGAGTCATGAAAGTGCCTTGCTAGTGTGGAGAGCCAATGTAAAGTTCTGTGATTTTATCCAAGGAAATTGTAGGCCTTCTCTCTATTGAGATCACAGGTTGCTTTAGCCAATTAAATCACTATAATTTCATGCAGTTAAACCACAGTGGGTTCATAGTTAAACAGTGCAGCTTTTATTTGAAGGACATTTGGGCAGCATGGTGGCGAAGTGGTTAGCACTTCTGCCTCTCAGCGGGGTCATGAGTTCAATTCCCGACCATGGCCTTATCTATGTGGAGTTTCTATGTTCTCCTTGTATTTGTATGGGTTTCCTCCGGGTGCTCCGGTTTCCTCCCACACTCCAAAAACATACTTATAGGCTAATTGGCTGCTATTAAAAATTGACCCTAGTTCCTCTCTCTCTCTCTCTCTCTGTATGTTAAGGAATTTAGACTATAAGCTGCAAAGGGGCAGGGACTGATGTGAATGAGTTCTCTGTATAGCGCTGCAGAATCAGTGGCACTATATAAATAAATGGTGATGATGATGATGATGAAGGAGCAACAGCGATTTCAACCAATGAAACAACTTGTGAACTCAAAGCAGTCAATCAGATATGATGTCAGATGCTCTTTATTTAAACCTGCTAACACTATTTTCTGGTACCCGAGCAACAGCTTGTGTTACTTTTTGCTGTGCCCTAGCATTATTCTTTCTGACTTTCTGATACTGTCCCAACTTGTTATATGTTTCTGAACTGTTTATGCCTACACTAATCTTGACCTGTATATAGTGACCACATTTCCTGTCTTGGCCTTCTTCGTAGTCTGATGCTTCCTAGTAAGAACCAGTTCTGGCAGTGGAAACTTTAGAAGTGGCGGTATGGAAATTTAGAAGTGGAGGTATGATAAATGTAGGGTAGTGGAATTTGACAGTTTTACATTCAAAGCAGTAGTAGAAGTAGCATTATGGCATACCACTGTATCAGAGGCGGAACTAGCAAGCTGTGGCCCCAGTTCCGGGAAACTGGGAGGAAGGAATCGGGGCCCACAGCTCGCTAGTTCTGACCCTCTGCATCTGCCGTGCAGCAGGCGCCATTTTCTCCATGGGCCCCTGTGCACTGCATCTCCCACACCAATGGTAGTTCCGCCACTGCACTGTACACCAGCCCAGTGCGTCCACTCATCCCTGGTGAAAATTGGGTTTTCATAAGGCTACTCACCTCAGATATAGTCCATCCCAATTGCTAGTAGCTGAGTAAGTCCACATCAAAGTAATTTCTTTACACCAATATTATATTCACTGGTGGACTCAGTGTGGTGTCCATGGATTGGTTGTCTCACTGATATAATGATGTTTTGTTTAATGAAATGTGCTTTCTTTGATGTAGTACTTGTTATGTACAACTCATTCTGTAAGTAGATTCCTATTATTTCTACAATACATTTGAGAAGCGATAAGAGAAATTGAGGTAGGCATGAAGTCCCAGACTGAGAATTAGATAGTAATAACAGGAGGGTCAACAGCACAGAGTGTTGAAACTACTATCACTCTGGTTTGCATTATCTGATTATTCTGTCATTTTGAAACAAATTAAAAACACAAAATTTAATTGAATAAATAGTTTTATGTTTCTTTTAATGCACAGCAGCAAAAATGTTAAAAATATAGCGGAATGTTTAAGTTCTACTGAGCTCATACATCTGTTAGTCATATATATGTATAATTGGAAATATTAGGTGTCAAAGGTTAAAAAAAAAGAGTCCCAAGGTTTTCAGATTGTATTAAACTTGTTCAGCATGTTATATAAACAAGCTGTTAGCTGTTCCATTAAATAGACTTCTTTCATTTTGAGTATTGAGTCTACATGTGAAGAGGGACTGCTTGTTTCCATCTAGCCAAAATAAGGCATCTGGCATTTGTTAAGTTGTGTATTATTCATTTACACAAACCATTGTATTTGATCTTCATGGAAAAGCCTGTAAAATAGTAATGGACATTTAGAACATAAATACATGTAATATTCAGTGTGAGAGACATAAAGTCAGACCAGATTTTGGACATGATCAAACGTCAAAACATCTCCAGTCAAATTTCAATACAGATCCATAAATACTTTGAAATCTATCATTGTATTATACTAATGAAACATACGTTTATATTTATTCTCATTATAGAGTACAGATTGGCGGCATTTTGATGGCATTATCCCAAATTTTAGAACATTCCCATGACTGCTCTTTACCAAAGAACTGCTACCATTTTACATTATATAGATGAGAGAAGGAATCTTCTTTAACTAGAGCCAATGAGACATATATCACGTCATCATCATCATCATTATTTATTTATATAGCGCCACTGATTCCGCAGCGCTGTACAGAGAACTCATTCACATCAGTCCCTGCCCCATTGGAGCTTACAGTCTAAATTCCCTAACATGCACACACATACAGACTAGGGTCAATTTTCATAGCAACCAATTAACCTACTAGAATGTTTTTTGGAGTGTGGGAGGAAACCGGAGCACCCGGAGGAAGCCCACGCAAACACAGGGAGAACATACAATCTCCACACAGATAAGGTCATGATCGGGAATTGAACTCATGACCCCAGTGCTGTGAGACAGAAGTACTAACCACTTAGCCACCGTGCTGCCCTATACAGAATTCCATTTGTGGAAACACCTCTGTCAGATAGATTTTCAAGGACTGTGGTTTGTGAAATTTGCTCAAACTGGATGAATGTCTCCATAAAATGCTTTAGTTCTAAGTATGTGCAAAAGACCAGTTAAACAGGAAAGGGGCATACAATATCTTTGAATTCAGATAAGTTGCTTTTTTTTCATGGTGTTATAAATAATGACGTAAGCCTATCTGGAAAGCTACAGTTACATACGAATTGTAAATGCATGGCAGGACCCTCTGTACCTCTGATAATTGCCACAGGCAGGTTGTGGCCTCCAAAGTCTTCCCAGGAGGATGTTGATATCAGACAATACAGCAAAAAATGAGAGGAGAGTGGGAGTCAAGTAACACGTCAACAGTCAGGGGCAGTAAACATTGGACACGTAGATATCCAGCAAGACTGATCAGAAAATGCCTACTGCTGAATTGCACAGCAAGTACATCTGTTGAACAGAGAACGCCTGGCAGAAAATTAAGGGATTATATATGTTTACCATGCCCTAGATTAGGAAGCAGAGAGCTGCATGTACAAGTGATCAATCTTCTTTAGAAAATTAAGAAAAAGCTTTGGGTCCACAGCTCAATTCCTGGGTCACATATCTAACAACAAAGAATGAGTTAAGGCTAGTGGGGAATTAAGTTACCAATATTTAGATTTACTCATTATAATGGTGAGAGGATGACGATGACATACTATGGGGTATGTTTACTAAACTGCCAGTTTGAAAAAGGTAGAGATGTTGCCTATAGCAACCAATCCGATTCTAGCTGTCATTTTGTAGACTGTACTAACTAAATGATAACTAGAATATGATTGGTTGCTATAGGCAACATCTCCACTTTTTCAAACATGCTGTTTAGTAAATCTAGCCCTAGGTCTAAAATGAGTAACATAGAAATATCAGAAAATATTAGGTACAGCTGTGCTTAACAATAAAGCTACTATTGGGTATTACTTTGTTCTGGCTCAATATGTGCACCGCTACTTTAAGGCTCCCTGTATGAATACAACGCAAAGTGTTGGTAGTTTCTGCAAATGGAGAGTCTTTATTTTGAACACAGGTCACATAGGTAATATCAAAATGCAGTCAGTCAATGTTAATGCAAGTATCACATTAATGCTGGTGAGATTTATTGCAGAACTCAAAGTTAGACAGGCTGAGGCTAATACAGAATAGTAAGGCACTTGTCTGATTGAGTGAACAGCTCACATTAGCAGATAGTCAGCAACCAGAATGTATTTGGCAGAATCAGATTATAATACAAAGGCACACTGGATCAAACAGGAACTAAAGACTTGGTAATGCTGGTATCCGGGTATAAAAGAGAAAGTGCCTGTACAAAGAGACTTGATTACCTGGTTAGTCACTGGAGCAGGAGATACTTGTGTCCAAGTATAGTAGATGGAGTGCAGGAACAAGGATTTCTGGATTGCCAGGGTAAGCTGGGAAGCTGAAGACTCTGGTTTTCCAAGTTTGACAGATAACCGCAAGTAATGGATATCTAGATTGCCAGATAAGGCTGAGAATCTGGAGACTCTGGTTTTCCAAGTTAGACAGTAGACTGCAGATATTGGATGTCTGGAGACACTGGATGATCCACGGGAGAATCAGGCAAAAGAAGTCTCAGGAAAGCCAGGGTCAGAAGCTGGAAGATCCACAAAAAAAAACATGGAGTAGACAGGAGCAAAGTCAAATGAAGCTGGGGTCTGGGCCACAGTCAAAGGTGCAAAATGGTGGAACAGGCAAACGTCAAATAATCAGGAGAACAACAGGCACAAGTCACAGGAGTGTTGACAGGGACCAGAAGCGGCAAACAATTGATGAACTGTAAACAGCAATGTTTGCGGCGTGTATAAAAGGCAGTGGACCAGGTGCAGGTGATGACCTGAGAAGGAGGTTAACTCTTGCAGGTGTGGTGGAAATGTCCAATGGCAAAACAGCAGTACCTCTGGTAGCATAGTGGTACTGCAGGCCAGATGCAAATTAGGATCAGATTACTAACACTCTGGCAATAAAAAAATGGAAAAGCCTTCTTGGTCACCAATGTATGACCTGATACAGTTGATGATTAAGTGGGCACAGATAGAGACACTGACAGTTTGTCATCATGGATTAATACTTCAGAGTTTAGCATGTTATTATGGATTGATTCTCGAGATCTATACATAATGATGTATGAGTGTGGGTGACAAAACAACTACAAACTGACTACCTTTTTGAAATTGTAGAGAGCTACACTAGTGGAATAAAAGTCACAAATCACCTAACTGCACATGCACCAGTCCCTCAGCATACTCAGAAGAGCAGAACGGAAGCAGTACCAGGCTATATCAGCATCTCTGGGACCCCCCATATTTTGCATTTGGATCTAGTGATGTACTGTTCCATACAACCTCAGTGGTCCCATTGCTAAATGGTCTCTAAGACCCCTGCCCATTATAGCAAAACAAATTAATAAAATACACACATGCACAATATTCAAATACATTTTAATTGAAAAAACAACTACCCATTTAATCAATCGAGCTTTATTTGCTGTTGTTTTTGTGATAACCATCCCAGGCTGTCTAGCACTGGGGCTGGTTGAGTATTTGTGGAAGGAGAAATTGCACAGTTGAATTTATGATAGCTGCCAGTGAGCACACAAACTGATTGGAGAATAAGTACAGTAGAGTGGGAAGAGAGGTAGAGCAAGAGAGAGAAATGTCAGCATAGAGAGGCTGAGTGCAATTTCTTCACTGGATAGCCAATAACATGGAAAATGTGTCTTTGTCTATTGGAATAAAATATACATTTCCCAGAAATCACCACAGTCACAACAGGTAGTAACCAAAGAAGCAATAGATGGGAAGCTTTTAATAAAAGCATAGCAAACTCATTCTTTTACTTTTTATCTGGATGTTCATTCCATTATTCCATTGCCAAGACTTCATCATATCACCATCATCCTTCTCTCAGATAAAAGCATGACAGGCATAAAACCAAAGCATAGCACAAAGAGGGAAAAAAGAAATAACTGACATATCCCCATCTGCAATCTTATCCGCCATGGCTGCCAAGCTAAAATTGTATCAACGCCACCTTGATAACATCACTTCGTTTTGCAAGCCTTTTCTATACGAGGATTTCTCCAGAGATATTTAGTTCTCTCTGTACAGAATGGGAATGGAGGGAGTGTTAGTCATTTCCAGACATTAAATGTGGTCCTTTATAAATAGAATTGACTTTAATAGAAAAGTATTATAGTTGCAAGCCAGAAAAGTACTGATGTGATCATGTCCCAATAAATTGTAAACCACAAAAACAAAATGCAGGATACTCTATTGTTACTGTATTGTTTCTAAATATTTCATGTAGTGTTATCACTCAATATAGTATGCCCTTTGTCAATAAATACCATATTTCATGTGAATTTTGCAAGTGAAACTAAAGCTATATCAAATATACTGTCAACTACAAAGGAAATAGTCAAAGGCAAAAAGAGCAGGAAAAATACAGTAATTAGTAAAGGATCCTTTAATATTGCAGAATGGAGAAGTGAGTACATGTAATTTTCAAGCAGTCTACAATCAATACATGACAAGTTGTTATTTTTATTAGACATATAGTTTAATTTGCAGTTAATAAATAATATTGCTATGATTGGATGAGTGCTCATAGTTTTGTATATATTGCTTTTAGCTTTTACTCTCAATGCAGCAAGAATGTGTGTGTCTATTTTTTGTATTTCTTTCTGCTTTCCCTGAGCTACAACCAGTGGATACAAAAATGTAAATACCTGGGTAAATAAGGTTTTCCAAGCAAATAGAAATCAAGGGCTTCCACATAGGTTGTTATTAAGCAAATAACATCCCAGCACTGTCAGGATTCTACATGAAAATGCTTGAGAGCCATGGGTGCCTATAATCATGGCTAACATGGCTGCAAGAAAATATCTCAGTGACTTTGAAAGAGTGGTGATTGTTAGCAGTAGATTCAGTGAACAAGATAGCTCAACTGGTTAATCTAATGGAACTCTGAACGTAAAGTATTATCAGCAAAGGGCAACAGTGGTTAGAGGTGCATCCATGACCATGATATCCGAGCATAAACTGCTCATTCACACCTGTCAATGCACATTTGCAAATTTAGTGGTGTAAAAAGCACATGCAACAAACAGAATCAACTTTCAGCATGTTCTCGGTAGAGAGCCTCACTGACCCCGGTGTTTTGGTTTTGGTTTTGGATCTGGATTAGCTTCGGGTTTTGGTTTGGGTTTTGCCAAAACCGCGCTTGCGTGTTTTGGTTTTGGTTTTGTTTAGCTATTTTTTATTAAATTTCATTTTTTGGGGTAAAATCACATAATTTTGTTCTTATTGTGTACCAACGTTATTATTAACCTCACTAACACTAAATTCCAGTGATTTACATTCAATTTTAACCATCTCACAGGTAACAATATGCTTTTCATACACTTTCAGCCAAATACTACAGCGATCTGGCTGGATGGTAAGCGACAGAACAATGACTCCAACACACGGCAGTTCCTACCACATCTAGGAAACATTGCAATGAGAGCTCCACCTGTTTCTTGGATAAATGAGGTAATTCTACAGCTAATACATGGCAACGAGCGCTGAACCTTCCGGGATGTGTGCTTTTATCAGACACACACCAATCCAGGGTGCCAGACACTAAAAAGAGCTATTGAAATTCACAGTAAAAAGCCAGTTCATCAGTGAGCTTAGAATCATCCCCAATGAACTGCTTTAAGGACGCTATTGATCAAAATGACCAAAGCACCTTTTCTCTTTGGGTGTATATTACGCCATAAATTTATTAGTGCAAATTACGAAAAAAAGCCTGCAAAGATTTGTAGATAAATAAAAATGACCAAAGCACCTTTTCTCTTGTATATATTACACCCTACACTTTGTAGTGCAAATTCAGAAATATACAGTGCTGCTATATTACAATTTCAGCACTCAGCAAATACAGCTTTTTTAGAAGGGGGGATATGACACCCCAAACACTTTGTAGTGCTAATTCTTAAAAATACCTGCTCTATACTACTCTATTCCTGCTCTATTCTGTTACCTAACCCTTCTCTGTCCCTCTCTCAAATGGAGCTAGAGGCGGGTATTTATTCATTCTAAACTCGAAAGATCCGAGATCCGACGACGTCACAGTGAAGTTTTGCCTCATTTTGGAAACCAAATAGGCGTGAGAGTACCGAGCCGACTCGACTTGGTACTCGGATCCCCGAAGTTCGGTTTCAAGGAAACCGAGCCCGCCCATCTCTAGTTCTTGGTAAATGAAGAAGAGTTTATGTGGTACTAACAGCCCTGAGTACAGAGAAGTGTTCTGGTGGTTCCATAGGCTGGGTGTGCATTTTCCTTGCATGCTTTGGGTGCAGGCATTCCTTTAGAAGGCAAAAAAAGGATTAACTTAAAAAAAAAGTTCATACAATTTCACCAACAGATTGTTAAGAAGCCATCCAGATTGCAACACACAAATAACTAAACATATATCTAAAAAATGTTAAATTATTATTATTATACAAACAGTATGTATATGTACAAATGTCAAATTAAAACACAAATAAATTAGAATAAGTTAAAATAACAATCAAAGCAAAGAAAGCACGAGTCACCATAATCAAATATATTGATAATCTGTTTAACTCCAGTTAAGAAAATTTCAATTAGATTGACTTTACGTTTCACAGCTTTTAGACTGTCACTTCTAATGTAATTGCAAACAACTGAAGGATACTCAGATAAACACTGAAATGGTGAAAGGAGCCACCTCTTCCCGTACAGTGATGGGAAGGTCAGGCTTCGCAACCACCAACACCCTTGGTCTCGCCTTGGGGATTTGTGATGCCATCTCTTTAGAAGGCAGAGTTGTTTGCTGTGTTGTTGATGACAGCTTAAGTCTCTTAAATTTTTTAGAGGGGGGAGAAGGGCTTAGATCCTTGGGTGAAGCTGAACCACTAGTCATGAACACAGGCCAGGCCTAAGCCGTTCCTTGCCACTCCGTGTCGTAAATGGCATATTGGCAAGTTTACGTTTCTCCTCAGATGATTTCAATTTTCTTTTCTTGCTAATTTTAGTGAACTTTGGATTTTTGGATTTTACATGCCCTCTATTATTATTATTATTAATATTTATTTATAAGGCGCCACAAGGCATCCGCAGCGCCATACAGAGACAAACAAAATTACAATACAATGGGAGACAGCACAGTACAGTAAACACAGCAACTCAGTAAGCTCAATGCACAGCTAGAGAGGGCGGGGAAGAGGGAGGGAGGATCCGCAAACGACGGGGCCCAAGAAGGAGGGCGCGGAAGACAGGGAGACCCCCAGGGGGGAGGAGGGAGCGAGAGTGGACGTGGGGTGGAGGACCCTCGAGGAGGAGGGCTAAGTAGCTGGAGAGCAGAGTTAGAAGTGGTGGAAACAGGAGGAGAGATGGCCCTGCTCAGAGGAGCGTACAATCTAAGGGGAGGGGTGGAAAGACAGAGAGACGCAGGGGAGAGAGGGAGAGTAGGGGGACGGAGGCAGAAGATAAGGTAGGAAGTTAAGTGGGAGACAGAGAGGCTTTAAGAAAAAGGTGGGTTTTTAGGGCCCGTTTGAAACTGGACAGATTAGGGGAAGTTCTGATGGAGGGAGGGAGCTTGTTCCAGTCAGTGGAGGGGGGCAGCGCGGGCGAAGTCTTGGATACGCGCGTGGGAGGAGGTTATAAGGGGGGAAGAGAGGTGACGGTCAGAGGCAGAACGGAGAGGGCGGGATGGAGCATGAATAGAGAGGAGGGTGGAGATGTAGGGCGCAGTGGAGTTGGCGAGGGTCTTGTAGGTGAGTGTGAGGAGCTTAAAGAGGATTCTGAAGGGGAATGGGAGCCAGTGAAGGGCTAGGTAGAGGAGGGAGACAAAAGAGGAGCGGCGAGAGAGGAAAATAAGTCTAGCTGCAGCGTTAAGGATGGAACGAAGGGGATCGAGATGAGAGTGGGGGAGGCCAGTGAGGAGGAGGTTGCAGTAGTCCAGGCGGGAGATGATCAGAGAGTGGATAAGGCATTTGGTGGCAATCTCTACTAGGAGATTGGGCATCGCCCTTGGCAGACGACGTTGATGGCATTTCATCGTCTATGTCATGACTAGTGGCAGCAGCTTCAGCATTAGGAGGAAGTGGTTCTTGATCTTTCCCTACTATATCCTCTAAATTTTGGTACTCCATTATATGCAGCACAAGAGAGCGTACCCCTAAACCACACACACTCGGCAAAGCCTTTACAAATTATCTGCGGCACAGGAGAGTACCACTGGACTGGAGTTATACAGCAGTACCTATTTTTTGGTACAGCAGCAACAGTGAACATAGTTTAACTTTGAAATAGCAGTACCTATTTTTTGGTACAGCAGCAACAGTGAACGTAGTTTGACTTTGAAATAGCAGTACCTATTTTTTGGTACAGCAACAACAGTGAACGTAGTTTGACTTTGAAATAGCAGTACCTATTTTTTGGTACAGCAGCAACAGTGAACGTATTTTGACTTTTAAATAGCAGTACCTATTTTTTGGTACAGCAGCAACAGTGAACCTAGTTTGACTTTGAAATAGCAGTACATATTTTTTGGTACAGCAGCAACAGTGAACGTAGTTTGACTTTGAAATAGCAGTATCTATTTTTTGGTACAGCAGCAACAGTGAACGTAGTTTGACTTTGAAATAGCAGTACCTATTTTTTGGTACAGCAGCAACAGTGAACGTATTTTGACTTTGAAATAGCAGTACATATTTTTTGGTACAGCAGCAACAGTGAACCTAGTTTGATTTTGAAATAGCAGTATCTATTTTTTGGTACAGCAGCAACAGTGAACCTAGTTTGACTTTGAAATAGCAGTACCTATTTTTTGGTACAGCAGCAACAGTGAACGTAGTTTGACTTTGAAATAGCAGTACCTATTTTTTGGTACAGCAGCAACAGTGAACGTAGTTTGAATAAACTATATAATGTATTTTTATATATTGCAGTACTAATATTTCTTGACTGCAGGAACAGTGAACCTATTCATATATTGCAGTAGAAATTTTTAGAGACTTTTTTTATAATTTTTTTATATATTTTTTTTAATTATTTTTGTATAAGTTTTTTTTAATTTTTTTATATATTTTTGTAATTATTTTTGTATACGTTTTTTATATATATATTTTTTTTTTTTTATAACTTTTTAATAATTTTGAAATAACAATGCCCTTAGCAGAACAGAGCACAGGACACAGGCAGCACCACTGGACTCAGCAGGACAGAGCACCACTGGACTCAGCAGGACAGAGCACAGGACACAGCAACACTGGACTCAGCAGGACAGAGCACCACTGGACTCAGCAGGACAGAGCACAGGACACAGCACCACTGGACTCAGCAGGACAGAGCACAGGACAAAGCACCACTGGACTCAGCAGGACAGAGCACAGGACACAGCACCACTGGACTCAGCAGGACAGAGCACTGGACAAAGCACCACTGGACTGATCAGCAAGACAGGAGCTCCCTAACTACAACCTCCCTCACGAGTGATCGCAGCCAGAATGAAGATGGCAGCCGCGAGCAGTGAATTTGTGACATCTGAGTCTCGCGAGATCCGACGCGAGACTTGGACGACAGAGCCTCGTTTTGGATTTATTTCGCGGGTGGAAATACCCGAACAGTGCTCGGATCCCATCGGATCCACACTGTTCGGGTGGGCTCGGATTAGCGAAATCTGAGCCCGCTCATCACTAGTAAATAGCGCCAAAAATATCTTTACTTTTTGTATATATATATATATATATATAATACAACCTCAACCAAAAGAATCTGCAACTGTTCTTAAGAGTCCCTTAATACTGAAGTGTACTGTCACACTTTACCAATTCACTATTGTAAAGTGTGGTCCAGGCGCTAAGATTCGAAGCTTTGGAAGCTTTGTGGTATGTATCTAGTTTAGCCACATAGATGGATCTCACTCTCCTCCCGATGATACATTAATTGCAGTTCAATAAAAAATCTCTGTTACCTTCTGCTTGTCGTACTGGTGTTCGCACACCTTGTAACAACAGAACCCGGATCCGAAATATAGTTATTAAATGGAGTAATTAAAACTTTCATACACTGGGGACTTGCTGTTTCACAGCCTACTGCTTCTCTTACGCCTTTCTCCGCTAAATCAGTTTACAGTTTTGTCAGTGATCAGAAGCGATCACAGAATCTTCGTGTTTAAACAAGAATTAACCAATCAAAACATTGCATTTACTCCAGTTAATTTCTATCTTTTGGAACCAAATTCCGTTGTTATAAGGTGTGCGCAGGTAGCAAAGATATTTTATAGTACTGAAATTAATGTATTGTACCACCCAAAGTAACACCCTTTACTTCTGCTAAGGGGTGTACATGTAAAATTGTTGTGCGTGTATCACTTACATCGTCATGCACAGTGTCTCTAGCAAGTCTTCTTAGTCTGGGTATGTATGGACGTTGATGTAATAACCACCATGTCTAACACCTATATATAAATCATATCATGCTAAATTACTTTATAATAGCCTGAAAGTAATAATAAATTACACTCATTACTTAGAATAAATATTAACTAATTAATATTATAACACACTTAAAACTTTGCAGTTCCTAGTATTGATTTATGCAAAATCCCTCACTTGTCCTTGGTGCACTTATAATACCGTTGGTACCTACTTCTTACTTAGAAGTACATTATATTTTCTCCAGATATGTATTGACATTCCATATCACTAATGATGAAGATAATATAATGAACTGATACATAATTTAGTCTCTGAAATAAGTATTTCTAAAGGCTCAGATAATATAGTGAATGGACCTATATCACGGTCTCTGAAATAAACATTTAGGGGGGTATTCAATTGTTAGCGAGATCCCCGGAAAAACGAGCGCTCAAAAAATATTACCATTAATACGGTAATATGCGTGTAAATACCGTTAATACGGTAGTTTACTCGCTGAAGGGGAGCTGCGAGATGAAATTCAGCGAGTAATTACCGTATTAACGCTAATATTTTTTGAGCGCTCGTTTTACGGGGATCTCGCTAACAATTGAATACGCCCCTTATACTGATTCAGATGATATCTTGATTGTATCTATATCACAGTCTCTGAAATAAACATTTATACTGATTCAGATGATATCTGGATTGTATCTATATCACAGTCTGAAATAAATATGTATACTGATGCATGTGTTAAATATATGCCTCCCTTTCAATTTAGGTTTATGCAATATAAGGATATGATAGTTTATAAGGTTTACTCACAAGAACCAGGGTTTGATTATACCAATCATTTTTTTTTCAAAATTATGTTTCTCCTCCCAGATGTATTGGTTTCATAGATATTTCTTTTTACATATATTTCTATCATCAGATGTTTATTTCATAAATTATGATAGCCACAAATACAACCTTGTACATATGCGTCTCTTAATAGATCAATCTCATAATATATATCTGTCTTCTCACAGATGTGTCTTCAGCTGGGTACACACTACAGAAATTTCGACCAACTTTTTATGCCGAGCGATTTTACATGCGATCGGTGGTCCGAACGCTCGGTCCATGGACTGCATACACACTAGCCTTGTTTAGGATGATAAAGGGAAGAGCGGACGTCCCTTTAACGACTTTTTACAGCCATGTTGTTGTGAGCAATTTCGTACTCACTGTTGTGGATCGGTCGGAAGTTTATACACCCTACACAGCGGAAACGAGATTGGAACGAAAATATTAAATGTTACGACCAACCAAATGAGGCGACAATCGTCCACTTGGGCAGACTTTTGACCATCGTGTCACTGCACACACTGACCTGACTTTTGAACGAGCGGTCGTATGTCGGCTGTTTGAGCCGATTATTGGACGAAAACAGTGTAGTGTGTACCCAGCTTTAATTAGTTTTCTCCTTCTCACGTAGGTCTGTCTCCTCTCTCCCTCACCCTGGTGTCCAGTAAAACCGTTATTCCTCCTCTCCCCACTGTAACCGACACACTCTCTTTTCAGCTCTAGTGCGATTGTGCAATATCTTTCCTGGCGCCGGGAACTCTGAGATATGTAGTTCCAAGCTCCGCCTTCTATATTTATTTTTAATCTCCGCTTGGCGGCAGATGTTACAGTATTATCGGGTGGAGAGTCTATGAATGTGATCCATCTATGTGTCTTAACTATCTATATGGCAAAAAGCTTTTCAGATGCTAGCATCTGGATCACACTTTTCAAAAGTGAATTGATAAAGTTTGACTTTATACCTCTATATTAATTTCAATCTACTAGAAGTTTACTTAACTGGAGTTAAACACATCACAAACATATTTAATTAAGGTGACTTTATTGTTTTGTTTGCTTTGATTGTTTGCTATTTTAATGTATTTTAAATTTATTTATTTATGGTATATGATTTTATAGATGCATATTATAATAAATTAAAATGTTTTATATATTTATTTATTTGTGTGTTGCAATCTGGGTAGCTTCTTAAAGATCTGCTGGTGAAATTGTATGTTCTTCTTTTTAAATTTTTAAATTTAATCCTTTTTTTTTGCATAACCTGTAAGATTACCACAGAGTAATTCCTAATTAGGAGCATCTACTATCCCTATGTAGATCTTTTTGTATTTTACTTGTATATGTATGTGGTTCAAATGCAATTTTGGGATCTGGATTGTCAATAATATTGGGAAAAAACAGATTTTTTATATGTTAATTCATCATCATCATTATCATCATCATTCATTTATATAGCGCCAACATATTCCGTAGCACTTTACAATTGGGGATTATTAAGTAAAAACACAAATAAGCTCATAGTGCAGTGGTTACTCAACACCCCTAGATTGTGTATAATTCTAATATAATGTGGTAAATCATGTAAAGTTTATCTGTAATCCTCATGAAATGGTCCCAAGACAAAGTCCAGATCCAGAGGAAAAATAATGGATTCCTAGAAAAAGTAGAAAAAAGTTCTCTAATACTTTGATTTGTCAACCTTGGTTATATGGAAAAACTGGATGTTTTCCATGTCAATGGCGTAATGTTTGTAAACTTATGGATAAGAAAAAATATTTTTTTTACAAAAAAGAAAAGGAATATAAAATAAAAAGCTGCATCACTTGCAACTCCACTTTTATTATTTATATGGTTAAGTGTAGTTGCAGTTTAATATATATGGGGATAGCTAAAAGGATGCTATAGATTAGAATACAAGAACATCTACGCAACATAAAAACAACATTACATTTCATAGTCTCCCTAGAGATTTTAATGTTTTCCATAATAATAATAATGTACATTCATTTGTTTTTAAAAGGATAGAGCAGATACCTATTCATACTAGAGGTGGTAATAAGGAATTACAGCTTTCAAAAAGGGAATCTTTTTGGATTTATAAAATGGATTCTTTAGTCCCAACGGGATTGAATGAGAGTTTTGATATAACTTCTTTTTTTGTAAGTATGTAAATGATTTGATAGTGTTGTGTATGATATTATTATTTTTTTATTATGTATTATACTAGATTATTTTCTAGTTACATATTTATCTGTATTTGATACTTTGTGATAATTTTGGATAGAATATAAATTGGATTTTTTGGCCATTTTGATGAGATTATTTTCAAGACGCTGTTTGCCAGCGTTAGGTGCCGTTATCGTCGGTTTGTTTATTTCCTTACAGGATGGTCTTCAATTGTGTAATTATGTATACTACAAGTTAACCCGTGCATGATACTCATGCATTCTAGTCAAATCAAGCTACTTAAGGTGTTAAAAAGGTTCTTGTCATGCATTTGGGCCTAGCCCAGGCCTCCTCAGGGGAAGAGCGTTACTTCCCGACGCAAGCGCCCTTTTTTAACGTGGTTTCGTCCACATGTCACCACCTCATCATTTTTCTCTATCACCTCATCCTTCATCTTTATCACCACATCCTTCATCAAGCTACTTAAGGTGTTAAAAACTCCACACTGTCACCCCCCGGCAACCACCAACCACTCCCAACTGTCACTTCTCCTTCAAGAAATATATAGGTCAGTGTATAACTCTGCCCAGCAGGTGGCGCTGCAGCTTGGTTTTTTTTCCCCACACACGCCACTAGGCATTTATATAGTAGATAAAAGAATGCTCATTTGCAAATGGACCTTTTACCCCTGATGAAGTGCTGTGCACAAAACATGTAGGGTGTTCTTGTTGCATGTTTTATCATCCTGTACTGCTGCTCGGTCCAGACTTGTGACAGCGTCTTATGAGATTATGACACAGATAAGTCTGATTTTTATTCCACTTTTGTAAGTATTTTTAACCGTTGTTGAGAATAAAACACTTGGGAAACATACAATCTAGTGGAGAAACTACTGCACTATGAACACTCTCTGGCTGTATTTGTGCTTTTATTTCTAGATTGCTCCCTTGCTGCTGGGGGGTGTTGAGCTGGAGTAGCTGCTGTTAAAGAGACTTATCATCTTGGGGCACTGATATCAGAACTTTTTGCTTCATTAATTATTAAGTACCTAAATGTAATCCATTTGGGATTAATACTTTTTTCTACCCTAGAAGGCAAGTTCAATGATATGTGCTACTTAGTGGTGGGAGGAGTGTTTAGCAGGAAAATAATGCCCCCCATCAGCAAACCATGTGTAGTTGCCCAATGTAAGCATGACAATGATGTTATCCATACGTCAAGGCATTCCCAGTCACCAGATCACAACCCATTTGAGATATGGGATATGCTTGCCTTAGACATCATTTCCTATTACCATCAAACATGCTTGACTTGAGTGAGTTACTTGTGCAAGAATAAATTTGCATCTCTCCTGCACAATTGGTAGATGTAATTCCAAAGTGCATATAGGCTGTACTGTCCACACGTGGTGGCTCAATGCGTTAATTAGTAACTTTATGTTGGTTTGTACAAACTGTTTGCCCACTCATTTTATCTCTTGATTATCTCTACACCCATTTGTTAACATTTATGTGTACATCTTATTTAACATATTTCACAATTAAAAATATAAATTAAACTGATGGCATATTTGATGGTTTGAGAACAGATTTTAATTGGGAATATAAAACTTGTGCTAACTTATTAAAAAACATTTTTATATAGTGATTTAAGCTCAGGACTGATTTAAAAAAAAACCAAATATGTTCTTCCGTTGTTTAGCAATGGGTTTTGATTCGGATCCCACTGGTGGAGGGTGACGTCACTACCGTTGGTAATATGCTGGGACCCTCTCCTAATTAAGTTAGCCTTAGGGTATCAGATTATTAGGTCTTTTCCGTGTGTTCCAGCATTCCTGCCCATGTGCACTCTAGTTGACTTGAGGCTTCTGACCTTGGCATTCTCCTGGACTACTCTCTTGGATACCCCTTTGACTCCTGACCTCTCCTCGTGGTATTTTGACCTTTGGCTTGGCTCGACTCACCCTCCAGATTCTGCTTGGTACTGAATCTCCCGCTTGGTTCTGACCCGGATCGTCTGACCACTCTTTTCCTACTACTTTGCTGGCAGTCACTTATGCATCCCTTGCAATGTGTACACTGCACCTTCTCTTGGTTGGACTGAATTCTTCCTGACTGTTTACTGTGAATTGGGACTGTTGGGTAGCTGATGCAGGACACTGAGCTCAATGCAGGACAGCCAGGGTTAAATTCCCCCCTTATATGTACACAATGGACTGTATGGATAAATTACATTTACTATAGTGACCGGAATGTACATGTGCCTATGTCCACATGCAGCCAGCTGACAGGGGGCACAGCCACCACTGAGCAGGACTGGTTTAAGGCTGGACTGTGGAATCTAATCTCTTGTTCTCCCAACCAGACTTAGGCTGGGTACACACTACAGAAAATTTCTTCCTATGTGATATTGTTAACAGTTTTACCAACGACTGAAAGTCCAAATCAGCCTGCTGATTCCTGTCTACACACTATTGACATTTTACAAGATTTAACTTCAGATCTGTCATCTGTCATAACCATCGGCTGAGAAGATCGTAACTCTGCACACTCCATAGAGTTCTGCCTAAGCTGGTGGTTGTGAGCACATACACACTGCAGAATTGGAACGACACTGTTCAATCCTTGAACAAGATTTTTAGTCTGGTTTAAAAATCAAATCAAATGACACGATGTGCTTTGGGACGATAATCGTTTATCGTTGGAGCGTGCACACTGATCTGATATCTGGCCAAATGTTCATTTACCATATGATTGGCTCAATAATCAAGTGAAAAACCTGTAGTGTGTACCCAGCCTTAATTTCAAGGCTTTGATCACAGGGTCTAGAACGACCTCTGAGCAGAATTCAGACTTGTAACCAAAGGCACAGCAGGCTAACAGGCCCTACCAAATGCAATGATTCTTAAGGACTCATTAGAACCCTGCCAGAACTACTGCTGGACTTCTGGAGCTGCTGCTCTCTTCAGACCTGGGACCAGAAGCAGAGCAGTCCCACAACACCCCCATGACACTTAGACCTAACTGAGCTATTAGGTTAGCATTTCTTAACTTTTCCATAAACACTTTACAGTTATACTACTTTAGTGTCCCAAAATACAGTTAGTTTCCTCTATTTCGAGTGGAGATGGGATGGGCCCAGCCACATTAGTATAGAAAAAGTGTGATTCATTTAAAACAGAAGAATTAAAATCTATGCTACAAAGTAACAAATTATTTACATTTTGTATCAACCCCCAAGGCTATAAACTCAACCAAGTATTTACCTGGCAATTCGTTTGAACAGAGCAAAGAGAGTTTAAAATTGTTAGTGACTCCACACCTACTAGTGCCCGTGAGCAACATTTAGCCAAACACAGAGTACCTTTATTTTTTTAGAAGAATCCAGAGGTCCCCACCAAGAAATCTCAAAGGCTCCAAGAAAAACATGACGAAAAAAACTATCACTCCAAGGTTTATCCATCCACCAATAACAACCTCAAAAACACACATAGGTTAAGACACACCTATTATATTATCTGGAAGTTGAATCAATATGAAATTTTAATGTTGACATTACATCTTGAGGCATTTGAAAAAGTTGTCACAAACTAATTACGCAATCTAAAGACATTAAAAATTAAATATAGTTGTCCTATAGTTTAAAATAAAACAGACACATTTTTTTATTAAAAAGGCAGATGAAGGAGTGGACTGCAACATTGCTAAATGAAAGTTATTTTTTTTAAGAAGCCAATTTACAACTCATACTATAGTTTATCGTCACCCTCAGATCCCAGCTTTGATGTCTAGAAAGAACTATGTTCTTGCTGGAAGCAGCAGTGGAAGCAACTGGTGGTATTATCAAACAATAATTATGTGATTCCATGATTGTGATTATCCAAAAGCACCTGTTTTGTATCATCTTCCCAAACTCCACAGAAACTAAAGTGATCCTCTTGGGTAGATCCATTGTTTCTGCATTTGGTACATTCCTCCTCATCATCTTCATCAATTTATATAGAGATTCCGTAGCGCTTTACAATTGGGAACAAACAGTAATAAAACAATATTGGGTAATACATACAGTGAGGTAAGAGGGCCCTGCTCGCAAGCTTACAATCTAACATTATTTATGTGACATCACAGAATTTTTACTCAGCACCTGTCCTAGATTTTATGATATAAGATTAACTTCCCTACTCAGAGATTCAACATAATCAGAACATTTTAACATTTTTTTGTTAGTTTTTTTTTATGCACCTAGTTGAGTAGATAAGTCAATGGTTCCAGATGTTATACACACAACAATTTTAAAAGAAGTACATATTTCCAAGAGGACTAATAGTAGTGCTTTCAGCACCAATGATCAAACTTTCCAAGCAATCTGAATAAAGGTTGGCAAACTGACAAGAGTGTTGCAAATGGTGTAAACTCAGAAGAAGGACTAGTAAGCAGTGGATTCAGACGAAAGTAAAACAACTGCCGATTGAAAACATTTACAAATGCAGATAAGGCAAATTAAATGTAAATAAAATGCATATTAAACATGTATATAAATATATGTAGTTTATATGCATTGATATTTTAACATGCAAAAATACATTGAAAATGTCACTGTGGACAAAGGGAAAAAATAACCTGTCCAGTGTTTCATGACGATTGATGCAATACCAAACATACAGTGGTTATCTTGTGACTAACAATTACAGTAGTCCAATTTTCATACATTATGAACCCCTGGCAGGGACAGGTGGATCTGCTACTGCCACCGACAGATCTCTAAGAATGACTCACCTTGTCATTTAGGGCCAGGCAGGATATACCTGTTGTTCTTGATGTACAGTTCACCACATGATCTGCCAGCAGTAGGCGATACATGCTGAGAAATGCTATTCAACAACAGCTGGAAATCCACAGGTTACCACTTTTTAAATGTAGAGAATTTGCAACATTGCGGTGGCCTGATGACTGCGATTGTGAGCACCTGTTTGATAAAAACCCATTTTTGCACAGAAAAATAAAACACTTTCAAGATGAGTCAAGTGAATTTCTCTTCCACCATCTAGTATTATAGAAGAAATGTATAGGGTGTTTTAATTTTGACATATTATTTGCCATTCGTGTATGCAAAAAAAAACCTCAGCGTGATCAATTTAATTGCTGATTCCCCTGGGATTGTATGGAAGTATTAAGTTTTCTGTGACTATTTAGCACAGGCTTGCCTTACAATATTTTTAGAAAGCAAAATCCTAATTGAATAGTTTATTGAATTACCATGATAATAACTCGGAGAGATGCAAGCCACAAAACTGCTGTGTTCTTAGGCTGATGTCAGTAGGAGGTACCCACAAATCAGTCTATTATGGAAAGCAGCATGGTATGATATTATATCTGGTTATCACATTTTCAGTTATTTTATATTAGAGACTCTACAAAGTACTTTATGCATATCAGCTTTTCCCAGGCTCTAAGGGATACAAATCCACATGCTCGGAGGCAGTCGTTTTGGAAATAAACTGAAATATGTGCTTTGCACTACTAATGCTATTTGCCCCTTTCATGTTTTGCTAAATGGCTTCACTAGGGTTATGCTGTATCCTAGTTTAACTCATTTCATAAAATCCACTCTTTCAAACCTGCAGCTTGGTAAATTCACCCCTTGGTATTACCTATGCTTGGCTATTTGCCCTGAGGGCATTAGCTCACTTCTAATTTAAAACAATTGCAAGTACAAGTTGCTCTTTATACTTAATTTGTCATCTATATTTAAAACAAGTTATACTCCAACTGAAATGCAGCAATCTTAAATGTTGAACAAAAGAGAAGCATTTACTAAGACATAAACCTCTTTTTGTGCTCTGGCTTGGTAATAGATATACATTCAGATTTTTATGCTTCAAGAGAGTTAGCTGATAATAGTTGAGTTAGAGCCACTAAATGCCTAATGGACTTGTTAATTGGTTAATTAACCAGCACACTATGCTATTTCATTATTTATTATGATCTGATTAAGGAGACTAAATAATAATAAAGTAACATGTTTTGCTTTCATATATCAATTAGAAAACTGCTACTATGTTTATATAAATAAGACCATGGTTTAGCAGGTATAGACTGTTGACAATGGAAAAGCAAAATGTTGTTCTTTCTGATGGACTTAGCTGGGCAGTTCAGTACCTCTGCTGAATGTGGGCTAGTCACAGTAATACAATTTGTAATGTGCCCAAATGGAAAAAAATGTTGTGCAATGAGAAATTTATCTAAGCTACAGATTAAGGGGTGTGTTCATCTTTTAATGAATGGATGTTGAAGTCTATTTTTCACCTGCATACAAACTTGACCTCTAAGCATCGTCAGAGGTGGCAGATAGGGGCGGCAGAAACATTTTGAATGGAACCTCTGCATCATCCAGACAAACTTTATACAGGAAAGTGTAGATATAAGCACATAAATACCAGTGTAATAAAAACATACAACCGTGACTTAATTAATACACAGATTGGAGAAAAAGGTAACATTTTTACATTTCCCATAATGCATATTCTCATCTTTAAATGGAGCTTCTGCAAATGCAAAGCATTTGCAGTCTTTAATATACATGTGTATCTTAAGCTGCTAAATACATTTTTCAGCACTTTGGAGTGGAGGAGCACTCCCCAGCCACCAATCCATAGGTGTTTAATTAGAGCAATATATAGCCAGGTTACCACCAGAATTACTAGCAGTATGTAGACACATGCCAGTGTAGTGTGAGAGGTAAGGTTCCTGTTACAGAAAAAGTCTGTTAAAATGGGTACACATCAATGCAGTCTTATTTTAGATGTAATATTTCAAGCAATTTCACCAGTGGTGGAAATCCCGGTGAGCATGTAGATTCATGCGTACATACCTATACAAATTACCTTCAGATCTATGATCTTCATCTCTCATAACCATCTGCTGAAAGGATAGTGATTCCTTACACACTTAACAGATATACAGAGTAACTATCGGCAGAATTGTTGGACAGACGGCCGTGAGTACATACACATTTCCACATTTTGCCTGGCATCGTTCCATCGTTGATTGTGATTTTTAGGTAGTTTAGACAACCAAATCAACAGATGTGAAATGTTTTGTTACTATAAAACATGGTCATGTGAGCCTACACATTGACCAAGTGGTTGTGAATTGTGTGACCTGAATAATAATTGCATTAGTGTGTACCCAGCTATAGTGTAGGTACCAGTCTGATTGAGGTTCCATTGTGGCTGTAAATGGGCATCCACAATGTGACCAAAAACTACTCTGACAATCACATTTTAATTCTAGAAAATGTATTAAATAGATGTTTGTAGCGTTTGCTCTACACATGTCTATTATTATATTTAGTATTTTATACAGGCAGTGACAACAATGTAGTATCTTTCCCAAGATTTTATAAATTAGGATGCTCGGGTGCATTCTCATAAGTGGGAAGTGGGCGTGCACATGTGTATTGCAAAGTCTTCAAACAGGCACATTTCTGCAAAATAAATGCAATGCACATCATATATTGAGGTTGGTCCTAAGTGTGCACTACATCTTGAGAAGTAGCCAAGATGATCCTGGCACGCTGCACTGGGAATGGCACCAAGACCATAGAACCAAAAACTATAATCCTATTATTTGTGATAATAATACTTAATTTCAAATTTCAGATAAAGGCTAACTAATCAGTCATACATCATTGTGGGTGAAGAGCAATCATCTGACATTATAACTATTTTTTACTGCATTACTGAAAAATGTCCGTGTATCAAAACATTAAGAACGCCAGATGCACCAGCCCTTAATGAGGAACAGCTGTCAAAACGGAAGTTTCCAAATATAATTTGTAAAATGCCACACAAGTGTTTCCCAGGAAGGTTTATTTATAAACCTTTCTTATAACCTGTTAGGCTTCTAAGGGATTTTTAGTTTGTGGAGACATTAAAGACTATGGAGGAATCTGGCTGACTCTAATTCAAACAGTGTGATCTGAGCTGTCATGTAGTTTTGTCACAGGTACTAATGATAGCATTATAGCATATTTAGCATATTTCTAAAGCCATTAGTACACTTTTCACTCTAAGGGGTATATTTACTAAACTACGGGTTTGAACAAGTGGAGATGTTGCCTATAGCAACCAATCAGATTATAGCTTTCCTTCATTTCGTGCATTCTACAAAATGACAGCTAGAAACTTGTTGCGATAGGCAACATCTACACTCTTTCAAACCCGCAGTTTAGTAAATATAACCCAAAGTATCTTTGTTAGTCTGCAAAATCTGGTTACAGTATTCATATTTCATTATAGACAATTATCTGAACAAATATACTTCTGAGTACACAGAAGATACATTTTCGAAACTATTCCATGTAATAGGTGCCTCATTCCGCATTTGGGCCAGGCATCTTTCATGTTTTTCTGGCAGAGTTTAGCCGCAAGGAATTTGCTACACCTTATGTTTCTTCTTGAAATCACCTCCAAAATTTGCCCCACCAGGACTTCTACTTTATTGCACCCCAGAGAACAAAATAAGTGGCACCATTCCTACTTTAGCTCAATTTATAGACTATAAATTCTACAAAATATATAAAATAACAAATACAGTGCGGAAACCTCTGTGAAAGAAGCTGGTTTGCTGTAAAATTCATCCGCATGAAATTCATCTGCAACCTCATTCATCTCTACTTCTGCACTATCTTAAACTGGGGTTTTGCTCCTGCACCAAATTTGACATATGTAGTATTGTAACACTAAAAACGTATAGCTCTGATGTGCAGGAAGTAGCAACAATGGGCCTGAGTCATTCAGGAAAGTAGGGCAAAAAAAAGGAGTAAATGTTCTCCAGGACAAACCATTTTACAATGCAAGGGATGCAAAATAGTTTATTAGTTTGCAATTAAGTTAAATACTGGCTGTTTTTTTATATAGCACACAAATATTTGATAATTTTATTTTTACACTGAAATTTAACGTTAATCTAGGACATGCCCGACCCCAACTATAAATCTGTCCCCACATTTTAAATTTACCTCCCCCCGCAATGCAGCATGGTTTTGCCCAGGTGCAAAGTTACTTCTATTTTTATGCTTTGCTCTCCTAAATGACTCAGGCCCAATGTGGCAATGTATCACTGATGGCCAACTGATGGGCTGGGAGATCATTCAAGATGCTGCTGCACAGCTACAGGTGAGCTTAACTCCTTATGCGTTGCTGTGTAAGTGACTGCAGCAAGCTGGATCACACTGCCTCCATTCACAGAGATGCATTCTAAGGTGATATGCAGGGTTTGTTAACATTAATCAAGCAAACCAGATTTGTAACTAACAACTGTAGCAGATGTAAGCCCCCAACTGGGCAGCTGTCCTAATATTGTTTCACCTCATCACCAAGTGACCCAAATGCACTTACTACAGGCTTTGTTTTAACATCAGTTAACATAAGCAGGAGAAAGAGTGGAAGAAAATGTCAGATGTAGGATAGGTGGGACGCGTGGAGCAAATATTAGCATACATCCTCATATGAGCATTTTATTTTTATACTTACATTGCTGTAACTATGACTGCAATTGATATAATAACTTAATCAGTTATACAATGGTCATTTTATTATAAAGAACATTTCTGGGAAATCGGTGCAACCCTTCTGACCAGAATAGTCCCCTCTTTGTGGCCCTATTTCATTAGAGAGATGGGAACACAGGAGATATTATTGAAAGGTGCAGTAACATAAGAGACATGAGACAGAGATGACAGAACACATGGGAGGTGGGAGACACAGGGCAGATAGCTTTGTATTATTTAATATGTTTTATATTACACTATAGTGTTAAAAAGCATCTAAAATAAATTTCACACTATCAAAATCCCTAAAATCCCCAAAGCTTTTAAGCAGGACCCACTAATTTCCATACCAGGATTTCTAAATTCCCATTTTGACCACTGGTTAAGAGCATACCTCCCAACATTTAGAATCCTGGAAGTGGGACAAGATAAGCCCGACCCATATCCACCCACAGCTGGGCATATTTTTAAAACTCCACCCACTTTTGTATTAGCTCACACCCCTTTTACGGACTGTCTAAATAGGGACAGTTGTGGGGTATGTATGAGTATGACAAAAATAGAAAAAAGTAATGGATTGAGGAAAATAGATGGAATCTGGACATAAATTTGGGATTACTGGGTCCTATAGCAAAATATTTAAGGCCTAAAAGCTTATTATCTCAAATTGCCTATTGCCCCACATTGTACAACTCCCAAGCCATATTTGCTGGCTCCTCCTGTGGCTGCCCTTGTTTTCACTAGATAAACAGTGAACATGTGGATGGTCCAGGGAGGTCAATATGTGGGGGGGTGACCTTCAGGAATTTTTAAAATACATTGACAAAAACACACTTAACATCGAATTTATGGCTGAGACCAGTTCAACCCAAGTAGATTTTCCGGACTTAACAGTTTAGTAAATATACCCCTTGGTCTTAATTGTGTTGTCCACTTTCTCAGTGTCCTCCAAAACGGACACTAAGGAAATGGATAGTAACAAATTTTTATTGGTATCACGCAACTATCACGAAAAATGAATTCAAAATATTCCAACAGACAATTCAGAAGATGCCTTCAATACAAGGGAAAGGATCCCCAATCAACTCCAGAAATTACATTTATCACAAAATCTAATGGTAACACAAAAACCATAGTACCCACATTTTAAATTTACCTCCCCTTCCAATGCAACATGGTTTTGCCAAGGTGCAATTTACTCCTTTTTATGCTTTGCTCTCCTTAATGACTCAGGCCCATAGTGCCTCTAACCATTTTCTTATCAATCACAAATGCAACCCTAAAGACCTGAAAAGACCTGAAATTCATAGGGTTTCAACATGTAGAGAAATTCTGGAGAGGTGAAAAACATCTATTGCATTGATACAAAATGGATTTATAAAATGAGGACCCTGATCCCATATGGACTAAATATAGACTTTGACCTTGGGTCTTTTTTAGTTGTTTAAAAGCTGGCTAGTTAGTTGAGAATATTTTTTATTATTTAGAATGTTTAGATTCCCCAGTTCAAATATTTCACCTTATGTTATTTCTTTGTATTTTTCTATTTATTATTATTTTTGTTTTGTTTTTCTATTTATTTTTATTTCTATTTATATTTTAACAAATGAATTATCACATTGTTTATTTTAAATCATGTTTTAACATTTTTATCATTAAAATGTAATAAAGTATGATCTGTCCAATTAAAAGAAGGAGCCTCACTATTTAGAGCCTCACACTCTGCATTTATCATTGATTGATTATCTATTTTTTTACATTGTTCTTATATATTTTTCTGATCATTTACTTTGTTAATGGTACCAGCAGTATTCAGATACTTATTTATTCTCTGTATTGTGCACTCTCACTTATTTCAATCAGGTCAATATGTGCAACTGACAGCTGCGTTTCTTCTTTGCTCTTCCACTTAGCCCAAAGGGCCTGTATTCTGCTGGGTCCACTTTACATGTGGGCACTTTAGCAGCCATTGACTGCTCTGTCTATAGTTCCACCACTGGGTAGAATATGTAGCTCCTGACTATTTTAAACCTTATGCAGGTATAATAACCAGCTTTGAACATATCACAACTTTGACAGAGACTTGTTAATACTGCAGTCTTAAAAGGAAATGGTCCCTATTTCATTTAAATGTATCTATCACAATTGATAAGCTAATTTTCAAATATTTCTGGTGCCTCGCGATTGAACAGTTTCCTTCTCTGATACATTGCAACAAAGAAAGAAGGGTAAGCTCAGACTAGTGTCTTTGTACAATTCACATGATAACAAATACATAGGTAATTAAATAACAACTGTAATGTACACCTATTTTTTCCACTGGAAGGTAGCCGAAAGAAAAAATAACTGAGTTGTGGAGTCATTGGAACCAATAAACTATTTATATTCATTTACTAGCATTAAAAAAAAAAGCATGATTTTTTGACACAGTAGGTAAGGATGCCAAAGAGGGGTAGTTATATTATATGTATTATGAGTTACACAAATCTTATAATTACATTGAATAGATGTGCCCTGAACAAAGATAGTGGTAGATAACAATAATCATCATCAACTTCTTTACCTTACAGAGGTGTTTATATGGACCAAGGACGGAGATAATAATAATGACTGCTATGGCTCGTTTATTGTTAAAATTATTATTATTTTTTTTAAAGTTCATGCCCAACCCCCAAAATCCATAACAAGCACCAGCAATACACAGCCTTAGCTGGTTCCCACTAAGAAAGGAAGACAACAAGCAATGGGTCCCTAAATTGGAACTAGCACAGGTTAGACAGGCTGGGCAGGTCACACTATACAAGGGTTCCAATATCATATTGTGAAGCAGCCCAGGCAGCACAGGGCTGGAACCTAAATTGGACGATGCAAAAATCCAAAAATTCCTCCAATTTTGCAGACGCCCCAATATTTTGGGACTAGGGTTACAAAGACCCCTCCTTATTAAACTAATATATAATAAATAGCAGTTAATAAAGCACACTTGTATCTTAATAATCCATAATTCAATTGGTAATAATATATATATATATATATATATATATATATATATATATATATATATAGACACACACACATATACACACACTATGTGGCCAAAAGCATTCAGATGCTTTACACCAACAAGAACTGTAATGACATTGTATACAAATACTTATACTTTATATATACACGACAGAGTGACAGTTCTGCTCTCTACACCCTCTTCTGATTTAGCAGGAGGTGTTAGACAATGTTAACTGTGTGGGAACTTGCTGGCACAGCTGACCAACCAATGATGGAGCATGGTTTACAAGGGAAATAGTGCTTACTATATGAGCTTTACAATCAAGCCCTCCACAGCATGGGGAAATGATGAAACAAGTGATGGGTGTCATGCCTGAGGATCTGTCTGTACCCAGGCTGGCTTGTGTCTCTGGAGCAAAACAGGTGACTATGTGCAAAAAGGTGGGTGGCTTGATTAGATTCATTTGCATGGATGAGAAAGGACTGGTACAGATAGTGGTTGCTGTGAGTTCAGTAGACTAGAGAATATGAATGGCACTGGAGGCTGGCAGGTAGTAAAGAATAGCAAGATGACATTGTATTCAAATACTTATACTTTAAATATACCGCAGGTAATCAGACTGGAACCGGAATGCTGGACCGGACTGGAAGCAGGTCGCTGGACCAGTCCAGAGAAGGCAGGGGAGGGCTGGCAAAGTTTAGCCTGGGGGGCAAGACTCGACTCAGGAGCCTATTAGGAATATTTTAAAAGAAAAAATTAAGGTGGCCCAGTGACTCAGCCAAAGGTAACACACTAGGGGATGGGCCTGGGGGGCAGATGCCCCCCGTTTCCCATCGCAGCCTGTCCCTGAGAAAAGGACTGCTGGACCTGACCAGACTCAGATTGCTGGAACAGACCAGAAGCGGATTGCTGAACCAGACTGGGACCGGATTGCAGATAGCACTGTCTAAACAGGAGTATCTGAGAAGATTGCAGACTGCTGGGAACCAGGTTGAGGTTTGATTAATCAAAGTTGCACTGACAATGTGTAAGGGCTCAAGGAAGCCTTTCATACTAACTGTCAACACCTGATTGAAGGCTGCGGTCAGCTGAGCTGAAGCAGCACTCTGACTGGCTGAGAGGGATCAGGTGACTGGATCCAAGATGGCGGCGCCAGGAACTGGTTTTGGAGGGAAACCTTGAGGGAAGACTACTATCTCCTGGCTGGAAGCTGCAGTCAGTTGAACTGAATCAGTACACTGACTGGCTGAGGGAGAGCAGGTGACTGAATCCAAGAAAGAAACGCCCTTGTACTGATTTTGGAGGGATCTCTGAAGTGGAGACAGACTGACCAGCATCCTGCAGAGAGATCTGAGACCAGCAGAGCCTTCGGACCGCAGGAACAGCTTGGAAAGACAGCGAAGGGATAAGTAACAGGACCTGAGAGCCTTGTGCTTGACAATCAGTGTTTTGAGCATTAGCAGTTCTTTAAATTAATTTAACCTCTCCTGTCTAATAAATTCATTTTTTGGGTTCTCACCTCAATATATTCCAGGGGATTTATGCTGAGTGCTTAATTAGGTAGAGAATTGAAGTGAAAAATAAAATGTAAAGGATCGCTATGAAAGGGAAGCAAGTATATGTAAGTAAACAAAATAAAAGGGGCCTCCACCCCTCCTGTAAATTTAAGAAAAAAACAAAACACCAGGCAGTTATCATGTACCTGCTTATCAGACCACTGTGAATCCACAGACACCAGTCAGATAGACTGGAGACACAGACCAGAAGAAACAGCTGATTGTGAGACTTCTAGTGCACCAAGCCACATCCTGATACGTTTTGGCACATTTGTCAGAGACAGAAGACTGGTCTTTCTTGAAGTAGTAGTGGTTCTTGTGTCTGTATTCCTGATATTTTGATGTTTAATCAAATACTGGGAAGTAGAGATGCTCAGACTCGGTTCCCCGAGAACTGAACACACCTGAACTTAGCAGACCCGAGTACCGAGCCGAGCCAGCTCGGTAATTTCGCGCGCCCTTGGAATTGAGAGTTTTGGAACTCGAGAGTTTTGGATTATGTAAGTACGACCCTCCACAGCGATCCATCACCATTTCACAGAGGGGTAGCATGGTACATGGCAGTCTCTAGTTCAATAGGGCAGCGTCATAGTTAGAAAAGAAAGAGGAGGTTTGTGCAATATTCTTCAAAGTCTCCAGTGACATTCAGGAGAGTTCCATTGCTCCATTGCTAATTGTCATTGCTGAAATAGAAATAATAGGGCTGCCAGTCTTGGTCTAAATCTGCAGTCACATTGTACCATGTTATCTATCTAGCACAACAGCAGTACAGCTCCATTGCTAATTGTCATTGCTGAAATAGAAATAATAGGGCTGGCAGTCTTGGTCTAAATTTGCAGTCACATTGTATGGTGTTATATAGCTCACACACCAACAGGACAGCTCCATTGCTAATTGTCATTGCTGAAATAGACATAGGGTTGGCAGTGTTCTTCAATATCTGCATTTACATTGTACTGTGCCATAGCTCACTCAGAAATAGGAGAGGTGGCAGTGTTTAGTGCTGAAATCAGAAATCCAAATAATAGGACTGGCAATGTTATTAAAAGTATCCAGTCACATTTTACTGTGCCATAGCTCATACAGAAACAGGAGGGGTGGCAATGTCCTTGTCACTCTCCAGTCTTCAGTCACTATGTTCTTGTCACTTTCCAGTCTGAGTCATGATGATACTATTCCCTCTACCTCATGTGCTAAAGCCATTGTTCAAGTGCATAGTGGTTTTAAGTCAGGGAAATAAAAATGTAAATAAAAAGCTTGTACCTTTTTAAAGAAAAAAACACCTCTCTAATAAAGGTAAAAGTTTACTGTAGAAAAACATAAAATTGCCAATATGCCATTCTACCCAACATATTACGAAGCATACCAGAATCAGCTACCTTCTCTCAGCTATATCTCAGCACCTGTAATCTACACAGTCATAATATTCAAGCTCATCAATGTGTACATCATCCTCCAACAATACTAATTCATCCCTCGCTGGAATCCACCCTCACAGAAGTCTGTGTACTTTGATGTAATTTCCGGTAATGGCCTTCCTCATATAATTTTTGTAGTTCATTATACGGAAGAGCTGTCACGATTTTTGGGCAATTCTTTTAGACCAAACCAAATGTCAAAATGTTGTGCAGACCCATCTGCATCACCACTGGGTGTCTTGGGAAAGCTAAGGTTTTTTCTAGCAGCAATTTCAAGAGAAACTGAAGGAGGAAAATATATTTACACCCTGAACAAGCCCAATCTCGTCTGATCTTGGAAGCTAAGCAGGGCCGGGCCTGGTTAGTACTTGAATACAAACCTTCTGGTAGAGGTGAGGAATAGCTTTTCTAGTAAAATGATGTTGTGATGGAATTTGGTAACGGGGACAGAAGACCTCAAGTAACTGTTTAAAACCAGCAGCATTAATAGTGGATATTGGACGCAGATTTAATACTAGCATAGTCGCCATGGCGTCTGTGATCCGCTTTGCAACTGGGTGACAGCTTTCATACTGGCTTCCTCTTGCAAAGGAGTGTTTAACAGTCAATTGTTGTAAACTAGTAGTCTTCTTCTGCTTCTGGGTTGAAGATCCACCCCCAGCAGCAGAAGCAACAGCAGTGGGCCTAACGCTCAAGGATTCTTCTGAGGAGTCCTGGATAGGGGAGGAGTCATCTCACCTTAGAAACTTGGATGTAGAACTAACTCTGATCACTTGTGAGGATATTGATGATGAAAGTGTTGGGGGTGTAGATTGCAGGTGCTGGAATGTAGCTGAGAGAAGGGAGGTAGCTGATGATGGACTGCTTGTTGTTATTTTTTAGCATAAGTTTCTGATTTTCACAAAAGCTTTCCATGAACTCGCTTCAAATGGCGCAATATGCCTGAGGTTTCCTAGATGGTTAAGGTCCCTACCTCTACTGACTGCAGCTTTACAATGCTACAAATGGCTAGACAACTGTTGTCAGGATTTGTGTAAAAATAATTCCACACATAAGAGGTGGATTTTTTGGTCTTATGCCCAGGCATGACTATGGCCTACCTCTTATCACTGACAAGAACTGCTTCCAGTGGTGCATGACTTGTTCATTAACAGCACTGTTTGCCTTAAGCCCATCATTAGCTTGTTTTGTGGGGGCCCAAACAAACCAAGCACTTTAGCCACAAAAGTGGCACTGCTTGTCGCTGGAGTGCTTGCTTTGTTAAACTGTACATGTTCTTTTCAATATCTTACATAAGGGTGGGTGGGAGGGCCCAAGGACAATTCCCTCTTGCACCACTTTTCTTTTCTGTCACTGCTGTGTGGCAATGTTTCCTAGATGTGCTATGAACTGTCGTGTGTTTGTGTTATTGCTCTGTCGCTTAGCATCCAGCCAGGTCGCTGCAGTATTTGTTTGAAAGTGTATGAAAATAATATTGTGACCTGTGAGTGGTCAAAATTGACTGTAAATGACTTTAAATTATTGAGGTTAATAGTAATGTGGGGGGAAACAATAGCAAAATTATGTGATTTTAGCTAAAAAAATAAGAATTTTAGAAAAAAATAGTGATCCAAAACCAAAGCCAAAACCAAAACACGCAAGGGTGGTTTTGCCAAAACCAAAATACATAGTTAATTCAAATCCAAAACCAAAACCAAATCCAGAACACGGGGGTCAGTGAACATCTCTACTTGGAACATTATTTACTGATGGTTTGAAAACAGTGAGTGAAGCACACGTTGGGCCTGAGTCATTAAGGAGAGCAAATCATAAAAAAGGAGTAACATTTGCACCTGGGCAAAACCATGTTGCATTGGAGGGAGAGGTAAATTTAAAATGTGGGGACAGAATTATAGTTGGGGTAGGACATGTCCTAGATCAACTTTAAATTTCAGTGTAATATCAAAGCTATCAAGTATTTGTGTGCTAGATGAAAAAACAGCCAGTATTTAACTTATGTGCAAAATAATAAACTAATTTGCACCCCTTTCATTGTAACATGGTTTGTCCCAGAGAACATTTACTCCTTTTTTGCCTTAATGACTCAGGCCCTATATATCTAATTTCACTAAGTTATATATAATTATCTGTTTACTACACAGAAGCTGACAGATATACATTAGATTAACAGATGGTACTCTCTTGAATACTTTTTATCATCTTAACGTCTAGGTGTCACATCCACTTTAACTCATGGATGACATCTTTTCCTAGTCAATAGGGATATAATACCAAAACAATTGTTTTTAAAATATCATTTGAGTAACTAATCTAAAATTAATTAAATAGGATAATGTCTTGGAAAAGACAGGAGTATACCTTTATTTCTCAAAGGACATAAAAAAGGTTTCAAACTATATTTTAATTCTACACATTATTTGAATATCCTGACTTATATAACGTCAGCACTTTTAGTGAATTAAGCCACATTCCAAATGCAAAATACAGCACACACTGAGGACGTTGATCCTGGCACAGCGATATGTGTGCTATTCACATGGGTGGTAGTGTAATCTGAGGATGAGACCGAAACACTGAATATTCATGCATACTTTATGTAGCTAAGTGAGTTAAACACAATTTTTTTGGGCAGATGTGGCTTTGTTTTGCTAGCATATGGAAATAAATATCTTTACATCATAAGCACATTATCTATTAAAAATCAGGGGAAAAAAATAACAAAAAACATAATGGCAATAACTGAAAGTTAGCACAAAATGTATCACCAACCACAGGACCCAATGCAGAGAGAGGTGAGACCCTACTTGAAACCAGACCCCAATAAGTAGACACTATTAAAGGATTGGCTTTTATTGACAGACGCTAAGAGAGAGCATAGGATACAGAGAGTCGGAGGTATTCACAGGGAATTTGGGAAAGGGAAATAGTAAGAAATTTATAAATGAATTACTCTAGATAATTCAACAAATTACAATATAATTTATTCTAATAGTTTAGCATTCATTATATAAATTATCCTTAAAAGTATTCTAGAGTGTTGTTTCTTATATATATTGTCAATTTAACTAAACAAAACAATTAGATTGATAATTCATACTGTACATTTCTTATTAAGTAATTGTAAGCAGTCCTTCTTTAAACTGACAGTCTGCTACTTTAGTGTACTTTTGCAGTCCAAGACCAATCTGCTTTAGGCAGAGTTTTATAATGCCTTCTAACACACTGGAAAGATCAGGGATGATGTTTCCTGCTGCTAAGTTCAGCTTTTTGTTTGTGTCTCTGTGGTTAGTGTTCCTTTTTATTCTTTGTTACTAGTCTGAGCAGCGACCAAGTCCAATGTCCTCCTGCTTTCTCAGGTCCACAAAATATCAAGGCCCACGGAGACCAGGGACAGACCTAGACTTTTTTTTTGGAGGGGGGGTGATGTTGCATAGCCAGACCCCTCGTTAATTCTGATTCGTTGGTCTGGGTGGCCTAGCCCCTTTTCCCGATTATCTGACCTCTCCACTGCAATTTAATGGGATTAAGATTACTGCTAAGGGTGAGGCGATAGCCCCGATCGCCCCCTCAGGATCCACCAGTGACGGAGACTTGGGGATCCAATCACTAGCACGATCCTAGACCAATCCAACCGGAGCAATGACGCTAGTCAGTACTGTCTTAAAGTAAGAGACAGAAAGCATGGTACGCATGGTCTTTATATTTACCCAGAGCTCGTCTTCAACCCTATCATAAATTAAAATAAGCACTTGAAAACTGCACCAATTTTTGAGTGGAGGTTCGACTAGGGGTGCCAATTTCACATAGCGGACAGGCTGCACTGAGCCTAACATTTAGGATCTGATTGACTGGGCCAATGGGCAAAGTCCCTATGAACGCGTGCAGCTCATTTCTCCCAGAGTTCTGAGGGGACAGATCTCTCCCACACTTTCAAAAAGTGACTATTACATGATACTGGTTAGCGGCACAAAATAGCCCAGAAAGCAGTAAGTTATCTGAAATTGGAATTCAAGCAGAATCAATACATCTACTACATTTATAATGATGTACCCCTGGGAACCATCTTGCATCATTTAAGAACATGAAATACCACTTATCAAAATACATGCAACCACTCTGTTACTGATGCAGAAACTTTGATCTCTCCACAGCTTGCAGTAGTTAATGTACAGTAGGTGAGTTTCTAGTGAAGTCACTTATCTGCTCCAAGCTGACTTGTTAGGGATTCCCTAGTAGTTACTATACTCTTTTTCGGATGTCAGTCTCTGGAGTATCCAGGCCTGAAACATGGGTTATTCTATTTACATGCTGGGGAGGTCCCAGGTAAGGCTCCCTCTTTAAGTGAGCTGGCTGCTGTCAGCTTCTCTTTCACTTTCTTTACACTACTTTGTGTTTATCTTTATCATTTGGGTACTTTTCACTCTACACCTCTTTGATTTTGTCCTCACCCTCTAACTCTAAATCTTAGTCTAAGCTATTCACCTATTAGCTCACTTTCTGAGTAAAATGTGCCATGACATAAACATTTTCTCACCTTTATCTCCTATACCTCTCTCATCTACTGGATTATGGACCCTGTAGTCTCCCTTGATTTTATTAACCATGTAGTATATACTCTCTGTCTTTAACTCCCTCTCTTTCTCCATTTACTTTCTTGTCACTTTCTGTCTTAACTCCTGCTCTCTTCTCACTTTCACAACTGCTTCTTTTCCCTCTCACTCTATTAATCTGCGTCCACTCACTTCTTCTCAACTTGGTACAACTAAACCCGTCATGCGATGCCAAGTGCACTACAACATTGATATTTTCGTTCTCCCAAGCGACTGTGTTAGGGTCATTGATGTGTACACTTGGCATCGCATGATGGGTTAAGTTGTACCAAGTTGAGAACAAGTGAGTGGACGCAGATTATAGAATTCATCCACGGCCACCAAAAATCTCTAGCGGGAGTTTTGTGCTGCGAAGCGTTGAGGATTCCGTTTCCAAATGGGCGATAAACAAATGTATGAGAAGGCCATTGTAACCAGAGTACAAAGCAAGGACCTATAGGGTCGTTGAAGTATATTACGAGTGTAAAATATGGCGTGTACACAACAGCGTACAGATATTCCTCATTTAACCTAGTTCCGTTCCTACGACTAGGTCGTTAAGCGAATTGGTCGCTAAGTGAGTACAGTACTGTAATATTTACCTACATGTATTGTAATCATTTTTATTGATTCTGAATAAAGAAATGGATTAAAGAAAACTGTATTTTGATACGTTTGCTTTACTTTGGATAACTTTGCATAACAGAGAATAAACATGTGTACAGTAAAGCTGTACAAACAGCAACAATTATAACAAAGAGGGCCCATGGAGATCATGGCAAGGATATCTAAGGATCTGTAGATGTATGAGTGGAGGTCCTAGGTGTAGGTTTCGGGAAGTATTCTGTTAGTGTGGTTTGTTTTGTAATTTTTTTTTTTCTTCATAAATTTCACGATAGCAAATGGAGAGAGTTAACCAAGACTTAGAGACTTTTCTTAGGATGTTTTCATCTGCTAACCAAGAAGATTGGGTCGATATGTTACCATGGGCTGAATTCGTGCATAACAATGCTTTTCATGAATCAACTTCTGCAACTCCTTTTTCTATTGTTTATGGTATACATCCTCAAATTCCTGAGTTTTCGGCTTTACCCTCTACCCAGGTTCCAGCTGTTAATTCATTGAGACAGGACTTTCTTTCCACATGGGCACAAGTTCAAAGAGCATTAAAGAAATCTTCTTCTCGCTACAAATTATTTGCAGATAAGAAACGTAGAGCTGTGCCTCCTTTGAGAGATGGTGACAAAGTTTGGCTGTCGACTAGGAATATTCGTCTCAAGGTTCCCTGTATGAAGTTTGCTCCTCGCTATACTGGTCTTTATAAGATCTCTCAAGTTATTTCTCCAGTGTGTTTTAAACTTCAGCTTCATTCAGCTCTTCGGATTACCAACACCTTCCATATCTCTCTTTTGAAACCTCTGGTCATAAATCGGTTCTCTTCTCCTATTACCTCTCATGTTCAGCCTGAAATACAGCAACCTGAAGAGTTCTAAATTAAGCAGTTATTGGATTCCAAGTAGTTTAGAGGGTTATTGAAATACTTAGTTGACTGGAAAGGTTTTGGTCCTGAGGAGAGATCTTGGGTAAGAGCATCTGATGTTAATACACCTCTTCTATTGAAAAGATTTCATGCCAAATTTCCTGAGAAGCCTAGTCCTAGGTCTTTGGTGACCACCTTTAAAGGGGGGGTACTGTCACACTCTGTTCTCCGGGTGTCTCTACCCGAGCCTCTAAACATTGACTGTCACTTTAAATCTCTATTAGTTCACCTGTGTGTGGTCAGTTCTGCTATTGGTCAGCCTTTCTTTATAATGTCCCTCCTTTCACCTGTGCATTGCTGGTTCTTCAAGTCATATCTGACCTTATTTTGATGCCTCCTTCATGTTCCACTTCCCTCTGGTAATTGTGCTTCTATGCTGCTGGGTGTCTGGATTATGCTGATTTCTACACATTGGTTTGCTTACCTGTGGTAATTGCTGTGATCAGCATCCACTGCCTACTCGGCCTGTACTACTGACTACTACTGCCGTGTTCCACATCTCTGTGGTAAGCTGTACTTCATCACTGCTGTGTTTGGACTATGCTGACCTCTATGCATCTGTTCCGCTACTTGTGGTAATCGCTGTGATCAACATCTACTGCCCATTCGGCCTATACCGCTGATTACTACTGTTTTATTTTACATCTTCGGGCAATCAGTGTGATCAACTTCCATTGTCTATGCTGCTGGGTGTCTGGATTATGCTGATCTCTACACATTGGTTTGCTTACCTGTGGTAATTGCTGTGATCAACATCCACTGCCTACTTGGCCTGCACTACTGAGTTCTTCTGTTGGGTTCCACATCCCCGTGGCAAGCTGTACGGCTTCGCTGCTGTGTGTCTGGACTCTGCTGATCTCAACATACCTGTTTCGCTACTTGTGGTAATCGCTGTGATCAACATCTACTGCCCATTCGGCCTATACCGCTGATTACTACTGTTTTATTTTACATCTTCGGGCAATCATTGTGATCAACTTCCATTGTCCACCTGGTCCACACCTTTGATTGCTGCTGCTGTGTTCTACATCTTCGTGGTAACTGTGCCTCATCGTTGCTTGTATCTGGACTTTGCTAATTGTTGTACACCAGTCCCATTACAGTGATAATCATTACGTAATGCCCGCTATTCATCTCATCTGCACTGTTGATTGCTGTTGTTCCGTTCCACATCTGTGGTAAGCATCGTTGCTGTGTGTTTCTGAACTTTACTGTTCTCCATGCATCAGTTCCACTAGCTAACTCCTATTGAGACAGCAGGATCTCACTCATCTTTTCATGAGCTAACCTGACATAATGGACTATATTTAGTTGGGCATTTGAGGGTGGACAAGGCACCCAAGAGGTGGTGGACTACAACTGTGCATGTAAGTGGCCCAGTTTCATTGTTGTCTCATGTTATGCCACAGGACAGCATAAAGCCCCAACCCAGCTTGGTGGAATGATATGCCCACAACTGTGTACTGTTGTCTACCCTACCACCAAACCTGGTGAGGCTGTAGCAAACCAGCTCAGTGGCTTAGACCAGAGCTTTGGACTTGGGGGAGAAAGGTTTGCTTAGGTTAAGTTGATCCACTGGGGAATAAGGTCTAAAAAAGTGGGGGAAGTATGTGAAAAAAAAGTTTGATATAAACTTAACCAGCCTGTCCCTTGTTTCTCCCAAAATGTGGAGCATAACAACATTTATATATTCCTGTTAATGTTCCCCAGCTCACTATAGTGCAAATGCTGTGTCTGAATACATGTGGGTAAGGGGACATTGTAGCCACGCATATATAGAAAACTTTTTAATTCCATGTTACCCATTGTAAAAAAGTTTGTTTTACTGCAGCAATGCTGTCATGCATTGTTCCCAAATTGAAGCCAGGTTGGTTATGGGTAAGGATTGGGTGGGGTCTAGATCCAGGATACAGAAGGTGAGGGTGTGGTAGCTGCATTAATCCCCCCCCCCCCCACACACACACACATACACCTTTCTCTACAGGAAATTCTGGTCAGCTGTAAGCTAGTTCTTTCTGAAAAAGCTTGTAATGGATTCATTTCAGGAGGGACTGAGAGATACCCTAGATCTGGAGATGGGATGGACCAATTATTATCCATTGTTTTTCACAGGACTGGACCAGACATTGTGGCAAGTACACAATAAGGGACCCACAGTTGAAGTTCAATCCACTTCTATCACAGACATTACTTGCAAAGTGGTATAAATTGCTTCATCATCACTAGCAAAAATGGTGACCAATCTCCACATTTTTCACAACATTCCTCATTGAAACAATTGTCTTGAAAACTGGGACTACCCACCACGTCTGTGAAGTTAATATTGCTCACCAGAACCTGAGCCTATTCACTACTATGAAACGGAACATTCCCAGCAGCCACAGTTAGCACACAGCAGATTCAAAAATAATGCCACTGCTGGTGGCATCAACAAAAGGTGTTGGCACTCTTACTCCCTAACTTGCTTCTCTGCAGTCACTAGTCATGGGTGGGGTAGAAAAATTACACCTATTTAAAAAAGAATTATCTATAAATAGCAATAACATGCTGTATTTGCGGCCACAGTCCCCATGGCCGCAAATACTGCATGTCATTGCTTTTGATAGACAGTTCTGGCATTCTTAGCATGGGGCTGCTCTTGAAGTTTTACTTGCTCCTTCCCTGTTGTCATTTCCACTGCTAAACTATCCCTGGATAATAGCAGTAGATCCCAGTTATCAACAGACATTACTTCCCATGATTAATCTGGTGCTGGTGGGTCCCTGGCGAGCATGGGCGTTTAGTATCCAATGCCTTCTACATCTGCTGCATAGGTGGGTTTCACAGAGTTCTGTCCATAATTGTATCTGGCTTGGCAGTATCTTACACTGCGAAGAGGAGGCTCTGTGAAGGATTCAAAAATAGTTACCTGCAAGCTTTGCAGGGCTGTTGTGCACACCTGTGACTTTCATTCTCCACCAACAACTTACGATGGACCATTACAAGGTTGTCACATGTTCTGCCTGCCCAGGAATAACTATATCCTCTTTATCATCTTCACAAACTTTCTCAAAATCGATTCATTTAATTTAATTTTGTGATTCATTGTCACGAGTATCTACAAATGTTGCATTGTGTATAACAAACACGTTTACCAGCTATTACAGTTTGAGGTTTCTAAATAAGTTGAAGATGTATCAGTTGCACTTTTGTTTGCTTCAAAATCACTCAAACTACCATTGTTTCTTTATTGCACAATGTACTTTATGAAATGGGTGGACTGGAGGTGGAGTAGTGCTGATTCAACCATGCTCCAGAGCCAGAGCAGAGAGCTGGAACTGACATACACTTATACAAAGTGAGATCGGAGAAATCTTTAAAAAGAAATCAGCTGTGTACCTGGAGAATATAGAAACTGGCATCGCTTCACCGTGCAAGTTACCGAACACTCCCTTTCTAAGGAGAGATACTTTGGTATTTATAGCATGAAACCAAATAAAAATAACTATGTAAAGAAAAACACTTCAACATATGGTACACGTACAATGCACAGCATGATTTTGCTGAGAAAACAGTTTCTCTTATTAGTTCACATTCCTTTATTCTCAGTACTTACAAGAGTCTTATATTTCAGGAGTCGAAAAATGTCAAATTTAAATATTGAGACCTATTCCCCATGCTATATTCTACGCATAAGAGCACATATTTACCTAAGCACGAACTCTTAGGCGGTAATGTTACATCATTTCATACAGAAGCCAGTAGTACTGTTATCAACACAATTATACATTTAATAGTTTTGTAAGAAATGTATTCTTTATTATTTGAATTATTGTAGGTCTGGCTATTAGGTTTATCTTCCCCAACCCTCATTCTCTTACTGCTGCAAATATTCACTGGCACTTAATTGTAATTTCAGATGTATGTTGTTTTTACCACTGATACCAACCTGACTTGTTGGAGTTTTAAGATAAGCTGGGCAGGTAATACTGCATTACTGTTTACACAGCTATGTAGCAAGTTCACGAGTGCCCAGTGGTCTGGTCTATTAATAGTTACAGTCACAGCGAGCATCCAGATGTTTTCCCCTAGTATGATGTAGAACAAATGAGTGTCAAGTGGGCTGTAAGGTCTTTTTATAAAGCTATAGAAATGTGACCATTTTGACGATCACTGATTTGCTATTTCTTGTTCACTGCATTGTGACTGCTCTGATTTTCCAGTTGGTGCTATTCTTCTGCAGGACTATTGCTGACAAATGGAACATCTTTTCTCTTTAATAGATATACATTTCACAATAAAGTGCAACAAGTACAATATATCTGCTTTTTGAATTAACGCTGACAGAGCTACTAGTCCAAGCAATTGCTGTTTTCCATAGTACATTGGTAAGAAGGATTCATGCACTGGTGCCTGCATGTTAAAATGTTCTGCAAGTTACCGTTTATGGATCACATATTGACAGTCAATTTAACATACTAAATATTACAATCTATCTTATACATTGTACCCTGCAACACAATATGACACTGCTTATTTTGTTTGCAGTGGTTACATCTATTATGCCCCCATAACATTGCATGTCTTTCTGATATACCATTATGAACAAAATTATATTAAATAGTGGCTTACTCATTCTATGAAATCCATGAGTTTTTAATTACTTTCACCTACTATCTGTGAGGAAGTCAGAAAATTAAAGGGTGGAGTGTGTGGAGTTTGTATGTTCTCCCTGTGTTTGCGTGGGTTTCCTCCGGGTGCTCCGGTTTCCTCCCACACTCCACAAACATACTAGTAGGTTAGTTGGCTGCTATCAAAAATTTACCCTAGTCTCTCTGTCTCTCTCTCTGTCTGTGTGTATGTGTTAGGGAATTTAGACTGTAAGCTCCAATGGGGCAGGGACTGATGTGAATGAGTTCTCTGTACATCGCTGCGGAATTAGTGGCGCTATATAAATAAATGATGATGATGATGATGAAAGAGTGCCGGTTGTCTTGTGTCTAGGTTAAGAACAGACACAGGTGATTATCCTGCAGATCTTTGGCCAACTCACTTGAGTAATTTAACCAAAATATTGGGGTCATGCCTCAAGTGGATGTAATTAATACCATTTTTACTCATATGCAAGCATTTTAGTTACTGCTTATTATGCTATGCCTATAAAGATCTAGCTGCACAGACTATTTTTTGTTTAGTGTTTTGCAGCCCCACTCATTATAAGAGAAGTGTGTGTTGGTAGTGGAGATGACTGGGTGAAATTAAAAAGGGAGCATACCTATATTCATGAGTGGGTTTCATTACAATCCCAAACCTGGCTCTAAAATCCAGTAAACCATTTGGCTAGTCCAACCTCTGGGCCAGGTATTTCTATTTTTGAACTAGAGTTAAAAGTGTTGATTATGAGTTCAGGTTTAGATACCAGACCCATCATCATAACTCCATCCGCCCTATACAAAATGCTCTGCTCTCAAGCCTCCAACCTAATTTACTATTGCAGGTACCAGAGTTCAATTAATTGTTGAAAAATATTTTTTTAATTAATTGAATTGATATTAATTCAGCACATGGAACTGCAATAGTAAACTATGAAGGAAATTTGGGAGGAGAGCCTGATATATCTGGTGGAAGATGGCATGTCGGAGATTCTGAGACCAAGTAATATGTGCCATTCCCATGAAGATTAAAACAACAATATGAGAGCCTGGTCCCTCCTATGTCACCATACTGGATCTTGTAAAACTGTTTACACCATTGCACATGATAATTTATTAAACCGTACTGGTGTTTTAATTCAATAATTTCAGGATTAGATTTTAGAGAATGCTAAAGTCCACAACACATTTTAGGAGTCTATTCAATTTGAGTGCAAGTGAAAGGGATAGAGGAAGATGGCAGGGTGACTACTTTCTATGTATCCTCTTATATGTAGCTTTCTAGAGTTATTGGGGATTTATTCTCCTAATACTACAGATCTGGCACTAATATTGTTGCTTTATAATGTAGCTGATATAAGGCTTGGTACTCTTGAAGGAGCTGCCTACAGATGGTTACATTGGAAATAATTACCCAACACTGTGTACCCAGTGATGCTATCTGGTTTGACACTGATTATATAATATTGTCAGGATAACCAGGTTTAGCTGGAAAGTTAAAGACACTGGATACCAAGGATGGCACGCAAACTGCAGGTACAGGTTGTCCATATAACCAGGTTAGCCGGGAAGCTGGAGATGCTGGAAACCAAGTATGACAGATAACTGCAGGGAGCCAAATAATCCTCAACTGAGCAGGCTGACGGACAAGAAGATCTGGCACCATTGGAAAGGCACAGGTGCCTTAAATAGCTAGGAGAGGAAAGCGGGAGGAATAATTAATCAGCCTATGGCTGAAAGGCAGATGGGATAATAGATGGGTCTGTGCATGTGCAGACCCGAATCCAAGATGGTGCTTGTCTCTAATCTGATGTGGCGCCTCAGTGCCGGAGATACCAGCCAACCCAAAGGTAAGTGTGCAGGACCCTGGCAGACTAGTCTGCAGATCTGGTGAGTCACATCGTACAATTTATTTTTGGCCAGTTGTAACTCTCGGACCCACAGCTCACCTGTGAGGAAATTGACTTACAGAGAAGGAGTATTTGCCAGCATAAGAAGGCTGTCCACTACAGTCTCATGTGCCGAACAGTTCCCAACATGACCAAAGTGTCTGGACAGAGCTACAAATGTCAAAGAGCAGCATTTTAACGGAGAGAGCTGACAACCTTACAGACAAGGCTGCCTATCTAGTCACAAAGCTGTCAATCCACCAGAAAAGAGTGTTGCAAGATTGCTAGAGGTAGCTGCCAGACTATCAAATGCCATTGCCAGTCCCAGAAGGGAGACTGTCACTTCCAGAGAGTTAGCTGTCAGGGTTCTGTACAGGTTGCCAGAGCAGCCGAGGAAATCCAGGTCAAGCCCAGAAGGAGTCCAGACTCAGTTAAGGGATCTGGAGAGAGTCCTGGGGGTAAATGTATCAAGCTGCGATTTTGCATTAACAGCGATTTTCTCAGGTGAATTTAAACTCGCCGAAGTATTAAACTGCGATTTGATGTAAAATCGCCAGAGATGTGTTTCTTTCAAAAGCGCCATTCTCAAAATTAATACAAATCGCAGTCCCGAATTTTCCTCACTCTAGCTATGCAAATCACCAAATGTATGAAACTGTGATTTTGTGAACTCGCCCAAATATGAATTCAAAATCGCCAGATACAACATGCTGCTTTCTAGATGCGAGATTAGCAAACACATCACTGTTACACTGCTGGGCTATACAGCCGCAGGACCTGGTGGCTCTATAATGTAAAAATCAGATAAAGACTATTAACCCTAGCGCTTCCAACCTACTGCTGGCTGTGGGAAAATCAGGAAAAAAAATGCATGGGTTCCCCCCGATTTCCATGCAACCAGCACTAGGCAAACCAGTTCGGGTGGGTGGCACTATAGCAGGGGGGCATGCGGCAGGTGGTCCCCTTGCCATAATGACAACCAACCTCAGGCTGTTCAACACTGGGCTGGACTCCCTAGGGAGTGGGGTCTGCAAAAATATTATGCGGGTCCCACCACTAGGAAAACCCAGCCCAGTGCTGAAAGCACTGGGGCTCTTCAAACACCCCTGGGGTGGTGGGTGTATAGTAATAATGGCGCTAGAATGTTAGAAAAATATAAAGAAAACACCATTTTTGCTTGTGGAACTACAAGTTCCAGCTAGTTCAGGCTGCCATTAACAGTCTGGGCATGGTGGTACTTGTAGAACTACAAGCACCAACATACCCATGGCAGCCAGGGCATGCTGGCACTTTGAAAACCACAAGTGCAAACATGTCCTGACACCCAGGGCTTGCTGCGACCTTAAGTAAGAAAGAAAATGTTCAATAAACCACTACAAATAGTATAGTGGCATCACAGTGGCTAAGTGGTTAGCACTTCTGTCTTACAGCACTGGGGTCATGAGTTCAATTACCAACCATGGCCTTATCTGTGAGGAGTTTGTATGCTCTCCCCGTGTTTGCGTGGGTTTGCTCCGGGTACTCCGGTTTCCTCCCACACTCCAAAAACATACTGATAGGTTAATTGGCTGCTAACAAATTTACCCTAGTCTGTGTGTCTGTGTGTCTGTCTGTGTGTGCGTTTGTGTTAGGGAATTTAGACTGTAAGCCCTAATGGGGCAGGGACTGATGTGAGTGAGTACTCTGTACAGCGCTGCGGAATTAGTGGCGTTATATAAATAAATGGTGATGATGATCATAGTATAAGGGGGTTCCCATGACAGCGTAGGAACCCCCTTATACTATAAATAGAGCTTGTGACTGTGTAATTCTCATTAGCGTTGGGGTGCTTGTGTGTAGTACACAAGCACAGTAACGTTGTCTCTGATGGTTTGTTATTTTATTCAATAATGTTCTGGATAGATTTACACAATAGGGTCATTGTGACCAGAAGAAAAGAAGACTACAAGCATTTGTGGAATTACAAAAAGGGGGTCATTTTGGCCAGAAGAAAAGAAGACATTTTCCCTGCACTATTTGAAATTACAATTAAGTTTGTAGATCTACAAGAACCAGCATGCCCAGGCTGTTAATGGCAGTCTAGGCTGGCTGGGACTTGTAGTTCACAACAAACAAAAATGGTGTTTTCTTTAACTTTCATACATTCTTGCCCTGTTATTACCCTACACCCACCGCCCAGGGATGTAGGAAGAGACCTAGTGCTTTCAGCACTGGGCTGTGTATTCCTAGAGGGGGGGCCTGCACAACTTTTTTGTGGACTCCACTCCCTACAAAATTCAACCCAGTGCTGAACAGCCTGGGGTTGGTTGTCATTATGGCATGGAGACCCGCTGCCGTGTGTCCCCCTGCTATAGTGCCACCCACCTCAGCTGGTTGCATGGAAATCAGGTGGACCCCACACATTTTTTTCCTGATTTTAGTGCAACCTGTAGTAGGCTTCCAGGGTAGGGTTAATAGTCTTTAGAGTGCGGAACCCTACGCTTTTTTTTTTAACAACCATTTTTTAGTGAAGCCAAAAATGCATGATTTTTCCATGCAAGACATTCAACCAATCAGAAGGGAGTATTTCACGAAGAAGACTTTCAGCTAAACACCACTGGCGAGTTTGCTAAACGCAAGCAAGTTTGAATTGTCCCAAATCATGAGAGATGAACAGCGAATTTGAAGATCACACTAAAAATCGCTACTTAATACATACGGCGATTTTGAACTTCAAATTGCAGGTTATCCCCCGTGATTTGCAGCGATTTTAAAATCGCAGCTTGATACATTTTTCCCCAGAAGTGTTTCAATTGTCATTGCTTGTCTAGTCTCTTGCCCATTGTTCCAGGTTCCTGCCATTTCTATTGCTGCCACCCCATCTATATCACCTTTTGGAGACGAGAGTCACTGGAGGTTATTCCAAATCTCTGATTTGTGTTTAAAGAGCCCTTGAACTTCCCACAAGTGGCCAGTGTCTGCACATTACTGTACTACACCACAACCAGAGGCATGTTTCAGTGTTACAGGCTGATTGAGACAGACGTACAGCCCTCCATTGCCCTACAGTGCTGGGACTACTCCTCTCCTTATGCATTTCATAGTGCTTATTGCCCAAGGGACTACTTTGCCCCTTTTCCATTGCATTTAATACTTGTTCAAGGGACAATATATTATTATTATGCAATATTGTTCAGAGAATCTTAATCTTCCAATTTATTTTATCTTGTTGTTATCCCTTCATCATCTTGGGGTTACAATACTTTGCCCCTTTTCATCACTTCAGATATTAAGCCTGCTGTTTACTGACCACTACATATCAGGTTTCATGCCATTAAGCTACAAAGCCTTACAATACAGGTGCCAGGTGGCTTATCCCCTTTTATCTGTGAGAACCTCCACAAGTTACTTTTAGGGGGAATAGTGGGGTTTCCCGAGTAGACCCCTGATGGACCTTCCTTGGGTCTACTGACTGAAAAGAGAATACGACTCAGGCGGAGGCAGTGTGTTGAAAAGTCGCAAAAAGGTGAGACAACCCTAACAGTGCTGTTTATCATCTCTCTCCTCATCAAGTTCTTTGAGGCACCACAATATATTTTAATTTAGCAGTGTAGTCCCTAGATTTCCAAAGTGTGCGCCGCATATGTGGATGATGATGCAGGGACACAGAGTGTGTGGATAATGATGCAGGAACACAGTGTGTGGATGCTGAGGGGCACAGAGAGTGTAGATGATGATGCAGGGGCACAGAGTGTGTGGATGATGATGCAGGGACACAGAGTGTGTGGATGACGAGGGGCACAGAGAGTGTAGATGATGATGCAGGGGCACAGAGTATGTGGATGATGATGCAGGGGCACAGAGAGTGTAGATGATGATGCAGAGGCGCAGAGTGTGTGGATGATGATGCAGGGACACAGAGTGTGTGGATGATGATGCAGGGGCACAGAGTGTGTGGATGATGATGCAGGGGCACAGAGAGTGTAGATGATGATGCAGGGGCACAGAGTATGTGGATGATGATGCAGGGGCACAGAGTGTGTGGATGATGATGCAGAGGCGCAGAGTGTGTGGATGATGATGCAGTGAACACAGTGTGTGGATGATGATGCAGAGGCACAGAGTATGTGGATGATTATGCAGAGGCACAGAGTGTGTGGATGATGATGCAGAGGCACAGAGTGTGTGGATGATTATGCAGGGGCACAGAGTGTGTGGATGATGATGCAGGGGCACAGAGTGTGTGGATGATGATGCATGGGCACAGAGTGTGTGGATGATGATGCAGAGGCACAGAGTGTGTGGATGATGATGCAGAGGCACAGAGTGTGTGGATGATGATGCAGAGGCACAGAGTGTGTGGGTGATGATGCAGAGGCACAGAGTGTGTGGATGAAGATGCGGGGGCACAGAGTGTGTGGATGATTATGCAGAGGCACAGAGTGTGTGGATGATGATGCAGAGGCACAGAGTGTGTGGATGATGATGCAGGGGCACAGAGTGTGTGGATGATGATGCAGGGGCACAGAGTGTGTGGATGATGATGCAGGGGCACAGAGTGTGTGGATGATTATGCAGAGGCACAGAGTGTGTGGATGATGATGCAGAGGCACAGAGTGTGTGGATGAAGATGCGGGGGCACAGAGTGTGTGGATGATGATGCAGGGGCACAGAGTGTGTGGATGAAGATGCAGGGGCACAGAGTATGTGGATGAAGATGAAGGGGCACAGAGTGTGTGGATGATGATGCAGGGGCACAGAGTGTGTGGATGATGATGCAGGGACACAGAGTGTGTGGATGATGATGCAGGGGCACAGAGTGTGTGGATGTTGATAAAGATGGGCACAGAGTGTGTGGATGATGATGCAGGGGCACAGAGTGTGTGGATGAAGATGCAGGGACACAGAGTGTGTGGATGATGATGCAGAGGCACAGAGTGTGTGGATGATGATGCAGAGGCACAGAGTGTGTGGATGATGATGCAGGGGCACAGAGTGTGTGGATGAAGATGCAGGGGCACAGAGTGTGTGGATGATGATGCAGAGGCGCAGAGTGTGTGGATGATGATGCAGGGGCACAGAGTGTGTGGATGATGATGCAGGGGCACAGAGTGTGTGGATGATGATGCAGGGGCACAGAGTGTGTGGATGTTGATAAAGATGGGCACAGAGTGTGTGGATGATGATGCAGGGGCACAGAGTGTGTGGATGAAGATGCAGGGGCACAGAGTGTGTGGATGTTGATAAAGAGGGGCACAGAGTGTGTGGATGATGATGCAGGGACACAGAGTGAGTTAGCTGTAAATTATTCTTTGATAGAAATATAATTGAAAAAAATATATATATATATTATTTTCCCTTGGATTTATGTGTATCTTTGCATACAACTAAACAAGTGATTCTGTCCTGACCTGAATGCTTATTACGTTTTTTAACCCAACTACTTATAAAACGGGACTGCTCTGTAATTATTTTGGAGGGGTGCCTTGAAAGAATTACTCGAAGGGTGCCGCGAACTGCAAACGTTTTGGAACCACTGGTGTAGTCCATAAATTCTACAGCACCCAGAAAAAAAAAATATTGTATATAATACAAATATATACTGTAGTCTCCCACCTTTCTCCTATTTAAAAAAAAAATAAAGATCATCTGAGACCAACACTAGGAGAAGTATAAATGTCATCTTTTAGCTAAGTGAAACTGTCCTTAGTCAAAGCAGGGCTTTAGAAATGTTTTCCTACTTTCCATCTGGATGTTGTTAGAGAAGCATTTTACCAGCAAAAAGCCTATTGTTAATGGCTACAAAGCAGGGAAGCCATTTACATCCAACTACACACTGTGCCTTTCTAGTAGATCTGTGGTTCTCAGTACAATCATAAAATGTTACATTACTGAAGCTCGATATTGCACAAATCTAGAATCACAGATATAACCATTGACATTTCTGTGTTTATGAAATAAGTGATATTAAACAATACAGTGCAGTAAATGCATGAGCACAGAATGTCCATGAGTACTATGTGTAAAGAATGTGCAGGTTTTGATGATCATTTTTATAAACATTTTCACAAAAACCTATGCACAAGAGTATAATTATATTTTTGATTTCGCAAAGGTTCAAAAAAACAATGTGTGTTTATATATGTAGCAGGTCGTGAACTCGCTCATGGGAGCGCACTTTCGATGATGCTTTCAATTTACATAAGTTTGCCCACTACTCCCTTTAAGTTGGATTTGATGGGCCTGATTCATCTAAGAATGTAATGTAAAAGTAACTTGCATTTAAAATAACACACGTAACTTGCATACTCGTATGCCTGTATTCAAATACAAGGGGATCTCAAGAAACATTTCCAATTGTATAAGTACGCTCCCGCTAAATGTCACTCTGCCGTATGCAGGCAGAGAGAACACAGTGCAGGATACAAACGCAGATGTGCAATATCTACTTCCATCCATGCGAAAAGATGTTATAAGATTAATTTACAATTATCATTGCTATGATTATTACTTAAATTATATGCTAAAAAATTTTTGTGTTTTGTTGTTTTTTTTTTACATGAAATACTTAAGTCAGTATGTTCTTAATGCATACGGTACATTGTACATAAAATGCATTCCTAGGTCAAGCGTCTCAATACTTTTGTCCATATAGTGTACATGTAAATATATATATATATATATATATATATATATATATATATACACACACACACACACGCACACACACTATATGGACAAAAGTATTCGGACGAATGACCATTACACCAACAGGGACTGTGTTGATATTGTATTCAAATACATATACTTTAATATGGAGTTGGTCCCCCTTGTGCAGCGATAACAGCTTCCACTCTTCTTGGAAGACTTTCCACAAGATGTTGGAGTGTTTAAGTGGAAATTAGTGCCCATTCATTATCTAGAGCTTTTATCAGGTCATACCCTGATGTTGTACGAGAAGACCTGGCTCACAATCTTCGTTCCAATTCATCCCAAAGGTGTTTGGCGTTGATGTCAGGGTTCTGTGTAGGACCAGTCAAGTTCTTCCACACCAAACTTATCTAAACATGTCTATGTAGTCCTTGCTTTGTGCACTGGGGCACAGTCATAATGCAATAGAAAGGGCCTTCCCCAAACTGTTGCCACAAAGTTGTAAACATAGCATTGTCCAAAATGACTTGGTAAGCATTAAGATTGCCCTTCACTGGCGATAAGTAGCCTAGCTCAAACCCTGTAAAACAGCCCTATACCATTATCCCTCTTCCATCCAAACTTTACAGTTGGCATAATGCAGACAGGCAGGTAATGTTCTCCTTGCATCCCCCAAACCCAGTCTCGCCCATCTGACTGCCAAACAAAGAAGCGTGATTCATCACTCCACAGAACATGTTTCCATTGCTCCACACTCCAGTGTCCGTGTGCTTTACCCCACTCCATCTGACGCTTGGCATTGATCTTGGTGATGTGAGGCTTGCATGCAGCTGCTCGGCCATGAAAGCCCATTCCATTAAGCTCCCGCCATACAGATTTTGTGCTTACATTAATGCCAGTGGAAATTCAGAAGTCTTCAGCTACGGAATCAGTAGAGTGTTGGGGACTTTTACACACCATGTGCCTTAGCAGTCGTTAACTCCACTCTTTGATTTTACGTGGTCTTCCGCTTTGTGGCTGAGTTGCTGTTGTAAACACTTCCACTTTCTAATGATATCACTTACAGTTGACCGTAGAATATCCATCAGGGATGAAATTTCACGAACCATCTTATTACAAAGGAGGCATCCTATCACAGTACCACGCTTGAAGTGACTGAACTCTTCAGAACGACCCATTTTGTTTCACAAATGTTTGCAAATAGAGACTACATGGCTAGGTGCTTGATTTTATACACCTCTGGCAACGGGTCTGAGTAAAACACCTCAATTCAGTAATTAACAGGGGTGGCCAAATAGTTTTGTCCATATAGTGTGTGTGTGTGTGTATGTGTGTATTTATATATATATATATATATATATATAGAAATATGTCAAAAATAGATATGAAGTAACAACAATAACAACAATGACCAGCCTATATGTTGCTGTGCTTTACCTTGGTTTGCTTATGGGATTTCTACAAACTGCCTGCTGACTTCTCTTTATCTGATTTTCTCCATAGCCTGTTCATCTACATCAACCGTGTTCCTTCCTGGTATTTGCTTTCTACATCTTCCTGCAATCCTTGTTCAATATCTACACCATCCGGATTTGATACCCAGAAGGACCATACATAACAACTGCTGAAAGATCCTTCACCATTGACAAAAGATATACCATATCACAGATAAGCCTACATTATATATTCTTTTGGTACGTATATTTATTGCGGAGTGTTTTATGGTGAAAGATCTCACACTTCTAGATGTTATTACACTATCATGTGATTTTTTTTCTTTTTTTTTCGTGAGATTACCTGGTCTTCCCTGATTTTCATGAGAGAATTTCGATATCCAGAAGTATCATCAATTCAACATAACCATTGACTGAAGTGTCTATTACCATCCTCTTTCTGGTACGCATATTATTTGAATATCTCAGTGTAAAGAAGGCGCCAACTTCATATCTATTTTTGACATCATTTTCTATTTTTCTGGACTAACCTACCATTTTTGAAGCAGTGCTGCCACATGTACATATGGGACTTATCTTCATATGAATTATTGATTTGTCTGTATCAGAAATTCAATGAAGCGCAAACTGTATTCATGTCTATATATATATTCACACCGATCAGCTACAGTTCAACATTAAAAGCACTATTGACTCCACAACTCCACAAGGCCTCTGAAGATATCCTGTGGTTTCTGGCACCAAGACGTTGTTAGTTTGCAATAATGCTATCTCTTTGATTTACCTATCCTCATAAAAATTTTAACTTGAGATGAAAGCTGGAGAATGTTTGAGATTACAGAAGATCTACTAGAGACCACCTTGGTTTATTTGATAAATGAATGATAAATTCTTTACCTGGTGCATTTTAGGAGACAATCAATGTTTTGTTTGAAACTCAACAAGTCCTCCTATTTCAACCCACTTCTAACACCAATGAATAGTCAAGAAAATCTATTTCACTTTGGTCAGCTATCACACGAAAAAAGGTTTTATTGCTACAAAGAAAAAAATCCAACAAAGACAGTGATCAATCTGCTAATACAGATTTAGACCAAAGATTACAAGAAATAGATAACAAGAGTAAGCATAGGAAGAGTAACCCATTGTGTAAAGGCATAATTTTTAACGGTATGTGCACAGCTTGGGCTAAGTGCAAAGGTGGCTCATTTTCAGAACACTCTGCAATTTGCTTGTCTTAGCAGCGCTAGCCAAACATAGTTATTTCTCCGCTATGAAGAATGTGTGATATGGCATCACTAAGTTGCTACAGTTCAGAGCAGAATGTATTGGGCCAATGTAAAGATTAATAGCATTAATAGCTTAAATAAACAGCTTGGTTCCTTTTTCAGTACTTTTACAGCTAGCTGAGCAGCACACAATGGGCCCGATTCAAGTTCGGATGCAGGGTGCGTTTTAAAAAAGAGGACATGTGCGTAGTTATGATCATATTCAAATCCAAGTATGCATCAATAAATGTTTCTATTTGTATCTATCTGTTTTTTTATTTGAATCTGGGTGTATGTATGCTCAACTTATGCATTACTTGCCGTTGTAGATATATAAGAATACATAATAAAAAAATAAGAATAAATGAACAACTCTAAACTGTATAATCATTAATAAAAATATGAATTTTAAAACAATATACTATTTTTAATACATATTTTTTAACATTAAATACTTAAATAAAGAATTACACTATACATACAATGCCCTTTAATAGTCTATCTTACTTGCATACACATGTTCTACTAGCTTGTGGCATGCATATGTGCAGTTTTAAAACAAACAATATGCTGTGTCAGTCATCATTATCAGTTGGCACTTACACCTGCCCTGTAACTGGTGCAGACGATATGGCTGAAATCAAGTGAACTTATGAGAAGTCCAAGACTTGAATCGTCCGCTCCTGCTTTAGAAAGCCTTCAGCATTCCCTTACTGTACATGGCCAACTTTAGTCCGCCCCTCCTCTCCCCCATTCCGCCTCTGAAGTCATAGGCAGTAGTAAGTATAATTCGCATTTGGACATGAATTGCATACATTTGCGTTCATTGGTCTATTTATGAGCATGCACAGAGCTATTTCAAGCAAGATACGCTATGCAAATGGTCATATGTTTGAACATGAATCAGGCCCACAGTGTCGGGCATTTGCTAGCTAACCTCTTGATCTTACTATGATGTCACTGTCCCTTAGTTGTGGGAATTTGATTAAACTTCCAGGGGAAGTCTAAATTGGATTCATTCTAACACAATTAGATCAAAGGTAACCTTGATCTCATTGCAGTTTATGTGTGACCTACTATGAGATCCAAGTAACTCTAGATCAATAGTGTGCAACGGAAATATTAATTTTAAGAGTATTTTTTTAAAAATGAACCCTTTGTTTGTACCTTAACACTGACACCTAGCTCAATTAAACCAGTTTAGTCATTGTAACTGACAGTCATGCAAAAATACATGAAGGTCCTAAAAGGTCACCTTAATGATTTGTACACACAGTTATGTGGTGGTCGAGTATTGATGGGAAATTCTTCCCTTACCTTGTCCTCCAGACACGAGTCAGGTTCTTTTCTGTTCGGATATCCGGTGGTCAGGAGATAAATACTTCAATGAAAGGGACAAGAATTGGTCAAACAACTTGGGTTTATTGAGAATGCGGTAAGGATAGTTTCGGTACGACACCGCGCCACTGACCCCTTCAGCTCAAAAGTAATGACAAAATAATGCATCTGATCAGCATAGAGCACAATAGCATTTAACATATAACATACACATTGTCTAATAAGGCACACTGGTAATCACAGTTACTACTTTCAAGTTAACAATATCTGACTGGTGATGATGCCAGAACCATCAATAATAACCCATCAAGACTCTTACGGTCACTACCGCGCCCACTAGAGGGCTCCTTCTTATTCAGGTGTTTGGGGTACCGTGCTTTTCCCTATGGGTCAGGCGCCCCACTTTTAGCATCTACTGCTGAGTTAACTTGAATTGCAGCGGTAACACTAACACTGAATGTCACACCTTCAATATTAATAAATCAATTCTTAGGTAAATCACATAACATTAACATCCATCTAAAACATTTGGTGCACCAATATTATCCCTGGTAATGTTACCATATTTTCCACTCAGTCCTGGGCTGACCTGTGCACAGGAATTTTGTAGTGTTCAAATGTCCTGAAGAGGTTTCCAGAAGGGTTAACTATCCTCGATTAAGTCTCAGTACTTTCTCTCAAAAGGGTAGATGTTAAACTGTAGGCTGGGTTAAAGATTATAGCAAAACACAGGACTGTTGCTCAATTCAGTCACAAGATGGCGCTGTTCTCTCATAAATCAATGCGTCTCTAATAGCACATGTACTCTGCACAGGGGATAGAGTTCAGATATCAGCATACACAGGATTTAGCTGAAACGACCGTCTTAATAGTTCCCTGCAGCCTGTGTGAAGGTATGATCTGAGGGAAAAGCTCCCAAAGAGGGCACAATATTCTTCCTTGTACAGGAATGCAATGTCAGTTTGGATAGATTCTCTCAACACTCTTCCCTCTGACGCTGGGGTGTGTGCAGTACACTGCAGGCTAGGATTTTACCTTGAGAAGGTTCTGTAGTTAGTCAAGACTGTCTTGGACGCCTCACTGCGTGTCCCCAGCCGTTCTCCAGCCGTGTGTGCTGGCAATGTCACCTGTTCCAGCAGCAGATCAGCCTCTCTGCCGAGCTGTATGTCAGCTTCCCCTTTCTTCTACCATGCCACACACTCCTCCTTCCTGCACATCCTCTTCCTATTACTCCCCCAACCAATCAGGGCCTTCAACCTCCTCCTGTCAATCACTCCTGGGTACGTCTTCAGAGCACAATTGTAGCCCTGCATTTTAAAAGCGTTTATGCACTCCTCTGTGCTGTTCAACAGGGCTTTGGGGCACCACAGTTACACTATGCCCATGTGTAGTGAGGGTTCCAAAATAAAACTCAAAATTAATTCAGACCTTTGTCTCTGGACCCTATAATGTGTCAGACCTTATTTACACATTTAGTATCACTAAAGTCAGGAAAATTGAATTATTACATTTTGGGACAATGGTCGAAGTGGAAATTTAGGAGTAGTGGCAGGGGAGGGCTGGCAAATTTTATTCCGGGGGCCAAAAGACAACTCAGTAGCCTATTTTAAAAGAAAAAAGGCAGGTGGCCCAGTTGCCCAGCCCAAGATAGCCCGCTATGGGAACGGCCCGGAGGGCAGAAGCCCCCCAGCCCCTGAGTGGTCTTATGGTAAATGTAACTGAATGGATGGCAGACGCCTAGCTCCCAAAGCCTTAGGGATTTTAATAGGTTTCATTAATTTTAGATACCTTTATAGTGATAACAGTGATAGCACTTAATGGGACTGATTCATTAAGGAAAGTAAGTAAAAAACCATGTTACAGTGCAAGGGGTGAAAATTAGTTTATTATTTTGCACATAAGGAAAATACTGGCTGCTTTTTCATGTAGGATGCAAATACTTGATAGCTTTATTTTTACACTGATATTAAAAGTTGATATAGGACATGCTCTACCCCAATTATAAATCTGTACTCACATTTTAAATTTACCTTCTCCTCCAAAACAACATGATTTTGCCAAGGTTCAATGTTACTCATATTTTTTTCTTTACTTTCCTTAATGAATCAAGTCCAATATGGCTTTTACTTTTGTATTTTTTTATTTTACTAAATAGTGTTTAAAAGCATCTTAAATTGGGGCTCTGTGTCTTTCAACTCTCCCATGTCAAACAAACACATAGGAGACACAGACAAGCAGATACACACATACGGGGGACATTTCAAATGTTTTAAGGGTCGGTGCTCTGTCTATGGAGAACTAGAAACATCCTTTAATGCTGCCAATTGACATATATATTGGAGAGTGTCTCACCCCCAAATAAATATCAAATAAGTATATATGGTCAGGTGCAAGCAAAGATAAGTAAGGTGTAATTAGGATAAAACAGAAAAACAATTCAGACTAAATTGCTGTTTCCACTGTGACTGCAAAAAGCTGAATACATAGACAAATAGTAAAGGATCAACCTCCTGCACTTGCCTCTGGCCAAAACACAATTATTCCACCTTCAAAATGCCAAATAAATCATAGCTATATATTGCCTGATTCATTAAGGCGCACAAAAACATATTATGCATTTTTTTTTATTTGATCATATGCACATCCATATCCTATAGAGAGTATCACTATCACAATCTGCGCTGTCACAGTGGAATGTTAAATCAAAAAGTGTGTGTGTTTTCACAATGAAGTGTATATTATAGCATTAAAAAAAAAAATACAAATCTATAGTTTAGACACACATGTGCTAATACAGTAGTGCAAGATAAAACTTTTTTCCACTGCTTACATAACTAACATTTTAAATACATAAAAAAAACATTTTAAATATTGTTGCCTCAAACACAGGCAAACATTATAACTGTACTATACATACTTTCATTTCCTATAGCTGACGGTAATGAGGGTACTCGTGGTTATGTGGAGTAGACATGTACTCAGGGTTATGGGGAGTAGACGGGTAGTTAGGGTTATGGGGAACCATTTGTGGAGGATGATGTGGGGTGTTTAGTGGTGTACCTGAGTTTGAGGGAAAAATTTGTTCCCCTCTGTTATATAAGGGGTAAGGAACCTCAATGTGGTATGGAGGTTGTGGTTGAGGTTGTGCAGGTCCTTGCAGTCTTGGCATCAGGCGATCTAGGTAAGCCATCATAAATTTGCGGTTTTCCCTCAAAATCTGCTCCTGTATACCAATTATTTGGATAATGAAGGAGTTTTGCAGCTTGCGCTCATTATCCATGAAGCGTTGGAGACATGCGTCTTCCTGGGCCGCCATAGCCCTGTGGTAATCGTTAATACGATTAACACTATTCTGACACCCACTTCACCTACAACAAAGTGATGATAATATTTATAGACTTACCTTTAAAGCGACTCTGCAGATCACTGATGGACCCGAATGCTGAATGCAAGTGATTTCGATTGAAGAGGTGTCCGGCACTACTGTTTACTGTCATTGCGACTTGTATTCATCTCAATTTAAAGTGGCAATGTCGGGTTAAGTGTTTAAACACTTAACTTGCGGTGGCCCGAGTTAAATTTATACCAATAAATTTAAGGGCTGCTGTATTGCTGTGGTGTTTTTTTGAGAAATGTTTAGGTATTCTATGTGTCTCCAATATGTTTTTAATGTTTCTTATATGTTCTGCTATCCTTAGTTTAACGCTTCTAGTGCAATTCATCTTCAAATTCAAATAACAATTAAGACAGCCTACGATTTCACGGGCAGAAAAGGGGAAGGAAGCAACTTATGCAATCAATGTATAGTAAGGGTGTGCCAAGGGCGATCACACGTATTTGCATCCAATTCAAGCTCTGGGCATCTCACATTTAAGTGATTTTTAGCCATATCACTTGCACCAGCTATAGGGCAGGTGTAAGTGGCGATTACTAGTGATGACGGTCATGTATGCATGCCACAACATGTGTTTACAATTAGGAGCAACAGTAAAAAGTCATTTTATATACAGTACACATTGAGAACATCTTGATATATGGTATGATATATAGTAAAAAAAAATAATCAGTGTTTGTTTCTTAATGACGTATTATTAACAAGCGACAATAGCTGAATACTTTTTTCCCTGTGTGTTCTGCAAGCACTTTATATCGCTCATATGTATTGTACGTATTCTGCAGTGTGTTGTGTCAGTCTCAATATGGCAAATGCCATATATGCAGAGAGTACATTCACCCTTTTTCAACAAGAGACGCTTCTTCAGACCAGCTTCTAGATGAATATGGACGGACCTATGCCCCACTTAATGTTTTTTTTAAAAAATGCATATTATTCTTTAGCGTGTCTGGTGTTAATATGGAGCGCTATGCTTCGTCTCCCATCTTGGTAGTGATGTCCCCTGTGATTTAGTTATGACACAAAGTGGGGCAGCCTTCAGCCATCCGCATCGAGCATGGTTGCACTATACTAACATCATTGTCCTCAAAGACTGGCTGTGTCAGCTGAGATTGTGGGCATTACCGCTGAGATTGTATGTTTTATACAGATTCATGCATTTTAGCTTGATGAACATGTTTTGATTAATTGTTGATGTAATATTAAGTATCTATTAGAAATTGCATTAAGAAATTGATTCTTTGTTTTAGGAGTTCTGAAGTGGTAATCTAGCATTTTGATTATGCTATGATTTTATGATATTTATTGGTTTTAAATCATGTCAATAAATTATGGTTGTATTTTATTACACTAGTCTCACCATTGTTATAACCTACCAGATCTCCAACAATGATTCGTAGAATAAATAATCAAATAATCAATTAGAGGTAGCCCAGATCACATTTCCATTGGCCCTCCTTAACCCTGCCCACTGACACTCATTAACTCTACATTCTAGTCGAATGACTCACTTTGACGCAAATTAGTATTCGGAAAGACAATGACTGCCTAACTGTATTGCAATTTTTGAACTTAAGGGAGAGATCCTCTTAGTGTGAGCTGCTCTTGCACCTTTGGAAAAAAGTACAGTCCTATAGTTTTGAAACCTATGCTTAATCTATAAAACAAATAAAAACTAACCTTTAGAAATATTAAATAAAATACACTTTATAGCTATGATGTACATATGATGCTGTTCTTCTGTTTAATGGATGTAATTGAGCACAATATTTACTTCTTTAATGATAACTTGACCCAAAACTAAAAACCCAGCTTTGTGTTGCACATCCTAAAGTTAGCCAAGTCCAGATTAATTACCGAAGATCCCATAATCTGGCAGGTCCACCAATGTTTAGCTTGCATCCATCTCTGCTGGAGCCAGGAGAGTGCGTCAGGCAAGAGGGAAACTCTCCCTGCACCTAACCTCCCAGAATTATCTCAAACAAGTATAATGTTGACCATTGACAATATGCTGCCAGTGAAGCCCCCGTGCAGGGAGTAGAGCAGCCGTCCAGGAGGTTGGAGCTGCATCACTGAGCTGGGCCCTTCCCCAAATTTTTGCTTTGGAGTCCAGCAATGTAGTGTTTCTCCTCTTGTAGGATCTGTACCATTAGTAATGGATATACAGTACCATCAGCTCTGTAGGGTAATATTAACAGAGCATAAAATCACCTTTGAGTCACTAAATAAAAAGTGACATCACAATTAAAGAAACAGTCAAAGGAATACTGAAGATTGTAAAGTAAAAGCAATTAGAAAAATGTCACAGTAAGACCATTTACTGTACTTTCAGAAAATACAATGTAGTGATAAAAGAAATGAACTGCACACAATATCACTGTTACCTTATTTTTATGACATAAAAACTGCTACAAGCATAAAAAGGCTGGATGTAACTGTCCATGGTAGCTTGATGAAGACACACAGGAACCTAACAGGTCAAACAAACAAAATAGTCCATGGGCCTTTACCTCAACTGCTACCCCACCCATGCATATGACTGTAAGAAAATAGAAGCACTCACAAAAATATAATACAAGAACTACATAGTACTAATTGAACAACCTTTGATGTATAGAGTACAGTTAATTAGACAAAAAACTTAATGTAATTTGGAAAAATATTAATATACATCCCTACATAGGAATTTTATTTATGTGCTTTCTCTGTTGCAAACATGCCTAATGTTTTTATGAACTGCAGTTAAATATATTATTGTATAAACGTTAGTTATATAAAATAACCATTTTTTTTATAATAAGCCAAGAACTACTTACATAGTTGTAATTACAACTGTCCTAATTTTCCAGGAACACTCCCAGGTTTGTTCCTGGAAATTTTTCTCCTTGGATTTGTTTTATGTATTACAGTATTGACTAACTGTACAGTATAATTCTTTTTAACCTCAGTAGAAAAAATGTCTATGGCGCTAATGCAAATGGAGACACAATTAATAAATAGCAGATACGTAAAGAGAAAAGCAAAGCAGCTGCTCAATTAAGGATAACTGTGCTCCTAAAACTGCAAAGTGATAGTGAAAAAGCCTAAACAGCGCTATTATTTCCTATATCAGATTTCCCTTACATATATACATAGAGTGCACATTGTGCTACATCACATATTGTCAAACGAGTCAAATAAACGTCTATAGATTTTGTTCTAAAAAGACTGTTGTAAATAACAACTATAAAATGTTGAGAGTAATATCACATATGAAACATCTTAATAATGCACAGGACTAACAGTTACATACAGGAGTCGTAATCTGTCTATAAGTTCAATGCCCCAATCACTTGCTTTCTTTAGAAGTATTAATTTCCCCACTAATATTCACAGTGAAAATATGAGAGTGTACCACTTATTTAGGGGCAATGGTGTAAATATTTTTATTCTTGTAAAGTAAAACACTCACCGGCAGAATGTATACAGCAAACTTATCCTGTGTTCCGTTCTGTTTCCGACCTTTGTGCACACGGACTTCCTGGGGATATTTATTTTTGTAGTCCATGTATCAATATTTATTGTAGTATTTCAAGCACTAAAATATTACATTGTACCTCTCAGTAAACATTTCATGAAAGGAACTGTAGTATGGGTATACAATTTGGACAATAGCAAAAGCTCCTGTTTCCTTCTCGTTTGCTCCATCACACGAGCTTTGGGCCTGAGTCATTAATGAGAGCAAAGCATAAAAATTTTGTAATTTTGCACCTGGGCAAAACCAGGTGGCATCGGAGGGGAGGTAAATTTAAAATGTGGGCACAGAATAATAGTTGGGGTAGGGCATGTCCTAGATCAACTTTAAATTTCAGTGTAAAAATAAAGCTATGAAGTATTTGTGTGCTAGATGAAAAAACAGCCAGTATACAGCTTAAATGCAAGTAACATGGTTTATGCAGGAGAAAATCTACTTCTTTTTTGCCTTACTTTCCTTAATGACTCAGGGCCTTTATGTTTCCAGCTTATGTGATCTGGGAAGAAGACCATCATTCACTAGCTTGACTATTGCAGTAGGTATCTGGAAAGTTTTAAAATATTTTTGATGGATTAGATTGTACTTTATTTTCCAGTTTTTAACAAAAAATGTTTTTGTTACACATAAGATATCATAAAGGATACATAAAATAAGAGAGGTTCAAGTCTTTCAAGGAAATGATGGGTAAAGTGGGAAGAGTGTAAGGAGACAAATGCAAAAAAGGTGGGGGGAGTATAAACATGAATGTTATACTACCATATATAACAAGCTATATATTCTATCTTATTTGATATGATTGGTCATCGTGAAGCAGCCTGGTTTTATACCAGACCATTGTCTGTTAGCATGTTTTTGTTTGTAATTTAGCAAAGGTAAGGAGTGTCTCTAAGCGTTCCCAAAGCTAGAAAAAAAAAGCTAAACTTTGAGTTATTTATGAAGAGATGCTTCCATTCAATCCATCTTAAAGATAAAGATAAGGGGTCTGAGTCATTAAGAAAAGTAAGGCAAAAAAAGGAGTAAATGTTGTCTGAGACAAACCATGTTACAATGCAAAGGATGCAAATTAGTTTATTATTTTGCATATAACTTAAATACTGGCTGTTTTTTCATCTAGCACACAAATACTTGATAGCTTTATTTTTACACTGAAATTTAAAGTTGATGTAGGACATGCCCTACCCCCAACTATAAATCTGTGCTCACATTTTAAATTTATCTCCCCCTACAATACAACATGATTTTGCCCAGGTACAAAGTTACTCCTTTTTTTATGCTTTGCTCTCCTTAATGACTCAGGCCCAAAGTTTTCCTTTAAATACAATCCTTGACGGTAGACTGGTATGTATTCAGCACTGGAGTAGACTTTTTAGCTGCTGCTGAAATTATTAATAGTAATTTCCGGTTATCTTTGTGAATTTTGTCTCTGTAGTTGGTATAACTGAAATAGTGCATTCTGGGGAAAGACATATAAAGTTTAAAAGATGTGAAGACATTTTATTTTTAACTTGAATCCAAAATCTTTTACTTATTGACAGTCCAATATGCAATGGTAGAGTGACACATCCCTACATGTACATTTAGAGCAATTTGATGAGGGTTTTATTCCAATGAAATAGCTCCCTTAAGGGGATAGTAAACCTATGTAATACATTTTAAAGTGAATTTCCCTATACATGTTAGCTGATATGGTTTTAATGGAATATGACAATGCCAATGTAACACTAGCCTCTTGTAGCAGCCATTTTTTTCTGCTGCTGGCGATTTGAAGGATGCAAATAACCTTATAAAAAAGGAAATTGCTCTAGGCAAAAATTGTGGATTTTATAACACAACGTCAAGTTGTTTACTACAATATGTACCTGACAGGAATGTTAAAACTGGTTGTATAGTGCGTGGCCGGCAAGAAAGATAAGTTATAGTTAGGATCTTAAAAACCCTTCTCCCAATCAAGCCAATTATTATTTTTATAAAAGAATTCCAATTTAAAAAATATCCAGCCCCAAGTTTTCTCAACTTTAAACAAGTCTCAAAATTGAAAAGATCGTAAAAACCTATTCTATTATATTCAAAATTGGTTACACAAAAACATACAGGGTTGCTTTAAATGTGGTAATGACATTTGTATTACATGCAAACATATTGTGAGCATGGCTAAAGATATTAGATCAACAACTAATGGTAAATAACGGGCTCTCTATTAATTGTCCTAATGAATATCTGGTCTATATATTACAATGTAGCTGCAGCATGCAATATGTTAGGAGTACCACTAGTTCATTGGAATTTCGCTTTACTGAACATAAGAGTAATATTATGAATAAAGTACTGAATCACAGTGTATCAATACACATTTTACACTGTCATAACAGTGAGCCTAAGGAAATGGAAGTGATGGGTATTGAGCATATATATATATGTCACCTCTAGAGGGGGTGATCGTTGTAAACATTTTTGCCATCAAGAAGTATACTGGATATTCCAGCTAAATATACTGCAAAGTCTGAGAGTTTGAATGGAGAAATAAAATTAAATGGGGGTTTTGGTACTTTTTTGTTTGTTTTGATCCTTTTTCATCTTTTAGTTTGCATTATTTGTATAAATATAGACAAATAGATTGATATAGATATAAAGGTCTATATTTAAATTGTTTCTATATGTGTGTGTATATTATGACTGTTATTGTGTGACATAACAATACTATTTTAAGTGTAACCTACGTCTAAATGCACTTTTAGATCTGTCTATTGTTACGATGCAAATTAAGATCATGTAGTGTGAAATAATTTATAATTGCATGGTTAAAACTTCAAATGTTTTTACTACATACAGAGATAACAACCGAGATTTCATTTACATTAATTTTACGTACTTTTTATGAATATTGACCAATTTTTGGAGTTATACTAGCTTATAAAGTTATACAAATGGAAAGGTGTCCCATATTTTGTATGAATATTATTTTTATTACACTAGTATGACTAATAACTGAGAATACACTGTTTACCACCTTGCACTCAATAGACCTTATGTGAGATGAAGGCACGTTTCTGTTTATTGGTGTTCAATATTAAGTAACCTAAACAAGAGAGTTGCTTTGTCACTAAGAAAGCCTTCCTGCTAAAACATTATATATTTATATTGTTATGTTCGGGTTTTTTATTGCTTAATAATTTTAAAATGTAGAATTGTTTACATTTTTATATAGTCCGTGAGTCACTGCAATTTAGCTTACCTGCTGTTCATTTAATGATCTCAGCAAAGTGTATATACAGCCATGTCACAGTTGCTTATGTGCTATTTTCCTCTAAAGTAATTAATGACAAAATGCGTAAAGAAAAGAACTTTATCACTGTATATTTAAATATTAATACAGGACTTTTGAAATACTACCTTATTGCCACTAAGGGAGCGATACAATTCAGCGCAAAGTCCCATTGAAGCCTCACACTTTTTTGTTGCTGGATCATGTTGAAATAATTTATTGCAAAAATATATTTCAATTAGTGGGGCAGACGCCAATTTACATCATTGCAAATGTCTGTGTATTTATATATATATGGAAATTTATTGATTTCAGAGACAGTATGTCATGTTTGGCTTTTGTAACTTTTCTTTAGGAAGTCTCAAGAAAGCATCTGGGTGGAGGGGTTGTGTTTTTCCAACTGTCTGGAGACACGTAATCTCATGTTAATTAGACCTTTTCATCACTGAATGTCCAACTCGTCTATTGAGTCTGAGACCAACTGCAGGCCTCCACACGCACTGCTTTAGTGACCTTGAGTCCTACAGCCTCCCTCCAGACCTCTGTCAGTAGTCCAGTGCTCCTGTAGCCTACAACCTCAATTAGCCTGAAGACTTCTGTAATGTTTTCGCACTACTGATCATCGGCTCTGAGCCAATCAACTCCACAGGATTCTCCTCGCATTCCTGTTCCTCCATAACCCAGGATACTCAACACATTTTCATCCTGCACCTGACCTCAACTGACCCTCTCCATATGAATAGCTGCCTCTTCCATCGACCTCAGTTGACCTTGAACATTCCCCTTACAGCAGAAAACATTTTAGCCTGATACCATCTCCATTTAAAATGTTTTTTTTTTCACCATCTACACCTCTTTACAGCCTAAACCTCTGCTAGTTCTCCTCTATTTACCTGTTAGAAGACTATTTTTAACCTGTCGTTTACTCTGCACAAGATGTACAGTATCTGCCTCTCTTGTTCCACTTCAGCAGAAGTGGTTTTCCGAATACAGGACTGATATTGGTTGGATATCATTCGGTAATGGCTTATTTTTTTCAATACACTTGTAACAATTGTGTGCGTGAATACTCAATCGGTGATACCTTTCCTGATACACTCATACTGGTAAGCATTTTGCCTTACCCTTTCTCCCTTTAAATTGCACAGAGATGCAATCTGTTATTTAAATTGCAGCAGCTGCACATATTATGCCGCCACTGAGAAGTCAATGTTATGGTGAGAATATTTTCCAATAAACTGGCATGGCAGTGTACAGGAAGAAAGTGCACACAGTTTAATGTGATGGGGTATTCAAATATGAGCATCAATATAATTTGTATATCTATGTATTCTGTTGTTTGGATATTTGCCCAAAGTGCAGACACTATCTGCAGTGTAACTTGCAAAGCCTTGTGGGTAATACCTGTACTGAGCAATGGCCTAATTAGCCTTGTACAGGCCTGTTAACATTCATTATCTTACCATGTAGAACAATGACATTCAGCGATATTCACTCAGCATTCTTCAACTCTCTGCTCAATATATGTTTGCTAATATTACAAACCATTGTTATCTGTACTCTTATTGTTAATGATTGACAGTTACATTCATTTAAATAATCTATACTAATTATCTTAGCTAATTAATGCAGCGTCTTTGCTTTAATCATTACTCTTAACAAGATTATCTGTATGATATCCAACTAAAAAGAGCATCAATTTCTGAATATAAATAAATTAGTAGTAAAAACGCAACTGTTTAATAAAGGTAAGTACTTTTGTTACCGGGACATGTTTCATTGGAAGATTACTGCAAACTACACATCATTTGTGGGGGGCTATAGTACATAGGTAACATTGTGCTGATAGTCATTAAGCTCCGGAGCAATAGCAAACAGCTGTACCACAGTTGGATACTGTGAGACATACTGCAGAGTAGTAATTAAAACTTTTGTTTAATATTTCTTTTATCAATGAAAACTATGTACTTATTTCACACATTGTTTATATATTATAAATGTATTTAAAATGTGACATTGCAGTTCATTTATTTTCTAACACATTTAATGGTATATTGGGTGGACTTTTTCTGTAACCAGAGTCTAAAAGACAGGCTTGCAGTTCTCCTAGTTAGCACAAATGTTCCATATAGATTATTGAATTCACAGGGGCATGACCGGTGATGTTGCTACAAGTAACTGACATGCTATGCTTTCTTTGAGCTTTTTGTCCTATATCAGATATCAGGTAAGATTGCATTTTACATTTTTTTATTTTTAGGTTTTTGTAAGGTTGATCTTTATCACAACAAAAAGCAACACTGCCATCATGAAAGGTATTTTAGAAAGGATCAGCATCACTGGCTTTTCCACCTGAGGACTTGATGCTTTCAGTATTTAAAACACGTTCTTCACCCATTGATTCTGAGTGTGCAAGAGATAAGTTAAATATATATATAGATAAATACATCTTTGAAGTGTTGGTTTCTCGGTTGCTTTAGCTGAGACCCATGTGTCCTAAGGAGTCTGCTGTGTGCTCCGTTTATTTCTTGCACTGGTTTTGTGTTTTTCTGTAAATGAAACAGCACAACTGTTTAGTATTATTACTATGTAACTATTAGATTTAAGTACATATCTCCTGAATCTAGTGTCCTTACAGCTGAGTATAATGTTTCTTAAAAGAAATACATACTCATGTGTTTTGATTTGGCACAGTTTTAAAAATAATAGACATTATCTCTAATGTTGGAATGGTGGAGTGAAAGAAAGTGGCTAAACTATATAATGACATTTTAGATTATAACTGTATAGGTATTCACAGGCCTGGATACAGGAGAGAATTAGGAATTTAAAGTGGCCTCTTGGCAAAGGTAGAACCAAATTGTCAATTGGCAAGGCAAACTGTCAGTAGAATACAGAAGTGGAAGTTGCTCAATCAATTTATAGGCTCATAGCAGGTGTTTGAAAGGGTGGGGTTGTCCTAAAACAGGCCTGTCCAACCTGCGGCCCTCCAGGTGTTGTGAAACTACAAGTCCCAGCATGCTTTGCCAGTAGACAACCTGTTGATAGCTGGAAGGGCATGCTGGGACTTGTAGTTTCACAACATCTGGAGGGCCGCAGGTTGGACAGGCCTGTCCTAAAAGGAACAAGCACACAGAAAGATCCCCCAGCACACTGCTAAAGCCAGCGAAGACCTGCAATTTCTACTGTAGATAAAGATGCAAAAGTCTTAGTTGCACACATTTTCAAATGTAGGTTAAAGCCATTTGCCACTCCACAGCGCTTTTGCTAATGGGGTGGTCCTAACTCTAAACAATGAGAGTCCCACATATTTGGGTCATATATATATATATGTTTTAAATTGAGAGCTAACTTACCAAGAGGTGATTTTTCGGTGTGCTTGTTTCTTTTAGGATAAGCCCCGCCTTTCAAGCACCTGCTATGAGCCTATAAATTGATTGAGCAACTTCCAGTTCTCTATTTGTCTGAGAGGCATGTTGGTGTCAGTAGCTGAGAGGGAGTGCTGGCATTGAATTGCTATTTGGAGGCCTTTGGAGTACCTCTTGGTAAGTTAGCTCTCAATTTAAAGACACATATATGTATGGCCCAAATATATGGGACTCTCATTGTTTAGAGTTAGGACCACCCTATTAGCAAAAGCGCCATGGAGTGGCGGATGGCTTTAACATACACTTGCAAATGTGTGCAACTAAGACTTTTGCATCTTTATCTACAGTAGAAATGGCAGATCTGTTGCTGGCTATAGCAGTGTGCTGGGGGATCTTTCTGTGAAACTGTCAGTAGAAGCACAATGCACATACCGTTATGCCAAAGGAGTGAATGTGGCTATTGTTTTAGACAGTGTTAGGCTACCCTCCAACCCCTTCCCTATCAAACACACTACAATGCTGTGTTACTGCTAGGCTCACTAGGTATATAGTTCACAGATAAACAACCTATAAAGGGGTATACCTCCAGAATGACACTGACTGTGCAGGATAATCCCCCAAAATCTGGTCTGTCCACACAACATGAGGACAGTTGGTAGACTGAGCTGATCTCTCCTACCTTTATCTGCAGCTTTCACTACCTGATGTTTCTGTTGCCGGTGTCTTAAGCTCAGTTGCTGCTTGTCTATATCCTGGAATTTCAGGATTTGGAAAAATGATAGGTATATGAAATATGGAAAGCCAAGCAACAAGTGGGCACTCTTGACCCCCCTCCCAGGCAGCCCTGACATTAAATTAATAAATAGGCCTGGTTTCCTGCAACTAGCCATGACATTAAACTAACTCAATGTACCATTTATGTCTATTTCCCTCCAAATAACCTGACATTAAATTAATAGCATTTACATTTAATAAATAGAACTCTTTTTCCCCCTACCAGTCCCACATTCATTTAATAGCCCCCAAACCACCCTAGCAATATTAATAGGCCCGCCATAACATTAATAGCCACTTCAATCAACTCAACATTAAATAAATAGCCCCACCGACCAGTAAAACAATAGCCCCCAGTCTCCTTCTACCATTAAATTAATATCCCATTGTGACTGCTGGCGGGGACTATTGCAGCGGCATGCCAATCCTCGGCCCTGACATGCCGCTCCTTCCCTATTAGGACAAGACATTCCTACGGCTTGCCCACCATTGCAGGTGTTCAGCATTTGCCTGTTTTGCTCAGGCTCTCCTCCATCAGAAGTCTGGTCTGGTTTTCTTTGTTGCTTAGCAACAATCCCCAGCACTTCTGAGAATGTGCAGAACTTTCTCATTCACACTGAAAGTTTCCTGTTGAGGCCATCAAGAAGCACCTATTGTCACTTTAAAAGGGACTCTCTGTCATATAGGTTTTGCTAGGTGATTATGTTAACAGCCAGCCTAAATACCTGACACTGACCTCTTGCTTTGGACCCTGCATTAGACAAATTGGACCTGCCTTTTGCCTTAACCGTTTGGTGTCCTGTTTACTGACCTGCAATACCGTGTATTGACCTGGCTTTGGATTCTGGACTTGCTGTTGTTTATTTCTTTGGCACCCTCTTCCTAATTTGGCTATTACCGAGTATCAACCTGGTTAAGACAATTGGACTTGCTTTTGTTTCAACTTTCTTATTGACATTTGCTTATCATTTACTGATGTGATTTGCATACTGGTCACGCTGCAGTCTGTTTCCTGCAAATCTAACTTGACCACTGCTACATATATCTGTACACACATATTGCATTGTGTAGTCCTGGACATACAGTCTCTGGATATTAACCTCTTCAGGCTGTACTTTCTCCCAGTCTCCTCAGTATTGCCAACCTGGCTGGGACTGTGGACAGTGACATTATTATCGTGACATTAAGCCTTCAGCTTTCCTTCATGCCTGTTTCTGTGTCTGGAAACTGGCTCACTGGGATCATCACCTCTACAACCTCATGCATCACTTTCAGCTAAGCTTCGTCAGGAACTCATTTCTGACCAGCCAATTTCCAGCCTTGGGGATCCGATTGCCAGAATAAGGTAACATTATTATTTAAACTGTTATCTTGACACCCATGCGCCACCCCACATTACATTAAAAGAGCCACTCCCCCCATACTTATCTTCATACATCCAGTACTTTATGGGGCATGGCTGCAGGTGTGTGCTCCACGTTACTTGCAGTCATTATAGGGGAGAGGTAAAGGAAGCTGCCAACACAGAAGGGAGGTAAAGGGAGGGAGGGAGGTTGGAATGAATCTGGTTGAGTCACATGCACATACTATATGGTGGCTGGTTCTGAAAGAGGGGCAGCCACCAGGAACCGATTCAATGTCAAAGTCACCCACCTATGGTTACCAGCCCCTCCCAGTTAAAACCAACAAAAATATACTAAACCAATCTTGAGGCAGTCCTATGATGATATGGGGGCCACAGGCCTATCGGGAAAAATCCCGGTGAGGTCTATGTCCATTTTGCCCATGCCCACATATCATGTCCCAACATCTTACTCAACATATTTTTGATTATTATATAATCAGCATATGGCTTCTCAGGACAGAGCACAATAATTTTTTGTCGCTTATAGATAATAATAAAGATATAATTATAATACAGAAAACAAATAATACTGCAGTACAAATTTCCCTGAATATAAATAATGTGCTTAGACAAAATGCTATAATCTTTAACAGAAGGCCTGTGCAAGTGAAGAGATACTGCAGCATACCCCCTCACTAATCCAAATCTGGGGGAGGGGGTATATAAATGTATGCCCTCTGTATTGCCCATATCCATCCTTATCTCCTTATCCTTGACCACATCCATCTCTAATGAAGAGGAAGAAGACAGCATAATTTCAACTAGTATACAGCTATTTCTACCTTACTATGTCTCATTATGTCCATAAAAGCTCTATCCCAGTGTTAGCTAACCTGTGACACTCCAGGTGTTGTGAAACTACAAGTCCCAGCATGCTTTGTCAATATTTAGCAGCTTATTGCTGGAAGAGTATGCTGGGACTTGTAGTTTCTCAACACCTGGAGTGTCACAGGTTAGCCAACACTGCTCTATCCTGATATCCTTTTTACAAGGGAAACTGATTTCTTTTCCTCTTGTATTTTAGTGTATTACTTCTACATTCTACATGGTTGGCGTAGCCTAGTGTATCTTTATTCTACCATCAGTAGAAGTGAAGTGACCATGTGGTTTCTTGGTAACTGAGTACATCGAAGCCTTAATTTATTGCTGCCAGATAACTAGAACAGTCTTCACCTCATTACTGTATGGAACAGATTGAAAACGTTTTAAACAAGCAGCCACATTTATTATAAATATGATAGTCCTAATGATCTCCTAAGTCCAAGTTATTATAATCTTTTGTTGTGTTTTTGCTCTGTCAGTTTTCTTCTCTCCATTCAGCAACGTGTGGCATATAGAATATTTACATTCCAGTATTTGATCAGTGGGAATCTTAGGTGCTTTGTGAAGCTATATTGCTTCCTATAATGTTATTGATTTTACTAACTGTGAAATGACAGTACAGTAGTTACACTGAAAATTGACAGTGCAAAGGGTATGGATTGAATGGATCCAGAAAATGAATAAACCGGTTTCGCTACTTACAATGTAGGCACTGACATGCAACAAATGGGGCACTAAAGGACTATCTGTACATCGTACGTGAACATTGTGTATTGTCTGGGCCATGTACTACACATTTCAAGCCAATACAAAGTCTGCCTTCCTATGTAAAATAGATTGTTATAGTAGCAGTATCTGGTGGAAGAATTTTGAGATGCACCAAATCCAGAATATGGTTCAAATGTCAAGAATTTTAACAGGATTTGTATTCAGCTAGATCATTAAAATTGGTATATCCAAATCTGAATCCATTGTATACTAGAGAGGACAAACAAATGTCCATTAATAGCATTGTCCTGACCCTCTGCTTGTTACATGGCAGATTACACCCACTGCCTCCATGCAGCTGTGTCGAATTCATAAATACAGGAATGTGAGTGGTGCAAATTAAGCGCATTTTAGTGCATAATTCTTCTGCCGTGCTGCATCAGATCAAACACTGCCCCATATGTAGCAAAGTTAAAAGGAGATTTGGGGTTCTTATGGCAAAAGGGCCCACAGCCATGCTCTACCAATTATATAATAAGCAAAGCTGTATTGCTATAAAAAGCCTATGCTATAATAAGCAAAGCTGTCTTGCTATAATAAACCTATGCTATAATAAGCAAAGCGGTATTGCTATAATAAGTCTATGCTATAATAAGCACCGCTGTATTGCTATAATAAGCCTATGCTATACTAAGCACCGCTGTATTGCTATAATAAGCCTATGCTATAATAAGCACCGCTGTATTGCTATAATAAGCCTATGCTATAATAAGCACCGCTGTATTGCTATAATAAGCCTATGCTATAATAAGCCCCGCTGTATTGCTATAATAAGCCTATGCTATAATAAGCAAAGCTGCTTTGCTCTCTGTATTGCATATCATCCCATTAAAGACTGTACTTTGCTGCGATACCATGTACCCTGTAATCCCTGCTTAAATTCACGTTTATAAGCCTCATTTCACCATTACTACTACTACTTTTATTTGCAGACAATAAAAAAAAAAAAATTCCAACTCCAGTCACTGTTGTATATGGAAATGTAAGTTTAGGTTCAGGTTTTGGCCAAATCTTACAGCATGTTATTAGTATTCGGATACACGTTATTTTAATGCATTTTATGCACATTTAGCCAAAATCAGGCAAATTGCTTGCAAGTTTCAAGTACAAATTTGAATCATTAATTTGAGAAATGTCTGAGTCTTTTAAAACATAATTAAGAAGTGCTCTGCCTTATTTATTACAATTTAACTGTATTACTTGGATACAATGAAATATATGCATTTATAACCATTGTTTTCATGTACGTGTTTATAGGATTTAGAGGATCCTAAGAAATGTTTGTGATATGGCAGCTTAAATGTCAATTACTATGCATCACTTATGAGGTGTAATTTATGTTTAGCTCAGATATTTCCGCTGTCTTATTAGCTTCTTGCAGCTCTCATTTTATCCTTGTCAAGATGAAATTATTGTCAGAAATGTCACTAGTCCCGTTTCTCACCCCAAGCTTTAGAATTCAGTGCAGCCAAAGGCTTGTGCAGAGGGGGAAAGACTGGTTACCAGCAATGTCCGACTTATCTCTTTAAATTGTTCCCTATTGCCGTGGTATAAGGTGCTATCAGTTCTGAATGTTAATGTCCCTGTGTGTGCTTCTGTCTCTCTCTCTTTCCCTGTGTGTGTGTGTGCGTATCTCACTCTGCTCTCCAGTCTCCCTGTCTGTATCTGAGTGCATGCATCTGTGTGAAAGAGGGGGGCAAATAATACATCAGTTTAGCACGGACATGCCTTTCTAACAAGGAGAAGAAGAGGAGAGAGTGAGTAGAAAGGGAAAGAGAAAACAGCAGAATGACAAGGGACATTTAAACTGCTCACATATTCCATCCAGAAGCAGAGGATCTAGAGAGGCGAACTGGAAAGGATAGACCTGTGCAGATGCAACATGCAACCAGGTTCAGTTCTCAACAACAGCCCATGACACAAACAGAAGAATTACACTGGAGAGGGGGGTTAATCCTTTTTCTTCTGTCTCTGTGACCCCTTCTTTTCAAAGTAATTTCTTTTTTTTTTTCTTTTTTTTTTATAATGTCCCCCTAGGAGTACAACAACTAAAAGATTATTTTTACATCTACTCAGCGCTGCAACTTTGAATGCAACATGTGTAATGTGCTCCTGTTACCTTGATAGATTCTGAACAACCTTGGAGGGTGCAGAGAAGAGGAAAGCAAGAAAACAAGATTGGAGGCAAACTCTGAGCAAGGAAGATGAAGAAAAAAAGGGGGAGTGTAAAAATATAACCTCAAGCTGCTTATCAGGAGGGAAAAAAAAAAAGACCACCCCCCCTCCTTGATTTTGGAGCACTATACTCCGAGAAGGGGACAGATTTTTGCCTGGTGCATAAGCGTGTTCTGATTTTTCTCTTGTGTTCATTTTCTGTTTCTGCCTGTCACTGCATGACATCAATGGAACTGACACAAGGATGTACTAAGAGAAGCTTAGGCTGTTCTGGCAGGTCCTAGCTCAGCACCAGCTGCCTCTGTCCCTACTGGTTTTGGGAACGTTGCAATGAGAAGGTAAGTTGGAAAGATTCCCTACTTTTATGTTCCATCTTCTTCACGATGCAGGGCCTGAATGGAGAGGTAACGCAGGAGTCCCAAAATGTAATCGATTTTATATCTCCAAGGCCAGATCAGAAATTCCTATTAAAACACACATAGCTTTCAAAAGTTATTTTCTTAAAAAAAAAACTTTTGCAGGCTTTCTTTCATTAAAACAGTGGCTCTAAACACAGGTGTGATCCTTTTGATATTAAAAAAAATAATCTCTTGCAAGAAAAGATCAAGGACATTTCAATAAAAGGCACATCATAAATGTTTTCTTTTTTTTTTCTGAAAAAACAAATAAATGAACAAATTAAATGCAAATATTTTTGGACTTTTGCCCACGGGGGGAATTATGAACCAAATCATTGCTCCATATTGGAATGTTTGTGAAATTTGGATTATGGACAATTATTTCTAATATGTCAGAGTGGCTTTCATCTGTGTGTTAACAAAACGGATGTCGTCTATTTTAATCTATTTTCACAAATGTTTAGAGAGCCACAAGTTATAACGTTATAATGTTTGGCAGGGCTGTCGGCATATGTGTCCCTGTGTCTATTTGTGTATGCTACTGAGTGTGTGTTTATATCTTCAGCTCCTCTGCATTACATCCTTTTTTTTTTTCTTCACGTTTCATGGGCTATTGGCTTTGGAAGGCTTATCAATTTCCATTTGAAAAGCTGTTTCTTCTTTATTTAATTGCCCTTGCTTCTTGGATCGTTTTGCTGGTGGGCATGCAAAGGGGGGGAGGTGGGGGGACTCGCAGCGGAGAATGTTAAATAAAATATATATCAAATCTAAAATACAAATGTCCACACATTAAAATGCCCTAGGATGTATACCAACCGGCATAATCCTTCATGAGAAAATAACAAATTGTTTCCCTTTTCATTCTATTTAGAATGAAGAGATAGTCTGAAAGACATTTTATCATATTTAATCATGAATACTCCTGCATTTCCCTCATTGCTGACCGGTAGGGTCACACAGCAAGCTCTATGGCTGGCCCTCTGGCAGCAAAGTGGTTAAATGTGTCTGAATGAAATCCGCCTATTTCTATCACTGATTAACCTGGTCACTGTTATAGATACAATCTGATACCAATATGTATAGTTACAGTTCTGCTGATTTTAAGACAGTCTGGAGTCTGTTTGTATATTAATGTACATGACTGTTGGCAAGCACTTAGCAAAACAATGTTTTGAAATTAAAAGTATACAAAATAAAATGCAAAGCAAAAGTTCTGAGAGCTTAGATTTATCACCCTAAGATCAGATTTATCATACTATGAGATATAGCAAAATATGACATTACCCTATCTATTCTTGGATAGAGGCTTTGAATGGGCCAAAACACATGTTATGTTTCTGCTGCAGTCTATCAATGCTTAATTGCTTTGACTCTCGCCATAAAGCAATAAATAGGCTTATTCACAAACCCGTCCATCCCTCTAATTCCCATCTTGACTCTACTGATCAAATTCTTTACTATATTATGGCCGTCATGCTCTATAGCTGGCACCATTACCCTCCACTTATTGCAACCTACTCCTCCCCAATCGTAATCAAGCGCAATCTAGGGGTGCTAGACCTTCCTACTTCCTGTTTGGACTCTACAGCACCATCTGTGTGTGAGAGATAAAATTGCAACTCGTGTCATAAAATCAAATTGTAACCCCTAAACATGCTGACAATGACATTTTGCTTCATAACAAAGCGGTAAATTAAAAAAATGATTCCCAAACGAGTATATTTAGTATTGCTACACAATGCTATTTTTAGTTTCTCTTTTTAAATTGAAGCTTGGAATTTCAATACTTTTTTTCAGTTTTAGAAATTCATACAAGTAGTATAAAACTGTAAAACAGTGTGAAAATTCCAAGCTTCAATTTAAAAAGAGAAACTAAAAATAGTATATGTATACTTATATGTATCTGAGCCTACATATAAGACTTTATTGTAGAACCATAGATATTTTACATTTGCTATTACTTTAATTTACGATATGATAAGAAAACAACATATTTGATTTAACCAAACTTTCTACTGAATTACATCAAATTGTCTGAAGCATGAGGGTATGTAAGGACTACAATGGAGTGAAACATCCTTTTAAGTCACCACAGGGCCTAAGTGTCCCCTGACAATGCTATTTGTTTTTTTTATGTCTAGGTACACTTGTATTATGTATATTTTAACATGCTCTTTCAAGTGTTTCTCCTTTTGAGCTTTAAAAGATAGATGTAATCAACTCATTACACACCCAAGAGGCACATAAACTATAGGCGCGCAATGGCTTCCATTCTCCCGAGGACACAACAGGTTAATTGAGTGCATGCAAAAATCTCTCTCCACACTGTAGATAGGACTCTTGAGTCTGCAGGGAATATTAGCTCATCAGAAGTAGGATGTTTGAGAGACACCAAAGGGAGAAGCAGAACATTAAAACAAACCAAAAAGATGAGGAAACAAACTCTCCAAACTGTGCAAATGAAAACTATCTCAGGTTTTTAACAACCAGTGAAGCACATTTAATATAGTTAGTTGCTGATGTGTATTTTGGCTGCTAGATGCATCAAGTAGACCGTTTTGCAGCATTTGCAGAATTATCCACCTTTGCTGTAATGTTTACTAATATTTGTCAGCTGTGGAAACATATTTTTTACTGCTTCGATTGAAGGCAATCCTTGTGGGTCTGCATGCACCACAAATATTTTGTTACAGTGCTTACCAGGTTCGGTTGTTACTTTTTAATTTGCCTGACGTGAAAATTGATGACATTGTACATGTGGTAGCATAAGTATATCCATCATCCTTTTGTTTACTTAGACAGAGGTCTATAGAATCTCACTGAAATGTCCCTACAATTTGTCTGTAAATAAAGTTATTGCAGGCATTGAGGCCTAGAGGAGAAAGGGTTAAAGGAACCCCAGGCTGTTTTCAATAGGACCACTGGCCTTAATTTAGCCTCTGACAGATTTTGATGTCCCCGGGTCATGTAAGGTATTCTGTAGACTGTGCTGCTTCTTTAGGAAACCAAATCAGTTTTTTTTTCTCAATTAACTTGTTTCAGAATGACACTTTCCTAACACAGTGTTTACTAGGTAACCCATTAAGGGCAATGAATGAATGTAAAGGGATTATCCGACTCTGCACACTCTAGTCTTTAGAAGCGGCCTGGGAGTACTGCACACGGACTTTCCCTCAAGTTACACTTTGGATTATCTATGCAAATCACTGCATTGCTAAATGCACTTAGAAAGTTTTTTTAATCAGAATTTAGAGTCAATTTCTTTAGTGATCCACAATACAGCACATATCTATAGTTAAATCTACAGCTCCCATGACTATTCACACCACATTTACATAAAGGGAGTGTAGTATCCTTAGTTGATTTTATTTTAATATTTGTCATATTATAAGATACTAAAAGGAGACAGGGGGACAGGATGCGCAACCTTTATTGGGACAGGGACTGATGTGAGTGAGTTCTTTGTGCAGCGCTGCAGAATTAGGGGCGCTATATAAATGATGGATTGCCTCTGTACTATCCAATCTGTGTTTGCGGAGTAATAATCAATGAAGGTGTCTGTACATAGGTCATACTTGCCAACTCTCCCGGATTGTCCGGGAGACTCCCGCATTTTGCGAGAGTCTCACTGACTCCCGGGAGAGTGTGGCAATCTCCCGCATCTGTCATAACTCTGCCCACTTCCTAGTGAAGTGGGCAGAATTAGGTCCAAAACGCAGCGATTCACCGGGAATCGCGGTGTTTGGCCAAAATGTCATGAATTTTGGAGCCCCGCCACCATCACGCCCACCTCCCCCGGCAGGCTCCCGGAGCTAGTCTTCAGCAAGTTGGTAAGTATGACATAGGTGCCTTATTAACTCATGGATTATTACATTGCTTAATAATGTCTGGTGATTGACTATTCCATAAATTTAGTGTATAGTAATATTTTGGTCCATCATGAGGTTTGAGTTCTGCCATATAATAATGACAGTCTGCCCCCCAAAACTAAAAGCTGGCAGCTTTGCTTTGTCAAGAGGAGATGTAGCAGTTGCAGACTTTCCATTCTAACAAACATACTGGTGTATCTTCCAGGTGTGCCTATAGGCAGCATGAACTAATACCAATCTGCTTCCCAGGTAACAAGCTGTCATTTGCCACAATCATATAGGGTCACCTATTACCACATATTATGGTACCTATGGTACAATAGGTACAAAATCAACAGTTTTGCGAAACCAAAGAATATAGTATGTACTGGAAATGGCCTGGTCAGATTGGCACTATGTATCCATTTATATGTAATGTGACAATATATAACATCTTCAAGGTTGCTGATATAAGCAGCTATATCCAGGCATACAACTGTATTATGAATGATGGATAACAATCATTTTAGTTTTGGGCTTATTGTATTATTAAAATAATAATGATAATATCCAGTCACCAGGAAGAAATTTCAGATATTAATTAGTGCAGTAATTGGATAAAGGTTAACTGATAAGTAAAATATACCATAATAATGTTTACTCATATTTGTCTATTAAAACTTGTTTATGGTAAAAGGCCACTAAAAATACCAACTGATATATCCTGAAAAGATATGACATATTTATAAAGGTATATGTAAATGTTTCGTTACCACATGTTTGGTATTGTGGAGTATATAATATTATTTGTTTAACTAAAATATATTATCTTTTGTCAATAGACATTTTTTCAAAAAATGTTTTGAAAGATTCATTGTGATCCTATGTTTTATCTGTTTTCCGAGACCCTGGAAGTGGGTCCCCATTAGAAATAGCTGTTAGGACTCAAATAACTGCAGGTACTTTCTTTGCACTGGTGTACATATATACATAGAACTAGTGTAAATAGCAGGGACAGGCTGGCATGGGGGTTAGGGGGGCATCTGCGCCCTAGGACTGGTCCGGTAATGGGCTACCTTGAGCCGAGTCACTGGGCCACCTCAACTTTTTTTCCTTTAAAATGTTCCTAACAGGCTGCTGATTCAAGCCTTGCCCCCCGGGCTAAAATTTGCCAGCCCTCCCTTGGTAAGTAAGCAGGAAAAGTCTGTCTTAATTTAACTTTTTTGTCTGGACTTTGTGTGGACTATTTTCTGTGCTTGAGAAATGCAGGATGGATTTTGTAACAATGGAGCAAACTATACTGAACACGGTTAGAATGTTTCTTTTAAAGAAACCAGAATGTCAGCTCACAGGGCTAATATTTAGCACCCAACAAGACAGTAGATGTTACTCCATGATCTCCATTGGTATGACCACAATATGGACATTGGTATGAACAGTTGACTATAACATATAGTGAATTTGATGAAATGAGCAACATGGCATTGATTTAGATTGAATTGGGGCTTCAACTGCTGCAAAGGCCCCTCTAAGGGCATTGCACCCCAGTTGGCACCCATGACAATAAGTTGATAGTTTTGTGACCATGGTATTGGTCTCCCCTCGCTATCATGAGGAATACAAATGAGCCACTTAACTCAATATCTGTTATGTTCTGGCATCTAATTTTTCCTTTTTATTGGTATGTTAAAGTTTTGTCCATTTCCATTAGGAAAACAACTCGTCCACTTTGATTACATAAAGGCCAATGCAAAATCCTACCTATGTATCGTTAGTAGATTCTTAAAGCCATACAGACGACATTTTCAGAAATGATTCTCTACACAAGAGCACAGCTCATGTAAACACACGGCTAGGGTACATAAATAGAGGAAAATCCTTGCCTTAGTTATAGGTCATATTGAGCTGATCTTAATCCCATTATAATAAACAAACTGGCTATAATTGATTGTTTATAAAGCAGTATAAGAGATTAACTAAGTGCATGTTACTTAAATCTACAATAGCATTTAGTAAGATACTTAAACATAATTCTTTCCTAAAGGAACAATATTTGTATGTGTACTTAATTTGTGAACCACAATTAAATAATATAATCTGCACCTCCAATAGATTGTATTTAGAAATGATAAACTAACATTTCACTGAATTTTTTTTAACAAATATGAACAAAATAATATAAAAAAAACTCTTCTTTGAAGTAAACAAGGTTATTCCCATTTTTTCAGAAAGGTATTCTACAATATCCCTTACAAAGCTAAAGGTTGGCTAAAGTCAACCAAAAAATATTTTTTAATTGTTAGATCATTCTATTTTATAGCAATTTTATGTTTCAAGAAGGCTATTGAGTGTTTTATTTATAGTGGATGGACTTCTCCATTCTCTTTTGCCCACTTTACCCTATATGTTAAAGAAAATTTTACCTGCGTAGATGTTTTTAAGGGCGAAATATGCAAAATAGGCTCAAAGAGTATTTATTTGAAAATATAATCCCAATAATATATCAAATCACTGGTTACTGTGCAGTGAATACCTCAATGACCAAATACCTGATGTTCAGGAGAGCAGATGTTTGTACTCCTCTGCCTATGTCAGGCCTCTAACCAATGATGTTCAGCCTGTGTCACAAACCCATCATCTTTGAATTTGAACTGCCTAGCGTGAATAGCTTTATATGCTCGTCATTTCAAACAACTGAGGATGGCCAAATCACATGGAAGTGGGGACAGAGACAAAGGCCTGCCTTGAATTTAATCAATAAAATGTTCATTAGATACATTTATCTAAAAATTTCATTAAAGAAACAGACAATTTTGCCCATTGATCCCCAAAATAATAGCCCACACAGAGGATGTTATTATTGAAAGGTTACTCTGTGGTCCTGTATAATACAATACCCAGGGCCAGATTAAGGGTTCAGGCTGCCTTAGGCTAATACGCTCGTAGCTCACCCTTGTCTTCCACACCAGGCTAATAAGCGGTAGCTAAAAACATACTTGTCCTTAATTTAACATGTCGACCACCAATCTTGATATTTCCTGGCTTTTGAAACTCTGTGCCACTTGGCTTTTTAAAAGGGTGATGGCAATGTTTGTCACTCATTTCCTTTTCATTAAAATCAGAACCGTATAGAAGAATCTAGCCATGAATGCGTACTACTGAGGGTGAAGATGTGGGGGCTGTCACGCTTGTGCCTATCACCATCCTTGTCTCCTACGTGCTTAATCTCAAGCACTCGGCTAAGGATGACTCATTGTCTTCAGCCTTTACAATGGCAATATGTCAAGATTAAAAGCTTTCTCTTTACTTTGGACAACAACTATTCTCTTATATTTTAAAATTAATTTCAGTTTATACCTCTCCCTGTCAGAATTTTGCACCCCCCCTAAAAATGTGGCACCCCCACCAATAAAGCCTGGAGCCTAGTCAGCCTATTGGATAATCAGGCCCTTACTATACCGTAAATATATATGCGTGTCTCTGTTTCGAAACCCAACCTGTGGTTGTGCCATCGGGAACACATGGCCTCACTTCCACAGCCTCCCATCTGAGTATCATGCCCTTTAACTTCAGAGAACACACATGTCACATTTTCAATGTGAGCACAACACACTACTGGGACACTGCTTACAGAATTTCCTTCAGAGCAAGTTAGGGGGGGCTGCAAACGGGGGTTTCTAGCCAAAAAGGGGGTCTCAGCAATGTTGACAATGCGTCTGGCAATGAGGACCTTCATAACCTAATAAAGAGGAAACAGCACTAGTATAATATAATATGTAGGGCACTGCTGGTATAATTATATACAGGACCATTGACATAATCAGAAGGGGTGGGGGGCAAATCTGCTACCTTGTCAAGGATCCCATGCGATGCTAAACTAGATCTAAATTCAACAATACTTTACCTAAAGAAAATAGCTGTAAAATGGTGAAATAGAATGTAACTACACTTCTAGTAACTACTAATTAAAATACTAAAAATTTAAAAAGGAAGTTACGTTTAAACTCTTAAAACCACAGCCAGTCATATAATAGAATTTGAAAAGTGCTTTTGGAAGCAGAATTATCCTTTTAATATACTTTTAATTTGGACTCAGAAACTCATAAACTGCACCAGAAAACATTTTATAATTGGGAAGCATGTTTGTTTAACATTTTACGATGATTTTTGCAAAATGCAGCCACAGTACAGACTTCTTTTTAGTTAAATCCTGTACTTATTCATTCAAAATCACGTTTTATTTTTCCTACTAGTTTATTCACAGTTTAAACCTAATTTTTCAATGAACCTTGCAAATGTGTTATTGAGTCGGAGCATGGGATCCTCTGGACGAGGTTCAAGAATACAGATTGAGTAGGGATTGGTCGTGAAAGGAGGTCCAAGGGGCCCATATTTAATAAAAGGATACAGTTCCTCAGACTTTTTATATTCAGAGGAATAACGTAAATTGCACTTACACTGGCCAAGTAGTAAAAAATAGCAAAACAGTTGCCGTCAGAGTCAGGATACAGCTTGAACCAGGTTAACCAGGGTCTATGCTCTTGCTATGTATTTCAAGGACCCTGTCCCCTTCAGCAGGCAAGCCAGAAATTGTTTTACTGGGATTTTGTCTGATTCCTATAGAGATGCAGCTGGAAACTCCATGTTTTAATCATAGCTTACCATCTACTCACACCTTTTGTTGAGCTCTCACAATCCCAGACTGGAAAATCTATTAACATTACAAAATCTAACCTTATCAAAAAATACTAATATACGACCAATACTTTACATACAGTATCTTTCATTTTGCTTATGAAGGATGACTCAAAAACACATAAGTCAGTGAAAAATTTACCGTGTTGAAGTGTAAAAGAAGTGTAACTGAGGAAAAGTTAAGTGCCGATAAAAAAAAAATTGCCAACATTCCATTCTATACACGCAGTAGCAAATAGAGAACGAGGCCTTCGCCTTTCTCTATTAGTGGCAGATCTAAAAATGTTACCGAGCCTATAAGTGATGCACAACTACTGTTACTCGTCAAAGCCGTGCTGCAAGATAACAGTAAGGCATTAGAGGATAATGTTTGCTCTGAATCAGAAATGACACCAATCCTTGTGGAGAGTCCATCCACCAGTGGGATGTCTAATCGTGAGCATTTTGTTAGTGTACCCATAAAGAAGGGCCCTTTCAGCAGTTCTGCTGATGTGTGCCTGAACAGCCCGAGTGTAGCCGGTGATACACCAATTGAGGATGCCACTTTGGAATTAGAAGAGGATGAGGGGGAGATTTGTGTAGGCTAATGATGATGTTGATGATTATGATACAGACAGATACCAAATTGCCTTTCTCAATTTTTATTTATATTCTAGAGTCTATAATGGCTGAATAGTTTTCTATTTTACTCCTAGTGGAGAGGGGGTCTGATGCAGACAGATACCAAACTACCGTGGTCCATTTATTTTTACTTTCTAATTCCACAGTCTATGCAGGCTGCTTTTTTTCTATTCAACTACAACCAACTTAAGCAAGAGGTGGTAACTAGGTGGAATTCCACCCTGTACATGCTTCAGTGGATGGAGGAACAGCGCAAAGCCATCCAAGCATATTGCACAAGCCATGACATTGGGAAAGGAGGGGGGATGTATTTCAGTCTTGCACAGTGGGGAATCATTTCAGTGCTGTGCAAGGTGCTGAAACCATTTGAAGTTGTGATGTGTGAGGTGAGTGCAGACTCTGATAGTTTGAGCCAAGTCATTCCTTTAATTAGACTATTGGAAAAGCAGCTTGAGAAACTGAAGGAGGAGCTGAAAGCAAGCAATTCAGCAAAGTATGTTGGCCTTGTCGATCAAGTACTTCATTCGCTTCACAATGATCCTCGAGTTATTAAGATCTTGAACTCGGATCAGTACGTTTTGGCCACTGTGCTTGATGCAAGGTTTAAGACCTACATTGAGTCTTTACTTGTAAATGAGCGAGATGTGAACTTTTGCAAGGAGCTATTGCTCAGCAAGTTGGCCGCTGAACTGGGCCTCGGCTTGACTACGTGTCCTCCTTCACCTTCTCAAGCTGCTGCTGCTCGTAAAAAATTAAATTTCCAAAAAAGAAGCAGGGAAGATACAGGGGGCAGACCAGAACAATTTAACATCTGGGGGTAAATGTATCAAGCTGAGAGTTTTCCGGCGGGTTTGAAAAACTAATCAGATTCTAGCTGTCATTTATTTAGTACATTCTATAAAATGACAGCTAGAATCTGATTGGTTGCCATAGGCAACATCTCCGCTTTTCAAACCCGCTGGAAAACTCTCAGCTCGATACATTTACCCCCTGGGCTGGTTTGAAGGATTTTTCTAAAAAATGTCACCTTGCCCATAACTCCATCCAATACGAGTATAAACATGCAAAGGATGGTGGAGGATTATTTTCAAGAGGTAATTGATATGGAAATGTCAGACAGTCCCTTTCCTTACTGGGAGGAAAAGCAGGCCATTTGGAAACCCATGTACAAACTTTCTTTGCACTACCTAAGCTGCCCACCCTCCAGTGTGTACTCTGAACGAGTATTCAGTACAGCCGGGAACTTAGTCAGTGATCGCCGTATAAGGTTACTTCCCAAAAATGTGGAGTAAATGATGTTTATAAAAATGAACTACATCTTCCACGAGGAAGGCCTTCACCATCAAAGACATCCAAGCACTGACTGTTCTCTAATGGCGTATTCAATCGACGATGAATTGATAGTCTGTGATGATGACATACACACTGATGAGGGTGAGGATGAAGATCCAGATGATGATGATAACATCTTTTTAAAACTTTCTATTTAAGTCTAGGGTTCAATCTACCCCCAAAAAGGCAAGGGACTTGGGGCATTTCCATATCACGTACCATCTTGAAAGGTTGCTGTTTTGGCAATTTCTCATCATGGGTAGGGTGTCATACACAGACTGACCCCAAATTGCCTTTGTCCATTTCAAATAATATTGTACAGTCTATAACGGCTGATTTTTTTGGTGTTTTCTACAAGTGGAGGGGGGCCTATAGAGACAGAAACTAAACTGCCTTTGTCCACTTCTTTACATATTTAACTATAAGTGTAGGGTGCAATATACATCCAAAAACGTTGGCTGCATTGCCAATATGCATAGATGGAGAGGAAGACAATCTGGTTTGTGTGTAGAATTAATGAAGGCCTACCTACCAGGAATTAAACTTTTTTATTGATAATTTATTAGCTTTACAATTACATTACTTATCCAAGAAACAGGTGGAGCACTAAATTTGGTTATTTTAGGCCCAAAAACATTGATTTTCCAACAAAATAGCAAAACAAAACCAAAACCAAAACACGCAATGGCGGTTTTGCAAAACCAAAACAAAACCACAACGGTAATCCAGATCCAAAACCGAATACAAAACCAAAACACGGGGGTCAGTGACCATCTCTACTTAGTACACATAGACCTTAAAGGAAGAGGGATTATGAACTTTGATTGAATTTTTTTATTCCAGCAATGTATTTTTCCTGCGGTCCTGCAATATGACTTCTTCATATATATCTGTTATCCCTATTTTTAGTACCACAGGATGGTTAAAATGGAGAAGAGATCGCATAGAAGTGGTGACCAAGTATATGTGACATAATTGTCTTCAGTTTTTCTTTTGTTAATAAACAAGTAAAGTTAGAAGGGTGGGTTTATTTTAGACCACCTATGAAATGAAAAGAGGTACATGCATAAGAGAGCTGCTACTTTCCTAGAAATACCACATTCATGTATAAGAAACAGAGCGCGGGTTGGGGAAGGGGGGCACAATTTTTGATGGCAGCCCTGACAGGACATATGCTATTTTGTGAAGTTTCTTGCCTGTCTTTTCTCAACTGATATGTCGTCTGTTAGCTGCAAAATTCTGCAATTTCATGGGCAGTGCAGGATGGATTTGATGCAGGTAAACGTGCCCATGTAATAAATATATTCAAAAACACAACTGTGACGCATGTAGAAAACTGTCCTGGGGGTATATTTACTAAATTGCGGGTTTGAAAAAGTGGAGATGTTGCCGATAGCAACAAATCAGATTCTAGCTGTCATTTTATAAACTCTCATTAATTTCAGATAAAAATTAGGTTGGAATGAGCTATATTTTAGGAAAAATCTAAAAGTTTAAATTAATGAAGTCTTAGGGGCATTCAATTGTCGGCGGAAACGCTGACAATCTTGCGGCCCTCGCATTATTACCGTTATTACGGTAATTTTCTCGCTGAATTTCAGCTCGCAGATCCCTGAGCCGCGAGCGGAAATCCAGCTTTAACGGTAGTAGTTTTTACGCGCCGCGGAAACGGCACAATTGAATATGCCCCACAAAGTGGTAGGAGTAGGACTCTCTGAAAAATTTCCAGTTAGGAATTTATTTACAATTCTGCAAAGATATATGAGGCACTGGCTATATAGGATGAAGTGCCAGCACGGTAATAGCTTAACAATGCAACCAAAGAGAGAAATAACTATATATATATATATCAACATTATGGCAGACAAAAAAATCTGAAAGAGTACAACCAGAATTACAGTCCTGCACAGGCTAAGAAGATATACATGCACTTTTTTTTTCATACAATATCTTTTTATTGAATACAATTGCATACATACATTCGTAAAGAACAAGGGCAATCACATGTAATGGCAATATATCAACATGCATGGGAAACAATACCACGATAAATGTTGTACGTTCTAGCGTTAAATAAACCTGCATGTATCTATTGGTTTTGCTTTTCGCCTTTTGTATAAGTAATTTCCTCTGTAAGCTAAACATTGGTATTACTTAACAATTCCGAAAGAGAAGAAAAGAGAGCGAGATAGGAGAGGAAAAGGGGAAAGAGAGAAAAGGATAAAGAGGGAGGCAAAGGGATAGGAGGGGAGGGAAAGAGCCCTAAGAGCAAAAGTCCAGTCAAAAATGAGCACCTGATGCAATTTAATGGAATAACAGAAAGAGGCTCATCTAGTTAAGGCAGCGTATCTATCTGTCCCCTGGAATTCTAACCATCTAAACCAAATGGAATAATAGTCCTTAAACTTATCAGATGAACTAAGAATCAAGTCATCCATGTATCTATAGGATTCAATACGATTAAGCCATTCCTTTAGGGTTGGAGGAGAGAAGGATCTCCAACGAACGGGAATTACTGCCTTTGCGGCACTATTTAAATTCTTTAGCAAGGATTTTTTTGTATATTGATATCGAAGACTTTGTCTGGTTTAATAACCAAAACCCTGGATCATCTGGAACTTCCGTTTTCAAAATTTCTTTTGAAATTGCTATGACACCATCCCAGAAGGGTCTCGGGGATGGGCATTCCCACCAGATATGTAGCGGTGTCCCGACACCCACACCACACCTCTAACATAAGTTAGAGTTCCCAGGGTACATTTTAGCAAGGATATTAGGACACCTATACCACCTGGAGAGGACCTTATACTGCATTTCAAACACTGTTACACTGAGAGAGCTAGCCTTGGTAAATTGAAAAATATTATTCCAATGTTTCTCTTGTATCTGATTCCCCAAATCTTTTTCCCAATCTTTTGTAAATTTTGGTAAGGATGAGAAGCGGTTCTCAACCAAGATTGTGTAGATTCCAGAAAGGATATGCTCAGGACTCAAAGGGGATATACACATAGTTTCAAATGACGTCAATTCCCTTTTGACACTCAGCCTCATCTTTTCAGTGTTAAAGTGTCTAAGCTGCAGGTAATGCCAAAATTCCGAATTAGGTAGGCTCCACTTGGCCCGCAGATACTCAAAGGTATGTACACCAGACAGAACCACCAACTGGCCTACACGAGAAATTCCTGCCCTAGACCAAATTTTGAACTCTTTTTCTATGGTCCCAGGGGGAAAGGACTTATTGCCAAACAATGGGGTCAAGGGCGAAATCACCGAGGAAATGTAACTAAATTTGCGTAGTTTATTCCAACACCTCAGGGTAGATTTTATTACGGGTGCTGTATACTCGGTAGATTCGCAAGCCAGGGGCAGGTGCTCGAGCAGTGCCCGAGAGCCCACTCCTCTATCGCGACCCATTGCTTGTCAACTTTAGCTCTTGTCCAATCAAGAATTCTGCCGAGCATAACGGCGTCATAATAAGATTCAAAATGAGGGAGTTGGAGTCCTCCCAGATGTTTCCGCCTAAATAGAATATCGTGCGTAAAGCGAGGTCTCCTTCCTCCCCACACAAAGTTCTTGATTAAACAGTTGAGGTTGGAGAACCACTTGTGTGGTATGTGTATCGGAAGGGTCTGCAGAAGGTACAAGACACGCGGCAGCACATTCATCTTAATATTATTGATTCTACCTATCTATGAAAATTTCTTCCCCTGCCACTCTCTCAGATCTTTCCGGAGTCCGTTGTATATGGGTTGAAAATTAATCTCAAATAATTGAGAAGGGTCTTTGGCGATGTTTACTCCCAAGTACTTAATGTGGCTCGGGTGCCAAGTGAAGGCAAATGCACTTTGGAGTCCTTCAACTACATCTGGGGGGTGGTAAGCTTTAATGCGACAGATTTAGAATAATTAATCTTAAAATTCGATAAAGCTCCAAATCTATGAAACTCTGAGACCAGATTAGGAACTGAGATAACTGGATTAGTGATGATAGCTAACAAATCGTCAGCAAAAAGAGCAAGTTTATAGGTTGAGTTACCCAATCTGATCCCAGAAATGTCGGGATTTGATCTGATTGCCCTCGCCAAAGCCTCCATACATAGCACATAAACCTTGTCTCGTGCCATTAGATATTATAACAGGGCCCTACATGCACTTTTTTATGTGCAAGGTCGATATTTAAGAGCATTTGCACAGAGATGTTACGTAACGGGAAATTTTTGCATATTCATAAAATAGATTTAAAGTGATTTTCAAATGAACAATATTTGTTTCTAGAATAACATTTTCTTTGTAGCCCTATCTTGAAATTCTTATCTTCTAAATCATTTTACTAAATCTGTATGAAGTATTACTATATCTAGGAAACCTTAAAAGGCTAAAATATCAGTAACTAGATAATAAAGTTGGCAATTGCATTATGGTTGCTTGCTGTCTAATTGTAAATATAACCACAATGAAGCAAGCAAGTGATCAACAATATCGTACCTCCTAAAAGGCCTGAGTTTCAGAGATAACCAGGGGTAATAAGGGAGTGGCCTCATGTAAAATGGGTGTGGTTTGGGTGATTCAGAGCATGGCTCAATTTATCCAATTTTCCAATCTGGAATATTGTGAAGGAGATATTATCTTAGCAGGTATCCTGTTAGAAACAATGTGACAAGGTTGTTTGACAGGTGCATATATGCTGTAATTTTGCCTCATAACAAATTACGGTGTCTATAGGACCAAAAATATAGCCGGTCCTGATGAAATGGTGACTGGGACAGTTGATAACTCCAGTCAGATGATGACCACATGTGACCGTGTATGCAATCATTATCTGACCACTCTAACGATGCCTGCAGGGGAGGGCTCGCAAATTTTAATGCTGTGAATTTCGGCATTTCATAGCAGCGGTGTGCCAAAATGATGCAATCTGTCAAGCCCCACCCCCAGAAGCCCACCTCTTCCCCCAGAGTTCCCGGAGGCCAACTTGGAAAGATTGGCAAGTATGATATTAATACAATTCCTCTATAGAATTCTTCTAGGTCAAGCAAAAGGTATCTTATTTAAAATATTAGCAGGTATACATTTACCGCTAACTTATAAGCATTTTAAAAATATGTCTGAATCACATGGCTAAAAAAGCCCTATGGTTTCCACTTTTATATGGAAATCATTCAAACATGTGTAGTCTACACCTCTTAAAGAAGGTCTTAAAAATGTCTCATCCTATAAAACAAGATTGTGTTTTTTTATTTGTGCAGAGAATCAGGCATATTATAATGGTGTTCCTCCATTTAGCAAGATATGCTCAGAAATACCCAAATGTTTTCTCTTCCCATAAGAAATGCAATATTGTCACATTCTTTTGTACATGACGTCCATTAAAACAGGTGCATCAAACTAAATATAGACAAATAGGGCCTGATTTTGAGTTAGGAGCAAGAAAAGGAGTAACTTTGCACCTGGGCAAAACCATGTTGCATTAGAGGGGGAGATAAATTCAAAATGTGGGGACATATTTATAGTTAGGATACAGCATGTCCTAGATCAACTTTAATTTCAGTGTAAAAATAAAGTTATCAAGTATTTTGTGTGCTACATGAAAAAACAGCCAGTATTTTCCTTGTGTGCAAAATAAGTCAATTTGTACCCCTTGTATTATAACATGGTTTATCCAGGTGCAAATTTGCTCATTATCTTTGCTTTGCTCCTTACTCAAAATCAGGCCCATAATGTCACAAAGCAGGAAAAATATTAGTCTGCACTTGTAAATACCATTACTGTTATCTACAAAAATCTTTATTTAATGTTTTGAATGCACTAATGTAGTTTTACCCTTGAATGGCATGCCCACTGTAAAATAATGTATCATCATCATCATCACCATTTATTTATATAGCGCCACTATAAATAGGAACCACAATTCATACAACATGGCAGTAACTAATCATACATTTTTGTAAAGGTCTCATGTGCTTTTGTGCTTATAGGTCTAATTCTATAGAGAATCAGATCTGTTTGTTGTTTTTTTCTCCACTTAATTCTCTAAACCTTTTCACCTTTGATAAATGAAGCCCTACAGGTCACATTCCGATTACAGGGCACTATCTATCATATGGTTGATCAATAACTCTTCTGAGATAAAGCTCCAGCTTTGCAATCAGGGTCAAAGGGATTGCAGGGATGTGAGTGTTCTATTAAACGGGATATTAGTTTATTAAAGAAACATGCATTATTACTAGCGAAAACAATGCCAATTGATTTAAAGACAATTTTATGTACAATCTATCTCGTATGTTAGTTTAGTTTCTAGTCACAATAACACAGCTCAACATAATTTAAATGCCAATTCTGAAGTAATAAATTAGTACCATCACTACTAATTAAGTATATCAATAAAGCAAAATAGTAAAATAGAAAGGGTTACACAATGGGCTACACAATGCTCATTATTCAAGGTGAATGTTCCAGCTTGACATCTATGAGCCTATCGCTGTTTGTTAGAAGTACATTAAAGGCCTCATTTACAAGTGGATGATTTTGTGCTCCAAATGTACGTAGCAAAAGGTTTACAGTAAAAAAATATCGCACTTAAACAGTGGCGCATGCAGGAGGGGTTTCTGAGTCTCCAGAAACCCCCCCCTGCGCTAACTCAGTGCCCACCATATCGGCACTGTCCTATACAGCAGCCGCGGCGCTGTCAAAGAAGCGTCCGCGGCGGTGCTGTATTGTATTCAGCACCGCCGCGGACGCTTCTTTGGCAGTGCCACGGATGCTGTATAGGACAGCGCTGCCGAAACGGAGCTGCTGCGCTTGCGCGGGCGCATGCGCAGCAGCCCTCTCTCGTGGTTTTCTCGTGGAACCCCCCACCTGGCAATCCTGCGTGCGCCCCTGTTAAATGCATATGTTCAACCAACTGCGCCTCAAGAGGCATCCAGCTCACATAAGTAGCATTTGCAGAAGACATACGTCAGGCATACAAGTGGGTATAATTACTCCCAACAATATCAAAGAAATAGTAGAGATGTGGCTTGACAGTGTCACATTACCCTATTTGTAGACAATATAGTGATGTGATGAACTTTCATATACACAATAGAGAATATTGTCTGGACATTTATTAATAAATGCAAAAGTTGCATTTGCAAAATAAAATGTAATTAAATACAAACACAAATATGAAATACAAATTAAATTTAATACAAATATCTGTCATATTACCCTTTAAATATCAAAAGGAAATGTCATTCCTGCAGTAGTCTAATTGAAAATGTCAAACAAGTAATGCAAATAGATGATGCTATAATATAGCAATGCTAATGATTTAAGTTAAAGGGGTCAATACGCAATCATCTAATCTAGATAGTGTTGCTAATAGTTATTATCAGCATTGTGTAGTGTTGGACCAGGGGGAGGGCTGGTCCAACACTACACAATGTGATGCCCTTAAAGGGCATCTTATTTGATGTGTACACGTCTAATTGTATGGCATTTACATGGGCACGCTCTTACTGTACTCAGCATAGTCTTGTACATTCTTTTCCACCTCCCCAGGTGTAAGGAGATGTAAGTCAACAATATGTACAAAAATTATTTATAGATGTATGCGTACGGAAATGTTGACAAACATCCACCTCTAAATGAGCCCGTATATCTAACAAATAAAGCAAAGTTGTTGGCAGATCGAGTGATACACACTCAATAACACACTCTACTGCTATACATGCCTTCAAACACACATACAAACCATACACAGGTGTATACTGTAGAGAGGAGCTCCTCTCTACTCACTCGTTGTGCTGTCACATCCTCTGGTCCCTGCTGAGTGCTCCCTCTCACTCTTGGAAGCCTCTCTCTTCCACTTCTCTCACACCAAACATTTACACTGTTGTGGCCTTTTTCTCCAGGTCCCTGAAACCAAACCTACATCTTATCATAGATCATAGTCTTTGCTCCCACACCCATTTCTTTCCTCACTGAGTTCAGCTCAGAAATCTGTCTTAACATTGACTGTAGGAATGATCATTCCTTCTGTCAGCCATAAAGAGTTCTCGGGTCATGGCTACGGACAGTCGCCTGCTAGTAAAGAGCCATAACCATCCAGTATATTGATATCTGTATATTTATATATTTTCCTCTGACAGTCAAAAAATATTCTCCTTTCATGGCTGAATATTGACAGCTGCCTGCTAGTAAAGGCCCCGACCAGCCATCACATTCAAGTATTCAGAGGAAAGGAATACTTATGGACAGTGACAGCATGCAGGAAAGTGTAATTTTTATATAGACAGTATAGTGGGAGGGGGACTTGGTGTTGAATTGATGAGTAGGGACCAACAAGTATAAGAATGTATGATGCGGGTCCAGCCATAATTATAGTGTATGTAGCCAAAGGTGAACTATATGGTGGCATGTCAGGGATTCATGGAAGCATTCTATGGCACACAGTGGCATGGTCGAGGACATGGTGGCATGATGGAAGTATAAAGATGCTACAGCATGGCATAATGAGGCTATGTGGTGGCATAACCAGAATACATGGAGGTATGAAGGGGCTGCATGGTGGCATAATGAGGCTACATGGTAGTTTAATGTACATGAATGGTACATTCTGGAGTATATGGTGGCATAATTAGGCTACATGGTGGTATAATAGGGCTGGTATATGGTATATTGGGATTAAATGCTGGTATAAAGAAGCTATGTGGTGGCATAATAAATCTACTTAGTGGTATAATGGTTTTACACTGCATGATGTGGATGCCTGCTGAAGAAATGAACCCATAGGGTGGAATAATGGGTTTTACTTTATTGCATAATTGCACTATATGGTGTCATTATGTGTTTATGGCTGCATGATGGATGTTCTACATTGTGAAATGATGGGGTTTGTATATCATTTTGTAGCAACACTTTTACAAATGCTCAAACCCTATCTCATTGATCACTTGCTTCCTCCAAGATAAAGTTTCACATCTTGGCTTTCACCCACATCACTCCACAATTGTTCAGTCCTATCTGCCAATGACCCCTTTCATACAACTCTAATATCCAGTTGCTCTTCTCCTTTACTTGCACCAGATATCATACTACATGACAAACTGTATATTCAACAAGTATATGGGCAGCGTCGTAGTTAGCATTGCTGAAACACAGCACCGCAGTCATGGGTTCAATTACATCCAGGATCTGTGTGGAGTCTGTATGTTCTCCCTGTGTTTGAGTGGCTTTTCTCAGGGTTCTCTGGTTTCCTCCAAAACCACAAAGGCATACTGGTAGGTTAATTGGCTTCTGGCACAATGAACCCTAGTGTGTGCATGTGCGTGATAGGGAATATCACTTATACAAAATCAATAGTTATGATAGATTCGCGCTAGACTTTAGACTTACATCCTGCATATGGATATAATACATAAATATCATTCAGTCTTTTAGGTGGTGTACTCTTAAACATATACATTGATATATATATATAGGGGTTTCCTCCGGATGCTCCGGTTTCCTCCTACGCTCCAAAAACATACTGTTAGGTTAATTGGCTACTAACAAATTGACCCTAGTCTCTGTGTGTGTGTGTTAGGGAATATAGACTGTACGCCCCAATGGGGCAGGGACTGATGTGAGTGAGTTCTCTGTACAGCGCTGCGGAATTAGTGGCGCTATATAAATAGTGATGATGATGATAGATATATATATATATATATATGTATATATATATATGTGTATATATGTATATATGTATATATGTGTATATATATATATATATATATATATATATATATATATATACATATACACAAAAAGAAAAGTGTCCTGATTGGGGCTCAGGAGTCTGCTGCACTGTTAAAATGGAATCTTTATGTAGTAATATTTAAAATAAATTATCTAGCCTAAATACTCCATCAGTATTAAAATAAAACTATCCGTCCCAGTTCATTTTCTTGTGGCTCAGTATGTACTCTACCTAATAAACTTGTGTAATTGGTATCATTTATACCAATATATTCTTTTTATAAGCTTGATATTCTTAATAAACAATCATTCCCTTCTCCAAGTCTAAATAAAATTAACTATATATATTTGGAAATTAAGAATATTTTGCAGAGTTATTGTGGGATAGATAATCACACAATGACCAATTGGTTAATGAAACTAATTTACAATATATTTATATCATACTATCACTTATACACATTTTTTTTTAAAAATATTTCACTGTTGAAGAATTTAAGCAAGATAATTAACTTTAAATAATACTAATTAACAGTTTCATTTTAACAGTGTAGCAGACGCATGAGTGCCCCAATTAGAGCAGTCTTTTCTACAATATAGATTGTAAGCTCTACCGGGGTAGGGCCTTAAGTAAACGCGATAAAAATTATCTCTTTAAAGTGCTTCGTAATATGCAGGTGCTATATAAATAGCTGATAATAATAATAACAAGTGGTGTGCCCAGGGTTCTGTCTTGGGACCATTGCTGTTCCTTTAGTTTTATAAATGATGCAGAAGTTGGCGTACACAGTACATCCTCTGTGTTTTGTAGATGATATAAAGTTATGTAGTGTAGCAGAGATGTCTAATAATTAAAAAGGGAGCTAGATAAGTTGGAGGATTAAACAGCAACACGACAAATGAAGTCCAAGGTGGATAAATATAAGGTTATGCATTTGATGCTAATATATGCAATATCTATGATAGAGAAGGAACGAAGTACAAATATAGACCAATAGCATGCAATGCCAATCTGCACAAAAGAATATCATTATGCTCTTTTATAAGGTACTGGTGAGGCCACAGATTGATTATGCAGTTTCATTTGGGGCACTGATTCACATAAAGGATAGTCCTGGAGCTGGTGAGAGTCCCCATATAGGACATTAGACCACCCTATTGTCTTTTAGTTATTCTATAGATGTCTATATGGATAAAGCAAATTATCCACCATCCCAAACCTGACTGCTATTCCTATTAGCTTTTTGCTTAGAGACGAAATCATCCTAATGATGCTCTGGAGGTGTAATTATTGTAATTATACAAAGCTAGCCGGATAATGTCAATCCTGGCAGACATTAGCTTCTAACACTATCCATGTGTGTGTGAACGTATCTGCACGTTGCCTACATTTTAGTAAATATACAATAGTAAGAAACAGCCCCATTCATATTTTGCTGTTGGCACTTCTTATTCAATATCATCTTATACACTCTAAGCCTATAAAGATATATAAGCAGTAATATCAGTTCATTTTTACTAATGGAACAAAAGTCACTTAATAAAAACACAATATATGTACGTAGTAAATATCCTCAATGGTGTGGTCTCTACAAATCAAACTTTGCCATTACATGATTTCATTACTTCCCACGGGAGCCAAATCATGAGCTTTTGGGATTAAATACTTAACATTGCTGACCTTTGATTCTTGAATGGTCTGTACATTTTACAAAATTAAGCATTATTTCCTACAATATGACCAAGCTGGCAGAGACTCCAATTCAAGCAGAGGAACCAAGTTGTGTAATTATATTTCTGTTATACAGCACTAGAGGGACCTGTACTGCAGTGCAGCGTTCAATCACTCCTTACTTACAGCATAGGCTTGAATTAGCAATCTAGCAGGGACTTATAGAATTATAGATGGGAAGCCAGCGTGAGCAGGGCTATTTTTCTGCTGGAATAATGACAGCGGCTTTGGGGTCACAGAAACCTTGGATCCTGCATTGTGTAAAAAAAAATAAAAAAAATGCAAGTGCATTATTGCATAAGAAAGCCAGAGCACATTTCAAGAACATACTTAAAGGGACCTTATGTTCCCTTCACTGCCCTTTGAAAAAAATAACACATCTCTGAATTCTTTCTGTATTGTATATTAAATTCATTCCAGTGGTAGAATCTTCCTGATGGATGTATATCTTACACAGAGCCTGGGAAAGATTACTGCACAAAAGGGTATAAGAACACTATAGAGTGAAAGCTTATTATACATGTTGACATAAGCGCATATGCTAAGGTTGACTAATTTTAGGAGTTCTTGCAGAGTATTTTGGTTACTGTTTTGATACTTCTAGCAGTGGGTAACCTGGGTTAATTTAAATGGCAATTAGAAATGGATAATAATATTAGATTTACTAATTTTGTTAGGTAGTACTTGACTTAGCTCTGATCTGTATTGACAGATGCGCGCTTCTGTCCCTGCCCTTATATGGAATGTGGTTTTTGAACACACAATTGAGGCTGCACATGATTAAAACAATTGATGTTGCATTTCCTTCAATTTCATTATGACTGATTGGGGAAGATCAGAGAACACTAATCAGCCCTAGAGATCATTGATCCCTATGGTGGAGCACATCTTCTGTTTCCAGCAATGGACAACAGAGCATGAAGCAAAACAGATCCTTTTGGTATGACATTATTATGAGTATTGCGTCCGTGTGTGCCACATATATTATTTTAGTTTGAGATATCTAGTAAACCTGAATTAATTCACAGTGATACAAAGGTATGGTGCAGTATAAATATGTGCATATACAATCATGAAATAATTAGAAAAAAAACTTAAAAATGACGGTTTTATGCCATATATTATGATGATGGCATTTTCCCTGATTTGCCGTTCAACATAAACGTGTTATTAAGCATTATATGAAATATAAATAATATATATGTTTCATTTCTCTTACTGCTCCAGTGAAAGATAGTAGAGCTAAATTAAATAAATACGAAGAGAATATGAGGTAGTACTGCTAAAATTACCTATCCAAAGAAAAGATGGAAGAGAGAGACTGAGGCGTATATTTACTGAACTGCGGGTTTGAAAAAGTGGAGATGTTGCCTATAGCAACCAATCAGATTCTAGTTATCATTTGTTTAGTACATTCTACAAAATGACAGCTAGAATCTGATTGGTTGCTATAGGCATCCACTTTTTCAAACCCGCAGTTTAGTAAATATACCCCCGTGGTGTTCTGAGAGTGTTCTGCGGATACTGAGAAAGCTAGAATAATGAAGAGATATTATCAGGAGGGTAGCTGTCCGTCAGCTTGAACTGTGTTATATTGAAATTGGATTGAACAAAAGAGAAGGCAGCAAAAACAATTTTGAAAAATCATCATAGTTGGTCACAAAGCTGTTTGAGGCAAAGCAGGGAGAATGCTCGACAAGGCACAATTGGAGAAAATGGTGAGCTGTGAATGTGCCTCATACTGTTCTGCCCTCAGTAGCTGTGTGAACAGCCCTTGCAATTACCATAGAGATTTATAATCCCACTTTGAGCTGCATTTTGTTTCTTTGAATGCAATTTTTCTTCCACCAAAAATGTGGTGGAAAATATATATAACTTGTCGTGGAAAAAAGTCTACACATCACATCATCCTGCAAAGAGCAGCTAACGCTGAGGTTCTTTGAACAAGAAAATAGTAGTCTAACAGTTTTTCATTTTATTTGAAAGAGTTAAACCAGTATTTCACTCAAGAGGATAGATCCGGGACACCTGTAATCCCCACCTGTGCTTGCCTTTGAGTCTGGTATTGTGATGGATTATAATAAGGACCTTCCTAGGCTGGACCCAGAACTGTAGACAGCCCCAGACCTTCCCAATTAAAACTCAGTATGACATTGACAAGAGCAGTGTACCAAATATACTTGGGGAGATCTGGTGTTACATGAAAGTTCTTGGAATTTGAAGCTTGCTGTGTATATTAATACAATTGGAGTGATGGGTTTGTGTATTTGTTCACAAAGCACACAGTATCTTTTTCACGACTACTTAAGAATATTACATTGTATTTTGAAAAATATATGATAATGAATTACAATATGTGTGTGTGTGTGTGTGTTTATATATATATTGTGGCAAGAGCCCACTACTGCAGAAGCTCACGCGAACAACTTCCTTTTTATGGTGCTTTATTGTCAGGATGGTAAATGTTTGACACCGTATACTTGTACAGCAATCATGGAGACCCTAAACACTAACTATACATAGTCCAGCTCTCTCTCAGGACCAGCCAGCTCACCCAGCATTGGTCTCCCCGCACAAATGAAACAAACAAGCTTTTATACATGATGCTCCTCCCCCAGCCTTAGCTTGATGGACAGGTGACACACCCACCTTCTCTTTAAAAGAAAACACCCATCACTGCCTCTGTTTGCACAACCAGACACGCCCCGTCTGTTTGCTGAGAGGAATGATTTCAGATCATGTAAGTTTAACCAAATTTAAACTATTGCTTTTCACACATAAGTCTTCACTCTAGGTGCATTACTGCACAAATGTTTTACTCCACTTCCCTGCTTTCTCTGTATATTGCCAGCTAAATGCCTCCTTTTGTTACAATATATATATATATATATATATATATATATATATATATATATATATATATATATATATATATATATCTTGGGTGCTACATGGTACCAATGTCTACCTTTATATTAGGGACTGGTTCAGAGACGGTCTCTATACATCTCAATAATATATATAAATATTTTGCAGTTTTTTACACTGAAGACTCTCACACACTGACCGGTAAATAGTTATCTGTGTGTAATCTGTTAATTATTAGATATCTGGTCTTTGTATTTCGCTTTTTTATGTATTATGCAATGTGTAATGGATCGGTGCGGCCTGTGTTTTGTATACAAGTGTAAATTTCATGTACAGCATTGTGGACCTTGTATAACACCTTACGTATATAAGCTCTGGATATATGTTCTAGGTGTATTTTTATATTTTCATAGCAGACGGGCTTCATCTGAGTAGTAAAGATGGTAATACTGTGACACCACTGACAATCATTGTTTCTGTTCAGCTTATTAACATATAAGGTATAATCTAATTTACTATTACAGGACCAGAAGCACATTAATGTTTCGTGCATTGCAAGCGTCACTGGCATAGGAAGCAAAAATGTGATTTAATGTTACCACCATATATCAGTTTTCAGGGCTTGGTCTCATTATACATGTATTATTCGGCCCTGTTTCTTACAAAAGCTATTGGCAGACTTTGTTTATCATTCAGAACGCTAAGAACAAACATCAGTTCTTATAAATTCTAATAATGAATGAAGATTGTCTAAGTAAAACGATGTGAGTCAATGCATCTTTTTTTCTCTCCTCACTTCAATTTGCATTAGATCAATTTATCCACACAAAGTGTAATCATTTTGTTTCAGTTCCATCTTCCACATGACATTTTAAATACATTTTTGTAATTTTCTTCTTCTATACACAATGCAACATTTCTTAAAATAGCAGAATGGCTATCAAAGACTTTTAATTCTTAAAACACATTCTATCCACATGTTAAATAGAATTGTTATGTTAAAAATAATATAAACACCCAAAAATGTAAGTAGTTACTGATTAATTTGACTTTTTTTATCCATAATATAACAATAACATAATCTTAGCAATAACATAACATTTATGAGGAAGGGATATTGTGCTGTAAACATTTAAAATACTAAAAACAAAAGGCATAATTTATTTGAATGTCTTAATGTTCTTCTTTAAAACGTTTGGTAATGTTAAGCAAGTGTATCAATTTGTGAAGACAACTCAGCCAATGGTTGGCACTGTTCTGTTAGAGTCTCCGCACCATAAATCCTTATTCCTTTGCCAAAAATGCTAAATGTCAGATCACATTAATATTATTTAATGCAAATATTGACTTACTGGTTTTCTATGCCAATGTAGACTCATTTATTGAAAATTAAGTAAAAACAATATATTTTGAATGTAAACTAATTTATGTGCTGAAAATTGTAAGTTCTCTGCTTATTCATTAGATTATCCAAGAGGAGAACCATGGAAAATGGTAGAATATTAAAGTTACAAAGCAAGAATAACCAACACATGGGAGTACATTTATTTTAATTGTTTTATTCAGCAAGAGGAACATTTGTTGCTCTTATAATGCTTAAAAAGTGAAAGGGACTTTATGCTGAAATTGAAGTTTAATTTTTTTTTTTGCAAAATGTATTTCGCCAACACACAGAGGCACACCTCCCAACTGTAAGACTTCACAAATTGGGACAACTGCCCTGTAATTGGAACAAAGGTTGATTTGCGGGACAGTCCAATCAAATCTGGATTACCTGCCTAAATCAGGACAGGTTATCCAGTGGAGGCAGGCATTTTTGGGGTTCAACCAATATTCATGATTTGTGATGTCACTGAGGCACTTTTGGACCTCATTAATGAAGTGCACCTAGATGGGGTTTTCTGTATATATCAACTTGTGAAAAACTGTTACAATTGTTGTTCTGCTATTCTATGTATCAATTGATCCCCACATCTCTTAGATTGTAAGCTCGTTTTGCAGGTCCAATAACGGATCATTTTAACATCTAGGGGTAAATGTATCAAGCTGAGAGTTTTCCGGCGGGTTTGAAAAGTGGAGATGTTGCCTATAGCAACCAATCAGATTCTAGCTGTCATTTTGTAGAATGTACTAAATAAATGATAGCTAGTATATGATTGGTTTTTCAAACTCTCAGCTTGATACATACCCTACTCTCTCATCTCAGGAGGTGCCTCCGTAAACTAGAAGTGTGCCTAGTTGTACAGAGAGTTAGAAGTATCTGAAGAGTTTGTCAGCCTGAGTGCTGACCGGCAGATCTGTTTAGACTGGCAAACATTTTGTGTGGCCAAATGGGAAGGTCGCCTGCCAACAATTCTAAATTTCATGTGACTCTACCAAAGGAGGATACATAATAAGTGCATGGGAAAATATGAACTTTAAAAGTACATATGCTAACGGACAAAAAAGATTTATTTATAAGAATGTTAAAAGAGCCTCCATAAATGAGGAAACATAACTAAAAAATAGACTTCATTACATTCAAACTACTCTTTCTGAGGCCAGTATATATTTTTGATGTTTATAGACGTGCGGGATGAAGATTGTTTCATTTTCTGTAGGAGGAAGCCATATTGCTTCACTTCTGACAATAATTTATATAATATACACAATATAAGCTACTCATTGAGTTGACTATTAGATAATTAAATTAAAGTTGCTCTACCATGGACTTTATTCTACATTAAGGTACTATTTGGGTATAATGTCACCACCCTTATATACTGCAATCATGATGTCATTCAAGTTGAAATAATTGGGTGTATCTAAAGGTGAATATTTGGATTTTTGGGATGCTGGTGATTTGATTTGGTATACATGCGCTTATGTATTGCTAATTATTGGAAAATTCCTGATGATGAGAAAAGATTGAAAAATATTATACATAGACAGAAGCAGAATTACAAATGAATCTATTGTGTTTCTACAGTACACTTGGGTGGCTGCTTCCAAGAATAAAGCTGAGTGAAATGCGGGGAAATCATTAAAAATCATTCATTATCATCATTTATATAGTGCCACTAATTCCGCAGCGCTGTACAGAGAACTCCCTCACATCAGTCCCTGCCCCATTGGAGCTTACAGTCTAAATTCCCTAACACACACACACACACACACACACACACACACACACACACGGGTCAATTTAATAGTAGCCAATTAACCTACCAGTATGTTTTTGGAGTGTGGGAGAAAACCGGAGCACCTGAAGGAAACCCATACAAACACGGGGAGAACCTACAAAATCCTCACAGATAAGGCCATGGTCGGGAACTGAAATCATGGCCCCAGTGCTGTATGGCAGAAGTGCTAACCACTAAGCAACCATGCTGCCTATGTGCTGGGGTCGTGAGTTCGATTCTCGACCATGGCCTTATCTGTGGGGAGTTTGTATGTTCTTCCTGTGTTTACGTGGGTTTCCTATTGAAAATTATCTATGAATAGACTGTAAATTAATGTAGGTGCATGTGCGTTATAGAAATGCTAATGTAGGAATACAAAATAGCTAATCAAATATAATTTTTGGATGAAGACTAAAAACAAAACACCACTTTGCTAAATGCAAAACCAAGTCCAAAACACAAGGATGGTTTGGGAAATAAAGCGAAAACAAGGCCCGCTCATATATAATACATTTTGTTTCATATCATTATAAAAGATTTTCTGCAACATTTCTTATTTGTTGTGCTGGAAATTATTTAAAATACTTTATTGAAAGTGGTTTGCAGGGAGCATATTATTAAGCATTGTTTAGCCCAACACTGCTGTGTGTGTTCCTGCTACCATGAAAGATGATTACATATTAAAATCAAGGATCTGTGTCAGCATTAATCTTGCATGACTATGTTTTCCCCCCAAACACCACACATCACACATTTAGTACATGTGACATATATACTTGAATATTGAGTGAATGTTGGGTTAAAGAGCACCATTACTCTAGGGAAGGTAGATGCCTGCCACATGTTCTTTTCCTCCTCAGCATCCATGACATATTTATTATTTATAACCCTTTACAAGAGGTCATATTTCAGTTTTATGTGACTAAACCTTCTTTAATTAAGTGGTACATTCATTTAAAGATATATGTATGAGATATTACATCATGACATGTTACTCTCCCTGTCTGACCTTAAAATATCTTAGTTCAATAAAGCACATATAGGGCCTGAGCTGTTAAGGAAAGAAAGGCAAAAAAAGGGGTAAATTTGATCCTGGACAAACCAAGTTACAACGCAAGGGGTGCAAGTTAGTTTATTATTTTGCACGTAAGTTAAATTCTGAACACTTCGTCATTTAGCACACAAATACTTGCTAGCTTTATTTTTACACTGACACTTAAAGGTAAATTTAAAGCCACTCTTCAAATATATATTTATATTTTTCCTCCTTGGCTATGGTGGTCCTTGCTAGGGGCGGGATGGCGCCAGAGGGTCCTAGTGTTGATCATTGGACTAATTTAGTTACTGAGATATGCAGTCATGAACGGTTTATGTCTGATAGTAGAGAGGCCTTACACAAGTGTCATTAAATCTGGCACCACTGATGAGTCTCAATTTGCTGTCCTTCCCTTCCAAGATGATATGGTTTGATGTGTATGGCGAACCACTAGTTATGATATTTGTAACAGCCCTGCGCAGCTTAAGCTTTGGTTTCAGTTTTAGTTTTAACCTCATTTATTTAGGCTGGTTCTGGAGTGTAGTTCACTGTACATTTTTATCAATGAAAATACTTAATTTGATAAGAGTCAATTAATATCTTTGTCTGTTATATGTTAAAAGCGACAATAACTTTTAGAATACTTATCCTGGAATTGGGTATGTATGTATGTTTTGTTATGTAATTTGTTTTGTTGTACTGTCCCTTAAAAATCTAAATAATAAAAACACTTTATTCAAAAAGAAATTTAAAGGTGATCTAGGACATGCTCTACCCCAACTGTAAATCAGTCCCCCCTACATTTTAAATTTGCTTCCCCCCCCTCCAATGGAATATGGTTTTGCCAAGGTGCAAAGTTACTCCTTTTTTTGCTTTGCTCTCCTTAATGACTCAGGCCCAAATTGAGCAAAATGGTAATTGTGGATTAAAGATAAGTTATTTTTCTAACTGTTACTGTTCAACGGAGCACATGTTCATAAATTATTCTTTAGCTATTTATTAGCATATATTCATGTATTTTGTGGATGTAAAATTAATGTTACTAATAGACAGCAACAGAGGAATGCCAAATGGTGGGCAAATCCTGAAAAAACAAAATGCAGTGCCTGTAAATTAATTATCTGTAATCTGGGGATTTCTGAATGTACCATAAAGTTTTTTTTTTGTTTCATGACAAGTACATATTCCCATAGATGTGAATGGGTGAAAAAAAGTGCATCAATCACAATTAACATATGATCAGGATCTTTTAGATGTTGATTGGAATGGCTGGAACCTCTGATCTGACAGTGCTCAATAGAATTTGCCCACTTGACCTTGTGATAGGCTGTATTAACATTGATTGGTGCTTTCTTCATCCCTCGGGCAAATATTATGTTTTTATGTGAGTGTTTTAGCAACACTTTTTTTGTACATGAGAAGGGGAGTTGATTCTGCTGTAACAGTTATGTTTTTGCAGTTTTATTGATGCCTAACAGTGAATACATATTTGTACATAAAACAAATGGATACAAATAAAGGTGTAAGTGGGACACAAGTGTTGGTGACGTGTGCCTGTCATAAACTGGGGCTGTCTTAACGCATGGGCAGTTGCCCAGGGGGCCCCATGGGCATAGGGGCTTCATAGGCTAGCCAACTTTTCATTATATTATTCTGGGAGATTTATTCAGAGGGTGAGTGGTGTGTAGGAAGGGCCTCTAGGCACTGCTTTGCCCGGGGGCCTATAATGCTGTTAAGGTGGCCCTGTGGGCTACTAGTACAGACCTGCACAGATTTTGAGATGCGTACATCTCAGCATATCAGAATAAATATGCTATTTTTACATGCAGCTTTCTGAGCGCAAATTATACCTAGTTTGCGGATAACTCTGCATCAGTCCCAGAGCATACATATGCCCCTGTGCATTTAGGTTTAGTGGTCTATTTACTAAAGCTGGGTACACACTACACTGTTTTCGTCCAATAATCAGCTCAAACAGCCGACATACGACCGCTCGTTCAAAAGTCGGGTCAGTGTGTGTAGTGACACGATGGTTGAAAGTCTGCCCAAATGGACGATTATGGCCTCATTTGGTTGGTCGTACCGTTTAATATTTTCGTTCCAATCTTGTTTCCGCTGTGTAGTGTGTATAAACTTCCGACCGATCCACAACAGTGAGTACGAAATTACAGTCATTGCTCACGACAACATGGCTGTAAAAAGTCACTAAAGGGACGTCCGCTCTTTCATTTATCATCCTAAACAAGGCTAGTGTGTATGCAGTCCATGGACCGAGCGATCAGAACATCGATCGCATGTAAAATCGCTCGGCTTAAAAAGTTGGTCTAAATTTCTGTAGTGTGTACCCAGCTTAAGCTACGATAATTCAAAATTGCTGTTCTTTTAATCTCTCAAGGGGATAAAGCAGGGGAAATCAGAGACTTCTCATGCCTTAACCTGTCAAACGCTGGTCAATGCAGTCCCCATAGACAAGTAGTGAAAAGCTTTGCTTTTCACCACTGGTTTTTAAAATCTAACTCCATCGTAAGATGGCAGCTTGTCTTGTTAATGGAGTTCTGATGGATTCCATCTCTGCTGGAGAAGTCTCCCTACGTCCAGTACAGGGTCCCGTTCCAATGTACTTGCGCGACTTTAACGCACATGCACAGAAGGTACTAAGGTCAGATCTTCCATTCGCTGGCAGTGCTAGGTTGCCGGTGAAAGAGGTTTTAGTTAGTTTAAATGGGGGAGTATTTGGTAGAGTTAAGCGGCAGTGCATTTACTATTGTTGCAATATAACAATACAAAATGAATCTTACTGCTGCCCACTGAGCACCAATGTTAAATAGACCTCCAACAAGGCAATTAATGAGCAGATGACACAGATGTTGTAGCATACTACAAACTCAGTTGCTCAGAAGAACATTCTCTCAGGTTGAAATGAACAGGTTATTTACAATCCTTTTCTCTCCTTCTCCTTTGTTACATTACACATGAACAGAGTGGCTAACAGATGGTCTCAAGAGCTGACATTCTCTTTGCTTTAAGAGTGTCATTCTGCCTCTCAACCTCTCACCTCCATGCCTCTACTCTGCCAGTCTCTGTATATTCCATTGGTTTTCCTTTCTCGCTCTCAACCCACGGGCATCTCAGGTATAGACATGGTACACATGCCGCTAACTAGAGGTTTCCCATGCCAGGATTCACATCAGTTACTATTCGATTGCAAAGCAGGGTAGGTGTATTAACTCTATACAGTCGTGCATTTATCATCTCTTCAACTTTCGATATAACTACAGTTGGATAGGGTTCACACAGCATCTCCCAAACCCTTACAGTCATGGTTAACTTGAAGAGAGATGAATTTGACTAAATCATATACGGCATCCCTGTACTCACACATTCACTGGACCAATGTTTTTTCAGGTATGGGGCAGATCTTTTTAAGCCCTACATTCCTGCCAAACACCATCATTTTCTGGGGTAGTACCACTCAATCCATGGGGTGTCACTTACACTTATACACTAACGCAAGCCTGGACAACCTGTGGCTCTCCAGATGTTGTGAAACTACAAGCCCCAGCATGCTTTACTAGTCGGTAGCCAACCAATTGTTGGCAGAGCATACTGGGACTTGTAGTTACACAACCCCTGAAGGGCCACAGGTTGGCCAGACCTGCACTAAAGAGACATTACATCAGGGTAATGTACAAAAGCATATTTGAGCAAGAATACAAATTATGCATCTAATGTGATACCAAGAAAACTGTCTTAAACGATTCCTGTCCAACAGTATTTCATCATTATAACTATATTTCGTCCTTGATGAATCTCTTAAGGTGACCAACATTTCCATCCAAAAATGTAAAACATCATTAATGGAAAATCTTTTGATGGATAGCAGACGGGAAAGCCTTGTTTTATACGATTTGACAGCATATAGGGTAACCTTCATAAAAATAATTTTAGTAAATTATAAAAGCTTATTCTCAATTTTAGGAGTATTTGCCTCCCATGAAACCAAAGGAAATATAAAAGAAAAGCTTAGTTCAATGAATGTTATCTCTAACAAGGACATAAATACCTATGAAGGGGCTAAGGCAGAGTTGGATGCAAAATCGGAGTAACCTACTCTTAAAACAATACGCCTATTTTATAGTAAGTCACCATAATCATCTTGTACTTGCCCTATAGCAGGTGCAAAATATATACCTCCTAACGTCTGCATGAGCAGACACTTTTACTGTACTCCACCTCCGTATGCAAGAAATCAAGCAGCTTGACCCATGGGCTAAAAAGCAAGATAGCGTGGTGGCTAAGTGGTTAGCACTTCTGCCTCACAGCACTGGGGTCATGAGTTCAATTCCTGACCATGGCCTTAAATGTGTGGAGTTTGTATGTTCTCCCCGTGTTTGCGTAGGTTTCCTCCGGGTGCTCCCAGTTTCCAAAAACATACTAGTAGGTTAATTGGCTGCTATCAAAATTGACCCTAGTTTGTGTCTATCTGTCTGTGTCTGTGTGTATGTTAGGGAATTTAGACTGTAAGCTCCAATGGGGCTGGGACTGATATGAGTGAGTTCTCTGTACAGCGCTGCGGAATCAGTGGCGCTATATAAATAAATGATGATGATGATGATGATGATATTGTAACAGTAGGCCAGCTAACTGATACTGTCTGGTCCTTTGCTGTAAATTAAGGGTGCTATTGTTTGCAATCACATTACCATATATATATATATATATATATATATATATATATATATATCAGCATATTTGGGAGCATCAATCATATGTTAAATAATATTTAGTTTTAGTTTTGTTTTTTTACTAAAAAGCACAGAAGGTTACTACTACTGTTGAGCCTCTATTGGATCTTTATAATTGTCTATACTATTCAATTCAATGTTACAAGATAAAGATTATATCAGAGGGAAAAATCAATTAGTTGTAGGAACTACACATCAGTGGTTTTAGTGGTACAAAATAGAAAAATATGTGTAACAGCCAACCCTGTAGCGTGTTGCAACCTAGGAAATGACTGGCTCTTTCTAAATCAATTACGGCTGCAAAACCCTTCAATCAGAAAATCAGAATAGAACATCCAGTTACCAACTACATTATTACTAGCACCAGCCTGCCTGTAATAGGAATAATCCCTGTTCACAAAAAAACATTCCTTTTTATCCGTTTCTTGGTATCTCAGAGACATCCATTGTACTACGGAATAAAATATGTTTCATGGTTTAATACAGCTAGAATTACACTCATTTTGTTCAGATAGGATATTTAATACATGGATTTCAATCCTGCATTTATTTGGATAGACAAAATCCCTTATTCCAAATGGGTTGAGGTCACCCATTTCTTGTTGGGATGTACATTAGCGCAGATTATTACCAGTGACAGGTATGGATAATGGAGCAACAAATTTGTGCAAAGCTTTTCGGTTCTATAGGACACACATAAAATATGAAAACTGCTATCAACCTTATAAATATATATAGTAGTGAAAGAGATTGGTTCACTTCTAAGAAACTTTTCCCTCTTTTAATTCTAACAAAATTACAGAAAATAAAACGGAATGCCCGATTCATACTGTTTTTCATTTAGAAGATTATTTACTCTTGTTTTATTTTTATCACATATTATTTTTTATTAGTTTTTAAAATAGAAATAAACAGTTACAACAAAGATACATAAGCAAAGTTAAAATATGATAGATATATATATAAAAAAAAAAGAGAAGGTGAGGTATATTATGGTGGGAGGGAGGGGTTGTAGGGAAGAGGTAGAGGGAGGGTAGGGAGTTAACAGAAAACCAACATTTCAAGGAAATAACGACAGTATAAAAAGGGGGAATCAAAAGCTGTACAAAATAACCAATTAAATACATAAATTAGAGCGTATCTGTTTTAGTGCTGTGTGGGTTACTAAACTTAAGGGGGGGGGGCATGGGGAGAAATAAGAGAGAGAACCAGATAAGTATTCCATTTTGAGTATGGCATGGGGTGTCAAGTATGGGTCTAGGCAAAAGGGAATATAGTGGGGAGTCCGGCTTTTAAACATATGTTTGTTTTTATATAGTATTTCAGACATACAGATTATAGATCTGATGCTTAGTTGGACCCATGTTGGATGTAATTTACCCTCAAAAAAGCCACCCATAAAAATAGCATATTTATGCCCATATGCTGCGTCATAGGCATCTCAAGATACGCCCACTTCTGCACCTGCAGTATATATACCAGGTGTATGCCCGGCACACATACTTTCATAGGTGTTTTCTGCTTTGATGCAGTATACGTATCTGCGGCAGAGGTGAATTTGCAATCAATCAGAAGAGGCCAGCTACTGCTGTTGACGAACATCATCAACATCAATTTGCAGCGGCCCTCTAGCAGGTTCACAAAATATGGCTTTTGACATATGTGTCTCTGTGCTGGTCTGCCTCATCTTCATTTGCATAAAGACGTACCTACTGTAATAGGCCTATGTTAGACATCCTTCCCCCGTTCTGCCTTTCCAGTTGTAAGCTGGCAGATATGCACAAGTCTGCATGAGCTCTTATATGTGTGACCTATTTGTGGGACATGTGTAGTGCAAATTCTCATAATGAACATATGTAAACAGGCTTACTTCCAAATTATCATCAGTCTCTATGTGTGTGTGTGTGTGTGTGTGTGTGTGTATATATATATATATATATATATATAAGTGTGTGTATGTATATGTGTATATATATATATATATATAATCACACATTTGATACTCCATTTTTATTGTGATGAATGACATTCAACCCTAAGAAGTCATGGATAGGGAGGGATTAGAAAATAATCCTGTGACACAGAAGGCCCTCTACTAACGACACCCATCTCTTACATCTTTTTCTGCAACCCTTATGTGTTATCCCTTGTCTGTTCTCCATGGTCTTCCGCTCCCCTTCTTGTCTGGTATCTCTTGCAGTTTTCTATTATGTGTAGCCTATCCAATTTTTGATCAGTCCCCTTTGTTTTGTTCTTGGCAATGATTACTTGTCTTTCTTATCTCTTCTCTAGTATTGACAATCATTATTTGCCCCATGTGGGTTTGGCCAACCTAATACTGACAGAACATGGATGCAACTTTATCCAGAAAGCCACAGGTTACCAAGCTCTGGCTCATCCTTTCATTCTGTGTTACAGTAGCACAACCTTTCTACGTTGGGAGCCCTACATGTAGTCTCCATCATGCAGGACTGGGAGCACACAACCTTTTTATTAGATATAAGGAACTTTGAAATAAGCAATATTAATTTCAACTCTAAAGGCAGTCACTTCAGTTGTGATAGCATTGAGTGTACTGAGGGTGTTTAGCTGCCACTTTCAGACCATATTTAGAATTGATGATTCCCTAAATATTGTGAGTAAACACGTTCTAGATTGGTAACCGGCCATGTCCCTTAAGCTGCCCCTAATGTAATATTTTTACTGGAAATTGAAATAGTTTTGTAAGGTCCAAAAAAACAAAATGTGAGGGAAACTTTGAAAGTATAATGTAAATTAAAATACTATTAAATTATTTGTACTCTGCACCCCTGGACGGTGCTACCCTAGGGATGTGGCTTGTTGCCATATATGTAAATACTTCCCAGTCCCCATGCTTATAGTCAAATGAATGGTATTAATATATAATATAGTATATATTAGTAAAGCACATAGTATATATTAGTATATATTGGTAAAGAGAAGCAAATATAGTGTTGACTGAAACAATACTTCTACTGCTTGTAGCTATAAGAAACTTTCCCAACCTTACTTTCCAGTTGTAATTGGCAAAGTAGCTAAATAATTGGAAGGCTTTGAAGCATTCTTATGCTGGTTACATATCATTGTTAACAAAAACTTTTGTATCATAATCACTTTCATTTCAAACACTCTCTCCTGCTGTTACCAAATGGTCCCTCTAACATGCTCAATTAAAATGACAAGCATAAAATGATCCTTGGGACTGTAAAAAGGTACAGAAAATTGTACAAGGCAGATGAAAGAGCGGAACCATGTAGTCCGTTATCTTTCATTACCTAAATTGCAATGTTTATTTGATAATTAGCTATTAGTTTGATATACAAAAGTCACGTTGTCCCAAAAGACTATGTACAGTGTAATCTTTGTAAATTGCATATGTAAAAATAAATGAAAAATGCACATATTAAACATTTAGGCAGTTTACCCACTGGCATTAAAAAATGACAAACCCTGTAATCATGTTGGACATGTGGGGCCTGAGTCATTAAGGAAAGTAAATGGTGACACGTGCCGTATTTTACGTTAAATTGTAATGTGCTTGCCCAGAAACTAAATATATGGCTGCGCTCGCAGTTGAATTGCACACACTTGCGGTCACTAAGGACACTTCTGACAGCCTATGATTTCATGGGCCTAACAGAGAGGGGACAGACAAAGGCACATAGTCAATGTACAGAAAGGGTGCGCCAAACTCCAGCGCGCACAGCAGCGTCCGATTCAAACGTTGGGTGTTTTTTCAGTCGTATCACTTGCACCTGCTACAGGTCAAGTGTAATTGCCAAGTGATAGTCATGACACGTATTCATGTTAAAACATGTGTTTGTAATCAAGGGCAACTGTAAAATAGACATTAACATCCTGATAAATGTATTGCATGTGAAAATAAAGGGAATATTTTATTTTATTTATTTTTTTCCATTAATGACTCGATCATTAACAAGTGACAATAATTGAATACTTTTTCCTGTGTGTTCTTCTGGGACTGTCTGCATACAGCAAGTGCCGTATATGCAGAGCGTACCTAGACCCGTATTCAACAAGAGATGTTTCTTCTGATCCACTTCTAGTTTAATACAGACGTGCGTAAGCCCAATTAATGTGTGTTCTTTAAAAAACACACAACAGGCTCATTTTGTGATTCTTGATGATTCAGTCCCGTGATGGGGATTGAATGGGGCCCAGGGTTGGGGGCAATGTTGCCAGGAGGAGGAGGTGGGTGAAAAAGAGGAGCAGGGAAGGATAATATGGGTGTGAGGGTTGTGTAGACTGGAGAGAGAAGAGGGTGCAGGGAGCAGAGCATTTTGAAGTTGTGGGCAGACAACAAAGGATGTAGTGTGGATAATTAATGAAAGATGGCTTGAGCTGAGATGTTGGAGAGAGGGTATTGTGGTGAGGAGGAGGGTGAATTAATGCTCATATGTAGGGGTGGTAAGAGAAGAAGAAGATATGGGATATGAGAGAGGACGGAGTGTCGATAGAATTCTATTTAGGAATAACAAAATGGGTAAGTGGTTATACAAAATCACTAGAAAGTACAAAGTTTTTATATTAAACCAAGGTGAATAACAGAAAGTGTGTACCTGGTTGATGGAGTGTAAATTAAGCAGTGATAATGAGTTCAATATTAGGTCACATAGTTCCAATGTAAACTCAAGACCATTATAAATAAGCAGTTTTAGGAAGTATGGATAGTAAACCGTTCATTGGGGAGTGTCCAGGCAGGGCACAGAGCAATATATCTAAACAAAATTAGCCTACAGAGGTATCAACAAAAGAGATGGATAATATGCAGTGATATCCATTTATCAGTTCTGAGTTTGCAAAGCATTATGGAATAAAATGGTGCTATATAAATAAATAAATAATAATAATAATAGTAAACAGTTCCACAATTGATTTCTGATAGTGATGAAACACTGAAAAAAGGCACAATAGATTCATACACAAAACCGTAATTAAATCATAATAGTTATTTACTCAAGAGTGGCATTCACTAACCTTTGCAGAAGCCCCAAGCTGTCTCTTGACAAACTGGAGAGGATGTTTGACAGCTTCCTGCACTCTGGTGGATAGTTCAAGCCATGTACAATTCAGTGTGTGGGGAGACCTCCCACCATAGTGACTAGATAATGGGCAGCGCCATCCACCAATTAACCTGCTAGGGGCTATCTTTTGGATGTGTCAGTAACTGTGCAGCTGCACAGAACATGGATGAATCTTGAGGGAGAGGATGCTCCCTGGTTGCACTGCTGGGCTTGAGTCATTAAGGAATCTATTTACCGAATTTGTGCATTGTCCCCAAAATCACTATACGCATGCTCAGAACTGGACGATAAGAAACAGAACGCAGCCACTTCCAAGTCCTCTTCGAATCCAGAAAACACTTACTACAGCCTACAATTTAGGGGAGTGAACAGTTGGGGAATGGATGGATTTACACAGACAATATACAGTAAGGGCGTTCCCGTGCAACCACGTTCAAGTCAAGCTCAGGTGCACACAGAAGTAAGCAGGTTTTCTGCTGTATTTCTTGCACCAGCTATAGGGCTATTCTAAGTCCTGAGTCCTAGTTATGTCAGTACCGTATGCATGCTATAACACGTGTTTGCAATCAGGAGCAACTGTAAAATAGTCTTATGTACAGTAGACATTAAGTGCATCCTAATTTATTTTTTTCCAAGAAAATAAAAACATTTTTTTAAAAAATTTAACTATAAAATTGACATGCAACATTAATTGAATATACAGTATATATTGTTTTCTATGCGTTTTTTTGAGATTTTATATTCCACATAGGTATTGTACGTATCCTGCAGGGCCTGGTCTAGTAGAGCAGAGTGAACCTACAGTCATCACTACAAGTATCTTGAGATCCGTTCCTTGGTGACTTAGGGAGTATGTAGTGCGTGCAGTTTAAAACAAACGGATGTTGCGCTCATTATGCATGTCTTAATGACTCAGGCTCATTGTGTTTGAAGTGCAATTGGGTGGCCAGGGAGCATCCTTTGCCTGACCTCCAGCAAGCAGGCATGGTCATGCACTGTTCAGCCGCAGGCAGTTTGATCCAACTGCAAATTATATCAGACTGGGGGCAGATGCCACCATGAACCCAGCCAGATTTAGACCATGTTAATATCTATCTTTTTATATATTAGAGAATGGCATATCTGTATATGTGCTTCTTGTATAATGAGGCTTATATAGTAACTTGATACAATGTATACAAACGTGCTGTAACTCATAGATACCGGATTATAGCTGGTTTTTTTTACAAAAGGAAAGCTAATATATGCATTCTGTCAATCACAGTAAATTTGTGCACATTGTACCATGTTATTACATAAGCCTGATTGCATATTTTGAAGTGATAAAATGGTATTGCAGAGACAGCCAGACACATAGCAAGGTTTAAAGATAATCAAACTTAAGCTTGCAAAATATGCAGGAGAAAGTTGGAATGGTATCCAGAGAAAAGACATACTAGTGTCCTGCAGTGTTATGGAACTAAACTTCTTTTGGGACTCTTTCACACCTATTCACTTTTTTGCGCTTTTCACACATTGCTAAATGCATGATAAGCACATTTAATATAGGACAAATGGTGCCAATCCCAATACATTGCATTTACAATTTTAGAGTGCAGCAAAATCTATTTATTCTGTGCTAATACGCACTAACAGTACAATAGTGTATCGAGAAAAGCACAACGCATGAAAACCCTTTAAAGTGCATTAAAGAAAGTTACTTTTCATGTGTTTTTATTAATTTTCCCAGTGCTTAAGTGTGAACGAGCACTTAAGGTTGGTTTATGGTGTGAGCAGCAAACTGTGGGAGAATTCTACATACAGAATGGTCTCTTGAGTGTGTCTAGTGGTGCTTGGGAATAAGAAAAAAGTGCAAGGAATGTAAAGTGTATAATATAGCTTGCCATAAGATAAACATTTTTAATTATCAGCAAAATAATAATAGATTTAAAAAAACAAAACATCATAATAACGTATACCCCTGTTCTATGGAGACTTCAGTATTGTGTACTGAATGTGTTCCAAAGTATTGCAGTAGTAAAAGGGAACACTCACCTTGGTATATGTCATCCAAAAATCCTAAGTCATTTAAATTTCCAATTCTTTATATAACCTATTTTATTGACTGCATTGAGCCTTAAAATATGTCTTGCCATTAGGTTTTCTAATGTAGATGTACATCCAGTCATCTGTATTATTTACAGCAAACTGCCATGTTGAATTAATTATGTATTTCCAATAGACTGATACTATGTTACTTTCCCATTGAAACTATCAATCTGACCAACTGTGTCTTGGCATTCTTCCTTATGTATGTACAACATCGATAGGCTTTTAGCGATACATTTTATGCAAATTAAAAGCACTTTATTTGTATCAGTCATGTTTAACCACAGTTTTATGTCAACACAATCTAATTTGGATTGTGAACTTTATCAAAAGACAGTTGTACAAAAAAATTGGAGACCACAACTGAATATTAAAAGCTACAATTTAATTTTAGAAATGGAACTTGGAAATAATATAAGAGTATTAACCAGTAATATAAATGTAATCTTTACTTTCCTAATAGTCTGAAGCTGGAAGAGCTGGCAAGCAAGAGGGTAATTGCATTATAATGCTCTCTTTCTAAAGCTGGGTCCAACAGTTGGATCATGATTTGGCACATGGAATGGACTGAAACATATTGCTTTCAAATATTTGCAAGACAGAGAAACATTGAAATGATTATGTATTGCAGCTGACAAACAGATTGTATTTGTAGAGTAAATCCTCAGTAATTTCTTTCCTTCCTTTTTTTATTTTTTTTTTTTATTTTGAAAATACAAAAACCCAAAAAAAATTAATAGAGCAAAATGTATGCCTGGTGGAAATATGCTTGGTTATTTCCACTTTTTATAAAATATATCCTAGTGTATGTGGGACATATGGTGACAATAGTTAAATAATATATTATTTTATATGACAGATGTCCACTATTTTATTTAAAAGTACTACATCGATACAATGGCATCTACACATTGGCCTACAAGGTGATTGATTTTATTTGGGAGGCCTTTTAAAAAACAGAAATAACATAAATTAAAAACTTGGCTAAATATCTGCTTTGTATTAATAGCACTCACATTATTATTATTATTATTATTATTATTATTATTATTATTATTATTATTATTATTATTCTATATCATCATCATCATCAGCTATTTATATAGCGCCACTAATTCCACAGCGCTATCTAGGCCAATGGGATGTACCTTTTTTTTATTTTATTAATTTATTTATTTACACATATATATGTAGATTAATTTTTGTTAGGGCGAAAAAGTGTATATGCTGGGGTACACATATGTACCGACACTAAAAAAAATAAATCTATTATCATTTTAACAACTGATATATAAAAGGAAATACATATATTTTATAACTTTTTATTGAAGATGTTTTCAGATAGGTATAGGCCACTTACAATAATCAATTGTTTTTAAGGCAACAGGAGAATTGACATGTGAATAAATTAAACAAGAAAGACAACAATAAGATGTGCAATGGCATAGGTATCATTTACAATGTTTTACCTGGATTGTCTAACTCAGCCATTTATATAACTGTGATACATGTTACACAACAGCGTTATTTATTGTTTTGCTCTGAGTGTCTTTTAATAAAGTCCATTTGAAGAATTTGCAATTCCCTTGTGTTCATCTCCAGGCATTAGATGGTAATGTCATTGATAATAGATCAGTTCTTAGTGCACTTATGTAACACATACATGTGATATGGAGAGACCAAAGAGAGTAAAGGTCATGTATAGATCGGAGAGTCTTATAAGGATATACAGGTTTAATACCAAACGGGCTGGTGGAAGCATGTCCATATATGTTATTTTAATGAAACTGATAGTGACTTAATATAGCTTTGCCAAAATCCAAAGAATTTCTGCGTTGTTTCTCTTTTTTAAAGAGATTCCCCCACAAATCCATTCTCTTAACAAAGAATAGTTTTTCTTTAGACATTTCAAGTGTAAGGGGTTCCAGATGTGTATAATGCATTTTCTGGCTGATGCTGATATCGCCATTAACAGTTTTTAACTTCTTTGGAGGTTCTTGCGTTCTGTGGCAAAATGCCCATTTGTTGTAAAAGGTAGATAATTCACCACCTCTTACCCTACAAATCTCCACACCCCCAGATCCATAAAATCCTTATGATAAGTCATGCCCAAAGGCAGGAAAACAAAACCGGTAAAAGTTTGCTGCATTTGGGACAGTTTGAGTTGTTTGAAAGACCTATTATTTACCTGTGGTAGGGTGAAAGATAAACCCCTGTGAAAGATATTCCGAAACATTGCCACGTATGCGACTGCAGGGAATAATGTAATGGACATATCCAAATATCTAAGTAGTATATCTACTTTCAATTCAGGAAAGAGTGTTAACCAATGAGTGAGGCCTGTCTTAATTATGGTTTTGGTCTTTAAGGTTCCGTAGGAAATTATAATGTAAATAAATGACTCTTTTTAGCAGGGATTGGACATCACAAGAGTGTCCAAAAGCTTATTCCAATCTACAACGTAAAATAAATTTTATTATGCTTTTAGCTAGTGTTAGGCCTGTAAAAAAGCTAGTCCACAATGACTGATGTATTGAAATTGTACCCTAGTGTGTGCGTATCTTAGAAGGTTCCTGTAAGTTTTGTCCAGTAATTGTTCCATCAATTGTAAGCCTTCTGTTTGCCATATAACAAAGTGGTGAGATAAATTTATTTCTTTAACAATAAAGGGTCAATGTGAATTTTGGGGCCATGGAGCTCCGCCGTTATTGAATGGTAGTAGGGTCGTAGCAAAGACAGCTAAAATATGTCTATGCACACATCTCTTATCTCAAGATGGACATACATGCGACAATATTTTTGACCAATTTCAAATAAATTGCCCCAAAATAGCAGGGATTATGGGCTTCCACTAAAGGTGACTTAGAATGATTAAAATCTTTAAGGATTTTAATAGTTTCCTGGCTGAAAATGCAGCTGGCCAGTGAACACAGTCACTATGTGTTCAGTCATCAGGCTACTACAATCATAATGCACTATGAGATGCGACTGTTCAGCTTTACCTCTGAACCGGCTGACCCATGGAGCCTTGGTAGCGGGATTATTAGCACACAGGTCAGGGTAAGTACCTTGAGCTTAACATCTGGATTTGAACCTATGAGAATGGCTAAAAAAACCACTTGGGTCCAGTGCTTGGTGTTCTGTGCTTGTGGAAACTAACAACTCTATTATGGTCGATTCTACCCCCAGAGCATTTTGAATACCAAATACCTCTTACCTCTTGTGTTGATTGCAGTCTGCACAAAAAATGACAGTATACTGAAATTAGCTGGAAAACAGACCATTATAGAGGTGCCCATGGGATACCATCAGACAAATAGTAGGGGTATTGAACAATAGTTGAGGGATATGGGATATTTTTTTTACAATGTGTGGTGATGATAGAATTCTTTAATTCATTTTCTAATATTTTCTTTTAAGATTGCAACATTGCAATTCGATCTTTCAAAATGCTGTGTTTTTATGGCATTTATTGGTAGAGGTATTACTTTATAGAGCGCTTAAATAGATGTCTCTAGCAAGCCAATTATTACTTTCATCCTGCGGACAAGACATATCTTCTACAGCACATAAACTGTAGTCCATATAGTTTGCTTTTGATGTATGTAAAAATAAATTATACACTATGCTAGTTATTTTCTTATATACCACTGAATATATTCATGATATTTACAATTTAATGTTGGTGAATTTAGCTCAAGGAGTTAAGTCATTTATATTTGACATTGAGAATTCGCAAAAACAAAAATATTTTACGTCATTTTTTTAAACTTACATCTGTACCAGACAACCAGCTATTTGCTCTATAATAAATCATCTCATGAATTATTAGGTGAATTTTTGTTTTTATGCCAACAAAATTGTTTTATTGTATTGTTCTCAATGGCTTTTCTAAATGATTAAACAGACTTGGACTACATGATAGCAATATGTTACAATATACAGACATACTTTTAGTACATACTTGTATTATCAAAATATCCACAGAAGACAGAAGGTCATCCCTTAAAATCAGTGAAAATTATGTGTTTGTTAAACAGATATTGTTTGCCATTTTCTTCTCACAATTATGCTATTTATCCTGAAAATAGTATTTATAATACATTAAATATGAATGCTGTGAAGTATCACTCCAATCTGTTACTGTAAAGTCAGTGGGTGGTTGGAATCTTGTATCAGTAAGTACGTTTTTATGTCTGTACGCGTGCGCACACAAATGGTATCAGAGTCCTCTGTCCACAGCTATGCATTAATGTTTTGTTATCTGATAAAGGGGGCTATAGTGTAAAGTACCTCCTGGGGTATATACCATTGTCTCCTGAGTTATAGCATTCTAGCACTTAAAACAAAGGAACATTTTGATCAAGGGAAAATGGTACTCTGCTATGTTACGTTTGTCATTTACTTCTTTGAGAAGCGCTAGCCACCTTTGACTTCTCAACGTCACCCAATCATTGAAAGTATAAACGTATTTTGACTCCTCTACTGCTCATCTATAGATCTCTGATGCGGTTTCCAGGCATTCCAGGTGAAAATGCCATCTATGACAAATAGAAATTGCCCTCTGTGATATTCATAACTTTCATTTTGTCTTTTAGAGTTAGATTTATCAAACTTTCCAAAAAGGAAAGGTGGAGATGTTGGCCATGGCATCCAATCAGATTATAGCTGTTATTTATCTAGTACATCCTTACATCCTAGAAAATAATAGCTAGAATTGGATTGGTTGTGTATAAGATTTTCTCTTATTCTTCTCTTTCAATAATAAATGAGATGAGCAGGTTTCCAAAATATAATATTTCTATTTTTTATTAAAAACATATTATGCATAGATACCGCCATACTGGACGAAGCAGACATATGCCTAGGGTCTCAAATGCCAATTGACAATCTATATTTGATTAACTCATTCTTTTATAGAAAATGTTACTCGTCATTACTTTAAAACACACTTTCCCAGCTTACATCACTGCTGGCACTCTAAGGGCTAGATTTACTAAGCTGCGGGTTTGAAAAAGTGGGGATGTTGCCTATAGCAACCAATCAGATTCTAGCTGTCATTTTGTAGAAAGCACTAAATAAATGAAAGCTAGAATCTGGTTGCTATAGGCAACATCCCCACTTTTTCAAACCCGCAGTTTAGTAAATCTAGCCCTAAGTTTCTATCATTACCATAATTACTTAACATTTTCCAAAAACCAGACCTTTGACCCAGGTCAAAGCTGTCAATTCATCATTAAAGGGACATGTTCTTGTAGGGGCCTTTTGGAAAGGTCGTCTTGACCTTATTTGGAGCCAATATTTCTTTGGTCTTATCCGGCCATTGTGAAATAATGGAAATTTACTAAAACATGTCTCGTTACTTTGCTCTATTATGTAATATGTTATTGTGTAAAATATATAGTAAAGTACAACACTTTTTCCCTCTTAAAAGTACAGGCACTAATCTTAGATTAGCTCTATATATTAGTAATATGTGCTTTTTGTTAATTATTACTACGACAGTTGCTATGGGCAACACCTTTATTTTCCCTTTTAGGTTTAATAAATCTACCCCTGAGACTACAATATTTTCTATATAATTTTATTTTAATTACTTTTATGAGAAAGAGCAAAACATAGGTGAAAGAGTGTGCCTGAAGGGAAAGTTGCAAAGGAGGATGGGAGCAGATATTAGTTTGCAACCCTACACATATATTAAGTGACATCACAAGCTGTTGCTCTGCATAAATCTAATTGACTCTAATTTGTTATTTTGTCTTTAGAACAATATTAAATTCCCAGTAAGTGTGTAGCAATATCTCAGTTTTTATTAATTAGTACTCTGATTATTCGATAAGATGAAATAATGCGGCATAATGCTCTTAGTTCAATGTACTAACGAGTGAGATGACTCTTTTATTGATATTAGATATTGATGTTGTTTTTTTTATTTGTTATTGAGTTGACTTAATATACATTGTAGTCACTAATAAATAAAAATGTATAAATCCTGTGACTCCCTTTAGTATATCTTGCAAAATAACATATTGTATTGGATATTTGCTTCATGCTTAAGTGTGATGACACAAAACTGTTGTAGTATGTATTTTGTAAAATGACATATCTCGCCAAAGCACATAAAATCTACAATTTCATCTTACCTTCCTGAGAATGTGATTTTACAATTACTACTTCAGCTGGAAGCTTATTCAAGAGCTTGATTGCTGTTTGAATTAAAAAGCACTAGATTGAATGCTTCCTTGACCAGATTTGTGTTCACATGTGAATTAAGTACCAGCATGCTCCTTTTTTCTTCTGTGTAGGCTACGGATGCTTTGCTTTTCCATAGTATGAACGCTTATTTATAATTTTGTTATATTTAGTTCTATGTATTCAGTTTATTTGTGTTCTGCTTTCATAAAACTCAATTTCAATGACAATTTAATTTTTTTCTATTGGAACTATTGTGACAGTCATTGGTAGTGTGTGCAATACCACATTGATGACAACAAGACATTACCTTTGCATGCACGTGGATTTGTTTTCTTTATAGTCACCATCTGTACTGTTCATGTCTGTGCTTATTGCCTCCACTGTCCTACCCCTGCCACTTTCGAGAACCTAAAGATGGAGTAGACAGTGTAATTTCTTCAGTGCATCATAGGGGATGTGCCACAATATGTAATACACATCCAATCCTCATTCACTGCAACAGGGCAGAAGGTGCTGTTGTAGTTGTTTCTAATTGGTGAGAGGTGTGAGGAAACGGGGTGCTACTGGACTGAACTTTTTATTCATCACCTCAGTCTATTTTACACTATAATCCTTGGCCCAGTCTAAGTATATACATCAGAGCATCAGTGTATTATGTGTATCATTATTTCATGTTATTAGGTAGATCTTGCCCTTGCTATTACCTGCAATATTGTATGTATTACATATATGTATTAATATAAAGAATATTGCCATACTGTGTGAAAATAACAGGACAGCAGAAGTCATTTTGCTTGTGTTAGCTAATGTAATTACCATTTGTCTCAAATGTCCATTGTTATGAGGTGCAGCTTAGATTTAGTTTGTAATCAGAACAATGTCTGAGTAACTTGACATAGCTAGCTGGCAGCTCATGTTAATTAGCTAGGTAACAGATAATCTGAGAAGTAATTAACTTAGAATTTCTAGATGATATGCAATGTGCCTTCACAGTAATATACTGGCTGAAATAGCATTGGGAAATGTATTAATTTGTATCAATATGAATGTTATTGTATCAAAATATATCACAGACTCAGATTGTGTATTGTTGCAGATACCATGTGTCCAATGTCTTGTTGTTTCACGCAGGCGTGAAGTGTCATCCCTTGATGTTATATTGTAACCTTTGTTTAGTGTATGCAGCCAAATAGCTAATTGAGTCAAGCCATTCCATTATATAATCAAGGTAACAGAGACTGTATGTCTAACAGCTAAAATGTCCACAGAGAGACCCCTGCTGTAAGGGGAAGGATTGAGACATTAGACCCTACTTCCTGTGTATACAGCGAAGAATATAGGGAGAGGAGAATGCCAAGGAAGCTATTCTAGCTTGAAGGATCCTGGTGTACAAGACATCAGTGAAAAGGACTCTGAGCCAGGTCTCATGGTGTTGCTGGAGGAAACCCTATCAGAACAGGGTCTGTGTGAGCCAGTAACCCAGGCTGGGCAACACAGTAACTGTTTTGCTAATCGGTAGTGGAAATATTGCGGGAGGATAAGACTCTGAAAGAGACCGAGATTATTATTTTGGAGTGGTGACTGCAAGCGGCAACTGGGGGATACACGCTATTATTTACCCTGTATCTTGTGAACTTGTGGTTTTGTGCTATCATAATAAAGCCTTATTTTGGATATACTCTGGCCTACCCGAGTGAGTTGAATCCCACAGAGGGTAATTGCCATCCCAGCTAAGGGTGGTATCCTCACAAGAGGAAAGAGAAATACAGTACTAAAGACTGTTTTATCTGTTAGATCCCCGTGGTGTATTCAGCCTGGCATACATACATGGTATAGTGAAGCTTTGTGATCTACTATGCATCATTCAGGTACTGCATTGATGTACATTTACTTGCCACTTACATAGAGTGGAGACTCAAGATATAAGTAGTAAGAAAAGTGGTGGGTTGGGAATAGGCATATTTAAGCATGATCCAGAAAAACTTTAATACACCCAAATACCATTATTATACATATATATCCCTATATTAAACTGTAGTAATAATACATTTATTTTATTATATTTTTTCAGTCCACGGCTGCCAGGGATTTTACTATATGATGATATAACGACATTGTATGACAAATTTAAGATAGATCTTGGATATTCCATGGCAACCATGGACGTCTGAAGTGCTACAAGATTAAATGTAACCTCAGTTTGGCATAGCTTGGCATACAGTTGTATTATGGATATGCCAGTCACTGACAATATACCCAATGGGACTTATTTCCAAATGTGTAGATTTCAGCTTATGTGGCCAGTTACATGAGCATCTCAGAGAGGGAATATAGTTTACCTAAGACTTCAGTAGTAAACCATCTTCTTGCAGCATTGTGTTTCCCCGAAAAATAAACTAATCCATTGTGTCCAATGGTTTTATGAGCTGCTTTGTAGAGTGACAAGTCTCACACTATTTAGCGCTTACTTGAGTCTTGTTCTCTGTTTTGTTTTATGTTCCAATACTGAGAAGCTCCTTTTGGTTTCTCTTAATTATGGATTCATTTTTTCGTTGTAAAGAAGACCACAGGAAGCCTTATCGGTGCCAATTCTACACAATGTGGAAGGCAGACGCCTCATCCAAAATCCCAAACTGTAAATAAATTCTACAACAATTACCTCATTGTTTTGTGCAAGTGTGAAGCAGCCAATATGTTTGACACAATGTTTATTTGGAGCCTCTTCAAGATTCATGTGTCTGAAGGTAAAGATGTTTTGTAAATATGCTGCCAATAGCAATACAATGGATACTGGTTAGTCCTACTCGTAGATGGCCAGTGCATCAGTTTTCTACTACTGCCAATTTTACTTCTGGGAACATTGTAAATGATCATTTCTATGGTATTGTTGAAATGTCATTCATCATTTTTCCACACTTTGTGGATAATTTGTCAGGCGTACTAATCCTCATTTGATTTAATAATACCTATATTACAGTAGAGTTGATGCCAATTTTTTTCCTTTTTTCTTCATTTTGGCGCTGTGCAGAGCATCTCCTATAATAAGGTAAGATGAGAAAATTGTCTCAAACGGTAGACTTCTAGAAGCAGAATATATTATGAACTCCCCTTGTCTCCTGGCCCTTAGCCTACTTTCCTTCCTTCCCCTGAACCGCAACTAGTCACCGTAGTGTAACATATATCACCATACACTTCCTCCTGTCTTCCCTAAGTGGACAGAGCTGTGACTGATGGGGAGAGTAAGAGTTCCAGGGTAGGGAGTTCATATTATCTCCCTCCCTGTACCTCCTTTTCACTGTCAGTTACAGCAGTCTTAATAATGAATGAAGGAGGCACAAGGTTTTGTATAACACCAAGTAATTCATATTACAATTACAGATTAAAAAATGTCACTTAAAAATTAATCTGCCTATTCCCAGGTCCCAAATAATCATCCTGTCTAATCAATGCCACTGAGAAAGTTCCTGTCAACCCTGCTCTCTTGCAGCCACAGCCTATGGGCTGTGGAAACAAACAAGTAGGCTAATAGCCGCTCTGAATGGTACCTAGCAGAAGTAACTGCTTGATCAAGAAGGCAGGAGATAGATGGAAATGCAGTGCCTTGGAACCGGTGGGGAAAACATTTTCAATGGGTTTGAAATGCTCTAATTTAGTGAACTTTAGCAGATAAGCCTAATGGTGCAATTGAACAGCTTTGTTTTGTGGACACACTTATTGAGCTGCTATAGCACTACCCACTCAATAGTCAACATACTGAAGTACAAAACAGTTAGAAGTAAATTTCATGGTGGATACCACATGTAATTGGTACTCGATTTTGTCATTTATCTAAATAAAAGGTTTACTCTGTAGCAAGACAAGTATATTTGCATGTAATCGACAGCAGGAACTTATGATCACGTTTTTAATGCAGCATTGTACCTATCCAACCACAGTAAAGGAAGCAGTGGATATAAAAATGGGGACCTATATTATTGATGGTTTGTGGAATGGGGTATGGATAATGTAGCTGGTAATGTGTTATGTGCAAAGTGACTTTCAACTGAGCTCTGCAATATGTCTATCAATGTACTGTCACTGGGTCAACAATAACTGTGAAGGGGCCGTTACCATTATCCATTATTTTATTTAAAGCAGACTCGGCACAAACTCAAATGGGTGATTGAGTATTAGTAGCAAAGTGATAGGCTGAATTCTCAAACTAATAGCATGAGCCATCTGATGTTCAGCTTCTCATTTGCTAATGAATTTAGTCTTGCAAATAATGATTTTATAAAAATGATTATCTATCAAATGCTATAATTTTAAGATGTCAACTTTTTAATAAGTCCATTTTCCTATGATTAATTAATATATTATAGATGTCTTTCTCATCAATGTTACTAAACTTTGCCTATGAGGCTAGAATTTGATGCTCCACATACTCAAATTTAGTATTTAGAAGTTTGCAAAGTGTGAAATTTACTAAAGGCAATACCACACGTTAAATAGCATGAAGCTAAACCGCAAGGTCTCAAGCTCCACTTGTGATTTGGAGACCTTGCTTAGATACATATCAATCTATTTATTTCATCGGAGCTTATTAGTTTCAAAAGAAAAATCGCATGCCGGGATACAGGCTGTTAATGCCAGTGTCAGGCGCCGTTAGTATCGCGTCCCATTGCTATGCAACGGGATGCCATTCAGCTTCCGGTCGGCAGTCAGCGCCTCTGACCGGCAGCTATCAGCCCACCTATCGGGGCTTATCTCAGGGGGATAAATAAGAGCCATTAGGGTGCCAGAGAATTGGTTTCACCCAGCTCCAGCACTTTCCTTGTATCCTGAACCTGTTCCTGTTGTGACCTGGCTATCTTCTCTAACCTTCCTTTTGGATTACGCTTTTGTACCTTGCTGCTACTTCTGGTTTCCTGATTTCTGGCGTGCCTCTGACTCTTCTTCGGATCTCCCTTTGTATCTTGCTGCCCAGTTGACGACGCTCCATCCACTCTGTTACTACGCAGGTGGCTGATTCGGACAACTGCGATCTGCGCACCCTCTTGTATCGAAGCCCAAACTCCCTTGCAGGGGTCTGTGGTGAACACCAGGGGTGCACTAGACTCAGCACCTCCTTGGTCAGCAGCGCTAATACCAGCTAGTAAGTTCTTCACTGATCATGACAGCCAGCCTTGGAATTAAGAGACGATGCTGACTGTATACAGACCACATCTTGTATTCTGCCAGTGATCACATGATTCCAAAGCAACAGAGAGAGCTACTAGGTCTCAGAAGAACTAGATTAGTTATCATAGTAAACTGTTTTGTTGGGCCTAACTGAAGCTGGTATGGCCACCTACATTTAAAAAAATAAATAGAAATGAAACATACAAAAATGTTAGCTGTATCATATAAGATTAATGCATCATTATAATTATAGTGGATATTTTTGCAAAAAGCTCTAGGAACTTAGTTTTGTTTTGTAGGTATATGTCTTTTAGTTATATATATCCTGCGCTTCCCTTTTTATCTTCTCTTGCATACTGTTTGGTAGGGATTGACAATTCCACGTATTGTTATATATACATTCCAGGGTAACTGCAGCTTGATCCTGAATGCCTGTATTCTTTTATTTATTTTTAATTTTTTATTCAGTCAATTTGCCTTTGCAATGTATAACTACTAATAGTAATACTGAAAAACACTAAGGGGTAAATTTATAAAGCTGTGGGTTTGAAAAAGTGGAGATGTTGCCTATAGCAACTAATCAGATTCTATTTAGTATTCATTTAGCACGTTCTACAAAATGACAGCTAGAATATGATTGGTTGCTATAGGCAACATCTCTACTTTTTCAAACCCGCAGCTTGATGAATTTACCCCTAAATGTTAGTAAGACGTTATTCTGAATGCACAGATCTAATTACAGGGGATATGATTACAAATGTACAAACTGATTGATACAATAAATAAGTCTTTTATTGTTTTTGCTGTTCACAAATATCATCTACCGTCTTTTATAATTATTCCTTATATACTGCTTGCCCCCTCTCCTTCCATCCTCATTGTCATTCCAGTGCAATATTTTGCAAGTGCGTTAATGTCCCACACACTGCTGTCACTCTGGCCTACAGAAGACCTATGAGCCAGAAATCTAAATGACTGTGTTGTAATGACATGATTCCCCTATATCACTAATATCCAACCTCATTCTAGCTTGAATAAATAAAACAGACAAAAAGCATATATAAAATAAATGGACAAAGTGCCTTAATGGTAAAACACAAAATCTATAGGAAGCGGTTAACTCTGGGCTGACCGGTAATGAAGTCTTCAAGGATGACTTGTTAACCCATCACTGAAGATAAACGAGAAGTCTGTTTTCAATATGAGGAGTAAAACGATTTGCATACACTTCACACTAAGAATCTCTGTCACTGTCTTTATTAACACAGAAGTAAAAAGAAAGAACTCGCAGCAAACTAAGCTATTATTGCCCTCATTGTTTCATCATTTATGAGGAATCGGCAGTGTACACAGAAATTTTATAAATTAGACATAAGATAAGACTGGGGAGCATAAGATAATTAACTTGGAAGTCCAGCACAGAGGATCAAAAGGGAGAGAATTCTTTAACTTTGCAATGTTAGCCATCAGTCAATGATATGTGAAATTGCCTCTTTGGTTAAAGCACATTAGAAGTTTTTTCAGTCAACATGATATTGCTGATGCTAATGTAATTTTGCACAAAGTAGGGGGAAGAAAAAGCAGAGCAAAAAGAAATACAGAAAGATGCAAAAAGATAAATGAACTATTCCCTCTATCTCGGGAGCTGTCAGTGACCGAGCAGAGAGGTTTTAATGCATCACCGTGATAAGCCCAATGGATTTCTTACCACTAGGCAACAGTGTATCCTTGTCTACAGCATAATAGACTGTCACACTGTAGCCTTGCCAAATATTTCTCTGTGTAACATTGTGTGATATATAAAGGCTGTTCTATCCTGGTTCGCTCTAATTAAGTATCTTCTCTGACATAAGGTTTTTGTTGTCTCTTTCCTTATTCTGCTTTTCATTTTCTCTCCCATCTTATTTTTCTCCAGCGTCTTGTGACTCCAGTGGCTCACTTTTTCTTTTATCACAGTGTAGCTAGGATTTTCTAGGTCTATATTTATGTAACTGGCGTTCTGCATAGAGCTGTTAAGGCCCGTGGCAGGGTGTCTAAATGCTCAGCAATCTCTTGACAAAAATACAAACTGCAATTTCCATAATTGCTTAACAGCGTTTCAGTGAGTGCAGGGACAGAATAATGAAAAATTGATCAAAAGGAGTTTAATAATAATAAAAAAAAGTAGTTGCATCCCACTCCATTTCATAATTTCTTAGTAATTAATTAATGGTTTTAAAACGGACTTAGGGGTATATTTACTGAACTGCGGGTTTGAAAAAGTGGAGATGTTGCCTATAGCAACCAATCAGATTCTAACTGTCATTTTGTAGAATGCACTAAATAAATGAAAGCTAGAATCTGATTGGTTGCTATAGGCAACAACCCCACTTTTTCAAACCCGCAGCTTAGTAAATCTACCCCTTAGTGTGAAACCCTGCAGTGGTTGCCTAAAAATGTATTCCTGGGATTCAATAGGACAGAGCAGTCTAGAAACGCAAACTCATGGAAGAATTGACACAAAAAAGTTAAGTGAAATAAAGTTTTATATATGGGCTTAACTAATTTAAGATTACCTAAAATACTTGTATTGTTAATACATTTCCCAAAAAGCATTCAATAACCAAGTCATTTTAGCAGAACTATTTCATGCAGACTTCAATGAATAAAGGGTCAACTGACTAAGTCAATGATTAAATAATTAAAACATTGAATTAAAGCCAATTGAAGCTTTCAGTTCTTTATAGAAAGTATATTGCATTGATATGCAAAACGATTGGCCCTAAACCTTAATGGTCTCTTTAGTTTGCTAGAAACAAGGAGAATGTGAAACAATAACTTTATTGACATTAACATTCTCCATGTTCCCCTACAATTTATTAGATAGAGTAAGAACTGTATTACTCTACTGTCCGTTTCTTTAATTGCATTAATTCCAAGCTATCAGGAGCCCCTGTAGCTAGACATCCTACTGGACATTTTATGCCATGTTAATGGAATGATTTAACTTCTCGGCTATTTGCTTGGACTGATCATTTTAGCTTCCAGAGAATTCTCCAGTGAGATATCGGAGATATCTCTTGCATTAGGCAAAATACAGCACAATCCAGCTGTTCCATAACACTCAATGGGGACTGTGGTGTGGGCAAATTTATCAATCTTGACCCCAATGGCTAATGCTATCCGAAGATGACATTAGCTATTCAATCCTATGGGGAGGGCATCGCAGGAGAGAGATCTTCAGAGTCCTCTCAGACACCCTTCCTGCTCTCCCCTGTAAATGACCCCTACGAAATTTGTGACCCTAGGTCATACATGTGTAGTAAAGTCATCCTCCTTAGAACCAAGAGTTGTCTTTAGAAAAAAGCATACTTGTCAACATTATGTATCTTGCTTCCGGGAGCTGCAGGGAGGGAGGTGGCCATGCGGGGGGGGGGCTCCCAAATCGCGTCATTTTAGACCCGCCCCCGTGACGTAATGACGCAAACGCATCATTTTACAGCGGGGGGCGGATCCAAATGCCGCGATTTCCGGAGAATCGCAGTATTTTGGCCCTAATTATGCCTGATGCGGGAGATTGCTATACTCTCCCGGGAGTCCATGAGACTCACCCGAAATGCGGGCGTCTCCCGGACATTCCAGGAGAGTTGGCAAGTATGGAAAAAAGTCATCACCAGGATTGCGGAACGGCATGCACCACTGCAAAATTCCCTCCCACCCTGGTGGGTAATATGACCTAGCTCACCTGTCACTCAAAATCCCTTTCATCGACAGGAACATAGTTTCTACTTTCCCAGCAATGGAAGGGAAATCAGACAAACGTGTGCTGTTTCCAAGTGTTGGAAGCAGCAATGTGAAAACCTTCACTGTCTTGGAGGGCCATCAGAAATAAGTCTCATGCAGAGGCTGGCAGAGGAGATTGTACTGCACACTTATGTATACAATACAATGCTATATTACGGTTATTATAATATATACACTGTTATGTTATAAGTTATATTATACATTTTTTGCTCCCCTCTAAGAAGTAGAAGTAGTGGTATGTATTTTATAGCTTCCACTGCAGTTCCTTTAGCAAATCATTATTCGGACATACACACTGCTCAATAATTCAGACGCATACATTTATTGTAAATATAGAACATGATCTGTTCTATGCTGTACTTTTAAATTACATGGTATTTTGATGCTGTCTTTGGAAAATCCAGCTAATATTGGAAATGTTATTGTATGGCTTATTTACACCATATGAACAGGGTCACAATCAGTTGGTGACTGTAAATACATTTGCATTCCCATAAGTCCCTGATTAATTCACATGTTCTAAAACAAGATGTTCTTTTTATTATTCAATAGCCACCTATTTTATTTTTGTAATGTGTGCAGAGATGAAGAATTAGAATGACAAATTTGGAGTCCATCACGCACCCCTTGCAATCTCGTTGCATGTTAAATTTAGTCTCCAGTATTTTCTCTATGCCAGCAAGCAAGAATTTTTCAGTTACTGTAAAAATTAAATGCTTGTAAATGGAAATGAATAGTGAAAACCCACAACTTAAAAGAACCTTATTTTGCTATTATAATATAATGCTTGGAATGAATCATATATTCTTATTCAACTGTCATAAAAAATGAGGCTCAAGTGAAATTCAGAGTCCGCTTTGATACCATCACACACCTTGATTTGCGCAATGGTGCCTGGATGTCCAGCAAAGTGTACAGGTACACAGTGCATGGGCGCTTTTCTTGCACATGGAACACACAATGTACCAGCAGTAATATTATAGATATAGATACAGATAGAGATATATATATATATATATATATATATATATATATATATATATATATATATATATATATATATATATATATGTATATATGTATATATATATATGTATATATACATATATTAGGAAAAGTTATGGCAATGAGTTTATTATCTTGATAGGACTGAAATAATGCAGCTTTGCATATACAGGGATGATTGCGTTTTAGCCCTTGTGTCCTGGTTAACTATTTGAATATTTTTAGATGCTCTTGTAAGGAAACTCATTATGACCTACTTTGATCAGTCTGTCTGTATGTATTCAAGAAAAACGTCTCATCCATTTACAGAACAACATCAATCAAGTTTGAGACGTTATGCAGTGTACAGCTGAAACTAGACAAGCCATGGCCATATGATAGGATAAAGTGATATATATAAGTGATTGAAGTGAAGTGTTTTCTCCAGAGCCAGCAAATAAACAACCAATACTTCTGCAGATGTTCTTGAAGCTTAGGAGTTCGGTCCACCCTGTCAGTCCTTGTATTTTTTTCATGTAAAATGAACATATTTTTAATGGTTAAATAGATTACCGTGCAAGGAGGAGGGGACAGCTAAGGCTCTGACATTTTTTTATATTGGCATATTGATTTGAGTGACTGAGATTACTTAAGACGACTGATACACACAGCATCCAATTAGACATCAACATCTGCATTTGCCAAAATTGAAATCTTTAAACTAATTTATTGATGCAAAGGCATCTGTTGGACTTTGTATCGATTGTATGCACCGTTTGTTCCCCTGGTCTGCATATTGAACCTTATAACCTAGTTCCGGCATTATGCCGTCTTTATGCCCTTTATCTGCATACAGACACCTGTGAACTTTCACGCACAGCAGAAGCTTGAACATCTATTACTTGAATACCTGAACTTATGGAAAGTATTGATTGCCTGCATAATGCGCTCTATGCACCTATTGCCTGCATACTGGAATGTATGCTCTGTAGCTATCACGTGCAGAATGCATTATATGCAACTATTGCCTGCATACTGGAATATATATTCTATAACTATTTCCTGCATAATGCATCTTATGCACCTTTTTCTGGCTTATTGGAACATATGTACTGTAAATGTTGTGTGTGTATTGCACCGTATGCACCATTGCATACATTATGAACCTATTGCCTGCATACTGGATTGCATGCTCTGCACCTATTCATGTCATTCTGCACATTACAGTATATAACTATTGTCTGCATACTACCCTGTAGATCTATTCCTTGCATACTCTAGTCTATGTACTGTATATTGCCCACATGCTGGGTATAACTTTCCATCTGTTTCAAGTCTGTATCATTTATAGTTGATTGCTGAGTATTTTAAATATGATATGATAAATGTGAAGTGAGTATATCATGTTGTGACATACGTATGTGTGTAAGATGTATATGGGCAAATGTTAGTAAATTGAGCAGTTATTTTACAGATAATTGGAGCTCCTAATGTTCTGAAGCTGTTACAATGTACTTAATTTTACTAGCATATTACAGAAGTGTCATAGATCCCATACAGGGGCAGCAGCTCCGTTTCGCCAGCGCTGTCCTATACAACAGCCGCGGCGCTGTCTAAGAAGCGTCTGCGGCGGTGCTGTATACAATACAGCACCGCCGCGGACGCTTCTTTGATAGCGCCGCGGCTGCTGTATAGGACAGTGGCCACTTAGTTAGCGCAGGGGGGGTTTCTAGAGACTCAGTACCCCCCCTGCGTGCGCCACTGCCATAGGAAGATTCTAAATTGTGTGTAAGTATCCATCACCCTCCGGTATGCAGCTGCATACTAGACACACCAGTCATCATCTTAAGTAAAATAGTTAAGATAAATTATGGGGGAAAAAGACAAATGTGCCCCTCCCCCAGCCCGTAAAATTGATGGCGGGGGGGGGGGGTCGTGACAATTAATCAATCATTACATTTGGGGACTCCTTTTGATTGGTTTGTTCGAATACCAGAGTTTCCAATGACCTGGCCTACATTTACAACTAAAATCTATGGCTTAAAAATCGTTGGTAGTCAAGAGAATTCCGACAGTAATGACAGTGACATTAATATGGCGACTATATGTGAGTAGAATATGAGTAGAGACCCGGCATTGAACAAATACAGACTTACTATGAAAGTAACTCAACATTGCAGACACAGTGCCATTCTCTTCACATTGCCGGTTTTAAGGGGTGGAGCCAGTGACCTAACCCTTTTTTTGATTAAACAGAGTCCCGGCATTGCCCCCTTAAAACCGGCAATATGAAAGAGAATGACATTGACCTACCCCGCCCCTTAATATGCTGGCTTTCACAAAGTACCCACTGTTTTGGTAAGACATTTATTCTAATGAATGTTTTGTTTAAACATTCAAAAATAAGTATATTGTAGAATTTATTGCCAGGGCAACATTTATATCAAACGGGTGCCCTTTTCCTAAAATCTGAGCCTTTTCATACAAAACTTTATTTATTTCATATTTTCAGTTAGGTGATAACATATATTCTAGGTATTAATAATTACAAAGTAAATACATTTTGCGAGGTGAGCCAATATTCATGAGAATGTAAACTAGAAACTCGTATATCATGAGCATGCAGTCACAAAGTGCCACCGGTTCCTAGTGGACTGTCCAGATACTGAATTTGGATCAGTACACAACATTTGGTGTAGATGACAGATACTTTTCTAATTGCTTGCTGTGAGTTACAGCACTTTTTTCATTTGCACCATAAATGTCACCACATATATTAAATTCGCCCTCAGTTTACAAACTATGCCCTTGACCTTTTTTTGTAGCTATTTTTGTGTGGATAATATCATTTTTCATGATGATAAACATTTTGTTACATTACATTACAACACATTGCTTAGCAGAGTGTCGGAAACCTCATTTTATTTATTAATTCAGAGTTTTGTTTGCTCAAAATCAATTGTAAATGCTACATTAAAGGTGCTATATATCTAAATAAAATATATAATATATATTTACCCTAAATTAATAATGTTTTCTGACATCTTACTACACAGATGTACCACCTACAGTATTTACTTTTAAAGTGGACCCATCACCTACACACTACTGGCAGCCATTTTAAACACATTTCTAAGCTGAATATTGGTCAAGCCCACAAAATGGTCGCCTGTACAGATTACAGATGTTGGATCCACTGTAACAGCCTTTGGCTATGATACTATCTGTGATCCTTCAGTTCATTTACAAAAAGATCATACTGGTCGGCCTCTTACAATACTGTTTAGTGTGATGTTTGTTAAGGATATTGATTGGAAATGACAGATTCTTAAAAATTTATAAAATGCTGGAAAAAAAAAGTGTTCACTTATCTCAAAATTTCTATTATTTCTTTGCAGTACACAGACATTACTTTCCACAAATAAGTCTAACAATACAATTTGGAGAGAAAGGGAAAGAAAAGGGGTAAGTAGGGAATATTTTACAAATCTTTATATATATTTTTTTAATAATGTTAAATTAAGGAATAGCTTGATCAGGTTCTGTTCATGGCAAAGTCTTTGTATATATATTTTTTTTCTCTGGTTTTGTACTTACTTATCCTAGGATTTGCTGTACAAAGCTACACACATCAGCAAGAGAATACCCCAGGGAAACTTCTATGTTTAAAATGGATAAGAACCCTACAATATTGAATGTTTGCTGTGTGCTCACTGCATATCATTATTGAGACTTCTTGTCAGCAATTTGACCTCTGCAGAACATATGTTAAGTAAAGCACGTATAGACACTTATAGGTGACCCATTCTTCATCCCCTGAATTAGTCTGCAATATTAATAATTGTTATGTAACTTTTTTTTATATATTCAAAGCTGATAATGTAAATATTGGTTTAATAAAAGTCGAATTAAGCTGGTTATAAGGTAAACTTCTTATACTGTGTGTCTCCTGTTTATATACTACTCATACATAAAGAATGTTAAAAGATATTTAAGAGCTCATCAGTTTATTTCTGGTCTTTTTTGCAAATAATAGTTAAGTGATATTGTTACATCGTACAGTTATATGGATATTTAATTTTAATAATGAAACTTAATTAACATCTAATTAATTTGAAGGGCTGTGACAGCAGGGAAATAAAAAATAATTGTGCTATGAAGACCTAAAAATATTATTTTTAAAATGATCTTCTGCATACCTAATTTTAGATGTCCGGTGGGACACATGAAAATGATATGGTATGTAATACCGCATGGTTTTTAGGGATAATATATAAAAATATTGTTCAGACTGTAGATTAATAGATAGTAATGTTGAAACAAGAACAAAGCGGTAGATTTACTAAAACATTTAAAAAGGAAAAAGTGAAGGTGTTGCCAATAGCAACCAATCAGATTCTAGCTATCCTGTTCTAAAATGTACTAGCTAAACGATAGCTAGAATCTGATCAGTTGCTATGAGCAACACCTCCACTTTTACTTTTTAAATGTTTTAGTAAATCTACCCCAAAGATCATCATGCTCAAACTATTCTTATTTGTTCTGGATGACTTTGAACCAGTGTTTGTGCATTTTGAAAATACTTCTTTGCATAGTATATGTGTTTGTTCTTTAGTTAATAGTCAGGAGGTAGTTATACTCTTTAAAAATAGAATAGAATAATCAGAAACATAGTGCTTTGAAATGACAGAGGAACATATTTAATTTTAATTTGATAGTTGACTTTTTATCTTGACAGATTTCTGAGATTTCTTTAGGTTTTTAAAAAAAAAAATATATATATAAAAAAAAATATTATTTTTTAGTTCAATGGTAAACGCATAAAAAGCATCACATACTGTGGAATATAAACTGCCTTATATTTTCATGCAAATATTGTAAGAATGTATTTGCTGTTCATATTTTTCAAGTAGAAATTGACACAAAAATATGCTTTATTTTACACAGCAACCATATTTAGCTTTACAGCTTAAATGGGGTGGAAATCTCTTTTATAGGGTGCACCACAATTGTATGTACACGTTCTGTGAATGTCTCACATTCTACTCCATCCATTTGTTATATGCTACATGATTGCTTATTAGCAATTTGGCCTGGGAAGGAATTAACTAAGAAAGGGGGTGTGGATGTTCAGTCTTGTGCTATGCTATGCTAGTGACTGCACCAGTCCAATAATGTGACACATTTTATGGACCAAGGGCCTGATTCATTAAGGATCTTAACTTGAGAAACTTCTTATTTAAGACTCCTGGACAAAACCATGTTACATTGCAAGGGGTGCAAATCAGTATTCTGTTTTGCACATAAGTTAAATACTGACTGTTTTTTCATGTAGCACACAAATACTTGATAGCTTATTTGTACACTGAAATTTAAAGTTGATATTTGTGGGCTACATGAAAAAACAGTCAGTATTTAACTTATGTGCAAAACAGAATACTAATTTGTACCCCTTGCATTGTAACATGGTTTTGTCCAGGAGTCTTAAATAAGAAGTTTCTCAAGTTAAGATCCTTAATACATCAGACCCCAAGTCCATATCTAGTTAATGCCATATCAAGATGGGATAACAGGTTCACATTCTGCTCTTCTGTTATTGCTATTAAAACAGTAATTGGACAAATTCCTGAGTGGTGTAAGTAACTAATTATTTATTGATAAATCCTCCCTTTCCCCTTCCCTGAATCTTGATCCTAGTTGCACATTCATCCACATTGTTAAAATTCACAAGTTTGCTACTATAGATAGATTTGGTTTTGCAATGCTTAAGTCCCACCAGCTTCTAATAGTAGACACAGGTAGTGGGAAAAAAAAGGGAAACACTTAATAGGGTGTTGAGCCATCATGTGCAGCCAGTATGGCCTGTATGCTACCAATGTGTAGGAGGGAGGCAGCACAAGAAAGTCACTCAACTGATATCTTGGCGATGTTGGTGGAGAACATTGTCTCAGGTGTTATTTCAGAATACCTCACAGATGCTCAAATCTCCAGCCGGCTTCAGATCTGTGTTATACTCATCAAATCAATGAGCAACCAAACATGCTCTGTGCATAGGGGCATTGTCATTCTGGAAGACAACCCTCCTGTCGGGAAAGAAATGGTACAGCATATCATTAAGTAGTAATGGGCATTGACCTTGCTTTCTAAGGGAATGACTGCACGAAAACCGTGCCAGGAAAATGTGCCTCCATGACATCAACAAAACTATTCACTCTTGGAAACAGTCAGTCGGGACTGTAGAGTTCTTTAGGTTGACAAAACAGTCCTGATGCATTAAGGCACGTAAATGCTGATACGTCCCGTATTTTTCATAAAATCACACTCCAGAAACTAACCATATGCCAGAGAATGCAACATCCAATTAATTTTCGGACCTCTACTAAAGTTTGATTTCATGGGCAGAATGGGGAATGGAATGGGCGTATGCACTGTTAATTTACAGTAAGAGTGTATCCTGCAGTGTATTGTCTGATAGAGCAGAGCGGACCTAGACATGTATTCATCAACAGACGTATCTTAACATCCGCTCCTTGTTGAACATGGAAGTGTGTATGCCTCATATATGTGCGTTTTTTTTAAAAAAAGCGCACAATATGTCCGTTTTGCGTTCCTTGATTAATCAGTCCCAACACGTGCACTCATCCATTTGTCGAGAATATGAACATGATTTTTATGATTATTTCGCCTGTACTCGACCCCTCGGTAGCCCATTGCCTGTGTTCTTTGCACCTCTGAATTCGCAAACATGCGTTACCAAGTTTATTGAATGATTTATGCGTTGCAACACAACTATGCAACTTTAGTCTGTGGAGTTCTTGTCAACCTGTTTTAGATTAAACTAGCTGCTCATGCCACAGGTTGATCTTTAATTGTTCCCCAGTTTTCCACTGTGCTCAGTGGTCAAAATGTAAATGTAGGTGTGGCGGTGTGTAAAATATAAGTGCATAGAATTTGATGGTTTTGCAATCACAGCAGTAGAAGTGATGGGATGGTATGAAACTGTATACCAACCCATTTCGCCCACTGATTACACTTGTAAATCATGAATGAATATCACTGTCCTGATGAATGTGCCCTTTACTGATGGAATTTATCCCTCGAGTTTCATTCGCTTAGAAAATGTTGCCCATGAAACATTGTCAAGTTGAGTTGCTTTTGTCACTGAAGCTCCGGACAAATAATCACACATCATTAAAAGTCACTAAGGTCTTCTCATCTTGCAGTCAAAACATTTTTACACATAACTCTGACAATGCTGGGGTGTTATTTGCTAATTAATGCATGAGCCACATCTGCGTGGAAGCCCTTGCTTTCAATATGCATGGTGTCTCTCATTTACCCAGGTGTTTCCATTTATTTGTTCACTATATAACACTAAGGGGGGAATTCAATCAGGAAATAAAAATGTGCGAAGTGTGTCCGAAACAGCCGCGAAGACACTTCACGTGTATTTTTTTTGTGAAAATATCCGCTGATTTAGAATCTCACCCCATAGAAGTGCGAGCAAAATTGAACGTACATTTTTACCATACTTCAAGTTAAAATGTGCAGGCGTGATGTTCTCGGGAACAAAGCGGCTAATTGAATCTCCCCTTTAGATTTCAATCTCTGCTGTGACTAGATATATATTTTACTGGTTTACACTTTGCAATAGACTGCCAATTCCAAGCCTAACTGTTTAAGGGGTAGATTTGTCAAACTTTCTGAAAATGAAAAGTTGAGGTGTTGCCAATACCAAGTCTAGCTATCATTTAGTTAGTGCATGCTAGAAAATTATAGCTGGAATCTGACTGGTTATTATATTCCTTTTTAGAAGGTTTGATAAATCTACCTCTAAATGTTAAGCTAGCAGTCTCCCGACCTTACTACAGGAGTACCATGAACCATTGTCTTGAAACTAGGATTGTGAAACGGACACTCCTCACCCAATAGAAAAAAGTGCCTGTTCACCACTTGATATAATATTTAGTATTTGAACACACTAATCAGTAGTGCTGCTGTTGGTGTTAGAGGTAGCAGATTTTTTTTATATAATATTTACGTTTCTTACATAGGGATACATTTATTATATTTCACTTTCAATAATGGTTTGGAATCTGTTACAGTTAACTTAAGAAATAGCAAAATATCTTAGGTAACCTCATACTTCACCAATGCGAGTGAAACTTTCAGGCATTTAGAGAAAGTATAATGACAGTAGTCTGGCAGCTGCTATTGGAAACAGCAGCAAAGAGAACTTTCGGTCACTAAAAAAACACTTATCTTTTGCAACTATTGTTGTTGGAGTGGTTAACACAATTGATTAAATGTATGAAAAAATTCCAACTTGAAACATCTATAATAGAATGGAATGCTACCATATACAAGGTAGAGCTACAATTTATTATGAGCAATATACTAAGCAGACTTGCATCAGATAACTAGCAAACACTGTAGAACCCCATACTCAGTATAGCATCCATAGATACACCCTCTGATGAAGAGTATAATTTTAGGCCTCTTGACCTGTATATAATGTATGTAACACCCCCTCTTGTGTTGTTATTGATACCTCGACACTAGGACCCAGAGCAGACACACCAGGAAGGTTGCTTAGGAACAAGGCTGGTATGGGAGGATCAGAACTAGTGATGTGCGGGCTCGGTTCCCCGAGAACCGAACCCACCCAAACTTCAGGATCTCGGTTCTCGCGATGTTTCAAATGCATAAATACACGCCTCCACAGCAATTCATTGCCATTTGACAGAGGGAGAGAGAAGGGATAGGTCGCAGGATTAGAGCAGAGAGACAGCAGTTATTACAGTAGTTATTACAGCAGGAAGAGAGCAGTTATTAGAGCAGGAATAGAGGCGTATAGAGGAGGCATTTTTTCAAACATTCATATTCCCTCCTAAAGAAACTATTTTCTGCCTGCAGAAATTGTAATATCCCAGCACAATTTCTTTCTGAATTTGTACTACAAGTGTTGGGTGTCACATATTCCCCTGTAATAAAAAGCTATTTTCTGGTGCTGAAAAAATTATATACCAGCACTATATATTTCTGAATTTGCACTACAAGTGTTGGGGTGTCTGATATTCCCCTCTTTGAAAAAAGAAATTTTCTGGTGCTGAAATTATTATATACCAGCATATATATATTTCTGAATTTGCACTACAAGTGTTTGGGGTGTCACATATTCCCCCCTTCTAATAATAACTATTTTCTGCCTGCTGAAATTGTACTATACCAGCACTATATATTTCTAGGTATTACCTGTAGAATTGCTTATCCAAGAAACAGATGGAGCGGTAGTAAAAAATATTTCCTAGATGTGGTAGGTACTGCCGTGTGTTTGAGTCATTGCTCTGTCCCTTACCATCCAGCCAGATCGCTGCAGTATTTGGCTGAAAGTGTATGAAAAGCATATTGTGACCTGTGAGATGGTCAAAATTGAATGGAAATGACTGCAAATTAGTGTCAGTTAGGTTAATAATAATGTAGTTGCAAAATAATATCTAAATTATGTTATTTTAGCCCAAAAAAAATGGCATTTTTTAACATATTGCAAAACAAAACCAAACAAAACCAAAACACGAAGGTAATCCAGATCCAAAACCAAAACATGAGGGTCAGTGAGCATCTCTAATCAGAACCCATCATCAAATGACCATTATCCAAATCAGAACCCCATCATACAATATATGCAGATCCCCTTCTAAAGAGCAGTGAAGAAGGAAAATACCCATTCCATGATTATTTTACATAAGTCAATTACCACTGTAAAGTGCAGATTGCATTATTTGATATCCTGGCTATCAAAATGGAGAGTTCTTGCACCCACTAGATCCTGCTTAAAATGCCAACTGGTGTTACTTAACTGATGATACCCATCAGGGCTAGAGTAACAATGGGAATTAAGGAGCTGATGTGCCAGGCCCTAAAACTAGACATGATTTTCAGTGCCAGGATGTTATGGCAGCCTCTGGGACAGACTATACAGTGTCACGCCTGAAGATCTGTCTGTACTCAGACTGGGTTGTGTCTCTGGAGCTGGACTGGTGACTACATAGACAAAGCTGGGTGGCCTGATAATGTCCCTCTGCATGTAGTGAATGGACTGGGGCAGATGGTGGTTACACTAGCAGGGGGGGAGCAAACAGGAACTGAATTGCTGGACCGGACTGTAAATGGAATGCTGTAAACGGAATGCTGTAAACGGAATGCTGGAAGAGGATTGCTGTAACCGGAATGGAACCGGAATGCTTTGACCTGAATGCTGGAAGAAACCAGAGCGGATGGAACCAAAGTGCTAGAATCGGACTGGAGACAGTATGCAGACTGCACTGTCAGAGCCGGGATAGTAACAAGACTGTAGCAAGATAGGTAGACTGCAAACTGCTGGGAACCAGGTTAGCATCTGGAATACAACGTTGCACTGGCAACAGGTAAAGGCTCCAGGAGGTCCTTTTATAGTTGTTGTTGATTCCTGATTGGAGACTGCAGTTAGTTGGGCAGAAGAAGCACTCTGAGTTCCTGAGATGGATCAGGTGACTATATCCAAGATGGCAGATCCCATGAACTGGTTTTGGAGGGAATCTGAAATGGAGGCTGTTCTCATCTGATTGGCTGAGAGGAATCATGTGGCTGAATCCAAGATGGCCGCGTCCATACCCTGTTTCTGGTGGGCTTTCTGGAGTGGAGACAGACTGGACAGCATCTTACAGAGAGGTCTGAAACCAGCAGAGCCTGAGAATCGCAGGGACAGCCCGGAAAGGCAGCAAGAGGTAAGTGACAGAACCTGAGAGTCTGGTGTGTGACATACGATTTTTGATGGTACTATCGTTCAAACCTTTATAGTCAATGCAGGTGCAATCTTTTTCTTCACAAAAATCAAACCTGTTCCGGCAGGTGAAGAAGACGGACGTATAAACCCCTTCTCAAGGTTTCTCTGCATTTATCCAGACATTAATTTAGTCTCAGGAAGAGAGAGCGGGTAGGTACGCCCCCTAGGGGGTGTCTTCCCTGGCATCAAATCAATCGGAAAATCCCACTCTCTATGTGGTGGTAAGGAGTCAGGACCAGCTTTAATGAAGACACTGGAGATGTCCCTGTAAGGTAAGGGTGGAAGCTCTCGACCAGAGAAGACCGTGGTTCGAAGAGGCATGACACGCTTTAGGCAGGAATCCTTACAAGATGCACCCCAGTATGTAATCTGAGACATAGTCCAATCAATTATTATGTAGCTGGAGCCAAGGTAAAGTCTGGTGGGTGATAATATTATTTGAGATGTGACTTCCATCCACTGCCGTGATGTAGAAAGGACGAGGTAAGAACTCTGTGGGTAACCGCAACTCTTGAACCACAGCAAATTGAAAACGCTACACAACTAGGTCAAGTTTTAATTATGGGGGATTTTAATTATTCAGACATTGATTGGAGTACTGAGGCCTGTGGCACAGCTAGATGAAATAGGTTTCTGAACATGCTAAAAGACCATTACATGTCCCAATTAGTAGAGTAACCAACTAGGAACCAGACTATACTGGACCTAGTAATAACAAATAATGTAGACGTAATATCAAATATTCAAGTAAGGGAACACTTGGGAAATAGTGATCATAATATGGTCTCATTTCAAATTAGTTTCCAGAAGCAACGGCGGCTTTAAACTTTAGAAAGGCAAATTTTAATATGCTAAATGAGTCTATAAAGTGCATAGACTGGGACAAAGTTTTTGAAGAAAAAAATGCGGAAGAAAAGTGGATTATCTTTGAAATGTTGTTGGAAACATACATATATAAGTTCGTCCCTATGGGAATAAATGTGAAAGAATTAAGTCTAAACCAATGTGGCTAAGTAAAAAGGTAATGGAAGAAATGCAAAGTAAGAAGTGTGCATTTAAATTGTTTAATTCTGAAGGGTCTGAGGAGTCCTTTCAAAGGTACAAGGAATGTAATAACACATGCAAAAAGGAAATTAGATTGACTAAATTAGAAAATGAAAAACAAGTTGCAAAAGAAAGTAAGACAAACCCCAAAAAGTATGTAAATGGAAAAAGAATTGAAAAGATAATATAGGACCCTAAGAAGTGAGATGGGTGAATTGATAAATGATACTAAGGAAAAAGTAGAGGTATTAAACACTTTCTTTTCTTCAGTATTTACTAGAGAGAAACAAATTGTAAGAATAATACATAAAAATGTAAATTAAACCGTACCATTAATTAATACTTGGTTGACAGAGGAAGAAGTCCAAAAGCGACTGAAGAATATTAAGATAAATAAAGCTCCAGGTCCAGATGACATGCACCCAAGGGTTCTTATGGAGCTAAACTCATAAATAGCTAGACCGCTATTCTTAGTTTTTAGAGATTTAATCTCATCAGGCTCAGTACCAAGGGCTTGGCGAATAGCAGATGTGGTGCCGTTGTTTAAAAAGGGGACGAGATCACAACCAGGGAATTATAGACCTGTAAGCCTGACATCAATAGTGGGGAAACTACTGGATGGTATATTAAGGGATGGTATCCAGGACTACTTGGTGCGCAATAAGATTATTAGTGGGAATCAGCATGGGTTTGTGAGGAATAGGTCATGTCAAACTAATCTAACTAGTTTCTACGAGGAAGTTAGTGGGAACTTAGACCAGGGCAGCACAGTAGATGAGGTCTATTTAGATTTTGAAAAGGCCTTTGATACAGTGCCACACAAGAGGTTGGTTTACAAAATAAGGGAACTGGGTATAGGAATCAAAATTTGTACTTGGATCGAAAACTGGTTAGAGAATAGGGAACAGAGAGTTGTGATAAATGGAACATTTTCTAATTGGTCAAAAGTTTTAACTGGAGTACCTCAAGGTTCTGTGCTGGGACCACTCCTTTTTAATATATTTATTAATGACCTTGGTGATGGTTTAGAGAGTAAAGTTTCTATTTTTGCAGATGACACTAAACTCTGTAAGGTAATAAAATCAGAGCAAGATGTAGCTTCTCTACAGAGGGACTTAAATAGACTGGAGGATTGGGCAGCCCAATGGAATATGAGGTTTAACATAGATAAATGAAAGGTTATGCATTTAGGGATCAAAAACAAGAACGCAATCTATAAATTAAATGGCATTAATTTAGGAGAATCTATAATGGAAAAGGATTTGGGAGTGCTCATAGACAGTAGACTTAGCAATAGTGCTCAATGTCAAGCAGCAGCTGCAAGGGTAAATAAAGTATTGGCGTGCATAAAAAGGGGTATAGATGCAAGGGAAGACAGTGTCATTTTGCCACTGTATAAATTGTTGGTAAGACCTCATCTTGAATATGCAGTACAGTTACAGGCACCACTCTATAAAAAAGATAATTTTTAACTAGAAAGTGTTCAGAGTAGGGCAACAAAATTGATACAGGGTGTGGAATCATTAAGTTATTAGGAAAGGTTAGCCAGTTTAGGCATGTTTACTTTAGAAAAGAGGCGTCTAAGAGGATATATGTTTACTATGTACAAATGCATTAAGGGTCAATAAAGAGAACTTTTATGGGAACTTTTTACCCCAAGGACTATATATAGGACACGCGGTCACCCCCTAAGTTAAGAAGAGAGGAAATTTCACAACCAACAAACGATGGGGTTCTTTATAGTCAGGGCAGTCAAGATATGGAATTCATTGCCAGGGAAGGTTGTAATGGCAGATTCAATAGATATGTTTGAGAAAGGGTTAGACAAATTTTTCATGGAAAAGTGTATCCAGGGATATGACCGTTAATTAAAATGAAGGATAGTAGTGGATATAGGGTAAAAATAGGACTGCAATATTGGGTCTTGGGAGATTTTCACATTTGAAACAGATTGGCGGTTACTTACTCTGGATCAATTTCAAATATAATTGATCGATAGCAGGAGATCCAAAATAGGTTGAACTTGATGGACTGGTGTCTTTTTTCAACCTCATCAACTATGTTACTATGTTACTGTGGAATAATGAAGTTTCCTGCGGCACCAGAATCAAGAAGAGCTGAGAGGTTCTTGGTTCGCTGAGCATGTTCAAGAGTTATTGTTGGTACACAATCAGATTTTTGTGGAGAAGAATTTACTACTCCTAACCTAGCTTCTCCATCACCAGTTTACTGGACGCTTGGGGCAGGAATCAAGTAAGTGTCCCGGAGCTGCACAATAAAGGCATAAGTTTGCCAGTCGGCGTTTGACGCTCCTCTTTGGTTAAACGAGAGTGGTTCACCTGCATGGGTTCATCGCTTGGCAGTAAGGACTGCCGGGACCCTCGGTGATTCGGCTTAACCCATTCACTCCTTGCTTTCTCCAGGGCACGTTCCCGAAAGCGTAATTCAACGTTAGTACACAGGGAAATTAGCTCATCAAGTGTAGAAGGCAGATCATGAGTAGATAGCTCATCCTTAATTTTATCAGACAAGCCACTCCAGAAGGCTTCAATCAGGACCTCATTATTCCACTTCAACTCAGAAGCTAATATTTGAAACTGAACCAGGTAATGGCCCACAAGACGAGGCCTTTGTCGAAGTTGTAGAATTTCTAAGGATGCTGATGTGGTTCTGCCAGGCTCGTTAAAGATCCGACGGAAGGCTGCTGTCAATCCAGAACAAGAGGAAAGAAGGGGATCTGCTCTTTCACGCAATGGAGATGCTCAGGCTAATGCTTGTCCCGATAGGAGGGAAATGATGCACGCAACTTTTGCTTTCTCTGTAGGGAAATTTCTTGGCAGTAGCTTAAAATGGATCTCGCTTTGATTCAGGAACCCTCTGCACAGTTTTGGATCACCATCAAACTTGGCAGGAGTTGGCAGATGAAGACGAGAAGCCGTGGCAGGAACTTGAACAGGTGGAGATTGTACAGAAACAGAAGAGTCACCTAAACTGAGAGTAGTTTGAATGCTATCCAGGCGGGAGAACAATTCTTGAGGGAACTGCATGATTTGTCCCTGTGTGTTTTCCTGGTTCACAAGCTAATTCACCAGGCTTTGCATTGAGCCCCCTCCTTGGGGAAGATCACCAGCGGGATTCATTAGGCCAGTGCAAACTGTCACGCCTGCAGATCTGGCTCTACCCAGATTGGGTTGTGTCTCTGGATCTGGACTGGTGACTATATAGACAAAGCTGGATGGCCTGATAATGTCCCTTTGTATGTAGTGAATGGAATGGTGCAGATGGTGGTTACACTAGCAGGGGGGAGAAAACAGGAACTGAATTGCTGGACCAGACTGGAATCGGAATGCTAGACCAGGCTGTAAATGGAATGCTATAGCCGGAAATGCTGAAGGAGGATTGCTGTAACCGGAATGGAATTGGAATGCTGTGACCGGAATGCTGGAAGAGGATTGCTGTAACCGAAATGCTGTGACTGGAATGCTGGAAGAGGATTGCTGTAACTGGAATGTAACCGGAATTCTGTGACCGGAATGTTGGAAGAAATCAGAGTGGATTGTACCAGAGTGCTGGCATCGGACTGGAGCCAGAATGCATACTGCACTGTCAGAGCCAGTCACTATATTTGCTTGCTGCTACCAAGTCACCATCCAATCAAAGGGATGAAAGATTTATTCTCATTGGCTGCTAACTAGTTAACAACAAGTGCTTTGAATGTCTAACAGTTGTGACTAAACTGCATCCAACGTGCTACCATTTACAGTGGATGGGAATCTACATTGTATACTGTTTCATCTTTATATACAAGTCGTCAGAAAATGGGGCTTTGCAATGTACACTGGTCTATAGATGTGTCTCTTCATTTTGTGCTTGTCACAAGATGGAGCATGAATTCCATAATTGTTGCAAGTTAAGGGGGCTTTGCATTGTATAATAAGTAAAAAGTATCTCTGCATTTTATAATGGTCAGTGGATGATGAGGTTCTTCACTGTATATCATTAGATGATGGGGATCTGCATTATATACTGGTTATCAAATGTGACTGTGCATTGGGTACTGGTCACCAGAGGGGGTCCGCATTCTACACTTGTCACTAGATGATGTGATTCTTCACTGTATGCTAGTCATCTGACCACAAGTTGGCTCATTGATGATTGGACATTGAGTAAACAATCACGATTAAGTTATTTAGAAAGCAGCATATAAAAAAATTGCTTTGCTTTCATTTCTGAAAAGGTGGTCTTAAGGGTTGTTTTTAGAGGTTGCAAAGCATTTTATATGCCTTGAAATCACCTAAACATCACATAAAAGAAAATTCTGTTTGTAGTAGCTTTTACACCAAAGTGTTCTGACCCATATATACTTGAATAGTGATACAAAAATGAAGTGCATGCAACATTAAGTTTTTTGTATTTTTAAACTTAATGTATAGAGCCCTTTAAAATGTCCTGGAATGTCATAAAATGCTTTAAAAATGTTTTAAGACTTTTCAAAATAGCAGGATAAATGTGCCTAGTATTTTTCTTCTCTTCTTCATAAAAAGTTGTTTCTGTGTGAACAAGCACTTAATTACTTTCTAACAGCCAATCATCAATAAGACATACATAAACAGCATTCCGAAATGGAACATCTACATAGAGGTCGCTGCAGAATCATAGTGACATCATAGTTACATAATCAGGAACTGACTTCTCCAGCCAGGAGGAGCCACGCCCGGGTGGAGAAAAGCAGCTTTTTCTTGCACCATTACTATTACAGGCAATCAAACTATGAAGCGCATGAATGACCTGCATCAAGGTTTTCTCTCCATGCTTCTTGCCCTACTGGTAGAATAAAGTAAATATATACTAACCTAATGGGAGTATGGTAATTTGTGGCCGTCAGAAATGAAGAATCAGCAACACCAATACAGTGAGATGTGAGTCAAAGACCAGAACATGAACTCCGTAACATGACATGCATCTAGGGGATGATATTTATTTGGTGAAGCAAGGGAAGGGATGGGGAAACATAACCTTTAAGAATGGACAATTAGGATTGCACAAATTGACAAACAGGATAAATCAACTATATAGAACTCTTGTGATTTGTCCTTTAGGCTAATGCTCCTTTACATTGCAACAATTCAGCATATATTACTATAAACTATTTAACCTGTTCACCAATAAAGAACGCAATTGGCACTGTAACAACAATGCACATATAGATAACGGTACATTACCAAATATTGTTGCATGCATCATTATTTTACTTTGAAATGCATCTTGGTAATTAAACAGTTTAATTGTATTTTTTAATTAACTAATTAATTTCAAAGGTGGAATTTCATTTATAGCAATGCCAGTTTCTGAAACTTTTTACAATATCCAGGGGAGCAGCTAAATATCGCACTCAACTGTATCTTGTTCTCGACTATTGCTCAATATATCATGCCTAGGCTAAATGCTACTCTGAATGTAAAAAAGCAAAGTCTAACAGTAGTTACTTAAGTGAGCTGGCTCGTCACTTGCTTGTTTTACAATGGTAGTGCTGATTGAGTACATGGAATATAATCCCGTGTTTAGTCGCATTGAGCTGCCTACACACTTCCCATATGAAACAACCATCCATAATGTTCATTTCATACTCATGTCTCGCTTAAAGCAATTATCAGAGCTGTTAAAACTATTTTATAATTTTTTTATGTTTACTTTTGCTTTGAAAAACCCGAAGATGAAACTTCGTAAAAATAAATAAAAATATAAAGTTATAATGATCAACCCTGTTAAGGAAAACAAACAATTGATAAATGAAATATAATATTAAAATGTGTAAAGAGTGAACCAACAGATGTCTTCTCTTTTTTTAATAAAACTTGGAAATGTATAATTAAGGTTGATTTATTTTATTGTTCATTGTATTGAGAAATGGCTGCTTGTGGCCCATGTTGCAGAGATATTTATACATATTATTGAGCTTACCATGAGGATCTCTGTAGATGTTTAAATTATTAGAGACAATAAAGGGAATGTAGATTTTTCTACACTGGTTTCTGCTTAATACGTGAATTTTTTTATTTTTTTTATTTATCTCATCTTTAGACTCCAAGTAGTGCGGCCAACATTTACGTGTGTGTGTGTGTGTGTGTGTATATGTTTAGTTATATGCCTTTAATATTTTGAGGCCCAGTAATATGTCTTGCCTTAGTAATATGGCAGTACTAATATGGATAATGGGCTAATATGCCCAGCAATGGAAATATACCCAGTAATATTTGCAGTAGTAGTAAGTAGTAATACACCCAATAATATGGCCAATAATATGCTCAACAGTATTAACACGATAATTAGAAAGTATATGATTTATTTTCCCCTTATTTGCGTGGGTTTCCTCTGGGTGCTCATAGTTTCTCCCACACTCCCAAAACATACTAGTAGGTTAATTGGCTGCTGTGAAAATTGACCCTAGTCTCTCTCGGTGTGTATTTGTATATGCTAGGGAATTAGACTGTAAGCTCCAATGGGGCAGGAACTGATGTGAGTGAATTCTCTGTACAGCGCCGCAGAATTAGTGGCATTATATAAATAGCTGATGATGATAATAGCTGATGATGATATGATCATCTATCCGGCAGTAGTAACGTGGTTAGTAGTGTGTCTAGTAGTACAGTAGTAGTAATATGGTCATGTATAGACAGTATCAATAAAGTGTCCAGTAACTTGCTCAGGTATATGATCAGTAATATCTTCAGTAATAGTATTATGACCAATAACATGCTTTATTATAACAAAATAACTAGTATTGTTCCAATTGGTAGTAAAATTAGCCAGTAATATGCTAAGTAGCAGAAGTAGCGTGTCTTGTAGTTATGATTGTTATCTTCCTTTTTTATAATGATTAGATATTTAAATCTGTACATTGAGGGGATCATGACACAAACAAATTACATACAATGACATGAAACATAAGGTAGATTTGGCCCTGCCCAAATGAGCTTGCAATCTATGAGGTGTGGGGAACAATTGATACATAAGGAAGCGGAATAACAATTGGAACTGCCAGTGAGGAAAGTGTATGTGGCTATTATAAGGCAGCAACACTATCAGCCACCAATAATAAAGCAGCCATCGGCAACTGGCATTTCTGTACAGTTACTGGTGGTGTGGTACTGCTGGAACTAGGGGCAACATAGGAAATGAAAGAGTAAAACATGAACCAGTCACTGTAGAAATCTTAAAACAACTGATGTCAACCATAACTGTCCTTCACTATTTATCTTAACCGAACCTCCCTTCTCAACTGGTTTTGGAAAGGATTTTTCATTCATGTTGTACAGGTACTATTGTAGCCATCCACCAGTTTTGAGAAACTATGAGCCCAGTGGTTTTCTTTACTTTTGTTCTCGCTGCTGAAAGAGCAGGACAGTTGTTCCCCATGATTTTCGATGGGAGCTGCTGTCACCACGGCGGCAGTGAAGATTACCAAAGGAGTAACAGAGATTGCAACAGCAATGACATGAGCTCACAAGCTGAAATGAGATTCAATACATCTTCAAAACAATTCTTTCCTTGTTGGAAACAATTTTTTAACTGTTTTAAATTTATGGGCAGATGGTAACATTGGAGGAAAAGCATAGAGCTGATCTAAAGTGCAGCAATCCCTAACTGCCATCCTCATGTCACAAATAATGCAATAATAATGCAGTAATGTATCAACTAGTTTTCTGGCCAGGAAGTAGTGATATGGACAGTACCATGCTCAGTAGTAGTTAAATGAACAAGATATTGGCACAACGGCAGTGAGGAGTTAGCACTGCTGCTCAAAATACTTGCAATTTGACTATCCTTGAGCATTTTACTAGCACTGACCATGATATCCTTTTTGCATCCTTTGCACTAATTGCATCAAAGTTAATTACTTCTCATCACACCTATGCACCATTTTGGTCCTGCATCCAACTAATGTTATAACATTTACTTTAAAAATATTGGTATGCTCATTTCTTCACTGTCGTCACTGGCAAGTTTAATTGCCTTGGTTAAGAAAGATGATGTTACAGGTGAATTAGGTGGCATTGTGGTGCTACACACTCCTATTAGAACTTCTTCTGTACACCCACCCCTCCAGATGCATGATATTAACCTGCATTGTACAGAAAGCGCTTAGTTATACCCATTGTGTTGATGGTCACCAGAAGTGAAGATCAGCTACAAGAGTCCAGCAGAGTGAGAGGTGGACATATAAGTGCTACTTTCCATTTCTCTTAAAATGATCTCCAAGGCAAGGTACCTCATCCAGTCTTTTATACAGCCTTGTAGATATCGTCCTTTTCACGTGCAATACTTAGATCATATTATAAATGTTACAGCTAGTGGCTATTATCATAGTCTTGCAGAACCAGGAATAGAAGTCTTCATCTATAGCAGCCACCTTTCCCGTAGAGCTAGACAAGCTCACAGGGACTCAGATGCCCCCCAGTTCTTAACTATAGGGTTGTGTAAGCTTATTAGTAATCACGCAGCGAGGTAATAGAAGGCAGTAGACAGGTTGATAATGGCTAGTCAGAAATAGCCAAGGTCAGGGAACTGTAGCAGGTAGCGTGGTTAGAAACAGGCAAGGGTCAGGGCTCGTAGCGAGCAAGAGTATCCAAGTAACAGGCTAAAGGTCAGGGCAATAAGCAAACTAACGGGGTCCAAATCAAGCCAAGGGTCAGCAACGTTAATATATTCAGGATACATGAGACAGAAACAACGCAGGTCAGCAAACAGAACACTGAAACCAATAACCGGAAGGGAGGCTAAGCTCTCCCTGCCTTATAAACATGGTGGGGCCAATCAGAAGCAGCGGACACAGCAGAAATAATCAGCCTTAGAGGGCTGTAATTAATTGAGCATTTGCGCAGCACCCGGCTGCCCCTCATGCCGGGATGTGATATTATACTGAAAGAGCATACAAGCCATTGCCTTGGTGATAGCCAGGAGAAGCAGAAGTGATGTCCCGGTCGTCAACAGTGAGCCGTCATGGCTTGAGGCATCGTACATTGCTTGTAACAATAACTCCTTTTTATTCCTGGCTTTATATGTATTATATTGTTTATGCATAACATACTGTATAATGAGACTAAATGAGGATGGTTAAGTTCTCATAATAATGGCGTGCTGGGAATTTAATGGAATATTGCTACTTTAGTAAACAAGAAAGCTAGAGCTGCAATATCCTGGCCAAGACACAAGGACTTATCTCCTGGGCTTAACATTTTTGCTGTAATGACCCACTTAAAGAGCAGTGGTAAATTGGACAACTTCCCCCTGGCTATAAAAATTGCTGGAAATAAGGTTATATTTATACTTTGTGTTGCCCTAGGCCACCAGGAATTAGTGCGCTCTTAACACTGCTAAATCTCCCATGCATGCTCATTTCAGTCTACCCAATGAATCCTTGCCCGCTTGTTTTTGCTACATATATTGAATGATGGCATAAACTAATTATCATAAACAAAGGTAAAAAAAATGAAAACCAGGTAAGAAAATAACATGGTGTCATATCTCCAAGCAGGGCAGCTTTAGGCTTGTATCCTGAAGGCATATATGGTCACTATAGCCCTGGCTATAATTTGTATATAATACCAATTAAAAGCTGTGTGTCATATAATTGCCTCACAATTCTTGGATTTTGTAACTTATGGATTTAAAAAGAAAATATAGTAGCTGTAATATTGCCAGTCAAAACCTCAGCTAGTGCTATGGTTGACCTTTGTCAAACTATTAAGTTCCATCTAGTTTATCTTCCATGAGGTCTCTTTAACATTCATTTTGCATCCTTTCTTCTGTGTATTTGTACGATGCATACTTGTTTTCCAGTGCAGATTATTGTCTTTACATATGTGCTAAAAGCACATCAAAACATGACAAGAACATAATGTCAGAACTGGTTAATACTCAAGAGCAGCATAATGTTATTGTTACAAAGTTTGACGGCTAAACACAGCCATAACATCAGTGCCTTCAGTAAATTCTAGTTAGACTTGTGTCACTGCAGTAAAATATTTTGGATCTTGTTAAAGAATAAAAGGCTGAGAGTAATGGGAAGAAAATATAGCAAGCACTTGGCCATAACCCGTCACACAATACCCCATATGTGTCCCAGTCTGCCCGGACTGTCATTTTCTTAATCTGCAGCTGACCTGAACCTGTGTTATGTCATATTTAAATTCCTTTAATACCGAATCTCCAGTCCATCAGGAGAATTAGTTGAGAACAATCAGCACTAGGCTGAAGGCAATAATGAGGCCCTAAAATTATCCCACAATATCCTTTTAGCTTTGGTAACTGGTCCTACCTGACCATCTGTTCCTGTACGCTTCAGAAGAGATTGGCTGAGGGGTCATAAGTCTACCCTCAATTCCTGGACTGTGAATGGTCATCAGTGAAACAAACAAAAAAAAAAATCGTTAAAATTAGTAGCAGCAAAGACAACACAGCCACAGCTGCCTTGTAAATCGAGGTGTATGAAATCCCAGAAATTCTGTTTACAACGATTTGGCTGAATTTCTGTTCAAAATTCGCCAATATCATGATTAGTTTTGCAAATGAAAAAATTAGGAAAACCCGAATCCAATGCCAGTGTCCATTTCACAAGACGTGTGATGTTTAAAGTAAAATAAATAATCTCCAACCACCCACAATGCGAAAGAGCCTCAGTTGTTTTCCACTAAAACAAAGAAACCATGAATATAGTAAAAACTAGACCCAAGCTAGTGAGCACAGAGCTGGTGTCTCTGTTGGGCAAGGGGGTAAGTTATTCAAAAGCGCCACCTCCCCACTCCCAGAGGATACCAGTCCCATGTTGAAAAGCTTTGGAATTCATCCAGATCCCTGTCCTACAGAGACCAAGGTAATGAACGAGGTTGGAAGCCGTAGAGAGGCATCTTTGCCACTCAAGTGGTCCCAATGTAATGGACAAGGGCCCCTAACAACCCTGCCAATCTTACCAAAAAAGTTTAACAGAAAAAATAAAATGCAACATAGTACATAAAAATAGGAAAGAAGCCCTGCACCGACCTGCCTGGGTCTAGTTTTTACTATGGCAGGATGTCTTTTCTCTTATTGTAGAATCCAGCACAGGCTATCTAGCGCAGGAGCTGATTATTTAAGGAGTTATATAGGGAATAGTATAGGGATTGCTGAGGTGCTTTGGGGCAATTTCTACTTTGGTGCCAATACACTTTTTAAAAAATATTTTAGTTGTAATGTTTTGACTGTGATATTTCATTATTAGAACTATGGTATTATTATATGTAAGGTAATTATTATATTTTAAGAAAATAAACCATGTTAATTTAATGTTAACTTTGTATCTCATCTTAGCTTCCTACAATTTCTGACAGTTTGCCTTCAGCAAAACCCAAGAAATTCCTACAATTTACTGTAAAGATTAAGTTTAAAGCTTAACCCAAGGATCAGTTATTTGATTGAGCTAGTGTGGAGCAGATGCTAAGAATTTGAGAACTGAAAACCATTCTAGGAGGCAGAATTTAATGTAGTATGTTCTTGCACAGAAAAAAAACTGTGAATTGCTTAACACATGGAGTCCGAACTTCAGACTTTTAGAGCTGAGTTATTTTAAAAGGAACCAGTCATATTTTGTTTGCATTATGTCCAGCAACTCCCGAACCCTGTCATTGGCATATGTGTGTGTGTTTGGGAATTTAGACTGTAAGCTCCAATGGGGCAGGGACTGATGTGAATGAGTTCTCTGTACAGCGCTGCGGAATTAGTGGCGCTATATAAATAAATGATGATATACAATACTGTTATTTTATGCTCACTCATGATCAACGAGCACAACAAACATTTCAAACATGACAGGGGCTCTTGTACCAGAATTTGGAAAATTACATGACTGTACTGTGACCTTCTTCATATTTAAATGTTTCAACTTAAATTTTATTTCATTACAGTCATGATTACAGTCCTGAGGAGGATCAAAACATTAAATATAATCCACATTTTCTAAATAATATAAATTGTAGCATTAATTGTACATCATATATTATAGCAACGTATTGGATCAAAAAATGTTTAAAGGACCAGTCTATTCTAGGAATCGTGTTTCATGACCGTAGCAGAGAGTCTGCTACAGGTCATGCTGCGGTTATGGGGGCAAAAGGAATCTTCCAGGGCAAGGAAATGAAAAGCACAATTTTTCAGGAGCAAGTAATGGTGAACACTGCGAAATTAGGCATGATGGGAGTGAGTAGGAGAGGAAGGCGGAAAGAGGAGGGCATGAGCAGTGTCATACCCAGCGGGGAAGTGCCTATATATATATTAACATGAAAGAAGGCCTCATAGTGTGATATTATAGGAACCAAAACCTATAAGTATGGTGATAATTATTATGCGTACCAGATAACAGCTTGTTTGTAACGCGTTTGTGACGCCAGACAAATTGGGAGAACCAGCGGTGCAGTTGTAGTAGAGTACATTTAGGTACCTTCACTGTGTTTGAAATAGGTAGAGTAAGCAGGGTAATATGTTCATTTTAAGAGAGACAATCCTACCCAGCCAGGAAATAATCATTTTTTGCCAGCTGAGCAGATCCAGCTTTATTCTGTTAATAACACTATGTTGAGTACAAAGTGTCATAGAGAGAAGTAATATAGACTCCCAAGTATCTTAATTTAGAGCGCTGCCAAGAAAAGTTAAAATTACTCTTAAGGAGATCCAGGGTAAGAGGTGGAAGGTGAAGTGCAAGGGCCTCAGTATTGGAAAAGTTAACTTTATACCCTGAAAGAGAGCTGTAGGTGGTGAGGGCAGATTGGGATGGAGGTATGAGGTGTAGCCAGTGTAAGCAAGATATCATCTGCAAATAAAGTGAGTTTATACTCGTCAGATCCAACTGCAACACCCTTAATATCAGGGGAGAGACGTATCCTTACTACCAAGGGCTCCATCACACGAGCAAAAATCAGGAATATTTTTGTATATCATATTGAGCATTTTATGTTGATGATGATATAATTGCTTAAAAAAAATGTATGGACTTGTTATTAACAAAATAAAACCAAATCATATGCACTTGACGTTTATCACAGCCTTCATTCCCGTTAAGCGGCTTTTCCCTGAAAAAGGTGTGGTGGTATTGTATATTGGGGGGAACATCTGGAATTGGCTTGAGCAACAATCCTGGAGCAGTTTCAGCCCACAATCCTTGAAATGTCTGGGTCTTCATTGTCACCAAGACGGAGTATTAGGTGGCCAGTTGGTTGGGCACTGTGGGTGTAACCCTTGGATGTTGATTATCAGGCATGGTATACATGGCCTGTGTGGGCACCCGGTTGCCTGGTTCACTCCTCTCTCTTATGATTTAAAATGCAAGAATTTACATAAAAGGCTGTAGCCATATTATCTACACTGATTGGTGTTGGGTAAATTATTGAATGGGCGATTATTAGATGATTGCTGGACAGGTGGTGTCCCTTCCTAAGGTCATGTAAACATGAGCCCTATGCGTGTCTGGGAGACACAGGGCCTGAGTCATTAAGGAGAGCAAAGCATAAAAAAGGAGTCACTTTGCACCTAGACAAAACCATGTTGCATTGAAGGGGAGGTAAATTTAAAATGTGCGGAGAGATTTACGGTTGGGGTAAGGCAGATCCTAGATCAACTTTAAATTTTATTAAGTATTTGTGTGCTAGATGAAAAAACAGCCAGTATTTATCTTATGTACAAAATAATAAACTAATATGCACCCCATGCATTGTAACATGGTATGTCTCGGAGAACATTTACTCCTTTTTTTTGCGTTACTTTCCTTAATGACTCAGGCCCACACTCTTTATATTTCAAAAGGAGCAAATCCAAGATATTTAAGTTGCTCCTGTATGTGTACGCACAGAATTCAAAGTAAGAAAAGAGGAAAATCAGGAGCACAAATGTCTGTGTAATCAGCAGCAGTAGCGTGCCTAGCATTTCTGCTGCTTGAGGCAGTGAATGAAATGATGTCCTTCTCATTACTTACATGAGCAGCTAAAGACATTTGTATGCAAGTTTTGTACAATGTAAAAGAAAAACACTGTAGTTATTCTTATGCTGCTTGAGACTGATGCCTCACTTTCCATTAATATAGGCACAGCGCTGACCAGCAGGGATAAACAATCCCTATTTCTTGCCTGTTTGAGCCCTGTGTGAAAACCCAATAACTCCTGCCTCAGTGGTCAAAAGCCTTTATGTACATGATCCCACAAAAGGAAAATGTACAGAGGTCTTCTAACCATGCTGTATATCCCAACGATGCAATGGTTGAATATCTGTCCCATATTTGCTGAAACAAAAGGCTAAGGTTCTTCCAAATGAATAGAACACACATGGAAGGAAAATAGAAGGCAAAGTCTGCAGGAATAGGAATCATGGATCACTATATCTTCTTGCATTAGTGTCTCCACAGTTTTTATTAGCTGCCCATATGGACAAAGTTGTGTGTAAAGATACAAATTTTCACAAATTTTGCACAAATGGTTACAAAATTAAAAATGCATCAGAAATTATTTCTATGGCACCATTCAAATGTTCACATTAGAGTATAGTGCAATGCCTTGCTTTAAAAGCCCTACTTAACACATTGAAAATCAAGTACTCACTTGAAAACACCAAGGGGTATATTTACTAAACTGCGGGTTTTAACCCGTATAGCAAGATTTTAGGGTTTAAATTAACTTTAGTTTCCTACTGCAGGCTGTGTTGTTGGTAGATTTTCAAAGACAGATGTAGCACACATTACCTTTGTTGTATATGTATATATGTGTAAGCATGGATACATTTACAAATACTTAGATAATTTCATGACTGAGTACTTATCAAACCTGATAACACTTTTTAACAAACATCCTTCAAGGTTGTTTCACTCTTTAAATGTACCCCTAAAAAGTGTGGTAATAAAACGGAGGTCAGTTATGAAAACTGGTGCAAAAGAAAGAATCAGTAAGGCTGTTATAAACTTAAACATAAACATATAGGGCCTGATTCATTAAGGAAAGTAAAGCAAAACAAAGGAGAAAACTTTGCACCTTGGCAAAACCATGTTGCATTGGATAAAGAGGTAAATTTAAAATGTGGGGACAGATTTATAGTTATGGTACAGTATGTCCTAGATCAAATTTAAATTACAGTATAAAAATAAAGCTATCAAGTATGTGTGTGCTACATGAAAAAGCATAACAGTATTTCCTGACACTAATTTGCACCCTCTGCATTGTAACATGGTTTTGTCCAGGAGAAAACTTACTCCTATTTTTGTCTTACTTTCTTTCATGACTCGGGCCCATAGTGTTTTGACATTATTTGGTTGATTCTTCAGTGTCTGTCAGCTTTGAAAAGTGTACTAAAGCTTAGCTGCTAAATTTACAAGTCTGCTCGACTTATATCAATCTACAATATCATGTGAAAGAGTCAGGTAGCAACAGCATTAAAAATATATTTGCCAACTCTCCCGGAATGTCCAGGAGATTCCCATCATCATCATCACCATTTATTTATATAGCGCCACTGATTCCGCAGCGCTGTACAGAGAACTCATTCACATCAGTCCCTGCCCCATTGGAGCATACAGTCTAAATTCCCTAACATATATACACAGAGAGAGAGAGAGAGAGACCAGGGTCAATTTTGATAGCAGCCAATTAACCTACTAGTATGTTTTTGGAGTGTGGGAGGGAACCGGAGCACCCGGAGGAAACCCATGCAAACACAGGGAAAACTGCCCATACCACCCACCTTCCCTCCTGGACAGCAACAGCTAAGAGTTTGCAAATATGATTGTGACTAAAATGAAGGTTCAGAAACTACTTAATAAAATATTCTATATAATGTATATCTTTATAACTATGTATTTGCTCATAAGTTTTGAGAAAATAGCTATTAATAAATATGTCATTACTCATTAACTACATTTTACAAGATAAGAAATCTTTTCTCAGCCGTTAATCTGACAAACAATTTTCCTTTTGGATAGAGCAAAAAGGGTAGAGGAGTAATCTTGATTTCCCATTTAATTTTAAAGATGTTAATACAAAATTATTTCATGTCTTGGAAAACAGCATGTTTGCGTAGAACCATATGTGAAAATTTAAGGATCTAAAGTAATAAAACTACAGGGCATATTTATGAAAGTGAGCAGTCCTAATGATGGTTTATAATGGTTTATTTTCACTGGGTTAAATTTCTCTGTTCAACTATCACCAATTCAGGATGGCGATAACTCAACAAAACCATTTTAAAAATACTTCATTCCTTGAATAACGCTTTTTTTAATGCATAAATGTTTAAAACTATTTGTTTTAACTTGCAAAAGGATATATAATTTTGTCATGGGTTAAATGGGTTGTGTTTTTTTATTTTTGATATTCAAACCACCACTTCATCAGGGCCACTATCGCAACAGTACCATTTCTCCGTAAGAAAACTCATGACCTCAAGGTCATCGACTTTCATTCAGAGCGTTTGAGCTGCATTGTCCCATCGGTAGTCACTGGCTGTGTACTGCAACTTACTAAAGGGGGGATATTGTATTGCTGGTCTGTGATGAGATGCACGGTCAACTCACAGAAATAAGCTAATGGAAAAAAAAATGATGTGTCAGTTGATTCAGAACAGGTAATGCACAAGTAAAATAAGTGGAAATAGCAGTAGAACAAGAACAGACCATTGAATATTAGGTGTCATTTTGGAAGGTACCGTGTACATGCTACAGGATAAGGAAATGTTTTTGAGGCCATTCAATACTGAAATACTTAAGTTTTAGGACATCTATAAATTTACTTCTAATGTTCTGTAAACTATTTGATATTCTGTCCTAATTTGGGTTTTATTCTCGCAATAAGTGATTAGTTAGAAAAAGGTAGAATAATCGTAGTAATTGGGTAATAGGAAATTCCATTTATGATAAGAAGTAGCAGGGAGGAAGAATCCAAAGAAATGCTAAGTATGAAGTGTTATACTGTGAAATCTATCTTGCCACCTCCTCCTAACTACGTGCCAACTTGTGAGGTTACAGCAGGTTGCCTTGCCTCTCTGATCCTGTGAGTGATTCTGCAGGGAACGAGCTGTAAATGTTAACTTAAAGAATTTCTGTAACATTATCCTGGGGTTTTTTTTTCATGACTTAGCATCACCTACAATGAGTCAGGATGAGCAGGACTGTAGACAGCACAGGACGGATGGTGGTGGTGGTGGGGGGGGGGGGGGAAGAAGGGCTCCTAGGCTTTCCAGCTGTGGTGTAACATTTGGAAATAGAAATCAGTGGGTGTTGCCGGAATTTAAAGCACACAGCTCAACTAGCACCAGCCATGCTTTGTAATCTAATTAGTGAAAATGTTACCCTATCATCAAGCATTTTCCACCTGCTTGTGATACATTCACAACTAAATGCAGCTCTTATCTACAGCAACAGTAAGTGATAAATGAATCTCTTTGTTTGAACCTGTGATTATTCTTGGGAAGAATAACCTTAAGATTAATGTATATACTGCAGAAAATTGAGCAGGCAGCGCCTCCTGGGACTGAAGTAAACTAATGATAATAGCATGTTTAGTAGGTTAAATATAAGGTATTAGTTGTTTTGATGTCCTCTATGGTTTTCATATCCACACGCTTCTCGGCAGGATCTCTGACTAACGTTGAAACATAATATTAGGTGGAAAGAACAGTAAAATATATATAGTAGAGATGTTCACTGACCCCGGTGTTCTGGTTTTTGGTTTTGGATCTGGATTAACTTCGTGTTTTTGGTTTTGGCAAAACCGCCCTTGCATGTTTTTGGTTTTGGTTTTGGATCCCGGTTTTTTTTTCCTTGCTAAAATCACATATTTTTGCTTTTTTTTCCCCCTACATTATTATTATTAATGTCAACAACACTAATTTCAAGTCATTTGTGCAGTCAATTTTGACCAACTCACAGGTCACAATATTATTTTAATACACTTTCAAATAAAGACTGCAGATTTAGAAGACAAAGACTGCCAGACCTATTATTTCTATTTCAGCAATGATAATTAGTAATGAAGCAATGGAGCTCTCCTGAATATCCCTGGAGACTTTGAAGAACACTGCTACCCCTCCTCTTTCTTTTCTACCTATGACGCTGCCCAACTGCAAAAGAGACTGCCAAGAACTGCGCTACCTCTTCTGTGTCCCTCTGTGAAATGGCGCTGGATCGCCGTGGAGGGCGGTACTTATAGAATCCAAAGCTCACGAAATTCGAGATCCGACGACGTAACAATGTTTTGCCTCGTTTTCAATTCCGAGGGCGCGCAAAGTACAGAGCTGGCTCAGCTCGGTACTCGGATCTGCTAAGTTTGGGTGTGTATAGTTCTCAGGGAACTGAGCCTGAGCATCTCTAATATATAGAACTCATTTCTTTAATGAAGAGCTGTTTGTTCTGCATTCTGTATAAATATGTGTGGGCGCTAAATGTTAGTATGCCATATACAAATAAGTACAGCGCGGTCATAACGGTCATAACGTTTTAACAAATTTTTGATTTCTAAAAACATAATTGTGTTGTGATCAATGAATCAGTTTGTGAAGCTACAGTGTAGTCAAAGGCTCACTACACAGTATTGCATCTCTTGTTCTGCAGGTAGATTCTTGTGTTTAGTATAAGTATTTACATTATTGATGGGAGTAAGTAAGGAAAACAAAACGTGCTACTAAGGAAGCATACTGTAATAACATTGTATGATCATTTAGAATGTGAGTTATCGTAGAGACATGTGAAGCGCTCACAGCTTAACCTATCGGAACATACTGCCCACCTCTGTCTCAACCTGAATGGTGGGACAGGGTCTTAGCAGGCAGCTGCACAACCTGAACTCCAAACCTGTTGTTATAGCTGTGTTGGTCCGTGTGTCACAGTTCCCTGAGACAGCATAGGCAAACCGAGGTTTTTTTTTCTAGTGCCTGGAAACCCCCCTCCATGCCTAGGGCACTGTATAATTGAGATGGCTGGACCCTGCTCCCGCTTTACACAGCTCTGCTTGAAAAGGGAGAGCTGCGTGCACCTAACCGTAGTGCACGCAGCATTGCCCATGTATATTATGTGGATAGGAATTCCCTGTGTATATTATGAGGATGGGAAGAGTTGGAGAGCAGCCAAGCACTGTCTAAAATTATAGCTACGCCCCCATGCATTCTGGTCACGCCCACTGGTAGCGTGGTGTGGAAACCCCCCTCTACAAATCCTGCGTTTGCCCCTGGACAGACAGACCATATTGTGATTCTAATTCCTGCAACCTCAGTGGTTAATTCAGTACTTTTGTCTGTTAGCCTGACAGTTTCTGATGCTATGGTTGCCACATATCATTTTGCAAACTAAATATACACTGCTTATTTGGGCCTAATTTTATGTGCCCTATGAATCTGATGTTTGTCTGAGAACTGAATAAAATTGAAATGAGAGTAAGGGTTGTCTTTAATGACAGTTATTCGGCTTGGAAAGTATAGAAACGAACATGAATCAGTGTCTTTCTCCACAATCATAAATATTAAAGGCTAAATCCACCCAAAACTGAACATTTAGATTTGGCTGGAATGAAAGGAGTTAGATTATAATGCAGAATTATACTTTCCTAGGGTCCTGTATTACTTTAGATTTTTCAAAGAGCTCCAAACCCTATCTCTTATTATGGCAGTCTTGATTGCAGTACGCAGCAGTGTTGTCAGCTCCCCTCTCCTTAGAACATCAGATGCACCTGAATGGAATGTTCATAGAGAAGGGTAATCAACAGCAGCATGTCCTGTTTGAAACAGGCAAGTGGTAGCAGGAGAGAAAACCACATTACTGAAATATTGAAGCTCTTGGGAGACTCACTGCATCAGGAGAGAACCAAAGTAAGTAGGATTCTGTATTATATCAAACCTGTTGAACTCTACCCAAAATGTATATAGCTCATACTTTCCAGCTTTTATATGCTTCCCTTTGGGATATCCCGGAAGGGAGGTCAGGTGGCAAGTACAGGATGGCTCCAAGGCACCGCCCCCTCCATTGTAATGCTGAGATTCACGGTATCACATAGCAGGGGGCGGGTCCTGATGAAGCAATTTGCACTATTAAGCCCTGCCTCTGCCAGCATCCAGGAGGGTGCCTACTCTGCTTGAAGTCTGGGAGGACTTCTCGAAATTTGTGAGCCTCACGGATATTCCGGGAGATTAGACAAATATGAAAAATCTAAGTTCAGGTAAAGTAAATTCAAGTAATAAATTAAATTCATCAAGTGATGAGCTAAATCATGCAATAACATCCAAGGGAATAAAACAATGCTGAATGTCTACTTTTTAATTTAGACAAATTAGTTACACTCTTTAAAATAAAAATCCAAAAACATTAACATTAATAATATTACCTAGGTTGATTCTGTAATAATGGACAAGAAAATAATATTTTAAGTTGTGGATTTGTCACCCATTGGGGGAACAGGACACATTGTAGGAACAATAGTAATATAACATTAATATACGACAAACTTTCAAATGCTTCTTTGCACAGACAGGTATTGACATACATACAGTTGACTAGACTCACTGTACCCAGTCAAATTTCCTTAGTTTATTTAATTTTTATTCCATTTCAATAATCATATGTGGTATTGTATTCACATTTTTTTCCACGTATTTCATACTAAACAGCTTAGGTTAGTTAAAAATGCTGCTTTTTGTTCTTTAATTACATTTTTATGCAGGGTAATAACTAAGATGGTATGAAGCCCCAGACATTCTGTTCTTCATTATTTAGCTGAATATCAGCTCAAAATGTGCAAATCACAGCTTATTGTTTTTTGTTGTTTTTTTTGCTGTGAATCTGATTCACTGTAATTCACTTACATTCACCGTGATTTGCTCCGATTCACTAAATCTCAAGTGTGATCCGTGCCAACCTATTTTTCATCATAATAATCAGCCACTAATTCCGCAGCACTGTATAGAGAACTCACATCAGTCCCTGCCCCATTGGAGCTTACAGTCTAAATTCCCTAACACACAGAGAGAGAGAAAATAAGGTCAATTTAGCACCTGTCAGCAGTAAACTCTGATCTCCTGGAAAGCCTGCACCTTCTGCTGATGCCACAAGCAGCAGTGATAGCACAGAATATTTTGTTGCTAAATATGAAGCTGTTTGCTGTTAGCATTCAGTGAACACCCGGGTTCTTGCAAACAATGTTGTCTTTCCAGACCTGGTAGGGAGTCCCATTTTAAAGGACGGTAGTTTCAGCAAGGAATACAGTCACATCCTTGTGAGTTTGGGAAAGAACTTAGACATTCCCACATTCTAGTGATGATGAACCACTGGCTCAGTGGCAGGTGTAGAGGTACCTGCACTAGGATTGCAACTGCCCTTGTTTGAGAGTTGCACTAATAGCAGAGGAGCCCCTAGCACAGGGGAAAAAGACTATAATGAGTGGGCTAGGACAGTTCGCAGATGCAAGGAGACTGTTAGGAATACACCTGCCAGGGCTGTGGAGTCAGTGCTCGTCTCCAGACAACACCTGGGCAAAATGATACAAATATGGGGACAAGGCCAATAACCAGTCATAGACTCTTCCAGTCCCTTTCTAGCAACATGGCAGATAGCCTCAGGTCCATGGATCTGATTGTTTGCTATGTCTGTTATGACAGGGTGTATTTTGGTGAGCAGGATGCAAACATGCTGCTGCACATTCTGGCAGAACACATGAGAGTCTCTCGGTTTAAAGGATTTCGATCTATTCCAGTCTATGGAACATGAGGCTGAGCAGCGACATGATCTGAATGAATAAATTTAGACACATGTGTCTTCGGGTTCCCATATTGTTTTTGTTTGTCTTTTATGATTGACAAATGCCTGTTGTCTACACTAGAGACACCGTAAACAGATATCTTTATTTTTTTTTACCAACATGCTGTTATTGATACTTATCAGTTATTCGAATTCTACATGATCGTCAGGTGCAAGGCATAAATCCTGTCTTGCGCTATAGAATTTGACAATTTTACCATGAATATTTTCCTCCTCATTTATTTCATCTTGACTATCTACTATGACTGCTTTAGGAGCAGTTGCATTTTGTAGTACACTGAGCACACAGCTGTGATATGATGATGAACAGCAACTCGCAAATGCAGTTAAACACAGACACCCCTTTATAAGTTTGTTAAATACAACAGTACAGAGCAAAGTGATCAATAGGGGCCTGATTCATTAAGGATCTTAACTTGAGAAACTTCTTATTTCAGTCTCCTGGACAAAACCATGTTTCAATGCAAGGGGTGCAAATTAGTATTTTCTGTTTTACACATAAGTTAAATACTGACTGTTTTTTTCATGTAGCGCACAAATACTTGATAGCTTATTTGTACACTGACATTTAAAGTTGATATTTGTGCGCTACATGAAAAAACAGTCAGTATTTAACTTATGTGCAAAACAGAAAATACTAATTTGCACCCCTTGCATTGTAACATGGTTTTCTCCAGGAGACTGAAATAAGAAGTTTCTCAAGTTAAGATCCTTAATGAATCAGGCCCTAGGTGTTTAAACTATTGCTATCCAGTGGACAAAAATTAATAATCAGCAATAATATTTATGGTACGCCAAATGAAGAAAGATAAATTGTATTATTTTTAGCTGCCATATTTAATACTCTTGCAATGATTTTGCTGAGCTCTTCCTTATTCCTACCCCAATCACACCACATGGTAGAATGAAATAAATGTTGATGTCTGAGCTTTATTTATAGACCACTAGCTGAAGTACCCGGCGTTGCCTGGGTTTAAATCTTCAAGTTATTAAGTTATCATTGAGTTGGATGTAACTGTCAACATCTTAAAAATAATTAGCAGCCAAGATGTCATCCAGATACATCTATAGGAAGGCTCAGAATAGGCTCCCCGGGTCAAAGTTCTGCCCAATGTACAGCAATGGGAGGTCCAACCGGGACCCTAACCCCACTAAAACTTGTCCCGAATCCAACTGGACTACCGTTGTTTTCATTCCATTTGGTGCAGCGGTGTCCGAATGCATAACCGGACAGACAAACAACCAAACCGACCAATGATTTTTATATATAAAACATAGTATGAAAAAGCAATTCAGCAGCAAAGCAAAAGTGAACTTGAGGATAGTATTGTTGGAACTTCACACCTCTGTAAAACACCCTGTTCTGCCACAAAATTTGCTTTGTTCTAAATGTTGCTGTAATGTCACACATTTCTGATTATGCATTATTGTTTTATAAAGTGCATAGCATAGTTACTGTTTTAATTTTTTTTTATATATTACAGTTTTATGAAATTTTTAGTTTGTTTTTGTTTTATAAACGTTTATAAAAATTAGGTTATTAGTTACTACTAGTGTCTTGAACAGGAATAACTGGCTTTGGAAAGTCATTACCATTTCACCCAAAGTGTGTGTATCAACAATCCGATGCGCTCTATAAAATGGAAAACTAAAAACAAGAAAGTATATACAGCATAGTATATTATACTGTTATCAAAGGTCAAAGTTCTATTGTCCCAGAAAAACTTGAGACACAAATATTATGCAATAAAATGTCTCAGCAAGTAGATTATTGTCACACGCCGGGCTCCCGCTGTGTCCCCCCGGGACCCGGCGTGCGCACCCACAGCTCTCCCGCTCCACTCCCCGCCAGCCTGACTTACCTGATCAGTGGGGCAGTCCTGCTTCCTTCCAGCACTGTGTCTCTTCTCCCGGCAGTCGGCACTTCCGTGCATGCGCAGTAGACTCCAAACCTTTTCATACCTACTGCTGCCCTCTATTGGTTGTCTGAATATACCAGCCCTATAAATTGCCTTTCAACACTAGATTCAGGGCTGATTCTTTCAGTCAGTTCCTGACCCTGCACTGGAAACAGCTCCTGCATCTTTTCCATTCTCCTGAGTATTCCTACTTTGCGCTGCTACCCTGCATTCCAGTATTCCGGATTCTCCAGACTCCTACGCAGCAAATCGCATCTGCCAATTACTCCCAAGTGGCAACGCTGCAGAACAGTTCCTGCGAAATACCACTTCCAAGTGGCAACGTTACCTTAACCTCACAATCCGTGTTCCAAGTGGCAACGCTACCTTTTACCCTCCTAATTACGTTCCAGGTGACTACGCTGCAGAACATTTCCTGCTAACATCACATCGAAGCGGCATTTCTACTTACTACCTAATCTACGCTCTGTCTCTCTGAATCACTGGTGAACACCTTTCGCTTGTTAGATTCCGCGCCCTTAGCAGAAGTAACACCTATCCCGACTGAACCACCAGGATCCAGTCACCCCTCCTTGGTACCGTGACACTTATATATGCTTCTATTCTATGCATCTGTATAAAGTCTATTGTCTACCTAATTGGAATAATTAGTTCATTCTTTTTTTCTTCCAAATTTGGTAGCCTTTGTTAGCATCCCTCAATGCAAGAACCTGTTTGTATAAGGGGAAAAACAGATACCCTCCTTAGATTCCACTCATTGTAGACACACCAGGTTAGTCCTTCAGAGATTGTAAAATAGGCTGAGTTTGGAGGAGAGAAATGGGAAGCTGGAAATATTTGTAAAGAGCTCTGGAGCTTCACATAGAAAAATTGCATAGGAATTCCTGAAAGTATAACGGCACTAATTTTTCTTATTTATTTTGCACTGAATACACCAAATACCCACATTGGTGGGAAATAATTGCTTTGGTAAATTTGAATATCACTAACCACTGGTAATGTTTACCAGGGCAATGTATTTATGCTTTCAATACTTACAGTTGCTGAATTGGGTGACTCTGCATTCTGTTTTTCTAAAAGTCTGCATCTTTCTCATCAATATAGGTTTCTTGTATTTATATTTATTTTTCATAATTTTTACACACTTGTAAGTTTGAATGCATATATTATGTGCCATGGCTGCTAATTCTTAATCACCACTTACAACATCATCTTTTATCTGTTTCATCTGAGTAAGTATCAGATGTTGACTCCTACCATCTATACCAATTTTACCAGCACAGTTTTCATCACTGTCATTGTTTTCCTGTTCACTATGGCTTTGGTTTGGCGAAGGCAGCAGCTCCTTGTGGTCGTCACCCCCATTATATTGCTTCATATAAGTGATTGCGTGCTCCAACCAAAAAATGAATGGGTTGCTATTGCCACAATCATTCCTGCTAACAAACTTTGTTGCCGCATCAAAGGGACGAAGCAGTTTACAAATGTTGACTTGGGTGAAAATGACATTACTACAAATTTTGGATGTTCCTTGCTTGTGGAGCCTCTCATGCATACCCATGTTATAATTGCTTCTAGCTGGAAGATCACATATGTGTAGCATTTGCCCCGACTGCAAGACAGTAATGATATTTGAACTATTGTCAGCTGTAACATTTCCAATCTTTAGTTGTCTAGAGGACAACCAGTGCTCAATTTCACTATTTATGCTTGAAAGGATTTAATTAACTGTATGTGATTTCTGGTCCAAATAGAATAAATGTAATGTAGTATAGCAATGCTTCACTTGTTCTTTTTATTGAAGCATTGAAACCAATGGTGATGAGGATGAATACAACAGCAATCATGAATCATGACAATGGTGTTGGTGAAGAACCTGTAGCTTGGCCTTTTCTTGGACCCTATAGGGTCACAATAAGCATTGACCCTGGCCATGCTCACTTGACCTGCTGCATAAACAAGAGTGTAAACAGAGTGACTGCGCTATGTTGGTATTAATGTTGGTATGTAAACCAGATACAGCTTTAGTTAAAAAAATAATAGTCACTAGGTATTTATCATCTTGGTCCTGCAGAAGTCCTCTACTCTCTAAATTACACAAATTCAGCAAGCTTGAAAGACATCATTTCTAAAGCTATCAATTATAGTATGTGTAAAGCTGGCCGATTTCATTTCCTCAAATACTTCCAGCGGTGATCGCTAGTGGCCATACCCATGGCTGGTTTGGAATTTTTCTGTGAAATTATTACAAACATTAAGTGACAATGATTGAGAACTTACAGTTTGCAGTTTGTCATCAGTTGCGGCTTCAATTCCACAATAATCAATATGTGCAACATCAACAAACACAACCCTTGTCAAAATCAACAAGTACAACAATGCTAAATGTAAAAACTTACATGTTAATTTGTATTTTTGAAACTGCCATCTGGTTTGACACCCCTTACATGGTTCTAAAAAATGGGTTTATTCTGTAAATATATATATATATATATATATATATATATATATATATATATATATATATATACATACATACATAATTTTCACTTTTGCCTTATGGCAAGGTGCTTCATCATGCTGGAAAAGTCATTGTTTGTCACCAAACTGTTCTTGGATGGTTGGGAGAAGTTGCTCTTGGAGGATGTGTTGGTACCATTCTTTATTCATGGCAAAATTGTGAGTGAGCCCACTCCCTTGGCTGAAAAGCAATACCACACATGAATGGTCTCAGGATGCTTTACTGTTGACATGACACAGGACTGATGGTAGTGTTCACCTTTCCTTCTCTGGACAAGCGTTTTTCCAGATGCCCCAAACAATCTGAAAGGGGATTCATCAGAGAAAATGACTTTACTCCAGTCCTCAGCAGTCCAATCCCTGTACCTTTTGCAAAATATCACTTTGTCCTTGATGTTTTTCCTGGAGATTAGTGGCTTCTTTGCTGGCTTTCTTAACACAAGGCCATCCTCCAAACGTCTTCGCCTCGCTGTGCGTGCAGATGCACTCACACCTGCTTGCTGCAATTCCTGAGCAAGCCCTGTACTGGTGGGGGCTCACTCACAATTTTGCCCAACACAGCCATGAATAAAGAATGGTACCAAAACATCTTTCAAGAGCAACTTCTCCCAACCAACCAAGAACAGTTTGGTGATGAACAATGCTTTTTCCAGCATGATGGAGCACCTTTCCATAAGGCAAAAGTGATACCTAAGTGGCTCGGGGATCAAAACATCAACATTTTGGCCAGGAAACTCCCCAGACCTTAATCCTATTGAGAACTTGTGGTCAATCCTCAAGAGTTGGGTGTACAAAAAACCCCACAAATTCTGACAAACTCCAACCACTGATTAGACACGAATGGGCGGCCATCTGTCAGTATGTGGCCCAGAAGTTGATTGGCAGCATGCCAGGGCGAATTGTAAAGGTCTTCAAAAAGAAGTGTCAACACTGCAAAGATTGACTCTTTGCATAAACTTAATGTAGTTGTCAATAAAAGCCTTTGACACTTATGAAATGCTTGTGATTTTACTTCAATATGCCATAGCAATATTGACAGATTAACTATTTGTAGTGACAAGTGCAGAGTGAAATACGATTTTTTATACCAGTTGAGATGAGTGTATTTCCAGGATACTTGTACACTTAGATAGCTAATAGCGCTAATGACAAATGGAGAAAATATATGTAAACACCATGCACATCAGCTCTCGATAGCATCCCAAATGGGTGGATTTTTTAAACAATACCATCAAAAGTGATCACTGGTATGCTCTCTGGATACACAATTTCAACCACAGATGGATTAATGCATCTAAGCCCTTGTCTAGAGACCAGTGGATCGTGAGGGGCTCAGGCACTGACCGGAAATCCTAAACCTTTTATTTTTCCAGTGGGGTGCGAATTCAGTTTGGAAAGGGAGGGGGGTGAATAGAGCCTCCAAAGTCAACCATCAGCACCGCAGCCACATTTTAGGCAGGCAGCCCGGTGGGGCATGCGCTGTACCTCCCCAACACCTGGCATCTGTATTATTAATTGTGCTGGGTCCCTCCAATTAGGACTGTACACACATTGGTGTGACATCTGGTGCTTAGCGTCACATAATTCAGTCATTTACAGACATCAGCAACATCAGTGGAGAGCATAGAATTTTCATTAAAACTGAATTGTTTTTAAACAGTTTTAATAAAACTTAGAAGAACTTAAGAAGAACAGTATTATGCAATCTGTCCGCCAGTTGGTGTGGAGCTACAGACACCAGTGTGTCTGGTGTGCTAGAGCGTCTAGTTCCACAACAGATGGAGGACAACAGGTTGACTTGCAAAGTGGTCTGCCTCAGAAGGACTGGCATTTTGGCAGGATCAATCGGGGAGAGGGGGAGAGGGGGGGAGGCAGTTTCTTGCCTGATGCCCTAGAAGGTGTTAAACAGACTCTGACAATTTTTGAGGGTATTTGGGAACAATTTAGGAAATTTAGATTGGATGTTGGAGTACAGGGTCACACATTTTTAGATACATTTCTGTATTGCACTACTTTTTCCTGTAACAAAAGTGTTCTCAAAGATGTATCCGCACTTTTAAGTAGGTATGAGCTAGTGAAGTCATTCATAAACTCCTTGGTGAAACATGCAAGGGATTGGTATTTCCCAATAACAACTTGTCCTTTGGTGGAAATCTATTCTAGTAGTGTTGTACTTGACAATATGTCCATTCATCAAGAGGACAATAACCACATTTCCAGAGTGTATGAAGTGGTACCAGATGCAACCCAGTTAAAATATGCCTAATCGATAGTGCTCTTTGTGCCTAATTTGTTGAAAGATCCATTTTCCATGCCAGAGGGAAAGTCTTAATTAGTTGTGTGTGGCATAAGTGGGGAGGGGATGAAGGACAAGATCCCATGTGCGTGAACCACATCCCATGACTTTATTGAAGCTCCAATGAATGAATTTGTTTACACTTTCTGCTGTCTGTGCTGAGTGAATTGCCAGAGGAAAAACGGCTGCTTTTAGACGTTACAATTATTTACAATACAAACATTACAGAAAAATTAGATTTTAATTTAAATTTTTCAAGTTCATTTCAATTTCAAATTTAAAATAAAGCAATAAGGTGATTCTGCAGCCCTCTCTGCTGCGCTAGCCCTGTAAACATAGGAGTCTGGGAACAGTTTACTATCTATACTTTGCCTTTCCCGTGACCAGCACTTAAAGCTCTTCTAGTATATTCAGTATTTGTTTTAATTCTGATAATTTTGGGGCATGCGAATTCAGATGGCTGAGATCAATGATCTACTTACCATATTATAGAGTTTAGTAAATGGCTTTTGAAATTGGTATCTTTATTTTTATAATTTCTATAATATGATTGTTTGCATTTGAGTAGATATGTCACTCGCTGTAGAAGAACATAGTTTAACGGTTTATTTGATATGCAGTTCTATGCATGCACAATGACTCTGGACGCGGTATTAGGAAATCACGCCGCTGGAAGGAGAGCATCATCTTGTTTTATGCCTACTCCCTTTGGAACCATACATAATTATTATGACCGTGTGCTCTTGAGAAGCAGAGCCAGTGACTATAAAAGTAGAACGAACACAACTCCCAACATATAGGTGATCTGCTAAAAAAAACAAAACAAGAAACTTCATAGTCCACCTTAAGATTCACTTAAAATGTCCATTTAAAATTATAAATAAATATATATATATATATATATATATATATATATATATATATATATATATATATATATATATATATATATATAAAATCATTCAATTAGAGGTTTGGGAAGTGTGGGCTACACATACACAGACTAGCAGGAAGATGTATCAACCGGCGGATTCTGCAAGTTGCCGATTTCCGGCGGTTTTACAGAGAAAATTTAAAACGGCAATGGCTTTCAAGTTAAAACTTGCCTTAAAGCCAATTATAAATTTGCCCTGCAAAGTCGCCGGAAATCATAGACTTGTGAATCTGCTGGTTGTTACATTTACCGCTAGGAATTCCAAATTTTATAGACTGAGGGAAGATCCATTTAACAGGATTTAGCACAGTCATAAGAAGGATACACAGAAACTCTGAAGCCAATAAGTCAGATATGTGTGACAATGAAAGACACTGATCATCCAGAAGGGATGAGGTATACACAAGAAATCAGGTGCCAGAAATTCAGGCATTAATCAGACATACAAGACAACGCATTTCAGCCAGTTTGTCTTCATCTGCAGACCAGATGGAAGTCTGCAAGATCTCTACAATGAATTGCCGCCACACAGAGACAGCCACTAGTTCAGCCTGAAGCCTGAAACAGTCAACAAGCCAGATGCAGCCAAGTACACAGTGGTCTACCAAATTACATTCATCTACGTTTTCCATATTGCCACTTCTAAATTTACACTTCGATCACTATATATAAATAAGCAATAAGCAAAAAATTAATGTGAACAGTCCATAAAAGATACGGATATATCAACAATGTTTAAATGAACAGAGCAGCCTTTATTAAGAAAGAAACCGTGTATTTCGCAAATAAGTGAAAGCACATAACTACAAAGTTATATTTTTTAATTAAATGTTTTCTATTTTTAGAACACTGTTGGAAACCAATAGATAGATAGATTGATAGACATATGATACATTTTTAGAAGAATTATCCATAACCCCCTTAGACAGGTTTAATTTAGGATGTGTTAACCTATGCTGTCAGGTACCGCAAGGAGGTAGTGTATACTGGTACTCACGTGCTTTCAGTGTGTTTGCAGAGTTATATTATTCTGTGCATGCTTCAGGTTCAATGTGGTTCTTATTAATTTCCTCATAATTCATTTAAAAGGTTACCTTTGTTCTTGTTTCATGTCTCTTGATCTTATGCTCATCTTTATAACAATTTTTGTCCCTATGTGCTAATCACTAAATACGTTGCTCATTTTTGCGTATAATTGTTTAGTGAATACCAATTCTTGTCTTTCATTTCTTTTTAGCTTCTAGAGTCTTACATACAGCATATAGTGCAGGTAGAACCTCTAAAATTGTTTTTATTACATGTTTGCTGGGCAACCATATTATATATGAAATAAATCTTCAAGCACCTTCACAGCAATTTGTTCCCCTTGTACAATATTTTCCTTTGTGGAGTAAACTGGGTTATGTCAGCGTCAGTAAGATGAAAATGTTTGAATCACATTTTGCTGTTTGAAATTCCTGAAATATATGGTATAACACATTTGCTGCGGAGGTACCTGATCAGTGTAGGGTATGAGTAGAAGAAATGAGCTTAGAGGTAGCTTAGCCAGCTGTCGTTCAGCTTGTCAGACATATTAGAAGTTATGACAGTATTCATTTTTCGAATTCGTTGTTTTCATACATAATCACATATATTCTTATCCGTTAGTAGGGGCTTACACATTATTGCTGAAAGTAATTTCAATTCATCTTTTATTTTAAAGGGTTTTTTTTATTGGTGTGGTTGGTTTTCCCTCCTAGATATGTCAATTTTTAGAGTGGTTAAGGATTGAAATGTAAAAAGTTCAATAACATGCTTAAATAAAGTATGAAATTCTCTAGTGTATGGCACAAATGTTGTAATTAATCAATAGATACTGCAGGAAATATTAGCACAAGATCTAAAATGTTTCTATGGGATAAATTGTTTGTGCACTGCCAAAAATAGTGTAAGCCACAAAATGTTTTACAGTATGGCATGGAATGCGCTTGTGTATTGCATGGGCAAAGTTTAGTGTGAAGCAGAAATGCATTGATGACTGGGATGAAATGAGCAAAATAAATTTGATGGATTAATAGACAATGTTAACGTAAAGCCTGAAATAGATCAGTATATTACTCTAAGGCGGTAAATCATGCTTGCCTACTTTTTCAATTCATTTTCTGGCAGTTCTAGGGGCAGGTGGGTGTGTGGGGGCAGGGCTTGTAGATTTGCATCACTAAGCCCCACTCCCTAAGTGATCATCACCATTTTGCCCTATATCAGCAGTTGGCGGGGCCACGATGACTCATGTTTTGCATCACTAAGTCCCGCCCCTTCCATTTAAATTACCTGACTGGCCGGGATCCGGGAGGTTGCCCTACTCTCCCAGGAGTTCAGGAGGACTCCCAGAAATTCCGGGAGAGTAGGCAACTATGTGGTAAATGCAATAAAAGATAAAGTTTTAAATATTTACTATATAATTAATTATTCTTAAATATTGCATGGTATGTGTCAGCCAATGGTGTGAAAGACATTGGTATAAATCATGTTTGCATTTATAAGGCATGACATACATTATGCTATTTTTATTGCAAGCATAAAATGCATCAATGAAAAGCATCCAAAATATTAGTGTTACACTGGGAGTCTATGGGCTTCTGAAACGGAAAAGTAGAGGTGTTGCCCATAGCAACCAATCAGGTTATAACTATTGTTTATCTAGTACATTCTAGAAAATGATAGCTAGAATCTGCTAGAGCAACATCTCCACACTCCTTTATAGTAGCCAGGTTTGACAATTCTACTCCTTAGTCTATGTAAGTCATGTAAAACCAAAAGGCCTCATTCATGAAGGCAAAGAATACTGAGCGTAACATGCCTTTGTTTTAAAACGCACGGTATTCAGGCATACGCATGTTCGAAATCAACAAGGAGCGGATCTGAAGCTATGTGCGCTGATGAAATTGGGTGTAGGTCTGCTCAAGTTTACTACACAAGACATTGCAGGATACTCCCAATACTTATGTTGAATATAATTTGCAAAAGAACACACAGGAAAAAAAAATCAATTAATATCACCTGTTAATAATAAAGGCATTAATGATAAAACAGTTAGAAATAAAAAAAAAGTGTTTTTTTTAATTTAATCATGTCATTCTGGCCCCACCCCCGCGACGGAAATGCCATTTTGTCGTGGGGGCGGGGCCAAAATGACGCGCATCACCGCGAATTGCGTCATTTTGGGAAGACAGTAGCAGGATGCGGGAGATTTGCCAGCTCTCCCGGGAGTCCATGAGACCGACCCGAATTTCGGGAGTCTCCCGGACATTCCGGGAGAGTTGGCAAGTATGAACTATAGTAAGCGCATAGATTGTAATCCTGCGAGTGGGAACTTTTTACCTCTCTGTCTGTCTGTATTACCCAGTATTGTTTCATTACTGTGTGTTCCCAACTGTAAAGCGCTACGTCATTTGCTTGTGCTATATAAATAAATGATGATGATGACGTTTCCGTTGCCTATGCCGATGAATTGAATGTTGCTGCGTTTAGTTGTGTATGGTCCATTTTTTGGGTATGCGCAGATCAAATTTGCAGATTACACTCACAAAATTGGCATTTACGAGCCTTGATGAATCTGGACAAAAATGTATGAACAGTGCTGTTTCTAAATGCTCAGGTATACGAAGTATTTTGTAAGCTTGCTCACTCAGCTATTATTGAGCTAGTGTTTGAAAGACTAAATTCCCCTTTGCTCGAGATTCCCATGTTGACAGTCAATTGCAATCTTTCCACTACAGTTGGTAGAGCCTTGCAGATATTTATTATGCTGTATTTATTATCGCAATGATGTGTGAGCCCTCAGCACCATAAAACAAGCTCATTGTGTGATGGCTTTCTCCTTTTCTTCATTCAAGGAGCATGATACAATTCTCTTTGTTGTTCTGAAGCTGTGCATACTTACAAAGTCTGAATAATGATCACGTCAGGCTGCACTGCAATGTACTGTGTTGTTATTTAATACACAAATCATGGTGATATATGTATAAATTCTTGTCTAAACAATGAGTTCTGATTTCAGCACTTCAGTGTTCATTAGGAAAATGTGTTTAACTATAAATTATTACAGAAATTAGAAATCACCTTGTATTTTTGTGACCTGCATAAAACCACTTGGACTACATCCTAGTACATTAGTGTGGTCGCAAAACTTAAAGATTCACTAGACCATACAGTCAATATATTCAATTGTGATTAATCCCACAAGTAAGGTATACCCATCAGTCAGAGAGCGTGAGATTTTTCAAATAGGATTAAATCCTTATTTACTAAGATTCTTTAAAGTCTTTTGCTATTGTCCATTCATTTCTTCGGATTATAGGTCTATAGAACAAACAAAGGGGGAGTTCAATAGTGCAGATTAAACCTCTTTATTGAATCATTGAACTACTTCAACAGATTAAAAACAACAAAAACATGTAGAAACAAGACTCTAATACAGTGGTTCCCAAACTGTACGCCGCGGCTCCCTGGGGTGCCGCAGTGATCTCACAGGGGTGCCAAGGTCAGGGCCGCTGGTAAGCAAAGCAGGGGAGTACTCTGCAATTATATTGGATTAGGGGTGCCTTGAAAAAATTATGCCTACCCTGAGAGTGTCTTCAACTGCGAAAGTTTGGGATCCACTGCTCTAATATATACTATTTCGAATAACCACCATGAGACAGGCTCTGTCAGTCTTCATTCACCCCAGCAAAGCAAAGTGGATCAATCCGAATAATCCCTTTGAATTGCAAATAGTCAAAGTGTTTGGCCTACTGCCATTGTAAGACTAAAATTGATTTTATTTATATATATATATATATATATATATATATATATATATATATATATATATATATATATATATATATATATGTATACATACTTTAAGTTTCAAAGGTCTTTACATGAAAACTTTGACCTTTTCCTGACAGCAAAATTTGTACTTTATAGGTATTTTGTATTTGTTATTAACCAGATTGGATTGTGCTATTATATTATAGTACTGTATTGACAATATAAATAATACACATTGTTGTCAATGCTTCACTTTCTTTCTCACTTTGAAACTTTTCATACAGAGTATCATGTCTGCCCCTCAGGTTGTCATTTGGACAGACCAAACCAACCAGTGTGACCTCCTGGATATATTCTCTCGTTGATTTTGCATGTCATGTTTCTGCAGCTTGTATTGAGACCTGTGTATATTTCACGGTTTTTCTTTGGTCCTGATTATTTATTGTGATCTTCTTAGCACTGACGTTCTTCTTTCTGAATGCACCTGCCAAAATACATGCACGCATTGCTTAGGGTCACCTAACCCTTTTATTTAATTTAAATCTGGATTTGCATGTATTATGCATACCCTAACATTAAATTAGTCTCTATTAGCAATTTTCTTCTCCTGATATCTCAGCTGATACCAGGCTACAGCAAGATTGTTAATCAGTACTTCACAGTTCTCCAACCGCACAAATCTGTGCAGCCAATTTTAAATCACATTTGCATAATGATCAATTGATACCGTCTCTCAGAGTAAGCACATAAATTGTGGATTTTATTATAAGCATAGGGGAAAAAACAAATGTGGTAGTTTTCTTCTTTCAAATCAATTTCACATGAAAAAAGACATTAACAAATGTTGCTTTCACTATAGGGTAAGTATTATTTCTTTTATAACATTCCATTCACAGTGTTATTTGCTAATATTACACAAAGGCGCAAACTTGCCCTAAACCTCTAGCAACTTTTGAGCATTGTTAGTAAATAACTTTATCAGACCATTAAACTGAAAAATGTATTAATGAAATTTTGTAAATTGTCAAATATATTTGAGATATATATATATATATATATATATAATATATATTAGAGATATGCAGTTCGGAGTCTGAGAAATCCAACAGCTCCGAGTTTTGGGGTTTTGCGTGCCAATTTCGGATCTCAAAACTTAGCAAAGCGTTATTCCTGGGAAAATTTTGTTGCAAAACTCGCAAGAGTGTTGTATCGATATCTTCTCTCTGTATAGCCCTCCCTCGTTTTCTCAAGTGTCATTTTAGTGCAGACAGCATGTGGGGAGGAGGTTAGCTGCAGTGCTCTGCTCTGAAAATAGTGTTTAGGGTGAAAGAGAGATATAGAAAGCAATAAAATCGTGTGATTATTTCAAAGAAGTACTGTAGAGATTAACAGCTGGAATAGTTTGCTGATCAATTGGTTTTAATTTCAGTCTTTCAGAGAGATTAGACGGACTAGAGGCTACTGGTTGTTATTAATGTGTGTATAATAGTTCTAGCATATAGACTGAGTATATTCTGAACAAATCGATTTTATTCATTTTACTATTAAAATTTTTTAAAGTGTAAGTATACTTGTGTAGGGCAGTAACATCTGAATTCATTTTATAAAAATCTGTTTGTGTGTAAGTGTCAACTCAGCTCCACAAACCCCAAAAAACTCGAAGTATTCTATTTTTCATTCCTTGCCAAATTGGAAAAGGTAATTCAGTGATATCTACAGGATGATTCAAAAGTCGCAGTACACCCTTTTATTTAAAAAACTCTACAGGAAATTGGGAAACCTGAATACTCCAGTAAGGTATGGGTGACGTGGTCTATCTTTTACGGTATGTGTTACGAACCGCGGCTCTCCGACGGGCCGCCGCGGCTCGCTTCCGGTCTCCTCGGACGCCCCGGCCGTCCCCATGACGACCGGGGTGTCACTTCCGCCTCTGACGTCCCGGTTGCCTAGGCAACAACCGGGACGCTGTAATCCAGAGGCCACAGCGCCCGGCCAGCAGGCTGACACCCGGGCACATACCAGCAGGGAAAGGTAGGACTATTTATGTTCAGGATGTAGACTCTGGTGATAGTCTTCTGATGTTATTTGGTGCTGTCTTGTGATTGCCAGTATTTTCCTCGGGGCAGTGATTATGCAGTGGGAGGGGTTTTATTACCATGACTCCTATTGGATTTCCTTGCTATTTAAGGCAGTGAGGACTGAGCCTCATTGCCAGTTATAGCTTCCTGTTTAGCTAGGCTCCTGTTCCTGTTTCCCTGCTCCTGTGCTTATTCTATTATTGGATTTCCCGTGTATGACCCCTGGCTTGTTTTTGGACTTCGTTGTATTGCCTGTGACCCCTGACTTCGGCTCGTTTTCTGATATTCCTGTCTGCTGCCGGCCTTTTGACCTTTTGCCTGGATCTCACACCGCTGTGTTCTACTACGCTGCCTCAGGGTTCTCCCCAGTCAGTGCACACTACACGACCCTCCGTTCGTCTGCAGCCAAGTCTGTCCCCACCACTAGGGGCTCCAGTGAACACCAGACATCGGAGCAGATTCCGGGTTCTGTCGTGCTGACTGAAGGAGTTCCTAACATTAATGTTAATGTTCCTAACATTAATGTTAGGAACTCCTTCAGTCAGCACGACAGAACCCGGAATCTGCTCCGATGTCTGGTGTTCACTGGAGCCCCTAGTGGTGGGGACAGACTTGGCTGCAGACGAACGGAGGGTCGTGTAGTGTGCACTGACTGGGGAGAACCCTGAGGCAGCGTAGTAGAACACAGCGGTGTGAGATCCAGGCAAAAGGTCAAAAGGCCGGCAGCAGACAGGAATATCAGAAAACGAGCCGAAGTCAGGGGTCACAGGCAATACAACGAAGTCCAAAAACAAGCCAGGGGTCATACACGGGAAATCCAATAATAGAATAAGCACAGGAGCAGGGAAACAGGAACAGGAGCCTAGCTAAACAGGAAGCTATAACTGGCAATGAGGCTCAGTCCTCACTGCCTTAAATAGCAAGGAGATCCAATAGGAGTCATGGTAATAAAACCCCTCCCACTGCATAATCACTGCCCCGAGGAAAATACTGGCAATCACAAGACAGCACCAAATAACATCAGAAGACTATCACCAGAGTCTACATCCTGAACATAAATAGTCCTACCTTTCCCTGCTGGTATGTGCCCGGGTGTCAGCCTGCTGGCCGGGCGCTGTGGCCTCTGGATTACAGCGTCCCGGTTGTTGCCTAGGCAACCGGGACGTCAGAGGCGGAAGTGACACCCCGGTCGTCATGGGGACGGCCGGGGCGTCCGAGGAGACCGGAAGCGAGCCGCGGCGGCCCGTCGGAGAGCCGCGGTTCGTAACAGTATGTACCAAACATGGGCGCCATCTTTAAATCGGCCAATCGGCCCGATTCCTGTAGAGTTTTTGAAATAAAAGGGTGTACTGCGACTTTTGAATCACCATGTATATTTAAAAACGGTGTTTGTGTGTGAGGGTCAGCACACGACTGCAAACACCAAAACAAATGGTATATATATACTCTTCTATTTTCTATTATCTTGTCAATTTTGAAAGGGTCAATTAGTGAAATCTATATTTAGAAAAGGGTGTTTGCAAGTGAGGGGTTTTTATGCGATTTTCGAGATTCAACAACTGCTTGTAAAACATTGCATCGGCTGTAAAATATGTCATCTGACATGCTACCAACTGAAGCAAGCCCACTAGATAAAATAAACAACAACAAAAACTAGTGTAAAATGCGAGAGATAAAAATGTTGAAACACTACGCACGCACTAAATTTGGAAAATTACACAGCATACATCATGGAGAGTGAAGAGGCAGTTGCAATCAGATGTCATTATATGGACAGAGGCATCAGTAATTTTTTAGGCAAGTAGATACCCAATTGTAAAGAGCTACCTAATTTGCTGTTGCCATACAAATAAATGAAGATGGTGAGAAATAAAGGTGGCCTGCACCCATACTAAAAAAATTCAAAGACTATGTACACAATACATTGCCAGAGAATTCATCGGTAGCCAAGAGCAGGACTTTCCTATCCTGTTTAATTATATGCTTTGTGCCATAATACTGCCCTTCTGATTCAAACCAGGGGACTCGCAAATATTTATGGTTAGGGAGGGCTGAAAAATCAGTCCCCAGGGAAAACATTATCCAACCCTGGAGTAAAGTTGACTGCCCAAGACTTGCAGCAGAGGTGGTCCACAAGAAGGGGTGTAGTCACTCTGACTCTCACACTGCTGCTAGATCCCAGCTAGTAACAGTCAGCCAGGGAATGCAGCTGTAATTAAATTATTGCTGCCTTCTGAGTGAAAGTGGGGGACGTGTTGTTGGACCCATTTCTCTTATCTCCATGCTACCAGTTCCTGGTCATAAGCTTTTATTATGTTGAATTAAGTTCTGGGGACATCCTAGCACTTGTGTGTGTATACCCAAGTCTACAGGAAAAGTGGCTGCTATAGGTGATGACCTCTTCTGCTAGTTCTAAAAGATTAAGACAGTTACTAGTAAACCGTAACATCGTAAAGGAGTGGGTGCAATGAAAGGGAGATATCAACACTATGCACTTTAATTATTTTTTGATTGAATCGGAGAAAGCAAATGCAACCATGGCAAATTTACAAGATCCTTCATTAAGACAGTTCGCAGCAGACTTTGGCTAAAATTGGTGAAAATTGGTACAGTTGTGAAGGAATCATTAGAAAATAAACTGGAAATGACTGGAAATTAATCTTAATTCTATAGATAGTAGTATTGGAACAAAAAAAACCTGAAATTGACACTATTTTACCTATTTTTTACAATCTTTAATTAAATCCAAAACCAAAACCTTTCATGTTTCTTTTTTATGGCAAAATCGGTAGCATGAATCCGAAACACGAACAAATGTTAGAACCAAAACCACATTCAAACCCAAAACATTGTGAAAAAGGGAGAAGTTTGCCACAGGCCTCTAAGAGAGGAGTTAGCTCCATGCACCATCTTCTACCCTGTCTCTCTCACACATTTCCCCCTGCATAATCTTCTCCCATGTCACTCTCACACATCCTCCTGCACCATACTCTCCCATGTATCTCTCACACATTTCCCCCTGCATCATCTTCTCCCATGTCACTCTCACACATCCTCCTGCACCATCTTCTACCCTGTCTCTCTCACACATTTCCCCCTGCACCATCTTCTCCCATGTCACTCTCACACATCCTCCTGCACCATACTCTCCCATGTCTCTCTCACACATTTCCCCCTGCATCATCTTCTCCCATGTCACTCTCACACATCCTCCTGTACCATACTCTCCCATGTCTCTCTCGCACATTTCCCTCTGCATCATCTTCTCCCATGTCACTCTCACACATCCTCCTGCACCATACTCTCCCATGTCTCTCTCACACATTTCCCCCTGCACCATCTTCTCCCATGTCACTCTCACACATCCTCCTGCACCATACTCTCCCATGTCTCTCACACATTTCCCTCTGCATCATCTTCTCCCATGTCACTCTCACACATCCTCCTGCACCATACTCTCCCATGTCTGTCTTAAATATCCCTCTAGACCATCTTCTCCCATGTCATTCTTACATATCCCCTTGCACCATCCTTACCCCTGTCCCTCTCACATATCCCCCCCTGTGACTCGCAGAACCCCCTCCCCCTTTCAGAAAAAAAATACAAAAAAATCATCAGGACAGAGAGAACAGTGCCAATTTAGAGGCGACGGACTCGTACCGGCACAGTCCGAGCATTGTGTGTGTATAGATGTGTGTGTGTATAGGTGTGTGTGTGTATAGGTGTGTGTGTGTATAGGTGTGTGTGTGTATAGGTGTGTGTGTGTATAGGTGTGTGTGTGTATAGGTGTGTGTGTACAGGTGTGTGTGTGTATATATATATATATATATATATATATATATATATATATATATATATATATATATATATATGTGTATATATATATATATATATATATATATATATATATATATATATATATATATTATATACATATTATATTTACACATATATTATATTTATATATATATATATATATATATAATATATGTGTAAATATAATATGTGTGTGTGTGTGTGTATAAGAGTGACATGGGAGAACATTGTGCAGGGGAATATGTGAGAGAGACAGAGGATAAGATGGTGCAAGGACATAAGTAAAAGAAAGTGTAAAGGGAGAGACAGCTTTAGAATGGGAACATAAGGGTTGCAGCCACCATATTACACAAGTAGTAATGAAGGATTGGAATGCACAGAAAAAATTCAAGCCTTCATACTCCAGCCACTTATATTTTCCATACCCCCCACTTCTAAATTTCCACTTCGACCACTGTCTGTCTGTGTGTGTGTGGGTGTATATACAAATTTGGTCTGTGGTTGTGAGGTGAATATTATTATGCTTACATTTCTGTAGCGTTGCATCGTTCATTTTAGTACAGGAGTAGTCATTTTATGGGAAATAAAACAAATATTTTAGTGTTTTAATTGCTGTTTGTCACATTGTGTTTTGTTACACTTGTTTTTTGTTTAGTTATATATTTACTTTTTTTCTTCAAAGCTATTTATATATGGAGTAATATACTCGCCTGGTATACATTATGTATAAGTCAATGGGGCAGTACGATTCATGAGAATGCTTCATAGAGGCCGCAGATCTTCAAGGTGACATATAATATCCATAATATTTATTCTTGAAGAAGGACAGATAGAAGGGCCACAGTACTCAATGCTTTGTCTCCTCCCAGCTAATCACCTGCTCCATGCCAGCGCATGTCATAGCTGTAGCGCAAAGACATACAGCAGAGGGATAGCAATGGCGGTGATTGACATGCTGGCTGTGCTGTTTAGTATGCAAGCCAGGATAATTAGCATACTAAATAGCCTAGTTAGTAGGCTAATCTTCTAAATTATGGAGCTTCTCAGAAGTGACAGATTCTCTTTACCATTCACACTTAGTAACATTTACAAACATCACATCTAGCCGTGCCATAACACAGGCATTTTTAAATGTCATCATGGAACATCAATGACAGGGCCATGAATCCTTTTGTCAGGTCTTGGCCCCGCAATGTGTACAAACAGTGTTTATCACTGAACACTATTTGTACACTACACAATTCGGGGAGGGCTTCTGTATTGTCACAGGAAATCCAAATGGCTGAACAAGCTACTTCATTGAAAGCATTTACTATTACATAGATCTACTAATAGATCCATTACATTGGATCTATTAGTAATAAAAAAAGGGGATACCTATTTGAGTCTCATAAAAGTCTTTCCTGTGTTTTTTTTTTTTAAAGGAAAATTAATAGTTAAAAAAAAAGCTCCCTGTTTTTGCCCCCAAAGACTATATATGGAGCGCAACAAAACAGTGAGATAAGAAAAAATGATTAGACAGCTGCTGATGCAGAAAGAAATATCTCTATATCAATGACGTGCAACTTGTGCATCTGTGTTTGGGTTCCCGTGTTAGCCAATTATACAATACATCTATTTGATATCATTATGTACAATAGCATACAGACACATTAGGTTCCATAAAAAAACAAAAAAGCCTGAGCACCACTAGTAGTGTTTTCAGGGGGCCTAGCTCCCACAGTCCTTTTTCATTTTTGTATTTTTTTTAGAAGCTTATGGATCTCTGTTAAGTCGATAAGGATGCAGATAGTGTGTTCTAATGTTTGTGATCTTTGAGATGCTGCCAGTTGTGGGGTATATTTGCAGAGTGTGGGGGGCAGGAAGGGGGGGGGGAATACTTATTTACTGGTATACTGTGTACATTTGCATTTTTGGCTATACTATAAGCTGACATGGAGCCATTGTGGTATATAGTGATATGTTAACAATACTGTGTAAACTATTGGAAGGGGAAAACATAAATATAAAACAGTATATCAATATTTTAGGATTTACTTTCAATTAGAAGTAATTTAAAATGGCATAGAGAGTGTACTGTTTACTGGCATGGGGTTATACTATACAATGAGCTCCTACTATACACTGTGCTGAATATTAGCCTGGTGCCTGTACTAAATACCAGTATAGCGTTTTACTGTATACTGGGCATTGTGCTAGGGTTTCTAGATCAACCACTAAAAATTGGACAAAGTGGTGCCTACGAATGCCTATTTGTTTGTACAAAGGGGCCCTGTTAATGTCAGGTGGAATGAGTGGCAATAAGCTTCCAAGCCCTTAGGGGTATATTTACTAAATTGCAGGTTTGAAAAAGTGAAGATGTTGCCTATAGCAACCAATCAGATTTTAGCTGTCATTTAGTAGAATGTATTAAATGCTAACTGGAATCTGATTGGTATAGGTAACATCTCCACTTTTTCAAACCCGCAGTTTAGTAAATACACCCCTTAGAGTTGTCCCTCTGCTATTTATGAGGTTATCTGATCATGTTCTATAATGTTCTGTGATGTGTATAAAAGCAGTCTGCCTGTGGCCTCATACAAATAAACAGCCACCGAACTCATCTGCAATTACTAAATTCCTTCTGCTTTATACCATAGGGTACTTTATCCAGTATATTATTTACACTATTGGTGTTTCTGGTCTGGAGCATTCCTAATGCATGTAGCTGAGGGACTTGATATTCTTCAAGCTTATTGTGTTGATATACAGTATCCATAATTGAAATGTTCCTTGATGCTTATTAGGTGGAGGCTTACAAGGTAAAATGGCTGTATATTAATACTTCACCTATAAAGATGTCTTCAACAGATCCATATTTACTTCTTTATGAGTGCAGATAAGTTCCTTCTAAATGTGTGTGACATTCAGTGCTGTATGAATTGAGGCAAACGTCCCATTCACTTCCTGCATTTGTTTCTAAAAACACCACCTTACACTCACATCTTTCAAATACGTGTATAAAACCTGCTGATGCAAATTCCAATATGCATCATCCATAGATTTATTTTCTATAGAAACATGGTCCAGCAATGCAAAAAAATGGTCAATGTGCTGCAATGAAATTATTTAAAGAATGTTGAATTGAGTTGGTATGTGGTAGGCCATTGATGATTCAAGTTACAGTTATATAATGAATATTGGCCTAAACTGCAGACTATGGGCCTGATTCATTAAGGATCTTAACTTGAGAAACTTCTTATTTCAGTCTCCTGGACCAAACCATGTTACAATGCAAGGGGTGCAAACTAGTATTCTGTTTTGCACATAAGTTAAATACTGACTGTTTTTTCATGTAGCACACAAATACTTGATAACTTATTTGAACACTGAAATTTAAAGTTGATATTTGTGTGCTACATGAAAAAACAGTCAGTGTTTAACTTATGTGCAAAACAGAATACTAATTTGCACCCCTTGCACTGTAACATGGTTTTGTCTAGGAGACTGAAATAAGAAGTTAAGATACTTAATGAATTAGGCCCTATGAGCTTAAATTTGAGGATCACATCTAAATTGGCGGAAGGGTTTGTTCTTTACAGCTATTTAATAATGGGACCAAAAGTAATTGGACTTTTGACTCAAAAGCTTTTTCATGAACAGCTGTGGGCTATTTCTTCACTATCAATTAAGCAGGCAAAAGGTCTGAAGTTCATTCCAAGTGTGGCATTTGCATTTGGAAGCTCTTGCTGTGAAGTACTACATGTGGTTAAAGGAGCTCTCAATGGAAGTGAAACAGGCCATCCTTAGGCTGCAAAAACAAGAAATATCCATCAGAAAGATAGCGGAAACCTTTAGAGTGGGCAAGTCAACAGTTTGGTACATTCTGAGAAAAAAAGAACACACTGGTGAACTCAGCAATACTAAAACTCTTGGACGTCCACGGAAGACAACAGTGGTCGATGAGCAATGGATCCTTTCCATGGTAATGAAAATGGAGGCTTGGAAAGGCTTTTGATCCGAAGCATACCACATAATCTGTAAAATTAGATGGAAGCAGTGTCATGGGATGAGTATGCATGACTTCCAATGGCACAGGGTCACTAGTGTTTATTGATGATGTGATAGAAGATAGAAGGAGCCGGATGAATTCTGAAGTGTATAGGGATATACAGTCTGCTCAGATTCAGCCAAATTCAGAAAAATTGATTCTACAGCGCTTGACAGTACAGATGGATGACCCAAAACATATGGTGGAACCAACCCATGAGTTTATTCAGGCAAAGAAGTGGAATTTTCTGCAATGGCCGAGTCAATCACCTGAACTTTACCCGATCAAGTATGTATTTCACCTGCTGAAGACAACACTAAAGGCAAAGACTCATCAACAAACAAAAACAGACAGCTGCAGTAAAGGCCTGGTAAAGCTTAACAAAGGAGGAAACCCAGCATTTGGTGATGTCAATGGGTTCCAGACTTCAGGCAGTCATCACCTGCAATGAATTCATAACATGAACATTTTATTTATGATCATAAAAATTTGTCCAATTACATTTGAGCTCCTGAAAATAGGGGACTCTGTATAAGAATGGTTGCAATTCCAAAAGGTTTCGTACAATATTTTTGTTGAACTCCTTAAAATAAAGCTGAAAGTCTACACTTCAATTGCATCACAATTGTTTAAATTCAAATCCATTGCGTTGGCATTGAGAGCAAAAATTATGGTATAAATATATATGGACCTAACTGTATAGAGCTTGTTTTTTTTTTAATACACATGCGCAAGCTGGCTAGCCGACTCAGATATGCACATAATGGCAGGGACTGACCTGGCCAGTATCGCTGAGGCAGATGAGTATTGCTCAATTACACTACCTGGGCAAGCTTGTTTTTTATATAAATTATGACAGAGGGTTGTTTTTCATAAAAAAATATCTTTATGAACACTATTTTTCTAAATAGACCCCTATGGCTTGTAATGTAGACACACACATCTTAATGTACTAAATCATGTCCCCTTTTCTCATCATGTTTGAGATGGTAATGCTACATTAGTGTTTATTGATGAGCTTGGTGCTTAGATAAGATATTAATTCTTCTTAAAACTTACATCTATAGTTAAAGTATATTTGTCCTGCAGTTTTGAAATCTAATATACTATAAGTAAAAGACTAATTAAAAATGAGTACTATGCTTATTATTCTTGAGAAAGTCCGATATAAAGCTGTGACTCTTCTTCCCTGTGCTAGAAACACCTTAGGCATTATTTAAAGTAGCTCTTGGTGTGGGCAGAAGTTAATGTGAAATTAATATCATGTGATCATTCAGAGCCAATGTACATACAGCTGGCGGATTGATGATGTCAAAGAACATTTCTCATTAAGCCCATTCTAGTGAATGGAATGTTCGCATTAATATTCCTAAATATTTATAGCTGACCAGAAGATGACTAACTTCACTGCAATCAAGTACAAATGTTAATAATTAGTCTAATGTACAAATGTGTGATCTCTCTTGCCCCAGAAAACGATATATTTGGGTCCTTTAATGTTGTCATGTTGTCACACCCATAACAGCATCATGGATTACAGAATAGAAGGGGCTGTTTTATTTAAATTGTGTTGGTTGTCGAGTCAGATAAGAAAGCAAAGCAAGAGACAGGACTTGATTTTGAATCTATACTGTCAATCTTGAAAGTGTAAAAAAATGTATTTGATTATTAAATTAAAATAGTAAATTGTATTTTAAAATATCAGTGATTGTGGGTGTTTAATACTATTTTAATTTTGTAAAGAAAAGTTTTCACTCTTAAGACATTTACTACATACATATCATTAATTTGGGGAATATCAGTCTTATTACTAATAATACATATGGACTTAATGATGTAATATTCTCAAAATAGTGTAGAGTGAATTGTGGTTGACCACAAGAGATGCACATTAAATTCCTATATCTTTGTATTGAAAGTGACTACTGTGAGACAGCACAAATAATACATTGTGAGACAGCACAAATAATACATTGAATACTAAGTTGACAATCTTCTCTACTGTCTTTTCGTACTGTGAAGTAAGTGACTTTGACAAGTGCCAGGTTAAAAGCACTGCAAATAAAACCCCTTCAGTTATCCATAGTCCAGTCAGCAGCGTTACCAGATGCGTTCTCCCTACATTGCCAATATGAAGGGTACTACAGGGACCATCTACAGTAGTGTTTGTATCACCTCCATTAGGTCTCTTGTTTCTGATGTAAGGTAAACAGTTGAAGTAGAGGCTTAGCGGTGAATATGTTTATACAATCCACTCAATCTCTGGAGAAACTGCTTCAGTTGACGTGGTTTTTACGTTATCTCACAATTTCAAGCTCTTCAGCCGAGTTTCAATATTTTCTCAATGGTTTGAAATGCCCATCTAGATTCCCTTATCAATAAAGTGACATCACAAATTATCTTTACTACCACAGTCATTTTGCTTCCATCATCATCATTTATGTACAATCAACAAAATATAAACTGAACAATATATATATATATATAAATAGCTATGTCTTTCCTTTATATGGTAGCCAAACTTCCAGTCTAGATTTTCATATAGGGATTAGTTTTGCTTGCCATCCATGTACTGTTCAGGTATATCCATTCTCTTATTCTGTTTCTAAACACCTAACTCTATCTGCATAATAGTTGTTGCTCAACAAAATCTGGGGGCTGTGCAAAAAGAACATATGAGCCCATCACCGCCAAAACTGCTTCCAGCCCTTTAAACCATTAATTTCAAATTGTTGCTGTTTGAAAGTCATCTGTATGGATTTTAGAATTATTGTTTTGTTTAAGAACGTTCTTACTAATCCGGTTTAACGCCCAATTAATTTATCTAACATTGAAGATCTTGTACAAGAGATTTTGTGCTTCATAGAGGGGTTTAAAACAAAACTGAGACCATATCCAGTCTACAGGTTTGACCACCACCACTTATAAATCAAAAACTTAAAGGAAATTTAAGCGCTGTCATAAAAATAATAACCAATTAAAAATAAAAACATACTTGTTCAACCATTGTGATTTGTAGTGATATGAGTCACGTTTCATAAACTCCTTCGTTCAGCCAAATATGTGTCCTTAATTGGCTCCACATATCAAAGAAGAATACAATATAGTGTAGTATTTTCAAAATGAAATATAATATTATTATTTTTAGGACAACACTGAAATTTCCTTTTAGTTTTTTATTTAATTCAGTATCCTATTGAAGGTGACCTATGCCTCTTTAGTTATATTATCCTATGTTGCAAAGTGGTGGTGGCAGTGACTTAGAAGTGTGTTGTACTGATTTAGGGTGAATATATAGTCATTTTGTAGCTGCAGAAATGTGAATGGTATATAAAGCGTCTCCATGGCATGGCATAGACCCTATGAGATGTACAAATGATACAGGCAACCTGATAATGGGAAGTTGTGACATTATCTATTAAAGAAAGAAGACACTGTTAGAATTCACTATGATATTCTTCCTAATGAAAAAGTTACTCATGGTCTTCCTCTGATCATGAATATATTAAAAACCTTAGGAGTAGGAGGGCGTAGTTAGCGGCAAGCAGAGATGGATGCATGAAGTTACAGCTTCCAAGTACTGGACTTATGAAGCAGCACATAAGCTACTATACCAGCTATAAGCTGGTCATGGCAGACACTGGAAAACATAGGAAGGGAGGGAGACACTACACCTATGAATCTGACAATGTGAAACCATATGTCTCCAAACAGGCAAGATGGAGATCTTCTGACCAAGGTCTCCTCTTCCCTAGCCTAGTCACATAGCTTTGAGCTGGAGCTGGGCCATCTGTCCTCTGAAGAAAACACAGTAACGGAGAAGAGTCTGAAAACATTTCTTAAATCACTGAAATGAAAACAGAAATTGCTAAACTGGATGGGAGAACAGATATATCATGGAGGAATTAGTATCAGCACACAATGACCTAATGGACACACTCAGTAGTAGGGAAGATGAAACACATTGGGCCTGATTCATTAAGGAAAGTAAAGCAAAAAAAGAGTAACTTTGCACCTTGGCCAAACCATGTTGCATTGGAGGGGGGAGCTAAATTTAAAATGTGGGGACAGATGTATAGTTGGGGAAGGGCATGTCCTAAATCAACTTTAAATTTCAGTGTAAGTATAAAGCTATCAAGTATTTGTGTGATACATGAAAAAACCCAGTATTCAACTTATGTGCAAAATAATAAACTAATATGCACCCCTTGCACTGTAACATGGTTTAGTTTTCCAGCAGAAAACTTACTTTTTTTGCCTTACTTTCCTTAATGAATCAGACCCATTGTGTCAACAATTGTTGCCATAGAAAACCGTTCTTGCCACAATAATTTGCAGTTCAGAGAAATTACAGGATAGATAGAAAGTTTACAGCATATTTGCAGGATGTTTTCAAGGTTTTGCTCCCAGATCTTTATGTCCCTGATAGGATAATAGTCAGAGCCCACCGACTTCCTAAATCTAAATTTATTGCACCATCTATTCTGTGAGATGTTATCGCTGATGTACATTTCCTTCATGGCAACAAGCAATTCCTCAAAGCTGCCATAATCATAACAAATTGTCCTGAACCTTATAAATCTCTGCAGATAGTCACAAACTTGTCACCAGCCATTGTGTAGAGATACAGGGAATTTTCTCAAATCCACTACTATGCTATGACAACACAAAATCCCAATATATCCCAAAATCCCTTGTCTTTGTGTTTTCATGATCAATGGACATGGCAACATGACTACGCTTAACCTGAAAGCTCTGATTACTTTATATAGGATATAACACTAGCACCAGAAGTCCACAGTCCATTTGTTGTCCAAAATCCTTAGAAAATCAGTCCAGAGTGCCTCCTTCTCCTATCTTTGCTCGTTGTGAAGATATTTTAACTACTTTTGACAAGGAGGGTGCAGTGCAAATCATTCCCCCTTGTCAAGGCAGTTGTAAGACTACCTAGTTATCCAGTAGAAGCTACTTAAATTCACAGGTCAGTCTTTTCTTAGAATAATTTCCCGATGGTGATTTTGACAATAATGTTTTCGTTCCCTCTCCTACAATAATTGTTTTTACTCTTCTCACTTCTCCTGCCAACCAGGAACCTGCCTCCTCAAGTATTAATCAGCTCAAAATGTATGTATGTTCAAAATGTGGACTTGTGCCTTGTGACATCACTCATCTTATATACAGCATTTTACTCTTCTATTTAGTTGAATTTGGCTGTAGAACCTGTCTTTAATGTAAAAAGTTTAAATTCTCCCTGTAAGAGTCCAACGATCTTTCTGAAGCAAAACGCTCAGTCATTGTAGTTTGTTATCAAGAAATACTTTTTAACGCTAAAACTCAAGCCAACTTTACTGTAACTCCTCTGCAACTTTTAAATTAGTAGCTCTGCAGCTTTCCAATTTATTGATGAATAAGCCAATAAGTTCGGGGAGATACCTTATCCTCATTGCCTTTTTTAATAACCAAATATACAGTAAATATTTATGCCCCCACAATAAAACAATGCCCCCATCGTTTAGAAAATTACTCAATAAAATAAATTAAGTTCCTACTAATCTGTGAAGATTTAACCCACATGTTCGATGCTTTGCTTGACTCGTTCTACATTACCTCTAGCCCAAATTAAATCTAAAAAGCTTTCATCTTATGCAGATTATTTTTCTAACCTTTCTTTAACAAAATTAGAACTCCTCTTTTGCCTTAATTTTCTTTAACAGCGCAAACTGTGTGACTATATATATTTCTTTGCAAGAATTAAAAACCGTACATTTTTATCCATCCCCCATAGAACAGATTCCAGATTTTACTATATATTAAGAGATAAACATCAATCATCAATTAATCTATCTGGTTAGATCATTTTCCTATCTTTACACTAATTAGGAAACGATAATCATGGTACTTACAGGTTTTAAAGGAACTCCAAGGCGCTAAGGTAAATTAAGGTGTAGGGTTGAGACTGTGTAAAATGTGACTGGTCTATGTAAACAGCAGAACCTAAGCAATGTGATTGATATGCTAAACCGTATTGATTTAAAAAGGATCTATATATGCTACAAACAAATGTTCTGGCCAGAACCGCATAGCAAATTATAGGTTAAATAAGCTAAATAAAAGGAGGTTGAAAACAGTGAATATAGGCAAGATATAAAACAAAACTTAACAAATCAAAATAAAGCAAAAAAAAATGTACACACTAGGATAACCATGACACTGGCTGTATCGGGCAAAATCGGGGGACAAAAAACTTGTTTGTTGGTTTCTTCACTCTACTGATCAAAACAAGCTTCCATGCACTGACGAGGCTAAAGCCTTAACCCATGTCATAGGCTTAAAAAGATCTTGACTCAAAGGGTTGACCTTTGCAGTGGCTTTAAAAAGTATTCACCCCTCTGGCATTTATTGCATTTTGTCTTACGACCATGGAATCAATATGGATTTATGGTGCAATTTCTACCACTGATCAACACAAACACTACATTGTGATGCTAAATCAAGCAAAAACATACAAACAATAAAAACTATTCAGCCCCTTGTTTAATAGTTAGTTATTCAAGGTAGAAGTACTTTAAATTGCAATAATAGCTCTGAGACTATTTGGGTAAGTCTCTACCACCTTGGCACATCTGCACCTTGCAATTTTTGCCCCTTCCTGTGTGCAATATTACTCGAGACCCATTAGGTTGGGTGGGGGTATTTGGTGAACAGTAATTTCAACTGATTCCTCAGATTCTCAATGGGATTGAGGTCTCAGTAAAAGTAAATATCAACCCATCCTATTAATTGTCATTACTCACTTATATCCTGTTATGGTTGTAAGGTACATTTCAATATGTTGTAATCCTATCTAAATTAATTTAAGCATCCAGTGCTTAGCAATTCTTTATGTAAATATAAAAACGTAGGCAATATAGAAGATTAGCAGATTGCATTGATACACAAAAGATTCTGTGTAAAATAAGTTTTCTTATAAAATCCGTCTTGAGTCCTTGTGACTACTAATAAGCACTAAGACAGCACAGTTTTGCAGTTCCTTCATAAGAAGTTGAAGAAGAAAAAAACATATTTACATATTTTTTTGTAATTACACAATTACAAGAGCAAAGATGCTGATTAAAGATGACATTTTAAAACAGTCACAACATTTTTTGAGGCTTCGTTTGGTCGGAAGAGGTTTGAAAAAAAAAATGCAAACATTAGCAATCTAGCTGCTTATTAAAATGTCAGGAATGAATGTGATTTGCTTAACACACATAATAAGAAGAACATATTTAGGCAAGGCTCCCGTACGGCCCTACTGTATGATTATGATATCATTTCATTTAGTACAGGAGAATAATTACCAACAGCCATCGGAGTGAACTTCTTGTCATCCTATTTTTTTAACCTATCAGTGCATCAAGGTTTTAATAATATTTTAGCCTGTTCATCAGGAATATATGAATATGCGTGAATTCTTTGAAGAGAGGTAATGCATGAGCAGAGGTAATGGATACCAGGATATTATGGTAATGTATATTATTAAATGTAATTGTTGACTACTTAAATACTACCTACATATTTACATACATTGATGGCACAAGGTTAAGGGCATGACTTCTATTTCACATCCCACAGAGCAAGGAATTATTACTTGTAATGTAAATTACCGCAGTTAAGAGATTGGAGTTATCTGTGAAGGTTCCGATGTTCCAGAATACTAGGACACATTTTGTAAATATTCATGGTAATGGATCCCTTTATTTAAAGGATTTCTCCATCACTCACCTTACAGCCCAGTTGCTGTATCTGACATTGTTCAGAACGCAGAATGTTTAGAATGGTGTAGTGCACCCTTGCATGCTACCAAGGCTTGTGATTGACTAAATACAGCATTAGTGCTACCACTTTTCATGGCTTAGCTTGAAAAGATGGCAACCACCACAGATAGGTAATATTGTTACATCATCCTATGGGAGCAGATGGGCAGATCAGACGCCTTTCTAAATATGCGTTTGTCACAGTAATGCTCCTCATAATGAAACTTTAGGCAAAAAATAGACATATTGTGGGAAGTTTCCAGGTGTGGAGACTGTACATTTTGTCGGGGGTTCATAGTTCAAGGATGGTCACAGAGCCTTTCAACCTTCTGAAAACTACTATTTTTTTTTACACATTCTCAGAGGTGTTGGAGATCGGATATCCACCAGTACATTCAACAGTCCACCTTTTGCACTATACAAGCACACTATATATGGAAAGTGCATTTATATGCAGGAAATGTTAATATAGTTAAATATTAAATAAACAAAAGTGATGCATAAAATAAGGGCAGCCCTGACGACCCCTTCATCAGGCATAAAAGTGGATCCAAAAAGTTGTATTTTAGAAATAAATATGAAACATTGTAATTGATTAAAAGAGTAGCCCAAATGTGGTAGTAGACATGATTTTGAAATGTCCTCTTTACATTCTGTCATGGAACACAATACTGCAAATGGTCATAAATAAAGATATATGAGAGCATTTACTTGCCCAAACTCAGACTCAAATTTAGGAATCCTACCGACTTTCTTGAATTGCAGCAGTTTTTGGTTCATGAGAACCGCCACTATGTATTTAAAATCTGCATCTGTCCAAACCGGTATGCCCATGTCTTATTATTATAACCAATGACATCATTATTTTATGACTTAGAGAATAAATCTCTAATTACTCTATTCATGTATTAAACATATTGGGGCTGATGTAGAGTGGGACGTATGCCAGTTTGTGTAGCATATCTTGCGTGAAATCACTCTACACACGTCCAGAAAGTGGGCAAACAAATATACGCCTAGGCATACTTATGCCAACCCACGCTTGAAAGGCAGCCTGGGGGAGGGCAGAGGCATTCTAACGTTGGATGAGTACAATAAAGATGTGTTTACACACATGTGGCTCACACAGTCCTGCCGAACGATGCATATATACGGTCTGTTAGGAAGCATATCTTTTGCACCTGATTATGTTGACTTGTCGTAAAGCGGGTGCATATGCTGCTGAGGCAGAGGTGGTGGCAGAAATATGCTCGTTTTCCTTGCTCTTTTCATTTTTTTTCTTTTTTAAAAGTAATTTACTCCAATTATGCCACCAATTCTGCCCATGGTATACGTATGATGCCATTTTCTGGCTTGCCAGACTACTCTTGGTTTGTCTAATGCTCATTTTGGAAGATTCCTATTATTTACATTTTAGAACCAGGGCTTGATTAAAATGTCATGGTAGCCTGAAAATAGCAACACAATATTGTTCTGGAGAGATGTGTCAGACATCGGTTTTTTTTTTACTTATGTTATTCTGAAGAATAGCAACCCTTTCACCTTTTATACTTGAAATACAGACATACTTATTTGTATGCACAGCTTTTAACTAGAGCTTGGCTTTTAACTATTTCAATCACTGCTGATTCTGTAACTGCCTGAACCATGATTAAAAACACTAACTCGTTTTTATTTTTTTAAAAAAATAGTTTTTTTAAAATGTATCTTTATGATTTACATTTGCCGAAGACAAAACACGTTTTTTATTCCAAATGCATTTTTTATTACTGAATACTCCACTGTGCAATGTACTTCTCTATAGGTCTCTATAAATCCTGTTCTCCAGATTCAGAGAGATACAGTTGTGGTTTAACTGTGACACATGCCAGTCCATCAAAGTATGTCTGAGCACCCAGGTGGGGTCATAGGAGCATGACTTTATTCAAAGAGGACTGAGCCATATTTAAAATATGCCAATAAAAAGCCAAGTGAAACAAAAATGCAAACAAGGAAGCAAATACACGCACAAAGGGGGGTATTCAGTTGTGAGCGAGTTTTTTTTTTTTTTCCCCGCAGCGTAAAGAAAAAAAAATCTCCCGCGGATTTTTGACGGCAATAGCGACCGTTTTTAGTTAGCGCAGCGAGATAACTCGTGCAATTCAATTGAAAAAGAGGGAACGCTGCCCCCGCGCGTTAAAAATTGTGTTTGCGAGATTTTAGGTGAGTGAAGGGGAGTTTTAACGTGGTCATGTATAACACAAAAAAAAAGGTTTTGCATACATTTCCATACATTAGATTGCATTACACATTGATCATATCTACATTACAGTACTTTCTTTAGCATATTTTTTAATTGAACTATTTTTTACCATACAATCATCTATACCATGTCAAAACACATTGCTACATTCATATTTGTACCACAAACATACATAAATATAATTAATTAGTGATTTTAGTATTATTATTTTTTTATGTTTATTGTATTTCATTATTTTTTCACAAGAAAATCAATTTACACAAGTTAGGCATTAGTGATAAACATAAGTTTAATTTTATTCCACATTATTACATGATTTCAAATACTTTCAAGAGGTTTTTTATTTTTAACACACCCCAAAGAGGTACGAGATAAAACAGCATATTTTCCTGTTTAACCCGCCGCAATAAAAAACAATTGAATAGCTTTTAACGCGGCTGCCTCTTGCACACCCTATATGTTCAATAGACTTTCTACTGGATCACGAGAGGGCCGTTTCATGAAAAAAAAACTGAGCAGTAAAAATGGAATTGAATCACGGGTAAAGTTAACCCACTCGAAAATGATAAAAAACAGCGTTAAAATGACAACGCGGTCCAAAAAAAATTTGCTGACAATTGAATACTCCCCTAAGTCTTCCCGTAGTGTTCTATACATTATTTTTATTATGTTGTACCTGAGATTTCACATCTCTGCTATGTAATGACCAGATTCAATCAATCTAATGAAACCAGTTGTAACGTTACTAATAGAAATCTGTGCCATGTGTAAATGGTCAACCTGGATTTTGTTGGTTGACTAACTTGAGCCATGTGCTAATAAGTCTCTATGGTTATTTACTACATACAAAGAAATTACTGCCATGCTAAGATATTGCAGTTGCACATGGTGATGTACACATGCTTGTATATGTGTATATTATTTTCCTTGGGAAACTTTAATGCATTGGCAGAACTAAAGTGTGTGCAGAGGTTTGACCTCTTTTGAGAGCAGATTCTGCAGTTGCATTGCTGGGGCACTACCCAAATGTTACTATGGAACTCAGTGATGCACTGTTTTACCCCTGCCTTGATGCTCAAGATGCTACAATGGTGGTCTACAGCTAGATGAGTCATTGAGGAGAGCAAAGGAGTAACTTTGCTCCTGGGCAAAACCATGTTGCACTGGAGGGGGAGGTAAATGTGGGGACAGATTTATAGTTGGGGTAGGGCATGTTTTAGATTAACTTTAAATTTCAGTGTAAAAATAAAGCTATCAAGTATCTGTGTGCAAGATGAAAAAACAGCCAGTATTTAACGTATGTGCAAAAAAATAAACTAATTTGCGCCCCTTGCATTGTACCATGGTTTGTCCCGGAGAACATTTACTCCTTGATTTGCCTTACTTTCCTTAATGATTCAGGCCCATTATCTTTATCTCCTTACTTTCACACCTTGTTTGATCCCTTATTTACCAGAGGGGTGTTACACCTCAGTAGCCAGACCAATTTTGTACTTTATACTATGTGCCCTTTATATTTGCACTATTTCCAGTATTTTGGCCATCTTTTGGAAGAAATTCATTTCATTCATTTACATTTGCATTTTATTTACATTTGATAGGAAATAGAGCCATTAGAAAATGTATTATTTTATTTTTCCTATTTATAGTGACACCAAAAATGGTGGTTTATGAGAAGTCTGATAGTAGAGTGGTTCGGAATCCAAACTTTAAGTTTTCAGGTTGTTACATGTTTTTAAAGACCATGATGTGCTTGAACACGAGAAAAGCCTAAAAAAGTATCCATTTATAAAGTTAGAGTCCTCCACCCACATATGCATCCGTGGATGATTGGGGGATAAAAGAAATAAAACATTTTGGGCAGCACGGTGGCGTAGTGGTTAGCACTTCTGCCTTACTGCACTGGAGTCATGAGTTCAATTCCCGACCATGCCCTTATCTATGAGGAGTTTGTATGTTTTCCCCGTGTTTGCGTGGGTTTCCTCCGGGTGCTCCTAGTTCCTTCCCACACTCCAAAAACATACTAGTAGGTTAATTGGTTGCTAACAAAATTGACCCTAGTTTGTGGGTGTGTGTGTGTTAGGGAATTTAGACTGTAAGCCGCAATGGGGCAGGGACTGATGTGAGTGAGTTCTCTGTACAGCGCTGCGGAATTAGTGGCCGCTATATAAATAAATGATGATGATGATGACTTTAAGTTATTTTATTAGCTCCTCATCTGCACCTGGTGAAAAGCATCCACAATGTATCCAAATCTATGTATTAATTGTATGCAGTAATATCGAAGAGGGCCTCTCATGTGTGCTTTTAACCTCTTTATTTACTCACATTCCTTGTTTGCTTTCTTTGTATTACTTTGTTATAAAATGTGTGCACTGATTTAAGAATTAATTATGAATGTCCTCGGTGACTGCTAAGCACTTTTTTATTTTCCTACATTTTCTAAGATTTACTATTCTACCAGACAATACAATTAGTTTCCTTAACATGAACATGCTGTATTTGTAGGTGCTTTGTTTTTTGTTTATTTCTGCTCAAGACACTTTTACAAGCCTGAGTGGCTGGGCCTGTTATACAAGTCATTTTTTTCCAATAGAGACTAGATATAACTATGGCTTTACAGAAGTGGAAGTTGCTTAACCAATTTATAAGTTCATAGCAGGTGCTTGAAAGGGTGGGTTATCCAGAAAGGAACAAATACAGAGAAAAATCACCTTAGCACACTCTTTGAACCAGTAAAAGAGCTGATATTTCTACTTGTACATAAAAATGCAGAATCCTCAGGTACACACATTTGCAAATGCATGATAAGCCACCCGCCTCGTCAAGGCGCTTCTGCTAATAGGGTGGTCCTAACTGTAAACGGTCCCCTATTTTTTGGGTCATACATATATGTATTTTTAAATTGAGACCTAACTTACCGAGAGCTACCCCAAATAACTATAGATTTGCCTAGATAAACTTTAAAAAAAAATTAACAAAACAATGGGTGCACACAGGCCTGAATTTATGGTAACGCCACCTAAGCTTGGGACTAACGTACCATAATTGCCGGGGTGGCAGAATATTTTATTGGTTTTTGGGATGTGGTGGAGTTGGGCCATGAAGCTCTGCAGTAATAAAAAGTGGGGTGGTGGCATTGCACAACATGGCTTAGGGGATCTAACATTTATACCTGAGCTTGGGTGAACACACAGATAGTCAAAAGTTTTGCTTATTTAGTTTATTAATTTTAACATTTGCCATCATTTGACCTAATTTTGGCTCTCAGAAATGCTATTAAATACAAAATTCCCTGCAATAAGTAAAACTTGATTCCAAAAAGATGACTGACCCAGGGTACAACTTCCATAATCCATCAGGTTTCCTGATCGGTGTTCCCATGGCTTGCTCCCGCTCGCAGTGTGTCATCAGTGGTCAACACACTGCTCTCGGGAAAAAAGACCAGGGGTAAATGTATCAAGCTGAGAGTTTTCTGGTGGGTTTGAAAAGTGGAGATGTTGCCTATAGCAACCAATCAGATTCTAGCTATCATTTTGTAGAATGTTCTAAATAAATGATAGCTAGAATCTGATTGGTTTTTTCAAACCCGCCGGAAAACTCTCAGCTTGATACATTTACCCCCAGATCAGCAGAGCAAAGAGAGTGTGTGGCAGATATAGCTTCTAAACAAGGCATTTTTCAAAGAGATAGTTGTGCACTGATAACAAACCGCCAGCGGGAGCAAGCTAAGGGTGTGCTGAGCTCAGTAAAGACATCGGGAGACTTGCCAGATTGTGTGAACTCTGGATCTCAAGTAAGTCATTTTTTAAGATCAGCTTTTACTGGTGATATTTGAAAATATTTGAATATTCAATTTTGGGTAGAATTATCCTTTAAAGAAACCTGTAAAAATTTACACAGGGGCTTTTTAATTATTTTGAATATATAAATTGGCATAAATTGTCATAAACAATATAAATTGATTTGTTTTTATTTGTGGCCATTTTCATCAGAATTGTATTAACTAGCCAATCTAAAATTTTGAGGATTCCACATTTTTAACAGGCCAAAAAATTCAAATACTTGTTTATATTCTGTAAATTCTAATATACGTTTTTTTATTTTGATAATTCCTCTAAATAGTTATACCAAAAAATTACATTTGTCACACTGTGTTAGCACAACACATAAAAAGACAAGATTACAGTTAAGATTGAAAATAGGCAATTAGATGCTGCAGTATTTTAGTAGAAATGTTTACGTAATTATATGTTTCTTAATAGAAATCCAGGTTATACAATACTGTAAGAAGACATGGGATGCTGAGTTTTCAATGCATTTTAACCATTTCAGGGCCACATGTGTTTTGGCCCAATGAACCAATATTTCTAATACCGCTTTCATACTGCCGCCTGGCAATATACTGGGTTTTTCAAGCCGGGTTTTTGCCGGGGCTCGGAGCGTCCCAGCTCAGAAACACCATTCATACTGCACCTCGGGAATTTCCCGGGTTGACCCCATTCATACTGCACAAGTCTGTGCCCTGGCAATTTGTGGGAGTCATCACCAGAGCAGTTTTCATTGGCTGAAAAATGGTGATGTCATTGAAAGGTGACTGGTTTTTTGACGCATAAAGATGATGCAAAAGTGGGTCGTGATTGTTTCCTCCAGAGACAGGCAGACAGCTAATCAGCTTGTTTTCTGTGCAACCCGGGTTGAAAAACCCGGGTTGCACCATTCATAGTGCAGGCAACCCGGGTCCGACCCGGGAATTACCCCTCGATAAGTCCCGGGTTGAAGACCCGGGTTTTTAGACCCGGGATTTTTGACTTGTACCATACTGCACCAAGACCCGGGTCGTTTGAGCTCGGCCCGGCAAAAACCTGGGATTTTGGTGCAGTATGAATGGGGTAAGTTGATTTTTTTTTTAAAAGTCACTTTCACCAGAGGACATTTGGATAATAGAGGGGAAAATAAGCAAAAATAAAAAAATGCATTTGATGCCATTGTTTCACCCCTGTTAATTTTACACAGTTAATATACCCACATATATATATATATGTAAACATGTATTTTAGAACTTGTTATATTTACAAGAATACCTAAACATGTGTACTGTAGCACAGGTGAACTGAAGGGCCTATTTATACATACCGCCGCCAGGGGCAAACGCAGGATTTGTAGAGGGGGGTTTCCACACCACGCCGCCAGTGGGCGTGGCCAGCATGCATGGGGGCGTGGCTATAATTTTAGACCGTGCTTGGCTGCTCTCCAACTCTTCCTATCCCCATAATATACATGGGCAATGCTGCGTGCACTGCTGTTAGGAGCACGCAGCTCTCCCTTTTGAAGCAGAGCTGTGTGAAGCGGGAGCAGGGTCCAGCCACCTTAATTATACAGTGCACCAGGCTTGGAGGGGGGTTTCCAGGCACTAGGAAACCCCCTCTCATTTTGCCTATGGCCGCTTCTCCTACAGCCTTTATTATAAACTATCAAATCACAGTCACTTATATTTTCCGTACCATCACTTCTAAATTTCCACTTTGACCATTATATATTGGACACCAGTACAATACATTCATATGTGCTTGTTGAATATCGCATCCCAAATTCATGGGCAATACTATGGAGTTAGTCCCCCTTTATTGCTATAACAGCCTCAACTCTTCTGAGAACGCTTTCCATTACAAATTAGGACATGACTGAGGGGATTTGCATCCATTCAGCCTCAAGAGCGTTAGTGAGGTTGTGCCCTCATGTTGGGAGATAAGAGCTGGCTCACAGTCATAGAAACAGAATTTGATGGCAAATATGAACCGATTGGCCCCTCTAGTCTGCCCATTGTTTTATTAAGCTATGGTACCCTCAAACCCTATTTGGTCCTTTAATCTTTTGAAGGATATCCTTATGTATATCCCAAGCATGTTTAAATTGCTCTACTGTAGTATCCTCCACCACCTGATGGGAGGCTATTCCACTACCCTTTCTGTGAAGTAGTTTTTCCTCAAATTTCCTCTGAACCTACTTCCCTTCAGTTTCAGTGCATGTCCTTGTGTTCTAGTACTTTTTTTCCTTTGAAGAATATTTCCCTGTACCTTGTTATACTTGAAAGTCTCTAACATGTCCCCACTTTTCCTTTTCTGCTCCAAACTATACATAGTAAGATCTTTTAGTTTTTCCGGGTAAGTTTTGTGCTTTAGACCATGCTCCATTTTAGTTGCCCAGTTGCAGTCATTTTTCCAATTCCTCCCAAAAGGTGTTCAATAGGTTTGTGCAGTCCAGTCAAATTCTTCAACATCAATCTAGGCCACCATTTTTTGATGGACCTCACAATGTACACAGGGGAATTATCATGTTGAAATGGGAAAGGGCATTCCCTAAACTGTTGATGTTTGGCATTGTGCATGGTGATTTGAGCTTGTGTTCGTCTGCTTGGCCATGAAACCAGAAGCACTGAAGCTACCAACAGATAGTTCTTGTGTAGATATTGCTTCCAGGGGCAGATTGGAGTTCAGTAGTGAGTATTGCAGCCAAAGACAAATGATTTCTATTACACTCTTTAGCACTCTGCAGTCATGTTCTGTAAGTTTGTGTAGCATACCGCTTTGCAGTTGATCTGGTTTTTGCTCCTAGACTTTTCCAATCCCCACTAACAGTTGGGGTAGCTGGAGCAGGGCAGAAATTTGACAAACTGACTTAGTGGATAGGTGACATCCTATGACAGTGTACCGTTGAATGTCACTGAGCTTTTTAGTACGACCCACTCTACTGCTAATGTTTGACTATGTTGATTGCATTGCTGTTTGCTTGATTGAACGCACATGTTAGAAATGGGTGTTGCTAAAATGGCCAAGCACACTGATTAGAAGAGGTGTCCACATATTTTTGTCCATGTAGTGTGTGTGTGTGTCTATATATATATATATATATATATGTATATATATATATATATATATATATATATATATATATATATATATTAGTACAGAGAGCGGGTGAGCCACTGCACAAGATTCAATTTTGTGGAGCAATAATCAACATGTTTAATGTAATGAAGAGGTGATTCTAAAATGGTAGAACAGTGCACCTAATTAAAAAAAATTTCATCTCTCCAGAAACCTAGGTGAACTTCAAGTTTATGGAGGTATCTTCATAAAATGAAAGGTTGGTGGATTATATGGATGCACCAGTGTAAAGTCAAAATTTGAGATGTGCCTTCAGTCAGCTTTGTAAATTAGATCAACTGTTTTTTTTCCCTTACTACCAAGTCCTGTTAAATTCCTATTCATGCTTTGTGTGTCTACATCCTAACTGGCGTGCTGATGTTCTATAGAACCACATGACGAGGGACTAAATTCTTAGCTGTGCTTCACATTGGTACCATTACCCAATTGACAGAGCAGAGAGCATTCTCTGCTCACACAAAACCTACACCTCTTCTTCATCAAAGAGAATTTCTCCACTAATCACACAGGCTGTGTATACTACACTTGTTTTCTTGTTTGCTTTGTGATGAAAGCATTTACATGAGTTTCCCTTTAAAATCTTCTATAATACTTATTGCATATTTATCTGTAGATCAGCTGGGAGTGGGATACCATAGCACTCTGGGGATGCGCAGATTGATACATTTACCCCTTGGATTGTTATTTTTTCATGGGAATAAACCCGACTAATGCTTTTTGAACTAATTAAACTTCATTTATAACATCAAATGTCCTCTTACTGTAGTGGATAGAAGGCAAAAAGGAAAAGTAGCCATCAATGGTGCTTGCAAAAAGTGGGCCTCATTTAAAATTAGGAGCAAAGCAAATGATGTGTTCAAATTTGCACCTGTACAAACTCTGTTCAAGGGATGTAAATTCACTTTTTGCATGCAAGGAAAATACTGTTTTCTTTTGCATATAGCACACAACTACTGGACAGCTTCATTCTCACACTGCAATTCAAAGTTGACCACGGCCGGGCTCCCCTCCCATCACTAAATCTGACTGCACATTTAATCCTCCCCCCTGGATTTTGTCCTACGCCTAAATGAAGTCCACTATATTTTATGTAGGCTTTTTTTTTTTATTAAATAGCATTAATAATAAAACTGTGTAACTATGCAGCAATGCATTTATATAAGCCAAGAAAATTACTAGTTGCTTTATAAAGACTTTGCTGCCTTTTCTCTACAAAATAATGTATACATTTTTAACATACAAAATGAAAGCACAATAGAACTTAGATCTTTGTTCTATTATTCACAAGACAATACAATTTGCTCAAAATGCATTTCCCAAAATGGCTATAGCATTTCTAATGTTAGCCATTCACTCCCGATCTAAAATAGCTCTGATATTGTAGCAGATGTATTGTATATGGGAAATGAAAAGAATATGGCTTTTAAATTGAAGTAGAGATGTATAATTTTTTCATTATTACACACAATACAGACATGCCAATGTAGGTAGCAGATGTCCAGGATCTGTAGATTCGGTACATTATTTCCATAAAGAAAAAGACAGGGTTTACAATTTCGAAATCTGGATCCCCAGATTCTGATTCACTTTGAATTTTTTAATACAATGTATCAAAAAGATATCCTGAGACATTAAACCAAATGCAGCTGTCAACATACAAATAATAATGGTTTTATAGTCTGCAAAACACACACATATACAACTGTGTAGATTTAAGCTGTACAATGTATGTGTAGCTGTTGTATTTTGAGATAAACACCTAATTAGCAGCATCAGAGGAGACCGTGACCTGTTGCTGGCTATAGCTTCCCTTTTCTTACTTATTCAGTGGCAAATTGGAAATGAAGCATAGCAACCAAACATTCTCTTTCATTGCGTGCAAAAGGTCAATCAAAAGTAACTGCTGATTGATTTCAGTGGTTTACTGTTCATTTGCACTTTTGCACTTTGTTAATAAATAACCACTAATATGTCAGTCGGTGCAAATTGCAATACAAGAAACGCCTTCCTCCTTCTGCTGAGACTGTCTGGAATCTGTCAAATCTGGGCACTAATAAGGTCCTCTCTTTCTCCAGCAACATCACAAGTTTTGTGGCCAAAGTGACAATTCAATATACTGAGGCCCAGGGTTTTCAGGACTTAGATTCGGCTGTATGAGATATGTTTTCATGGGGCTTGGTACAAAGATATCTTTCCTGGCTTAAGAGATGACTGCAGATTGCCATTATCCCCATCACCCGCAGCAAGAGAGAGGGTACTCTTATTGCATCTTTATTGTTATCTACGGATGAAACTGTAGACCCTCTTTAACCATGTTACGGTACACAGAATATTTTTTAAACGATTGACTCCAAGGGATATATTTACTAAACTTTGGAGATTTTGCCTATATCAACCAATCAGATTCTAGTTATCATTTATTTAGTACATTCTACAAAATGACAGCTAGAATCTGATTGGTTGCTATAGGCAACATCTCCACTTTTTTAAACCCACAGTTTAGTAAATATATTTATTATTATTATTACCATTTATTTATATAGCGCCACTAATTCTGCAGCTCTGTACAGAGAACTCACTCACATCAGTTCTTGCCCCATTGGGGCTAACAGTCTAAATTCCCTAACGCACAGACAGACGGACAGCCACATACTAGGGTCAATTTGTTAGCAGCCAATTAACCTACCAGTATTTTTTGGAAGTGTGGGAAGAAACCGGAGCACCCGGAGGAAACCCACACAAACACAAGCAGAACATACAAACTCATGCCCAAGTGTACAAGGTGTGTAATTTTCAAAAATCAACTGCACGTTCAAGAAAAATAGGATTTTCTTATGAAAAAGGACATATAGCTACATAATTCATGATCATAACTTTTAAGGGAATTCATTTCCTGAAAACAAATTCCAGAACTTCGCCCCTGCCCATTTCCTTACATGGGTGGTATCTGACCCTTGTCCTATAATATTGAATTTTGATTGGCTGTAGACCTCACACAGTCCCTAGTATCACTATATATATATATATATATATATATATATATATATATAGTGCTGCACTGTATATTGTGCTAGGTTATATTCACTACAATTCTGGTCTCAAACTGGTTCTTTCACATTCCCAATAAACATGTACTGTTTTGCCACATCAATATTTCAACCGCTTAGATAAAATAAATGGACAAATCTCCTCAAGGTTTGAATGGTATATCAATATTTGATATTCACACAGGACTGAGATTATATGACAATTTACTGGATTAACAAAGAAAAAGAATAACAAGAATGGAAGTAGGTTCTCTTGACATATAGTGGATAGCTATGATTAATGTCTTAAACAGAATACCCAAGATTGCCCCTGCAGTGAGCTAGAGGGAAATGCAGTCTAACATCTTGAGCAGAGCATCTGTCATGCGATCACTAAAGGATAAAAAAAAGCTAAACAGGGAACACCATTGCCCTAAGTAAGAGAGTAAAAGTAAAAGACAGCTAATGTGAAACATTGCCTGTAGGAGTATCCCTCGGTGGGAAAGACTCTTGCATGATACAATATCACATACCCAACGGAACCTATTTCTCGCCACTCTGGGAATACAAAAATCGCTTCACAATCACTTAAAGCTTAGATAAATTTGATGGGTAGAAAAAAATAGTGTGACATTGTGGACATCTAACAATTATCTATGTATCCTAGTCATCAGGGAACCAGTAATTGACATAGTAATATCTGTTAAACAAGACAAAACTGGAAAAAGAACCCCACAACATTTTTTCCTAAATGCTAAATAGATTCTCTTAAAAGCAGACAAGTATGTAAGTAATACATAGAACTATTAGCAAGTTATGTATCTTAGGGTCTTTTTATTATTATTATTATTATTATTATGTGATAATTTATAGCTGCTTGTTAAGGTTTACAATATTGAGCTTATTCATAGAGTAGAAAATCAAGCGTTGATGTGTAGTGCATAGAATATGATTAACTAAATTGATCAATTGAGATTCGTTATGGATCCCTAATGTATAGAATCACGACTTTATTCAGGATTCTTTTAAAAAATCAAATTATAACAATCCAATTAATATAAAAAATGTTGTGAAGTAGTTGTGTGATGTGTAGGGAATTAAAAATTGTATGCTGAGAGCTATATAAATATTACTAAATTGTTCTATATAGTCTGTGTCCGTGAGGGATGGCTAGTTCACTAAGCTACACAGAAAGCCCATGGATACAGTATATATCATCTCAGTTAAGTGGTAGCACCTCTCTAATCACCATATCATACATTTATTAAGTTGAGAAAAAAGTAAATTGATACTTGAGAGCAATAATTAACCTGTGTTGAAATAATAGGGAATCTGGTGCAGTAGTATTACCTTTTATTTGTGCAAATCTTTTGCTTATTGCAAGTAAAGGGCAATGGACACATAAATAAGAAGCATTTTGGGGATGCAGTGCCGTCTTATTATGCTTTAATTTAACATGGCATTCCCAAAAACTACTGTGCCAGCAAGACGTGCCTCTTATTTGCATAAAACATGGAAGGGTTAATTTATGATGGGTACCACTGCCCAGGGCCCCATGCTCAATAGCTCATTTGGCCTCCAAAGGCAATAGAATCAGGGCCATCTTTCCGACTGGGCACGATGAGCAGGTGCCCGGGGGCCCAGGGGGAAAGGGGTCCCAAGTCCAAGACTGGACTCCTGTAGAAAAATAAATAAATAAAAAAAAAATTACCTTTAGTGGTCAATATATACAATATGCGTGTGTGTGTGAAATAAAAATAAGTGATTATATATATATATATATATATATATATATATATATATATATATATATATATATACACATACACATATATATACACATACACATATATATACACATACACATATATATATATATACACATATATATTAGGGATGTGCACCGGCCACTTTTGGTGTCTCATGTTTTGTGTTTTGGATTCGGATTTGCTTGAGGTTGTGGGTTCGGATTTGTTTTTCGCAAAACACCTGACGAAAGGTTTTGGTTAGGATTTAAGGTTTTGGATTCGGATTTATTTTGAAAAAAACATAAAGTGCTAAAAACCAGTTTTGTGGTTTTTTTTTCACTCCTACGCTATTATTAACCTCAATAACATTCAATAACAATCATTTCCACTAATTTTCAGTCTATTCTGAACACCTCACAATATTGTTTTTAGGCCAAAGGGTTGCACCGAGGTAGCTTGAGCACATAATGCCAAAAAAAGAGGTACAAGATGGAATTGTTCTGGGCCCTCCCTCCCACCCCTCGCAAGATTCGACGCAAGACTTGGACGACAGAGCCTCGGTTTCAATTTTTTGCCCGCCGGAAATATCCAAACAGTGCTCGGATCCCGTTCGGATCCGCACTGTTCGGGTGGGCTCGTATTAGCGGAATCCGAGCCCGCTCATCTCTAATATATATATATATATATATATATATATATATATATATATATATATATATATATATATATTAACCCGTGCATGATACTCATGCATTCTAGTCAAATCAAGCTACTTAAGGTGTTAAAAAGGTTCTAGTCATGCATTTGGGCCATAGCCCAGGCCTCAAACACCAACCACTCCCCACTGTCACCCCGGCAACCACCAACCACTCCCAACTGTCACTTCTCCTTCAAGAAATATATATATATTTTTTTAAAATCTTTATAAACACTTTTAACAATTAACAAATTAAAAACATCTTAGTATACCAAATTTCAGTCCTTTCTGAATTTTTTTTTCAACACACATTAAGAATTTAGTATGTCAGTGTATAACTCCGCCCAGCAGGTGGCGCTGCAGCTTGGTTTTATTTTTTTCCAGACAGACAGACTAACACATGCCACTAGACATTTATTTATTATATATATATATATATATATATATATATATATATATATATATATATATATAAAATGGGCCCCGGTGCACAGCTTTGCCCGGGGGCCCATACTGTTGTTAAGATGGCCTTGCCTAGAATGCCGCTATATTAAGGTAATATCATGAACCCACTGTGATAAATGCAGTAGCTTACCCATTACTTGAAGGAAAAGATACAGCTCTGCTTTTCAATGAAGATGAGCCACTGCTCAGTAAGAGAGCTGTTGAGGAGAGGAGGGAAGGTTGTTGGGGAGAGAGGAGATGCAGGGGGTGTTGAGGAACGAAGACTGGAGGGAGATAAAAATGGAGGAAGAGAGAGAGAGAGAGAGAGAGAATCTGAGAAGGGGGAGAGGAGAGAACTTTATGGATGGGAGGGAAATTAGTTAACTACCAGATAGGGAGAACTCTGAAATGGATATAACACAGACCCTCTACAAAGGTCTCAAGTGCATGTAATGTAAGCAAGCCAATCAGCAAGCATGAACAAAGAACAAAGTCACATGCCCATAGTTTTGTTGGGGCAGCACGGTGGCTAAGTGGTTAGCACTTCTGCCTCACAGCACTGGGGTCATGAGTTCAATTCCTGACCATGGTCTTATCTGTGAGGAGTTTGTATGTTCTCCCCGTGTTTGTGTGGGTTTCCTCCAGGTGCTCCGGTTTCCTCCCACACTCCAAAAACATACTGGTAGGTTAATTGGCTGCTAAACAATTAACCATAATCTGTGTGTCTATCTCTGTGTGTGTTAGTTAATTTAGACTGTAAGCCCCAATGGGGCAGGGACTGATGTGAGTGAGTTCTCTGTACAGCACTGCGGAATTAGTGACACTATATAAATGGTGATGATAGTTTTAAAAAAGGCGCTTACAGCACAACAATCTGGACTGTACAAGGGCATTATGGCTATTAGTAGCCCAGGCTACCGTACACTTATCTGTGCATTAAATTTGCTATTGGTTTTTTTTTCTTACACACTTGACAGCCTCCCTACAACAGACTGACCACAACACAACACAATTGTTTTCTTTACTTTTCACTCATTTTATTATGTATAGAATCCAAGCTATTCATTGTGATCCCAGCTAGTGTAATTGGTAAAATGTACTGTTTGGCACAGTATGGTTTTCTTTCTGTACTTATTATTAGTGGCATTAGCTATAGCCTATATCAGTTATAAATATACATTGTGATCTCAACAGGGGGTACTGTTCATGATTGCCTTAAGCTATATAGAGGTACAACTACAAAGATCCAGTTACTATACTATGATATTAGTGCATTTGTTTAAATGCACTTACTGTCAAGGGTGCGTAGGGGAGGTCATGCAATTATTCCTTTCCAGAGGATAAACTATATACATCAGTCAATGTAAGATTGATATTTGTATCCAATCAACCCACAAAATTTCCTGAGCAGGTATGTCCACAAGAGATAATTGGTAATCTACAGTTAAATGGTTCATCTTTTGTCATGCAACAATTGGGAGCTCCAATGAGTCTAATACCCTTTCTGACCAAAATCCTGTGTCTGACACGGGATAATGAACATGGTTTCAACCCGTGTTACAACGTGTTTCACACTGGATCCCTGCCCTGCATTATCAAGTTGAGTCATTAAAAGGGGACATCAGAGGCTCATATAGATGATGTAGCAGAGGCCAATGAGCTGCTTTTATCAGAATCCGGGTAGAATAACCCAGGAAGACTTTTCATAACGCTGCGTATCCGGCTCCAACATGGGAATAACCCTGGTTGCGGTGACCCGTTCACACGACACAATACCTAGGTTATTCCCGGCTCCATGCCTTGGTGTGAAAGGGGTTTTAGTGGTGTACTATACAAACTTGATGAGCTTGGTTAACAGGCTGTGTCATGAGATTTGAGAACAGTCCTGTACCCTTGTGTCAGGAGAGGAGTTTGTCTAGCTCTTAGTGTACAGCTCTAGACTGAAACTTAGGTAACAGTCAGTCGGTCTTGTAACTTTAAAGGTTTATGTAGATAAAATATTTAACACATTAGAGACAGTCTATAGTTTTATTTTAGCCTCCCGCATCCATACAAATGAATCAGTAAAGCACTTGAAAATAAAACAAGTAGGAACCAGTCATTCTAGTCACCATGCCACGCGCAGCAGTATGCAACAACAATTAAATATATACATTTTTGTATTTGCAGCTTTCCTATTAGTTCTTCCATGAAATCGGTCGGCAGGGCTTCATGTACTATTGGGGAATATACTGAAAAATTAATAGATCCTCACTTTGATCAATAATGGAGCTATTACAAACGTAGAAAGTAGAAATGGAGCAAGTGAATTAGCATTTTTAAAAATTCATGCCTATAGCAACCAATCAGCTTCTAGCTGTCATTTTTGTAGAGTGTGCTAAATAAATTATTCTGATTCTGAGAATCTTATTGGTTGCAATAGGCAACATCTCCACTTTTTAAAACCCGCAGCTTGATGAATTTACTCCTTAGTGTGCCAATGTTTATTTACATAAGAAATCATTGTGTGATTGTGACAGAATAACACTTCTATTCAAATCTAATTTATATTATCTCTAAAAAAAATGCAATTTCTCTCTAGCTTATCAAGTCAAACATTTGTATTATCTTTTTAGTTTAGTGGTCATGTCTTGCATATGTTTCTTAGATACTATGGTCGCTAGTTGTAACTGTGGATCCTGGCTGTCTAATTCAGCTATTAGGTATTTCAAGTAAAATGAAAAACAAAGGACTCATAGACTTTTAAACTCTGAAAATGATTTTCATTTTTCATCAAACCTACCAATTATGGTGTTTGTTATGAAGGTGTTTAATATATCATAGTAGCTAGCAATCTGTATAGACCTTTTATTAAATCAAGACTGTCCAAGTTGTGTCCCTACAAAGCATTTCTATGATCCCCAGTATGCATGAAAGGTCCATATTCTCTGCAATATTATTTTTATTAGTATTCGGCCTCTGGTAGATTAGTAGATGGCTATACTTGGACAGCACTAAACTAAAAGAATGGACATCTTAGGCAATGGAAAGACTTGTTCATTGCCACATCATCTTTATTTCATTGTCGATATGCTGCAGACATAATAGTTTTAATGTTACTTTTCGATAAATTTTAATTATATATTTTATATTCATTAAGGAAGCATTATCACCATCATCATCATCATTTATTTATATAGCACCAACATATTCCGCAGCGCTTTACAATTGGGGATAAACATAGTAAACCAATAAACAAACTGGGTAAAACAGACATAGAGGTGAGAAGGCCCTGCTCGCAAGCTTACAATCTATTGGACAATGGGAGTTTGACACATGAGGTTAAGTCTACATTTGCAGTCGGCCCAGCCAGACTGCAAAAGTGACTCATAAGCTAAATGATCCTGTCACACAACAATGTTGGTCAAGGGGTAGTTGTATAATAGGTGGTAATAGGGTAATGTAGTGAGGTTAAGAGGGTGGTTGAGGAATATTATAAGCTTGTCTGAAGAGGTGGGTTTTCAGAGAACGCTTGAAAGCTTGTAGACTAGAGGAGAGTCTTATTGTGCGAGGGAGAGAATTCCATAGAGTGGGTGCAGCCCGGTAAAAGTCCTGTAACCGGGAATGGGAGGATGTAATGAGTGTGGATGAGAGACGCAGATCTTGTGCAGAGCAGAGTTGCCGAGTTGGGAGATATTTTGTGACGAGAGGAGATGTATGTTGGTGAAGCTTTGTTGTTGGCCTTGTAGGTTAGTAAGAGTATTTTATATTGGATTCAGTAGAAAACAGGCAACCAGTGTATGTGAAGCATGTGATGTTCTGTCATGCAATAAGAATTGTCTTATCTTAAATTACTTTAAACGTAATCTAAGAAATGTAAAACACTGATGGCTTATATTATTTGTTTGTTGTTCCTGATGTGCTGTGAAATAGTAACATGGACTGTGGTTATTTACAATGATATTACAATGTTATGCTGTTTTTAGCAATGAAATTAACTGCTTCATTTTCTGTATTCATGACCACTACTTTCATGTATAGTTCCATTTATTTCATGTGACGTGTAGAACTGCATTTTTCTTCCCCCTTGCGCCATTAATGGAAGCATTTGTGTATGATAACGTTTATCAGACTCCCAGCTCGTACATCATTGAAGGGCATTAGTCATTGATATTGGCAGCTGGGTATTTAACAATTTTAGAAAAGTATGTATGTATGAATGTATGTATCTATCAATTCTCTAATGCTGTCCAGGGTCAGGCATGCAGCTTTTTGACCGAAGATTAAATTAATCTTAATGACTTGGATAGCAGGACATTAGTATGTGTCACACTCCCACTTCAGATATAGCCAAGGCAAAAGAGTGAAAATAAATTGGCCTAGTGATTGGATTTTGGAGCAAGAATGACTCAGCTTCTGCAAGTGGTATTGGGGGAAGTATTATTATTATTATTATTATTATTATTATTATTTTTTATTATTATTATATTTTTTTTTATATAGCAGCAACAAATTACCCAGCACTTTATACAGAATATTCTGATTATTCATCTCAGTCCCTGTCCCATTGGAGTTTGCAGTATCTACCACACAAACACACACTAGGGTGATTTTTGTTGAATGAATCTACCTGCATGTTTTGGACTGTGGTGGGAAACCAACATGACCCCTGGGAGAACATACAAACTCCACACTGAAAATGCCTTAGAATGAGATACATAACCCCATTGTAGTGAGGCTGCAATGCTATCCACTGTCTCACCCAACATTGTACTTTTTGCTGTATATGCTACAAATGTTTCTTAATAAGAAATATTAGCTTTTTAAATTTAAGCTTTGCTTTGTATCAGTTATTCCAATATCCAATTTAAGCATACTCTGCATTGAAATATATTTTGACCAAGCTGATCAAGTAATTGTCGTGTGCTTAGTCCGGATTATTGTCAGTTAAAACTATTTGAATTCCTAGAACTGGACATTCTCTTCCAATCTATGGAATCTTTAAAAACAAAAGGAAAATTAATGAATTAAAGCAAAGCTTTCTACAAAGACTACATAGTCATATGTACAGAATCAAATAAAGAAAAACAGCAAACATTTCTCTTATCCATTTAAATTGCACCTTTATGTTTAAGCAGCTATACTGCTATGCTATCTCATATTTCATTGTATGAATGGACTAGGGTGGTAAGATACATGAAAATATGTATTTAAAGATTAATTGCCTTTGTTATGAAAGGAAGACGTGTCATCACTGTCATATAAGGAGACGGGTTCCTGTAGGAGTCAAAAGCCTCTTGATGGTCCAGCAAGTAATGTTGCCAAGTGTTATAACTATATGCTATTGTCAGGAAAGAGTTATTCAGGTAAACAGCAATACTGCCATCAGAAACCTTAGTCTCACATACACATGATAAAAATAATGAACTAATAAGTAAAACTGCAGAAGCTTAAATATTGAAACAGATTTGTGAATTTATAGCCTATTAAAGTACAGTATAACTGTAGACTGGAGAAATGTGTTTTACCCAAGTAATACCTTATTCTCACAAACACACTGAAAATCATCTGCAGTACTTCCCACAACAAAGTTAAACTGATGCAAACGAACCTTAATTTCATTCATCTACAGCCTTCAATAGGAGTCCATAACATCACATCTCCCTTTTTTCCAGAAAAGTGGCCCAAATGACGTATAAGATTTGTCATGGCTCCCTGAGCAGTTCAAGCCACATACATAATACAATAAGTCCTTAAACCTGATAGTGGTCATGGTACATGGTACCCAGCAACAGTCCCTTTTCATCCCTGTGCACTTTAGGAGTGTACCCGCCGAACCTTCATGGACTACTAACCAGGCATTTTTCAGATTTGGCCTATAAACATCTGTGTACCACAGACTGCTAGTAGATGATCCCAAGGACCAGGTTGATAACCTAGTGGGTTTTCTGCCTTATGCTTCCAGCTGGGATCCATTCAGTTAGGCTTCCAGATTCTCAGCAGTCATCAGTGGTAGTCACACTACAGTAGGGGGATGTCAAGATGAGAGTTGTCTAGTAGCCAAAGCTAGTAACAAAAACAAAAGCATAAAAACATGATGCAATAGAATAACAAAAGTACACCCAAAAGGATAGCTGGGGCAGTGGCGGAACAATCATTGGTGCGGCAGGTGCCGTGCACCGGGGCCCGTTGAGATAATGGGGGTCGGGGTGCTTGGTTCCCTCCTCCCCACTTCCCTGCACCAGAGCCCACAGCTCGCTAGTTCCGTCTCTGGGTCAGGGTACAGGCATAAATTTAGCAAGTGATCACCCAGCATTCAGTGTGGGCACTTAGATAAAGATCCAACATAAAAAGATGGTCCCAAAAATAGTAACTGATTAGCTGTCATGTAAGTGTGGCAGCTTACACACAGTATGGTATTGTTAGTGTATGAAGCACATGAGTAAACCGCAGCATATAGAGGGTGAGTACAGGACAACCCACTGCATTGCTACAAGGAATCGTAGTCCTGTAGTTTCAAAGTATTCTACATTAGGTATTAAAATAAATATATGCAATAATTAGTATGGGAAGAGAAATGCCAAAAAAGAGGCCTTGGACGTACAAAAACTGGTGAATGATCCAGCTTCATTTCCAAAGACTATGCTCTCATGCTTTAAGAAATCAAACTTTTGAGAGGTTTTAGAAACTTGCCAGAATCATATTTTGTGCTGGTAAAACGATGAGTTTTCTATTTATTTTTAATACAAATGTATTTTATATTTGGAGGTCCTTTAAAATAACCTTGTTTATATTGGTTATACATATTATTTTGGTTGGAATTCTGCATCAGTTTCACTCTACCCACCAGCACTTAAAGTCCTTTATGGGGAAATAACAATATATACTGCTCAATATATATTGTTCTTCATCATATGCAAGGAAGATGCATATTCTGTGGTGGCCCGGAATACACTGCATAGAATATGCTTCAACCATCACAAGTCTCTGCCTGCTGCGGTGCTGACGGCCCTTGGCTTGACGTACTGTGAGCATGTATACTGTTGCTAATTTGCATTGTTATCACGTACAAAAGTCGTGAAATAATAATTAATTAGTTAATTAAGGCGCCAATAAACTGACTATTACAAAGATCGATTGTCTGGAAGGCCTGGCTGGCAACCTGGTGTTTTGGGGAATGAAGTTCTCAGGAATGGCCTTATTTCCTATTGACTGATTAGTTATTTTAACCCTTTGGACTGGCTCAGAGACGCTGTTGAACACACACCGCCTGCCAGGTAATCTTAGACAGAATTGGATTAAGTAGCTATTTTATCTTTACAATGACTGAATGAATGACATTTAATTTCCCACTGCTGATGATGTACCATTGAGTTCTCTGTAACACAAAGATGTTCCTTGCCCGGTGATTTAGTCGATTATTATAAACAAAGAATGTTTTTCTGTTGTCTCAACGCATTGTATTTCTTTTTCACGCCTTACAAAACAAATGCAGTTGACTATCACTTTTCCTTTATTTAGAACTCTTGCCCCGTTTTATAGATTGGTCAAATAATTATTCAAAGTAAAAAAAAAGGCATTAATAGAAATGTATTTTCTATTTCCTTTTTTTAATTTACCCAGAATAAGAGTATGTTAAAAAAGAAAAGCTATAATTAATCAGATGTGCCTGAGCTGTAAGTATAAAATTGTATCTACAGGATTATATTTTGTAACTGTAGTTTAGCTATGCAGATAATTGTAAGTTAGCACAAATGCTATAAAAAATTATATATAAAATATGTAATCATTGTAAATGCCGTTTGTTCAAAATGAAATTAACAAACAAATGATGGGTAAAAATTATAGTTGTTAGTGAGGCTTTAAATGATGGTCATCAAATCATTTAAAACCTAGAGGTAATATAATATTGGTTGTTTGTTTTAAATCCAAAGATAGCGGTTTTAAAATAATCCTACTTACTATCCTATCATTTGACAGACATTCAAATGTAGTCAGAATAAAAGCTAAGGGCACTTTGATCTTTCTGACTAATTAAGAAGAGTGTACACCTTATTTGCTGAGCGGTTCTTATTAGCTAAAGTGTTTACCACAGAGCAAAAGTTTCTGACTAGCTTGAAATTGAATATTATTTATCCAATGTTGTTTTAAGTTTATGTACTAATAAGATTCTTTATGAAAACTGTCACAATGAATTAGATAGCATATCACTGTTATCGTCTTTGCCGAATGCGTTGACTCCCAGTTTTCCCCCTCAAACTTCGATTTTGTAAAATGAATTTTGCCTATAGCATAAACACAAAAAAAAAGGAAAGAGAAAATAAGATGTTAAGAAATACTGCATATTAAAAACAAAAATAACATAAAATAAACATAAAAGTAAGTAAAGTTGTTAGGACAAAAATAATCTCAGAAACATCCAATTTATTTTAATATTTGAATGTGGAATCCTTATTATTGCGCTTCCATTTGTTTTACTCTGGGCATAATTTGCGCCAGAGCATTTACTGCCTGCAACCTCTACCCAGATGGAGCTCCTCAATAAATGTAGTTCAGACAACAGCTATTGGTAGAGTTGGAACTTCTCACTGCTACACTCTGCTCCTCTGCTTCGAAAGCATGTCCCTAAGTGCCACATACCTGCTGCAAGAATGCAGCTGTGGGTGAGAAGCCAATGGGTGGTCAGGCAGAAGGGTCTATACATTACAAGGTGAACGATTGGTGGTCTAGGTAGAGAGATGAACACTATTGAGTGTGAGGACAGGTACAAAGAGCCTTGACGGTTGTAATGTTCCTTATACACAGGTATACAAAGTAAGAGGGCAAGGAGACAGGTGTACCTAACTTGATGGATAGACAGATTTATATATCAAAGGGCATGTTAAAGGGGAACTAGAAGGTCTTTATGTAGATATGAACAGTTGATGGGGAAAATACAGCGACAGACACCTAATACAGCTTGGACAAGAGACAGTGGGGTCTAGAAAGACTGAAGTCAGCTGGAGGGTACTAGCAGAAACGGGTCAGTAGAGACAGACCTTCACGTTTGGTGGGTTATGTATATTCTGGATATGAGGAGCTATAGGAAACATGAACAAGGGTACACATAAAAGGGTACCATTTGATAAAAGGTAGTCATACAGTATTCACACATCAGGAAAGATACATAAATTGTGCAATCTGGTTAGCAGTGCTGGATTATTATAGGGACTACAATGTAGCTGTAGGCTTATAAACATGCACTGCTTGAAACATAAAATGACACCAGAATTAAGTGGGTGAGCTGGAGCCTGCTCTCAGTGATGCAATTGTGTGAGGAAGGCACTTGTTCCCCTTATGGAGTAGATGCAGTATATGGTGGGGACATTAGCTGGTGGGTAGGATGTGGAAATGAAATGCATGGGTGTGTGTGTTGGGGGGGGGGGGTGGGGGTTAGCTGGACCAATCACAGGAGGGCTCATGTAAGGGAGAGTGAGTAACGAATAACCGAGGAAAGGGAGGGTGGAAAATGAACTACAAGGAGGTATGGGATAGTGGGAGATGAATTGCGAGACAGGGGGAGGGAGGTTGAATTGAAGATTAATGCCAAGGTTGGGGGATTTTTTTGGTTTAGTCTTGACCGTGGTGAGAATTGGGAGGTATGTTCCCTGTTATGCTGCTGTTATATATAGGGCCACACGAAGTAGACAGTGACGGTGTAGACGTAGACAGTGTTGTGTGCAGTATTACAGGGCAGAATGGAAGGGGCTGGAGGCAGACTAGCACTTGCTAATTGCTGCTCACCCCCACTCCAGTCTGGCCATGCTCTGTTCAAGGGATGGCCGAGTGGGACACACAGTAATTGTCCTGGTGCAGTATGTATAACAATTTCACTTATTTTTTTATGTACTAATTAAGCACTCACGGACCCTTGTGGCCATTGTTTGCCATGTTATGTTACTGTGTTATGTTATTGTCACAATATGCTGCTGACAACTGTAGAACCAGCAGATGCTTATATTCTATAAACCACAATCAGTGAAGCATGGCACAACTCTTAGAAAGTGTATTGTTTGTATGTTGCTAATGTCATAAATATAACATTACATGTAGTATTTCAAGTTTACCGGATTGAAACACCTATATAAGTCATATAGTACATAGTATAATGTAAAATGGCTAAAATATGTACACTTATGACAGTGTCACTTACTGGTCATCTTTCTATTTTGTTATACATACAATATTAAACAGTGCTGTGATGAACCTTGCAACATTACAATAACTCCAGGGGGTATATGTACTAAACTGCGGGTTTGAAAAAGTGGAGATGTTGCCTATATCAACCAATCAGATTCTAGTTATCATTTATTTAGTACATTCTACAAAATGACAGCTATAATCTAATTGGTTGCTATAGGCAACATCTCCACTTTTTCAAACCAGCAGTTTAGTAAATATACCCCATATCTTTCAGGTATTTTCATACCATTAAAACTGCGTTATCAACATTATGTAATGAGGTTATCTACTGTACTTTGAATGGTATGTTGCATTTCACATGCATTTGTTATTTGTATTACTAATAATTGAAGCTCCCTTTAGGCTTCCACGATCCATTTTCCCATGTTAAATGCAAGTATTATAAACCTGGAATTCAAATGAAACACTACTGCAGCGCTAATGCTATTAACAGTGAAGCTTTTTAGTGTTGCTCCTATTTATATGACTTTAACTAGTGCTAAAAATGCTAGTAAAATGCATGTAATTATAGTTACTGGATGTAAAATGTTAATCTCCCTGTCATCTGGAGCATGTGTCTTAGACAAATTATGTTCTAATATTCTTGCAATTACTCTATTCCTGGAATCCTCTATACATTTATAATTTTCAAAGCAAAATACTTAAAGCAGCAATGCCATGAATAAAATAGATAATTATCATTTGTCCTAGGTTTGTTTCTTCAGACTGCTATTAATGATCTATAATTCTGCACAGTTCCATGTGGCTAACATGGTGACAGCCGTCACATGATGTAGTGAGCAGCAAGATTTTGAAACGCTCCTCTAAACTCTGTCTGCACTGTAAAATCTCCCCCTCCTCCTTCCCCTTCTGCTTCACATGACATTGTGAAAGCTGTTAGACTGTGGGGTAAATGTATGAATCTCCGGATTCTTCATCTCCGGCGTGTTCAGCCTCTTCAGCGCTTAAATTTAAAGCGGGAAGTTTCCCTTTACAATGCAGCGCCGCTTTAAATTTAAGCACTGAAGAGACTGAACACGCCAGAGATGAAGAATCCGGAGATTCATACATTTACCCCTGTGTGTGTGTGACTAGCAGCCATACTAAACTTCCTTCCAGAAACAATTATTTGTCGGACAGCTGCATGTCTAAAAGGTACTTAACTTTAAAGGGAAAAAAACTATGTGGGATTACTGCTTTAGAATCTTTGCTTATATTTTATTTTGATTTTAGTTTAGATGCATCTGTCTGAAGACCAATCGACATAAAACAATTTAACATGCACACAAATCGCATAAAATGCACAACCAGACAGTGAAACATTATGCAGTCTTACTGTTACGAACCGCGGCGGTGCCCAGCCACCGCGACTCTCCTACCTCCGTCCCGGCCGTCGCTATAACGACCGGGACGTCACTTCCGGGGGCTCGCCAACCATTGGCATAGCAACAGTCAGACGCTCTTCTGTCCAGCGCCGCGTCCCGGCAGTACAGGGCAGCCGGGCGCGTGCGCAACAGCGGGGCAAGTCTGCGGGCTAATTAATTCCATCAAGGGACAGCCTGTGGGCAATTATGGAGCTGGGCTCTCATTGGTCTGTTTCAGTATTTAAGGCAGGGAGGGCTTAGCCTCACTTACGGCTATAGCTTCCTGGTTCCTGTGTTGCTGCCTGCTTCTGTACTCCTGTACTCCTGGGGGTAAATGTATTAACATGCGGGTTCTTCAACACCCGCGAGTTCAGCGTCTTCGGCGATTAAATTTAAAGCGGCGCTGCATTGTAAAGGGAAGTTTCCCTTTACAATGCAGCGCCGCTTTAAATTTAATCGCCGAAGACGCTGAACTCGCGGGTGTTGGAGAATCCGCATGTTAATACATTTACCCCCTGGTGTTACCTTTGGATTGTTGCTTACTGTGTATGACCCTTGCTTGTTTACTGGATTTGCCGTTTGCCTGTGCCCTTGCTGATTAGCCCGTGACCTCGACCCTTGGCTTGTTTCCTGACGATTCTTCCTAGCAAATGACCCCTGACCTCGGCCTGTCCTTTGGAATTGCTGTCTGCCATTATCCTCTGCTCCTGGGTTCCCCGCAGCTAGTACACACCACACGACCCTCTGTAGTCTGCAGCCAAGCCTGTCCCCACCACTAGGGGCTCCAGCTAACACCTGACTATCAGAGTAGACTCTGGGTGGTGTTGTATTGGTTGGAGGGGTTCCTAACACTTAAATTATATTTAGACATAAAATAGATTAAAGTGCACAAAGGAACAACTGTGAAGGTAACAGGGAAAGGCAAGGAGGCAATCTCTTCATAATGTGACAGTGTGCATATAGATGATTATATGTATCAAAGTTATTTGTTTCCCTGCTCTAAAGGCATACAAAGAGTGCATGTTTTGTTTTAACTCCCAGGAAGACAAGTACATTAATCACTGATTCAACCAATTGCATACAATAACCTGTGCTTCTCTTAGGAGACAAAACATGAACTGTTTGTTTTATTTGAGTTCAGCGTTGGGAACCACTGGTATCATTGATTCTTAAATTGCATATCTAAAACTCACTAAACAAAACAGTTGATACCTCAATTAAAACAACTCTGAATAAATGATTTTATTTTCCAATAAATGTATTATTTATCTGAACTGAAGTAGTATTTATCCTATTTGCCATTGCCATTGACTTAAAATAATAAAATAACTGAATCCAGTTTTCTTGCTTTGAACCTCTGTGAAAGGGAAGAAATCATTGCCAGTAGGACCTGTGGGTGTTAATCATATCTCATGCTTTGTTTTTCCGCTTCCCATTGTACTGTATAAATCTCAGATTTTATTATCAGCTGTCCTTTCATATTTTCTTGGTGGTCCCTAGAGGCAGAAGTGTTGTTCTGTTATTGTACTGCTTTGAAAAATGAATCTCCTCTTATGTGCGCAGTGGCACAGTAGTTAGCATTGCTGTCTCACAGCACTGGGGTCAATGGTTCAAATCCAATCAAGGCTCTATCTGTGTGGAGGCACAGGTAGGACCCAGTACTATGTTGAGTCTACATGTTCTTCCCATGTTTGTGTGAGTTTCCCATGGGTGTTCTGGTTTCCTTCCACACTCCGAAGACATACTGGTAGGTTAATTGGCGTCTTTACTAAATTATCTGTAGTGTTTGTGTGTGTGTCTATATGTGGTAGAGAATATAGACTGTAAGTTTCACTGGGGCAGTGACTGATGTGGATAATTAAAAATTCTCTGTAAAATGCTTCATAATTTATATTGGCTATTTACATAAATGTTAATAAATAAATATGAAGAGCCTTTTATTTGTTTTTATAAATATCGATACCTATATGTAATGCAACTTATCAGTCAATCTGCAGTGATTCCAGCATTTCATACAAATACAGAATCGATATTGTGCATTCTTGATACTGTCAGAGTATTTGCAAACCATGAACACACAAATCTAACTAAATTGGTAATGTGCTAGCTATTTCATCTGTAACATGTCAAAGCAAGGGACACTGCTATGTGATGTACTTGTAGTGATGAACCCTGCTACATATTGGTTGGCAGATCAGTCCATCACTAGAGATGAGCAAAACATTTTGGGGTCACTAGAGATGAGCAAAACATTTTGGGGTTTCTACGTATATGTACGTATACCAGTTCTTCAACCTTGCTGAGATGGTTAATAAAGGTCACTCTGAAATGTATTTATTTTTGTAACAAAGTTAGTTTTTGGATGTCATTTTCCAACAAAATTCTCTATTAAATTGTTGCTTTTAAACAAATTAATTTAGAAAATAACATTAAATATACACTATAAACATATTGTTATACCGTTAAATCTTTTTATACAACTTTTTCATCATGTCTTAACCATTAAAAAAAGATCATTTATTGGCAGAAAATTGAAGTATTGACTCAAAATTGTGACTCATCTCACAGACCTAACTGCAAGACCTCTACTTATCACTATGGTTAGGATTTATCAAAGCAATATTAAAGTGAACTAATTACCTTAACGAACCGCGAGAAACTTTGAGATCTGCTGACATGACTTTTGTACCACATTGTTACCCATTCTGTGATATGTAATAACCCAGTATTTAAAGGTTTAGTTGTACTAAAATTGATCATGAACCATTTTTCTCTGAAAAATTGCTTGTAAATTGTGGGTGCTGCTAATACTTGTATCAAAAAAATAGTTCACTCTTTTCTATGTACTAGCACGGTACAAACGTTTAGGAGAAAACCTTGGGCAGTATTGAGAAACTAATGATATTTGAACAACTGGAATTTGAACTCTGATGTTTTGTAAGGTAGACAGACACAAGCCCTGATCATTTTAAGTTACAAAATATGTTTGGCAAACATGCCAAAGCCAATATTAGGGTCTGGCAGAAAGGCTTTTACCGTGGACGCCTACCTAGAAGGACCCCTTACTTTCCCCCTTACTAAAGTAACACTTATGCTATGTAAAAAACAAGTAGTTCAGTGTTATATTTTTGTCTAAAATGTTTTATTGTAGGTTTGCTTTCCAGATCTTTCTGTTGTATGTAATCAAGTAACGGACAACTACTACTTGTTTGAAATGTGAATCTGCAGGAAACATGGAAATGTATAAATTAAAAAGTGAAAAAAACACACCTAGGTTAAGGTCCACCTCATGAACACCAATTTATTATATTTATCATATAGATGATGAGTTTATGACCAATGTCATCTTTGAACTGCATTAACAGTCCCCTTAGTGATCTGGCAGCTTGGTGCTTAGGGCAGCAGGATCATCCTGTGTGTTGGCAGTTTTAGTCTAATCAGTGATTAAAAGAAGTGTTGGAAATGGAAGCAGTGATACTAACTATTGATAGGAAGACTGTGAAAAGAAGGGCAGTTACAACAAAAAGCTGATTATATGGATAATAATATAATTGTGGTTGCTACACTTGCCTATGTAACAACATAAATATTTATATATATATATATATATATATATATATATATATATATATATATATATATATATATATAACACAGAAAGAAAGTTGTCAGCGCTTATCCTTTAAACTGCATATCTGTGTGTGTCTAGCAAAATGAAAACATGAGGTATTAGTTCATATTTTGATCAAAAGACTTAAGCCTGCATCCCACGTCAAGGGTACCTCATTATATGCAGGTCCTACACTGACCTATATGCTTGAAACACTATTAAAATGCAGTTAAAATCAGATGCACTCACCTCCCAGGTATAGGGGTTTACATCTAGCAAAGGCTGGCTTGTGAGCCACACCCAAATGTGCCTTAAATAGGCTTGATGGACAGCTGCTATGACAAAAAGGCAATATTTTGAAACAAAACCAGAGAAAAATATATATATATATATATACATACAAGTTAACCCGTGCATGATACTCATGCATTCTAGTCAAATCAAGCTACTTAAGGTGTTAAAAAGGTTCTTGTCATGCATTTGGGCCTAGCCCAGACCTCCTCAGGGGAAGAGCGTTTCTTCCCGACGCAAGTGCCCTTTTTTAATGTGGCTTTGTCCACATGTCACCACCTCATCATTTTTCTCCATCACCTCATCCTTCATCTTCATCGCCACATCCTTCATCAAGCTACTTAAGGTATTAAAAACTTCCCACTGTCACCCCCGACAACCACCAACCACTCCCAACTGTCACTTTCCCTTCAAGAAATATATAGGTCAGTGTATAACTCTGCCCAGCAGGTGGCACTGCAGCTTGTTTTTTTTTTTTTCACACACGCCACTAGGCATTTATATAGTAGAATATATGTATGTGTATATATATATATATATATATATATATATATATATATATATGTATATATATATCATCTGTAGTTCTAGTTTGTCACAATACATTACAATACACAGATGAAATCAGTTTAATATGTTAAATACTGTAAGCAGATTAATATGTTGCAATTATAGAAACGTGATTTGCAATATATTTGTAATTTAATTTATCTGCAATTGGTTTGTAATAGCAACGCATTCTAAATATTTTATTGTTAATTATGAAGAGTTAAGTTCTAGTGTTATTTCTAAATGTATCTATTTGTAATGGCAGTTTAAATTATCTTCACGGTATTCATTTTAAATTGAACCTGCCATGCTCGTAAAATAATTTGCTTATTTTACATAAGTGAAAATCTTAGTCCTCTCTTTCAGTGACTGTACATCACTCTCTCCTTATTTTCAGAACATTACTTTTTCGCTGTGTCTAGTTTGGTAAGGTAACTAGCATTATAGAGTGTTCTTATTAATTAGTGGCATTAGAAGGAAGTGAAGAATTGAAAGTTGAATAACAAATACATTATAACATATATTTTGGATAACAGTTTCAAACCTAAATGCTAAACCTATTTTCAGATGTACCTGTCTACTAAGTCAGTTTGCAGAATCTACTATTCATAAGAGTGTAACTCTTTTTGTCTCCCTCTCATTAACCCCTTATCTCATCCCATAATGTGTAAAGATGTGGAAGACATTTCCTTACATGTGTGATAATCCTATTACAAGACAATAATTTAAGGACATGGCCTAGTGGCAAGCAGGAGTTGTTACTGTTGTCATTGTGGTGTAATATGATCAGGGATCCTGGTTTTAAGATTTTAAAGCAAAAAGAACCCATTACCTCCATTGAGAGCTTTCCTGGCATTTCCAGTTAAACCCTAAAGGCCAAAATCTGAATCTTCAGTGAAGCTTGAAGCAGCCTGTGTGAGCAGAAGACCAATGCAGAACTTCACCATGTTACTGACCAGACCAGCACAGCCAACCTTATAGGGCACGGGGAGCAATGTGGAGTTCTTGAACTGATATGCCACTTGCACAGGTTTCTTCGAGCTTCATTGAGCCAAATCATTCTGCCCATAAAGCAAATCTGCAAGCCTTCAGCATCTCTTTTACAGCCTCCCTTCTTCTCATCATTTATTTTAACCCCTTCCAATGGTTGACCCTCCCCAGGGATCCTCACCTATGTCATCTACTCCTTTGACAAAGGGGGAGGTTTGGGGTGGGGTGGCAACTTTGGTTACAATTGCTCCCCAGAATGTCTGATCTACCAGTACGTGCTCTGAAATCCATTTCACTGCTTGCAAAATAAAATCTGCATTCCAGGCAATAAAATTAATTTGGATTGGCCGGTGGGCCAGGTTATGTTTCGGGGCAGGAGAGGGGTTGTATTCCCTGAACAGTTGCATGAGGGGTGAAAATAAACAGACACAGTATTAAAGAGATATGAGACTTGTCCTCTTACAAACACCAGAGGCAGAACTAGCGAGTTGTGGGCCCCGATGCAGGGAGGCTGGGAATAGGGAAATGGGGCCCCTGACCCTCTTAAATAAACAGAATAACTATTACCCCAGACCAAAAACCTGAGCTGTAAATATGACTCCAGTTTTTAGCCAATTAGTCATTGTGATTTTCGCTGTAGCTGTAGTCAACATTTGGGTCAATTTTAGAACAATCTACAATTTATTCTACAAAACCTTTTAATTGCCACAAATTAAATAATCTGCTATGGTATAGTTATGGTTATATGGACATTTTACTAAATGTATAAAGTCAAAAGTCCACAGATCCAGATAGATATATATATATATATATATATATATATATATATATATATATATATATATATATACACAAGTTAACCCGTGCATGATACTCATGCATTCTAGTCAAATCAAGCTACTTAAGGTGTTAAAAAGGTTCTTGTCATGCATTTGGGCCTAGCCCAGGCCTCCTCAGGGGAAGAGCGTTACTTCCCGACGCAAGCGCCCTTTTTTAACGTGGTTTTGTCCACATGTCACCACCTCATCATTCTTCTCCATCACCTCATCCTTCATCTTCATCGCCACATCCTTCATCAAGCTACTTAAGGTGTTAAAAACTCCCCACTGTCACCCCCGACAACCACCAACCACTCCCGACTGTCACTTCTCCTTCAAGAAATATAAAATATATAGGTCAGTGTATAACTCTGCCCAGCAGGTGGCGCTGCAGCTTGGGTTTTTTTTCCCCACACACGCCACTAGGCATTTATATAGTAGATATATATATATATATATATTATTATGCATTAATGTTCTTTTACATATACCTTCCCAGTTCCTTCGGTGACTGTGCCAAGCTGCCCTCAGCTTATTAACCATGTTTCTGGCAGCTCATCTGGTACCTCCGTGCCTGTGTACAGAGCCGTAGCTTAAAATTGTGGGGATATTTTTATAGGCACCTGTTGCACCCTACTTCTTTTCCCTTACTCTCCCGCTTACAGACATCATTCAGTGGCTGCCATGCTTCCTGGTTATTATCATTTGCCCTCTTTAACCATTGATTATCACTATATAGCTATACCCGCATTCCTGCATTGATTGTTTTTCTACATTGTAGCCCCCCCTCCTTGGGGTGTTATGTGTTTCAGTGTCTCACTAATTCCACCTTGGATTAATGATTATCTTTATACATCACTGTAGTGTTTACATTGTCAGTGGTCATGTGCACCACCTCCATTGATCATTCGCATTGGGCCAATCCTGGTAGCTAAGTTACATACGGTACTCTGATACAATTCATCTATATTAGGACTAAAAAAATCGTATTTCTCTTACTCAAGTCTTGTGATGCACTTGGGGTTTATGACATTCACTCTATTTTCCATACCGCCACTTCTAAATTTCTATCTATTATATATATATATATATATATATATATATATATTAAACATAATTTAAATATATCTATACATACATAGATATAATTTATGTACAGTATATATGTTTTAATAATTTTGTAATTTCCGTAATCAGCGAAAGTGTATTTATTCTTGGAGTTGTAATCAGTACAGCACAGCTTACCCTCTCAATCATGGCTGTTCCGTCTCTTTATTTATTTATTTAGCACAGCTGTGGTGGATTGGAGGTGTCTCTGTAGGGACGGGAGTGCAGAAGAAAGAGAAATGTCTACCCTTTTCATCTTTATGCATGTCTGCAGATCACAAGCTGTTTAAGCTCTAGAAAATTTTAGATAAGCATATTTTGCACCTCTAGTTCTTTTGTGTCATATTGTATAGGATACAGGGCACAATACTGGCATTGAAATTATTGGGGGGGGGGGGGGGGAGACTAGTGGCACGCACATGTTTGTTGTGGAAAGAGAGAATGTTTGCGTGATTATTAATTACATTAGAGAAAAAGAATGCCTTGCTAATAAATAGAAAAGATATCTAGCTATGATTAAATATTAAAGAATATTTGTTTGCGTTTGTTTGCGAGTTCCTGAAAGTCCTGAACTAGTTGGCCATTGACTAGTGAGGTGACTGACTGTTTAGCCAGAAGCAGGGTTGTGGGAAATTGTAAATCTGACTGTACCATTCTGCCATCCCAGAATACAGTTCAGCAAAGTGGTTCAGCAAAACTGTGTGAGCATCATCTGCTTGCAGTGCTTATTGCAGTAGTTATAGTGACATGTTCTTTTTTTCCCCCCCAAGATAGTACATATGTGAATGCTTACAGCATAGAGTTAGGGGTAGTTAAAGTGGATTAGTCTGGTAGGTTCATTACTATGGTGTCCTCTTACTAAACTGCTCTTACTAAGCGAGATCACACTGTATTGCAGCAACAACCTATATGTCCATCTTAATAAAATGCAGGGCAATAAGCACTGACATTGAATTCTATCACTGAGCAGGTTTGACACACAGTGTTACCACAGAAATCCTCCTTACTAAGTTGCGAAGATTATCGATTGTGATCTTGTGATCTGCTGGTGGTCTTTTTCATCCCCTTGGGAGACATGACAATTTTGGGTAATTAATACGCAAAATGTGGACTTAGTACACAATAGAATATTTGAAGACCTATCATATTCTGTCAGTTATTCGTGATTTTTTTGATCAATTACATTTTTTTTGTTATATTTTATATAATAATAATTATTACTTAATCCGCCATTTTTGTGTTCTTTAAATTATATAGACCATTGTCCACTGGTGTACCTTTTATTATATATTTTTATGAGCTGTTTTTAGAATTGGCACTACGAAAGGGCATTTTTTGGTTCGTCATTTTTTTTAGATATAGTCATCTGTATGTTCCCCTTGGAGTATTAGTGCATAAGAGGTTATGTGTTGAGATTCCGAGGTTAATAACTCTGCTCCCCACCAAGCACTGGAAGGGGACAGATTCTTCTGGGTAAGGCTAGGAAGAGCTCTACAAAAACATTGGGGGATATTACCCCAGTGCCCAACTGCCTCCAAGTGGGACCGTATGAAGATTATTTTATTCATCTTGGCTCCACATCAAACAAGGCAAGACAGGTAGGGTCCCAAGTACTAGACTGGGTTCCTTTTTATCCCATTGCCTCCTGCCAACATAACATAACATACCAATGCTGAATCCCCTTAGATTACAGATTACTATTATTTAAATTATTTAAAATTTTAAAATATTTCACTTTTGTAAAGCTTCCGAGTGGCAGTTACATCTTAGCTTAGGAGGACCATAGTAGCATCCATGTCACACCATTTGTTCTGCTCATCACTGAATGCTGCTGGCTATAAAAATCACCAGTAGGAGTGAAGTCTGTACAAGCCGTGTCTTACCTAGCCACCTTTACATTAAATTTGCAAGAGTAGGATGGAGAGTGAGAATCAAAGAATGAGTTTAGGGGTTCACACTCGGACCTCTTTCTAGAATAATGCATTATCTTTGCAGCCCCTTCTAAATCCTGTTACTTTGTTTCTAATTATAATAATTTCGTAACCTATCTGTGCCAAAGTAGTATATTATGTACTGAAGTAATGAAACCATTGGGCATACTATTTGATACATATTAGTCTCTTTCTGTGTGTGTGTTTGTGTATATTAGGGAATTTAGACTGTAAGCCCCAATGGAGCAGGGACTGATGTGAATGAGTTCTCTGTACAGCGCTAGGGAATTAGTGGCGCTATATAAATAGATGATGATAAGTATGGCCCAAACTCATAGCTGACCTGTAAAAATCTTTCCACTGTAAAGCAAAACAGAAGTAGGAACTTCATAACAACACTAATACACTACTAGGAAATTTCTTGTGTTCGGTGTAACAAGCCTTATTTGTACAAGTTAGCCAGGAGAAAGGGACCATATGCCAAGCCACCTCAGAGTAATAATCTATCTGACCTTCAAAATGCTGCACAATATAAAACTGATCAGCTTGTCAATAGCACCACCATCTTTCAGTTGTAGAATTCTGCTATCATCTTCTATGACATGAGAGCAAAATCCATATACCCCAAATAAAAACAGATTCCAAATATGAAACCAGAGGTATTGCCATTGTTCCCTTCTTCATTGCAGCATTTAAGTAAACCATTAGAATGAGAGGCAGTTCTCCAAAGTGTGACACTGGATTGTGGTAGAGACCAGGAATATTTGTTCATTTGGAAATGACTTGTTTGAAAAGGAAGGATTAGGGAGAAGATACATAATTTGGCTTCCCAGCTAACAATTTAAGGGAAAATAATACAATTAGATCATCTTTGGAAGAAGTATATGGGGATCAGAAAGATGAAGATATTCCAAGCAATGTAGCCTAAATCAATGGCATACTTTTCAAAATAGGGACCAATAGTCACAAACAGGTTCACCCAAACATTCGGGTGAATTATCAGGGTTTTTTCGGGCTGACAATTTGGTCAAACAACACACAGGAAGTTGGCTAATCGCTAGCTATAAGATTCACATATTTATTTTCCATATTTATTAATCAATGTGATTAGTGCTGGATTATGTCAGGACATTTTTAGACAAAATTCAGATTAGATCTTAAATTTACATGCAATATTACAAACAATAAACTAGTTGACATATTATAAAAGTTATTGTGGTTGTATTATTTGTGTGTGTGCAGTTGGATACATCCCCATGGCTCTCACAGCGTCTCTAGGTATTCTGCTTGGCTTATGCCTTAGCAGCATGTTTTGTATCTACAGTTGTGGAATCTTCTTGCTTATCTGACTGTATTGTTGGGTGCCAAGCTTGTTTTAATCATATTTAGTCTGTGCTGCCTGCCTCTGACCTCTGACTAGTTTCTGATCTGACCCTGAGCTGCTAGACCTGACCTCGGGATGTAGGATTCCTAAATGGAATAGACAATAAGTGAAAAAATGAACGAGACACTGTTACTTAAACACTGATTTTAACAAGGTATAGACAAGAAGAGTTTGAGTGATATTAAATGTATGTTCCTAAGACTGCTCCTACAGCTAACAATACCTATTTAATGATACATTTATAATTTGATTCCTGATCAGAACCACTATTAATGGTAACCAGTTTACTTTAGTTGCCATCGGATTTTCTACAACCCGAATCCTGATGCAACTCATTTGTACTAGCCATGAATACATAATTGAAAGGTATTCTGCCATTTAAAGGCATTATTTGTATTTTTTAAATAAAAGGTGGCTCAGTAAAATTTTGTCTTTGTATAAAAGGAGAGAATGACCACTTCAATAACAAGAGAAAATATTATTTTGCTATTTTTAAATAAATTTCCAATAGACTATAGGTGTCACTGTTTCCATTATACACTTTGGAAAACCTGCAGCCATTAAGCACATATTTTAATAGAAAACTCCTAGGAATGGGAAGTGAATGATAAGTTGTAACTCGACTGGACATTACTACTTACACTTTCTCCTACTGTAGCTTTATAATTGTTCATTGTGCTTCTGTCCAGCAGGCTATAAATCTGTGTGTCGGAAAAAGTGGTGGAAGCAGGTGACACACATTATTTTTGTACTATATAAATTAATGTTCTCCTTTAATAATGATGTAAATACGGTACTATTTTTTTTCTAACAGTATTAGGTTCACTTATCTGCTGAATTACAACAATAAGTAAGTGAATAGCTATCAATGCTATGTGCATCTTTTCTGCTAGACTGCATGCATAGTTAAGTATTAGACACAAATTGGGCACTAATTAGAGTCTTTAAAGAGGATACTACGAGTGTCAGTCATTCCAGGAAAAGCAATGGACCAGAATCACCGGCTTCATAGAATCACAGAGCAGTAATTGAAATGGTTATGTCAGTATACAAAAGCCGGACATTGTGCAAAATGACTCTCTCATTGAGAGCTTTTTCCAGTCCTTAGCCTGAGCCGGCGATGGATTCAAGGTCACACAGACAGAATTGCCAAAATGTTCCAGCAGCATGAAGTGTCTGTGTCTGGAAAATTAATTAGGGGATATCTTCAGTATGCTGTAGTTACATTTGTGTATGGCATGAATTAATGTGCACACTTACACCCTTTTACTGAGCATATAGTTTCCTAGATCTCTTACTGAAAACCATCGGTCAAGCACATTAAGGGCATTATTACAATTATTTAAGGTCCTGCTGGGCCACTGTTAGAGTGATATGCAGAACATGGATAGAGTCTCTTTTGAATAGAACTACAGTGACCAGTATAATAAAGGAACGTGCCATTTTCAAACCTTACGTGCTTTAAAAGAGATGTATAATTTTATATTTTACATGAAAAAGTTTCCTACTGTTTGGCAGAATGGTTGCCCAGAGGCAAATGCAGGATTTGTAGAGGGGGTTTCTCACACCATGCTGCCAGTGGGCGTGACCAGCATGCATGGGGGTGTAGCTATCATTTTAGACAGTGTTTGGCTGCTCTTCAACTCTTCCTATCCCCATAATATACATGGGCAATGCTGCGTGCACTACTGTTAGGTACACACAGCTCTCCCTTTTCAAGCAGAGCTGTGTGAAGTGGGAGCAGGGTCCAGTCACCTCAATTATACAGTGTCCCAGACTTGGAGGGGGGTTCCAGGCACTCGGAAACCCCCCTTTGTTTGCCTATGTTGCCTACCTACTTTTACATGCATTGGAACCTACAACGGGTGGAGGCTGATAGGACGGTTAACTGTAGAAACTTTCTGTTTAGTCTGACACCTAGGGAGAAGGTTTGTGTTTACATATGCAAAACGTCAGACAGAAAATGATTACTTAAGTTGTTCATATATACAGTAATTTAGATGACAAATTTCCCCATATATGGGCTCAAATGACTGATAATCTCAAACTACATCCCATTGGGATAGATCAGAAATCTACTGGGACTGGTGAAAAATGTAACAGCAATCTGCCACTGTTTGTTTTCATTTATAAATAACCCTTATTAATTTGTTCTTTTATTTCTTTACATTGTGGTGTATAGACATTATATTATTGTATCCGTAATATCAGCATTGCATCATACAAATACAAACATGCAGAAATAAAACAACATAAAACTGCACAGTATTCCTGCACATGTATAGAGAAATAAAATAAATTTAAACTATTTATATAACTTGTTTATTTCTCAATAATTGTAAATATGGTGTGCTCGCCTGTTCGCATGATCTTTCTCAGACACCTCAGTGCTATTTCATGAGAAATGCTATCTGTCCTACTGCTCTCTCCTATATTAGATCATGTATAGATACTATAGAGGACACTGACTAACGGATGGAGATTTATACAGAGGTGACCGTGTCTTCTAATGAGGAGAATGCTGTCACATTAGCACGCCTCCTGCACTGTCCTTGATCAGGAGTGATCAATATGACTTTTGTAAAGAAGTTTGGAGGGGAGCGAAGATGGAAAGAGGATGGTGGTAATCATTAAATAGACGGGAACAATCATTTCTTATGTGACCTATGGTCCATGACAGCCAAGTGTTCGCTCTGATTAGAACGCAATCTTAGTATAATCGCTAGCTCTTTTACGAGATGTTGAAATAGCCAGGTGGAATTTTTCTTTTTGCATCTACTTAGCCATATTCCTTGGAAAAGCACTTAGCTTATTGTGTCTCTTTTGTTTTCTAATATGCTTTCAAGTTCAAACCCTTAGTGGCCTATTTAAATAAATCAAAGGTAAATTGCAGATGTGACCCTGATTACTGACTGGGCTTTTAAGTAAAAGGTTTTTAAATAAAGTTGAAAGGGGATTTTGTACCTTTTAATATGGTACTATTAGAATTGTTACTCCTTTGACCATGTTTAATCTAGCAGAGCGGTAGAGTCTTATGGGACGATAAGAAGTACATTCGAAAATGATTAGTTGTGCAACACATCTGCATATAAAATCAGATTACGAGATGACCAGTTAAAAATAGGCTACAGTAGCTGTGAATGGGCATGTTGAGGACACAAAGTCCTTTATATGTGCAAATTCTAAAAATGTTGCACAGAGTTTCAGCTAGAGAGTGACTCATGTACCAAAGCTACATTATAAATGTGACAGAAGATACACTTTTATTTTGACCTTTATAGTATTCATAGCTTGCTAATAAAAAGTTTTAATAAATTATGATTTTAGCCATTGGCCATAAATCACAGTACAAGTGCAGTCAAAGAATTTTAACATGTCTAAGGAAGCAAAAGATTATTTTTGATTTGTTTAGAGCTTGTGTTGTAATTTAATGTTACATCAGTGTAACACACAAAACAAATACTCATTTGTTATTTTTTTTTGTACAAACAAAAATGATACAAACAAATGTACACAAAAGTAAATAAATTGCTACTTAGCCCTAATATCAGCTTAATGTCAAGATTAAAATAATTGTGTAAGCTACAAGAGCTACTATTTAAATGACATAGACTAAAAAGTTGAGACACTAAAAGGAAATAAACAAGAAACTCCTGCCAGTTTGTGGGTATTATGTCATATTAATTTAAAAAGGACTTTACATTATTGGTATGTTATGATGTATCCAACTCTATCTGCCTTTGAGTAAAATACATCATAATTATTATTTTTGCCCAAAACAAAATTGTACGTGCTGTTCAAAGTGAAGCCACTATTTAACATTTGTATATATCAAAGGCTTTGTATTACTGGGCAGAATAACAAACATGAAATAACTGGAAGATTTATACTAAGAATATCCACTGTGTTCACTTATCTGCATTTTGCCATGTTAGAAAAAGGAGTTTCTCTTACTGAGTAGGCACAGTGTTAGACACAGTGTTGTAGACTTTTTGTGGTGAAATGCGGTGTGTGCACAAAAAAAGAGCAAGGAATTGACTTAACTGGGTGCACTGCAGTCCTATTATTTATTGAATATAATGTTTATAGAATGCAATATATCATATATACCCCTATTTATTAATAAAACTTTATTACATGGATCTAAAATAGTCTTGTATTTATTAAAAACAACAAAATATAAAATTGAATTGAGATTTAAAATGTGACTAAAATTTCTGTGTGTATTCTCCTAATTTCCTTCTATATAGTAGTTTGTTCTCAATAGTGAGCTTGCTGATAAGTGTATGGACTCCTATCTTCTTTTGCAGGCATTTCACTGTAGTTTGCTTTTTCCAGGCTTTTTGCCTGGAAAAAGAAGAGCACTTCAGGTAGAAACATTAATGATATATGATAAATTACATTCTATAAACATTATATTCAATAAATAATAGGACTGCAGTGCACTCAATTAAGCTAGTTCCTTTCTCTTTCTTTTTTTGTGTATTGTATCTTGTACTGACGAGTGTCATGGCTATTCAGATAACGAAACAGTTATACCTTAAATATTCACAAATTTAGGTTAGATTTTATTTGGTTTGTAGAAACAGTCCTAGTTATACAAAAATTAACAATTAAAATCCAGTGCGACAATAAAAACGTTTTGGTGAAATGCGTTATGTGGGTTGGTTGATTAATACAAAGGAGCAGGGCCAGTGCAGTCACAGCAATTCAAACGCCTGGTTTCTCAACTTTTTCTTTACCTGCATTGAATTCCAGGAGGATACATGCTCGCTCACAATGGATGACTGATATACATTTTACCCTACCATGGCAGTGCCCACAACCCTGACTAGTGGAGGTACATTGGCCCTAAAGCTGTTTGGCTGTCTCCAGGATTACACTTGTGAGAATTAGTGCTCTATATTACCTTATCGAAGATATGACTCCTAAACCAGAGTAACAACTATCTCCCAATATTTATTGCATATTATCTACGTAGTTGCAAACACACTTTGAAGACGGCTTGTTAAATTGTTCCTGCGTGTGTAATCTGTTGGTGCTGTAGGGTCCATATTCTTGCCCATCCATAATGGGGACATAACCTACTGAAGTGTGTTATCTGATGACAGAGTATGGTGTAATGCCAAATTATCCTTTGCATTAATGTTTTCTTTCCCAATGTTTTCTCCAGCACCATGCTGCTGTAGCAAAATGAAACTTGCAAGTTAAAATAAATTAAACTCTATCAAAAGAAGAGAGATTGGCAGAGGCATGTTCATCTATTGATCTGAGCAACAATGAAGGAGTCTCTGACTGTGGAGGCTGGTCAATAACAAACCGCAGTTTATGAGCAGTCAGCTTAACTGAATGGTGATTCTGTGGGGAACTTAGCGCCTAAGTTACTTCTGTTATTGGCAAAAACATTTAAAAAACTGTGGGTGGTAAATGTTAATTGAAAGAATTCATTGTATTATCTTACATTTTTGGAGAGCTAGTCCCAGAATTTTAAAATACTCCAAGTAAAAAATACAAATTTAAATATGGTTAAATAATTGTATTTTTACATTGAATAAGGAAAAAAAAAATATTTTTTTAGTTTACTTTTCTATTTTTTTTTTTTTTTTTTGCACTAGAGTGCCTCATTTTGGGCCATGCGGCTTAGTACCTCGTCCACCTCTGGCCAACACTGTAACCAATTTTTTGCCAAACTTATTGGGTGGTAGTGAATGGGTAGCTGTTAACCAATAGCAGCGATGGGCTGTTTGTTTGTGTAGTTGTGTATAGGTGGCATGTCCACGTCAAACAAATATGATTCTTTTTTTTTTTTTTTAAACTTTTTATTTATAACAGCAGATGAGTATAAAGTACAACAGTGCATGACAAACATATTATCCAAGTACCGGGATTACAAAATGTAAAGGCTCAAATAAGGAAAATAAAAATATATAAAAACATCAAAAAACATATAGATATATTTTTCACATCCCAGTACATTCCACCTGGGGGATAAAGAACTACAAAATGAATATTGAGGTAGAAAATCTTCCCAAATCCAAAGGTGCATCCTGCACTGTTGTACGTATTTAGCGTATATAACAATCTGCCAGAATTTTTTATTTTTTGGGGGGGAAGAAGGGGAAGGAGGGAAGGGAAAGGGACAGACCAGGTTGGGTGCATAGCCTCGTCTGAAAACTCATCACAAGTGTGATAATAAAAGGAGGGGGAAATGTGAACAGAAGGAACACAAAAAGAATAAAAGAAATAGAGTTATAGAGGTTGGAAAAAGAAAGGAAAAGAAGAGCATCTAAGGCTTACGAGAGGCCTGGCATAGAACTGTTGTTAAAACTATACCAAGGATCCCACACTTTGTGGAATGTGGGAACTGTGTCGTGGAGAAGACTAGTTATATATTCCATGGATGCCGTGTGCCAAGTTCTATTCATAACACCCACTCTAGAAGGTTGTGAGGCCTTCTTCCATTCCCTAGCTATTTGCAGCTTGGCTGCATTATATATGTGTCGAATAAGCTTATCCGATGTCTTGGTAATTCCCTTAATGGGTTGGCATAGAAGAATCGAAAGTGGATTCTTAGGTACGTTAATTGAGGTAACCTGTTGAACCAACAATATTACCTCGTCCCAGAATTTGGCCACCAAAGGGCAATCCCACCAAATATGAAGGAAAGAGCCCACTGCCCCACAATCACGCCAACAAAGATCTGGTGTATGGGGAAAAATAGAATGAAGTCTCTCAGGGACCATGTACCATCTAGTATAAACCTTATATGTGTTTTCACGTATGGCTGTATTAATAGAAGACCTCGAAATTCTTTCCCGGATGAGCGACCATCTCTCCTCGTCAAGGGTCACCCCAAGAACCTGTTCCCAAGCCTGCTCAAATGGTTCCTTAGGAGGAGATGAGGAGGACACTAGAGAACTATACAGAATCGATATATAACCCCGGCGACCCGGACTATAAATATAGTGCCTCTCGAAGGGAGTTGGCAACCGCAACTTAGATGATTGAGTCTCGGCTTGTATAAAGCTTTTGATTTGCACATAGTGAAAATACAGGTTGCTTGGAAGGGCATATCTCTCGCTCAGGTCTGTGAAAGAGCGTGGAGCATGTTCACCCATCAAATGAAAGAATCGATCTAACCCCGCTTTCCACCAAGGATAAGCAAAAGCCTTGATGCAACCCTGTGGGAAGCGAGGGTGTCTCCACAACTGGGTGAGAGGCGAGGGATAGGGGGCCAGTGTATATTTTTTATTCAGTTTGTATGATTCTTTTTTTAACCCAAGCCTAACCCAAGCTCTAGTGAAATGTATGATCTCAAATTATGCATTAAACCAGGGATGTAAAACAAATAAATAAATAATTTTAAATGATACATCATATATTATAACTTAGCTTTCCATTTGAAATATCTAAAAAATATAGATGGCTACATTTGGACAATATATCATAATACAATATTTAAAACAATCTATTTGTTAAGTCTATGCTAGTAGCTGGCACCCATAAGAGAAAGGATATCCAAATGATGTTGCCAAGCCAATGTCTCTTGTGAAGATAAGTGAACTTTTTTTTTGTAACTAGAACTCAATCATTTAACCTAAATAATTTACATAGTTTATGGCGAGTAGAAACCAGTAATGAGAATTTTTTGGATCATTTTGATTCTTCCTTTATATATAATTTTGAAAGCATTGTTGGGGTAGGAAAGGTTATGAAAGGTCCCACTGAGATGAAGTATAATAGAGTAGAGTATAGAGTATTATGTGCCATGCACACTCTAAATCACAGCTGTTGATGATGGTGGCCAACAAGCAGGATGTCTTCAAGGCTTTTTTTATAGAGAAGGTTGAGAACCAGCACATATTGTACTTGATTGTTAACATACTTTCTTTTATATATGAGATCTTGTACATAAATGTTTATGTAGACATAACATCCTTTCTAATGAAAACCTTTAGGCAATACTATCGGAGTGAAAGGAAAAACTATTGGGAGATTAAATGGATGGAATGCTTTTAAAATCAAGAAATGAAAACCCTTGCTTTAAAACTCCATCTATAAGACAACCCAGTAATTGCTACCAATAGTGGTGATGACCTCTCTCTAAGGGGACACTGTGTTATTGTCCTATACAGGCTGAGATCAAAGCAACTTACATAGCAATAATAGAAAAGTTTATCTATAAATCTGAATATATGATATAAACTGATAATGTCAACTGTGCATATATTGAACTGTACATTGTGCATATTGATTAAAATCAGTGACTTGAGATGTGCGATGGAATGACACAACATAGTAAAAAAAACGCTTTCAGAGCAAATTTAAGTTGATGCACAAGTGAAGACTTGTGTAGAACCTTATATACATGTGTATTTGTATGGTCTGAAATCATCCCGTAACACCGTTATAAGTCCAACTTGTTTGTGTCTCATCTGCTCTAGGTGCAAAGTCATATTCAATCACTGTTTCTGTTTTGCCCACATATTCACTAAGGCAACATACACCTGGTATGTGGATTTGGGGTTTACATACTTGTGTACACGCATGCCATACAGATATCAAGCATGTAATGTGGTAATTTGGCACTTGAGCAAAAGCAAGCCTGGATACACCCCCCCACCCCATCTCATACACACACGTCAATGACAATCCTTTATTTGCCATTGATGGACTTATAATGATGTATAGTGAGACTTTCACATTTACTTAAGGTATGAAATGTATGTAAATCATTAAATATAAAAATGCCAATTGTTGTGATGTCATCATTTAAACTATTGTCTTCTATATTTTTAGATTTATTGATGATTAAAGTGCCAATATTTGCCTTTTATCCTGCGCATGACAATAGCACAAATATTTGTTAGTTTATATGTGGGATAGAAGCCAATTTAATTTGCTGCCTCAGGCAACAGCATTAGATCCATCCCAGGGGATGGATCTAACAAAAAGTTTTGTTTGTGGTGCTCTGTAGAATGCTGCACTGTACAGCTACATACAACAGCTCTTTATCCATCTGTAACAAAACTAGAGTGCAGTAAGCAGTCTGTGATCTGCTGAATGCATGGAATTAAATGTAGGATCATTTCATTGTACCTCACTGGGCAAAGGTTTATTATAATCACTTCATACTGGTGTAATTCCTGCTTTTCCTAACCATATTCATATATTTACATTCTTCTATGTCATGAACTCATTATAGGTATGATACAGAGTATAAGTATTGGTGACTGAACACTTTTCCGTATGACACCATGGTACTTGGCTGGTCTCCAAGAAAGGAGGTGGTGGAGGGGTACAAAGTAATCCAAGCGGTGTGATCACACCCCCAAGCGCAGACAAACTCTATCCTATTCATCTCATGAAGTTGCTGTACTAGGGCTCGCAATTCCTCTTGGCAGGCATGGCTGTGCAGGCAGTATCATCTGTTCCCCTCTGTTTATATCGTTGCCTGCTGCACCTCTCATTATGTTTCCTAGTGCTCTGCACCCCCACACACTGCACATTTTCCTCTCACTTATCTTCCATCATCTAATGTCAGTCAACCTCAAAGCCCACCCCGTCTCCTCGATATCTCTATCATAATCAGCGCTAACCAATGATGCTCTCTGCTGCAAATCCTACACATTACAAATCAATGAATCAAACTACTTCCAACCAGATCTCAGACTAGATTCCTAACATGTGACCCTCGGAGAGGCGTCCTGTAGTTTGACTAGACTAATTATAGCTGTGTTACAGCATTTATCCATACCTGTAGGAGTCCAGGTAGACAAGAATCAAGATTATCCCCCACAAAATGGACCGGTATGTACCAGAGAGGTGAGAGACACAGGGTTTATAGCATTGAATCATTTAACATGTTTCATATTATACTATATAGTGTTACAAATCTTATAATATTAATTTGACACTATCCCTAAAGTTAATGGAGACCTAGGAGGCCCGCAGCCCTTCTCTTTGAATTTCCATACCAGCATTTCTAAATTCCAACTTCCACAACTGGCCGCAAGTCTAAGCAACAAAAACATTTAGATTTAGTTCCATTCGGCAGTAGGTTAATGAGTATGTTTATGTCTCAAAAATTTAAATGCGTCCTACTTTCAATGAGGCCCTAAATGTGCAAGTATAACATAGGTTATAAGGAATAAAATACAATGGGACAAACTGACCCTGGATCTTACCAGACAAACAGTACATAATATCCAGGCGTGGGCTGGGAGATTGAAGTCCAGGGTGCAGACAGGCGGCCGCATCACATGACAGGGGATGCGGGCGCGTCATTGATGACGCGGCCGCATCCCCAGTCATGTGATGTGGCCGTCTGTGTGCTGATGCGGTCGCATCTGATATCAGATGCGGCCGCGGGGGAAATTATGTGTTTTGCATTGGGGGGCGGCCGGCTGGCCTACCCCCCGGCCCTAATAGCCGTCTGACCCAGCGGCCCGGGGGGCCGTTGCCCCCCTGCCCCCCGAGCCAGCCCGCCCCTGATAATATCTGACCCCGTGCTCAACTTTTCCCATGCGTTTAAAAGCTAATTATATAATAATTACCAAAAGGTGAATGCTGGAGTTTTTAGTTAATTCATATAACATGTTTCATACTCTCCCTAATCCTATAACTAGGTAGTTAATCAATACCACAATATCCCAAGGAGCATAAGGTATTCAAATAAAATCCTCAAGCTGGTAATAAAGGCAAATGTCACGTTTACTCTCTCAAATCCTGTATTTCCGATCTTGCTGCTTTTACCAGAGATAGGAACAATATGTTATTGTTACTACATCTGTATCACAGTAATTAAGTATTTTAAATGTACTATATTACATAGCTGGAAGCTCCAATAACTAAGTATTTAACAGATTAATTGGATTTCCTTTGCAATTCTAAAATGCCGCCAAGGGAAATTGCTCTGTCAAGTTTTTATTTTTTATTTTATGTAATACAAGTTTTCAATAGCACACGTTCAGGTTGTCTTAATTAATCTTATTTCTAATTATTATTACCGTTGTATTCTGCATCGGTATCGTCATCATTTCACTATAAATTGTCGGAATCCCTTCTCATTTGTTAGTGAATGACATTGTCATTTTTAAGGACACTTTAGTGGGCCTTGATCAATATTGTGCCTTTATATTATCAAAGAACTACATCCTACAGCACATTGACTGCTATATTATTGTTATAATTTTCAAGTCGTTGACACATATTTTTATGAAATCTAATCTGTTTTACGATGACCCTCCACATATCAGAACTTTTTTTTTTAAGCCTGGTGGTCTTTGAATTATACTACTATGAATTTCTATTTGTTTTTCACTATACTGTCATCAATGCTAATAATATTTCAGTGACTTCAACTGTTGTGCAACACCTTCCCTACAAGAATATACTGTGCCCCTGCCAGAGTAGACATTTATATACAGTTTATTTATGGGCTTTGTTTTAAAAGGAAGCATTCATACAATTAGATTTGCAGGTGTGTCAGTCTTTATCGCCTAGGTTTTGTTTGCCCTGAATTAACATGGTTGTCTACTGGCAAACAGTGCACAATTGCACAAAGTAGTTAGGATGTAAATGATCCACCTAATCCTGCAATAAAGATTCCTCCACCTGTATTGTACGAGCAGTATATAACCAAGGGAGGTGCTGCCTGGACTCGATTTGTTTTATTTGATGTTAGGAATAGTCATCCAAATGATGGAAAACCACTTACACCCAAAAAAAATTGAAGTCCCAAACATACCGAAAAAGATGGAATACCTGTAGATATACTACTATATACTTGTAGAAACATTAAAATAGGAATGCTGATGCGAAAAATATATAAAGTGCTCAAGATATTGATCTTCGGAGACAAGATTTAACTGATCACCCCCTCTGTCTTGACAGGAGAGCATTCTGCTGTGTGACACTGTGTAGGCTATATCTTCTCTTAATGTCTTCTTTCACCTTCTGCTCTCTACTTTTATAGAAAGCTGTGAGTCAGTCTGCAATGTATAATCCCCCTTCCCCTCCTCATTGGGCCTTTGTTACTACTATTCGTTCTGTTCCCCTGATAGCAGCAGTAGTAACCACCCTACATGCTTTCGACTACTGAAATTGGAGCATGACGGGACCTGTGCTCTGCAATTAAAGTAACATTCAAGCAGATGGCAGGGTAAAAACACATTCACCTGGGGCTCACCCCTTAAATATAGTGAAGCTACCTCAGACTTGCCACATTCTGGAGGGAGATCAGTAACATTTCTAAACAAATTCTTAGGGAAGTTGTGCTGGCTGAACGTGCATTCTGGATCCTTAATAGCACGGAAATTGCAATCTCAAAATACAATAAATCTCTTCTGAAGCATTTAAATGATGCGACAAAAGTGGTTATTCCAGTCAAATGGAAACTTAATGCCTTTCGACAAATAACTAGTTTTATAGGCCGGATCTTTACATGACGATGAACAATATTACTATGTTTGCTATGGATTGCTATACTGAATTTGATGCTTGTGCTTTCAGTATAAAGAATCTCCTAGCTATAGATTTTCTGTCCTCCCACCCAGACAGAACATTGTGGTGTAGGAGACCCCTCAGGTAGTCCTTGGCATTATTCTAGAGTTCTGTCACACATGATGGATGTTAAAGACACATCAATCCCCTCTACGCGGCTCTCGTACCTCCCCAGCGTATCCAACATTCTGGATGAGAACATGCTTCCTAGAGAACAACTACTACTGTTATACCTCTTCAATCATCAACTTCCCATACAGAACCTTAGAGCTACCACTCTCCCCACCCTTTTCCCTTTAAACCCTTTGTTTTATGTATTTTCTTTTCTTTATTTTTTGTTAACTAAAGAAATGTATATAAAAATAACCCTGAACGTATACATACATATTGTGATTAGTGACAAATGTATCGTACCAATTTATTTTATGGTATATGTATGTTTTTTGGGGGGTTTTTCCGTTACAATAAAAACTGATAATACTAAAAAAGAAAAACACTTTGTCTGAGATTGGTGACTTAAGAGGCCCTGATATTAATTCAAAACCAGGCATGGGGGTAAATTTATCAAGCTCCGGGTTTGAAAAAGTGTAGATGTTGCCTATAGCAACAGATTCTAGTTATCATTTATTTAGTGCATTCTACAAAATGACCGCTAGAATCTGATTGGTTGTTATAGGCAACATCTCCACTTCTTCAAACCCGCAGCTTGATAAATTTACCCCATGGTCTGTAAAATCATACTATCCAGTTGAACATTTTGCCTATGATTGATCTTATTCAATCTGTTGGTCATTGGTACTGATGTGAAATAAAGTATGGCTGTTTATCTGTTTTTCTGCACCTTTGAGTTTGATCTTATATTCATTTTGACTAAGGACGGCGTAAAGCCTGCAGCAGACAGCTTACATGCCAACTCCTGCTGCTTGTTCTCATTTTCCCTGTGTATGCCAGGCAACACATATTTCATTTCCATGAACACATCAAAAGCTTCAAAAATATCATCTTAATCTTTGCAGATAAGGTTCTTTGAAGTATATTAATGTCAATTTCATGACAGGGGATTAACAGCCATATTAATTTAGATTTTGGACTATGTTTTAGGCAAAAAGTAATTTCTCTGTGGAAATGCCACCTCTACTCCTCACTGACTTAAGCAGAATCCTTGTGCTCTAAGCCAGTAGTTCTAAATCCTGTTGCCAGGCATACTGAGATCTCTGAACAGCAGAACAGGCGTGTTAGTGATAAAACCACATGTAGAACGTATTATTGCGTCTGTAATTCTGTGAGATCTGGAAGTCATGTACTGTTGGAGGTTTCACAGGAAATAGAAACATGATAGAACTGATCTAATTTAAATAGTTATTGTCACAGAAACCAAAGTGTAGTCATTCTGGCTAAATACCAACCCATGGCATTTATTGAACAGTTTCCCACTCATACAAGAAAATAAATGTATTTCTGGTATCCCTGGTGACGTTAGAGAGTTCTCCCTGTGCTAAGCATGGCATCACACTCAATACTGTAATAAGTGACAATATTCCAATTGATTTCTATCCTTAATAGACAATGCAAAAAAGGGGATAGTGGTGCATAAGGATGTGTCCAGTTTTAATTGGCTGTCTGGACAAAATTATGTGTGTAGTTGCGTGCTCATATTTGCCTGCCACACCTTTATAATGTCCTCATAGAGATAAATAATTCATATAGACACTTCTCCAAAGTCCAGTATGTATGAGCTTTGTCCATGACAAGCAGCTGTAACAACACTTTGAGATTAAAAGCCCTATTAAGTATAGGCAAAGAAAGGCAGACATGCCAATGTAAGTAAGAAGTAGTTCACAAATCTGTAAAATGACCAGTCTACTAATACAATATACTACTTTAATTTTTTTAGAGTCTAAGGCACTATGCGCTGTCGCTGTCTCTTTTCCAACAAAGCCATTCTGGCCTTTCCAAGCATCGCACTTATATAGAAATTGGGCTCTCATTCCTGTGCCACATTCACCTCAATTTGTTTATGGAAATTAGCAAGCACAGGCAAAGAGAATACCTAGCTTTTTGCTAGGTCGGGCCTTCATGGCTCAGATTTTTTTTTTCCAGCACATCCCATAGATGCTCGATCGGTTTGATATCTGGGAAATTTGGAGGCCAAGTCAACACGTTGAACTCTTTGACTTGTTCCTCAAACCATTCCTGAACAATTTTTGCAGTGTGTCAGAGTGCATTATCCTGCTGAAAGAGGCCACTGCCATCAGGGGATTCAATTGCCATAAAGGGGTGTACTTGGTCTGCAACAATATTTAGGTGGGTGGTTCATGCCAAAGTAACATCCACTTGCATGCCAGGACCCAAGGTTTTCCAGCAGAAACAAAGCATCACACTTCCTCCGCTGTCTTGCATTCTTCCAATAGTGCATCCTGGTGCCATCTCTTCCCCAGGTAAATGACACACACGCATCCGGCCATCCACATGATGTAAAAGAAAACGTGAGTCATCAGGCCAGGCGACTTTCTTCCATTGCGCCATGGTCCAGTTTTGGTGCTCACGTGCCCATTGTAGGCACTTTCAGCAGTGAACAGGGGTCAACATGGGCACTCTGACCGGTCTACGGCTATGCAGCCCCATACGCAGCAAGCTGCAATGCACTGTGTGTTTCGACTACCCACATGCATCAATCAGCTTTGGGCACCCATGACCATGCTGCTGGTTTATTGGTTGTCCATCCTTTGACTACTTTTGGTAGGACCTAACCACTGCATAGTGGGAACATCTAGAAAGACCTTCCATTTTGCAGATGTTCTGAGCCATTCATCTAGCCACTACAATTTGGCCCTTGTCAAAGTTGCTTAGATCCTTATGCTTCCCCATTTTTCCTGCTTCCAGCACATCAACTTCTAGACCTGACTGTTCACTTGCTGCCTTATATATCCCTCCAGACAGGTGCCATTGTAACGAGATAAGGAATGTCATTCACTTCACTGCTCAGTGGTTTTAATGTTGTGGCTGATCGGGGTGTGTGTGTGTGTGTGTGTGTGTGTGTGTGTATGTGTGTACATAATAAATATATATATATATGTGTGTGTATATGTATGTATATATATATTATCAGAAAATAAAGGGAGAGTGGCAACACATAAAAAAAGCACAAAAAGTGCCAATATGACTCACACCAAAATTATAGAAATAGTATGATTATCTAATGTATATGATGGTAATAGATACTCAAGCTTCCAGGGATGGTATCCCAGAAAAAAGTATCCAGAGTTTCATATTCATCCGATTCCTTAGCTACTAGGGGTGTGCACCGGGCACTTTTAGTGTTTTGTGTTTTGGGTTCTGATTAGCTTGAGGTTTTGGGTTCTGATTTGTTTTGCCAAAACACCTGACGAAAGGTTTTGGTTCTAATTTAGGGTTTTGGGTTCTGATTTATTTTTAAAAAAGCATAAAAAGCACTAAAATCCATTTTTTTTTGGGTTTTTTTACACTCCTACGCTATTATTAACCTCAATAACATTCAATAACAATCATTTCCACTAATTTCCAGTCTATTCTGAACACCTCACACCTCACAATATTCTTTTTAGTCCAAAACTTTGCACCGAGGTAGCTTTCTGGACTGCGTAGTGGAGTGGCCCCAGTACCAAATTTGGTACCAGGGCCACAATACCTCCTCCAACTGGTCTCAATTCCACTGCACATAAGGCTGCTCCTCCATCCTCTGCAGCATATATAGGGTGAAGTTCTAGCGTGTCAATACCTCTTGTTTTCGATCATGACAGTGCATTTTAATTATTTTTGGATTTGCCCCCAACCCTGAATGTAGTTTAATATCTGATACGCATCTATCTGGACTGCATAGTGGAGTGGCCCCGGTACCCAATTTGGTACTGGAGCCCACAATACCTCCTCCAGCTGGTCTCAATTCCACTGCACATATGGCTGCTCCTACATCCTCTGCAGCATATAGACTGAGGGTGTAGTTCGAGCGCGTCACTACCTCTTGTTTTCGACGACCATGGTACAGAGCATTCATCATTGAGATCCCATCAAGTATTCCAAAGACAGACAGCGTTGAAGTGTTATTTGTTGATTTTGGGAACAAAAAAAACTGTCCCTGTTGCAAATCTTCGTGCAATGAAGAGTGACTTTTTCATTTAGAGGCTCAAGCTTTCAAGTGTAGTGTTTATAACATCATTAAACCAACAGGTAAAAATCCTTTTAATTGGGATAATGGAGCCACAAAGGAAATTGCCCATATGTAATGCCCGCACAATGTTACTGGCGTTGTCTGACACCATAAATCCCCAGGAGAGTCTAAGTGGGGTAAGCCATCAACCGTCTAAATCCCACTCCACTGATGGCGGACACCGGACGCACGTCTAACACCAACATAGCTGTTAAGGCCGCAGTTATCCGCTTTGCCATAGGATGACTACTGTCGTACTTTGTGCTCATGGCAAACAACTGTTGGATGGTCACATAATGCCAAAAAAAGATTTGCAAGATGGAATTGTCCTTGGGCCCTCCCACCCACCCTTATGTTGTTGAAATAGGACATGCACACTTTAACAAACCAATCATTTCAGCGACAGGGCCTACCAAACTACTGTGGCTGAAATGATTGGTTTGTTTGGGCCCCCACACCAAAAAAGCTATTCATCTCTCCCTGTACAAACTAAACAGGCTCTACTGAGGCAAGATGTCGTCCTCATCCTCATCCTCTGATTCCTCTCCCCCTTCAGTGTGTACTTCCTCCTCCTCACACATTATCAATTCGTCCCCGCTGGACTCCACAACCACAGGTCCCTCTGTAGTCTCTGGAGGGCAGTGCTGTTCTTGATTGAAGAATTGATAATTCATTTTTATGAACATCATTTTTTTCAACGTTCTGCGGAAGCAACCTCCTTCGCCGCTCACTGACCAGCTTCCCCGCTGCACTAAAAACTCTTTCCGAGTACACACTGGAGGGGGGACAACTCAGGTAAAATAGAGCCAGTTTGTACAGGGGCTTCCAAACTGCCTTTTTTTCCTGCCAGTAACAATATGGACTGTCTGACATGTCTATTTGGAAGGTGTCAGAAAAATAATCTCCACCATTTTTTCTATTGTGAAAGCATCCAATGCAGCGACAGTAGACATGTCTGCAATGGTTGGCAGGTCCTTCAGTCCGGACCAGATGTTCTCAGCATCCCCGCCAGGAAAACTGAGCTTTTTCTTCGCAGCCACAGGTGTTGAAGATTGGGCATCGCCCTTGGTAGACGACGTTGATGGCATTTCATCGTCTGTGTCATGACCAGTGGCAGCAGCTTCAGCATTAGGAGGAAGTGGGTCTTGATCTTTCCCTACTTTATCCTCCAAATTTTTGTACTCCATTATATGCAGCACTAATGAGTGTACCCCTAAACCACACACACTTTGGAAATGCTTAAAAATTTAACGTATCAAATGTAATATAGATTGCAGTACCTATTCTCTGGAACTGCTTAAAGAATGACCGTAGTAATAGAACTGGCAGTTCCTATTTTTTGGAACTACACAAACAATGACCGTAGTAATAGAACTGGCAGTTCCTATTTTTTGGAACTACAGAAATAATGAACGTAGTAATAGAAATGGCAGGTCCTCTATTTTGGGACTGCAAGAATATATTGCTCTATAATATTTTTTATACTTTTTCAATTATTTTTTTATATATATATTTATTTTTTTTGGGAGATTTTTTTTAAATTTTTTTAAAAGTTTTTTGGCTAATTAACAAATTGATATGGACTTATCAGAAACAAATACAGGACAAAAGCACCACTGGACTCAGCAGCACAGACACTGGCCAAAGCACCACTGGAATCAGCAGGACAGAGCACTGAGAAAAGTACTACTGCACTCAGCAGGACAAAGCACCACTAGACTAAATAAATCAGCAGGACAGAGCACTGGACAAACTACTAATTCACTCAGCAGGACAAAGCACCACTTTTGTAAAGTTATCAGCAGGACAGAGCACATCAACCTCCCTCTTCAGTAACCACAGGGAGAATGAAGATGGCGGCCGCGAGCGGGGCATTTATGAGATCCGAGTCTCGCGAGATCCGACACGAGACTTGGATGTCACAGCCTCGTTTTGGATGCATTTGGCGGCCGGAAGTTCCCGAACAGTGCTCGGATCCCGTCAGATCCGCACTGTTCGGGTGGGCTCGGATTTGCGAAATCCGAGCCCGCTCATCTCTATTAGTTACCTCATTAAAAAAAAATTGACAATACTCAGTTTGTTTGTATTAAACATTCTCAGATACAAACATTTTTCAATTAACCACCAGCAGCAAACAAGTAAAGTGAATAATTATCCAACGGAATAAGCCAATTGGCGCTATGTGAAACACCAATACGTGAAAACATGAAAATACAATATAGAATATACTTAATTTCATATATGCAGTAAGCAGCTTCTTCTCCTCAGAACATTTAAGTATATTATATATTGTATTTTCACATTTCCATGCATTGGTGTTTCACATAGACATAGCGCCAATATGCTGTTGGCTAATATATATATATATATATATATATATATATATGAAAACAGGGATACTCTGCACTCTCCAAACACATAATTAATGCTATATCAAGTACTGTTCTATATTAAAAACAGGGAATGTTAGTTCCACATATTGCAATATATGTTAAGCTGACCAGTTCACGCCGAAGTCTTCCCATTCTGGTCAGTCCTAACATGATCAAATGCTATGCTATTTTATCTGGGCTTAAGGCTTACCTGCACACAGCTTTTAAAGGCAAGTCTTTCCCTAGCACTAGCAGCCATGGGAGACCTGGGACTCACCTGACACAAGTTGGAATTAATTAATGTAAAGAATGGGGTGCATATATGTCATGGAAAAAAGTTTTGAGAATGACTCAAATATTATTTTTCAAAAGTCTGCTGCCTCAGTTTTTATGATGGTAATTTGCTTATACTCCAGAATGTCATGAAGAATGTTCAGATGAATTGCAATTAATTATAAAAGTCCCTCTTTGTCAGGACTATGAGCTTTATCCCAAAAACAACATTTCCACTGCATTTGAGCCCTGCCATAAAAGGACCAGCTGACATCAGGTCAGTGATTCTCTCGCTAACACAGGTGAGAGTGTTGAGGACAAGGCTAGGAGATCACTCTGCCATGCTGATTGAGTTCAAATAACAGACTGGAATCTATAAAAGGAGGGTGGTGCTTAAAATCATTGTTCTTCCTTTGTGGTTACCTACAAGGAAACACGTGCAGTCATCATTGCTTTGAGCATAAAGGGCTTCACAGGCAAGAATATTGCTGCTAGTAAGATTCCACCTAAATCAACCATTTATCGGATCATCACGAACTTCAAGGAGAGAGGTTCATAGTTGGGAAGAAGGCTTCAGGGTGCCCAAGAACATCCAGCAAGCGCCAGGACCGTCTCCTAAAGTTGATTCAGCTGCAGGATCAGGTCACCACCAGTGCTCAGGAATGGCAGCAGGCAGGTGTTAGTGCATCTGCACGCCCAGTGAGGCGAAGACTTTTGGAGGATGGCCTGGTGTCAAGAAGGCCAGCAAAGAAGCCACTTCTCTCAAGGAAAAAGGGACAGACTGATATTCTGCAAAAGGTTCTGGGATTGAACTGCCGAGGACTGGGGTAAAGTCATTTTCTCTGATGAATACCCTTTCAGATTGTTTGGGGCATCTGGAAAAATGCTTGTCCGGAGAAGGAAAGGTGAGCGCTACCATCAGTCCTGTGTCATGCCAACAGTAAAGCATCCTGAGACCATTCATGTGTGTGGTTGCTTCTCAGCCAAGGGAGTGGGCTTACTTACAATTTTGCCTAAGAACACAGTCATGAATAAAGAATAGTACCAAAACATCCTCCAAGAGAAACTTCTCCCAACCATCCAAGAACAGTTTGGTGATGAACAATGCCTTTTCCAGCATGATGGCGCACCTTGCTTTAAGGCAAAAGTGATAACTAAGTGGCTCGGGGATCAAAACATCAAAGTTTTGGGTGCATGGCCAGGAAACTCCCCAGACATTAATCCCATTGAGAACTTGTGGTCAATCCTCAAGAGGTGGGTGGACAAACAAAAACCCACAAACTCCAAGCATTGATTAGGCAATAATGGGTAGCCATCAGTCAATATGTGGCCCAGAAGTTGATTGACAGCAAGCCAGGGCGATTTGCAGAGGTCTTCAAAAAGAAGGGTCAACACTGCAAAAATTGACTCTTTGCTAAAACTTAATGTAATTGTCAATAAAAGCCTTGGACACTTGTGGAATGTTTGTAATTTTACTTCAGTATACCATAGCAACATCTGACAAAAAGGTCTAAAAACAGTGAAGCTGCAAACTTTGTAAAAACCATCACTTGTGTCATTATCAAAACTTCTGGCCATGGCTGTTTGTATGTATTCAGGTGTGTGTAAAAAAAATAAAATAAAAAAAAATAACACTAACTTGCCATCATTTCCAGTCAATTTTGACCTCACAGATCACAATATTATTTTAATGCACTTTCGCTCAAAGACACAACACTTCATAGCACATCGAGAAAACATTACCACACTGCAGTGGCAGAAAAGAAAAGTTGTGCTAGATGGAATTATCCTTGTGCCCTTACGCCCACCCACATCTTAAAAAGGTTTAACAAACACACACAGAAACAGGAGGGGTAGCAGGTGAAGTTTAACAAATCAAGCACATCAGCGACAAGGAGTGCCACTTTTGTGGCTGAAGCGCTTGGTTTGTTTGAGCCCCCATAAAACAAGCTAACAATGGGCTTAAGGCAGCTAAGCTAACAGTGCTGTTAATGAACTCTACAGTGGAAATTCCTGCACCCATGGAAGCAGTTCTTGCTAGTGATAAGAAGAATGCCTTTGCTGATCCTGGGCATAAGACCAAAAAATCCACCTCTTATGTGTCGAATTATTTTTAATAAATCCTTGCAACAGTTGTGAATCCATTTGTAGCGTTTGTAAAGTCACAGTCACTAGAGGTAGGGACCTTAACCATCTATGTTACGTCATTTAAAGCGAGTTCATGGCAAGCTCTTGGGAAAATCAGAAACTAATGCTAAAAAAAAGACCAGCAAGCAGTCCAACATCAACCAGCTCCCCTCTTTCAGCTAGATCCCAGCACCTGCAATCTACACCGCTGATACCTTCATCATCAATATCCTCACTAGTGATCAGAGTTAGTCCTTCATCGAAGTTGCTAAGGCTAGATGACTCCTCCTCTAATCAGGATTCCTAAGAAGAATCCTTGAACGTTAGGCCCGCTGCTGCTGCTGCTTCTGCTGCTGGGGGTGTATCTTCAACCCAGAAGCAGACCAAGAAGAAGACTACTAGTAGTTTACAACAATTGACTATTGAACAATCCTTTGCTCTTACAAGTATGTAAGTATGACAGCTGTCACCCAGTCGCACAGCGGATCAAAGGCGCCATGGCGACAATGCTAGTATTAGATCTGCATCCAATATCAACCATTAATGCAGCAGGTTTTAGACAGTTAATTGAGCTCCTGTGTCCCCATTACCAAATTCCATCTCAACACTATTTTACTAGACAAACAATTCCTCACCTGTACCAGCAGGTTACAAAAAAGAAAATTATTGGGCTACATAATGCCATACTACCCACTGTACACTTAACCATAGATATGTGGACAAGCGGAACTAGAAAAACTAAAGATTATATGACTTTGACAGCCACTGGGTTGGTGAATCGCCTTGAGCAGCAGAAACAGCAGCATCTAACAAACAACACCATGACCTTTCAAAGGCATGCTAATCTATCACCTGTTTCGCTAAGAGGCATACTGCTGACAACCTGTTTGAAAAACTAAGTAATGATATTGTAACATGACTTATCCTGCTTGGACTCTCCTGAGGATATGGGACTTCTGATAACGCCACCAATATGGCTAGAGAATTACAGCAGGAAGAATTCCATCACATTCCCTGTTTTGCTCACACAATCAACTTGGTGGTACAGAGCTATTTAAAAAATGACAGTGGCATGCATGAGGTGCTGTCTGTGTCCCAAAATATTTTGGGTCATTTTTGGCATTCTGCAAAGGCATGTAGGAGATTGCAGCAGCTGCAAGAAGAGTAGAATTTGATGAGGAATGTACTTTAGTCCAGCACAGTGGAGAATACTTTCCGTGTTGTGCAAGGTGCTGAAACCACTCTAAGTAGTCACCTGTAAAGTGAGTTCAGACATTGCTAGCTTGAGTCAAGGGATTCGCTTAATTAGACTTTTGGAAAAGCAGCTAGAGACATTGAAGCAGGAGATGAAACAAAGCAATTGTGTTAACTATGTCAAACTTGAAGAACAAGAACTTTATTCACTTTACCAGGATCCAAGAGTTATCAACATCTTGAAATCGCATCACCACATTTTGGCAACTGTGCTTGATCCTAGGTTTAAGAGCTATGTCTTCTTTTTCTTTCCAACTGACCTAGATCTCAAGAGATACAATGATCTCCTGGTCAGCAAGCTGACAGCTCGAGTGGTACATGACACAGAGATGTCTCCTCCTTCAGTTTCTCTAGCAACTGCTGCTAATAAAAAACTTAGCAGTCCCAAGACACCCAGTGGTGATGTAGATGAGCCGGCACAACATTTTGGCATCTAGGGGTAAATGTATCATCCTACGATTTCTGCAAATCGGAGGATGATACGCAGCATTTTATATGTGTCTGTGTGTGTGTGTGTATATATATATATATATATATATATATATATATATATATATATATATATATATATATATATATATATATATATTCGTGTATAAGCCGAGTTTTTCAGCACATTTTTGTATGCTGAAAAAGGCCACTCGGCTTATACACGGGTGAACTTACCTGGTGTCCGGTCCCTCGCTGTTAACTTCAGCATATGCGTTCCAACAACAGGAAGTTCGGCATTTGGAACGCAAACTTGCGTTCCAAATGCCGAACTTCCTGTTGTTGGAACGCATATGCGTTCCACTGCGGGGTAAGTGAAAAAAAATCTCTCTCTCTCTGAGTGATTTGACAATCGGACCATTTCTCTTATCTCTGCAGCTGGAACAACAAGGAAAACTCCAGCGTCCGTTGGCCAAGGAGTTAAAATGACGCTTAGAAGCGTTGTGCACGAACCTTCATCTATTCTTATCCCTGTGCAGGGCGGCCTTCGTTTATAATTTCAGCCCTGATTTGTGTCTCTGATTTAATGGGTCACTAAACAGTAAAAGTATAGGCTCTGAGGTTGTGATAACTGCAGTCACACATATATATTTATATTTTGTATCTGGCCATTATTGGAGAGAGAGAGAACAAGTTGCTGAGCAGGTTAGGGTCATTGATATTGAGGATACTTTTCTGCACCCAGCTAGGTGGTGAAAACACGGTGATTAAAACGTTGAATACATTTTGAGGTGTCCTATCGAGTGACGCTGGGTATTCACAGTACAACAAATATATTGCTTACATTGAATACTTACACGCTGCAGACACCTGCAATGCTGAGTGCCAGATCGTGATCATCTCTAGTCCACGCTGTTTATGCTCCATAGAATTCAATTGGCCGAACGCACATATTCATTCTCTCTCTCTCTCTCTCTCTCTCTCTCTCTCTCTCCTTTTTTTTAAATTTACAGTGCACTGTAAATTTTCAAAATAAGGTTACACTTCAAAACTATCTACTTTGCTTCAAGGTAAATCAAATTAGCTTATATTAGATAATGAACAAACAATACAGCCATGTTATGTAGCACTTTAGAGAAAATGTTCATACATTTATATCCCTACCCCTTATATACCCCTTTATTTAGGTTAGGTTGTACCCAATGATTTTATAATCATTTATGAATGTACCTTGTCATGTACTGTTATATATGGTTTAGCTAAAAATGATTTCATAGATTGAACTTATCATTTTTATTTAGGCTTTTAAATTAGCGCTCTTTTCCACCCTAGGCTTATACTCGAGTCAATAAGTTTTCCCAGTTTTATGTGGTAAAATTAGGTGCCTCGGCTTATATTCGGGTCGACTTATACTCGAGTATATACGGTGTGTGTGTGTGTATATATATATATATATATATATATATATATATATATATATGTGTGTACATCTGCTGATCTATATAGCACAGCACTCTTAAAAAGAAAACGATGAATGACATTTTTTATTTATTATACTGGTGTCTGTATAGAAATAATACATATGTCATTGTTTCATATTTATATTTGAAGATCTGTTTGTCCTTCACATTTCCTCTAATTTTCCTTCTTCCCATCCTCTGATATTTTCACATTGGGAAACTAAAATTTTCTTTGTTTTCTCCCATGTTATTTCTTCCAGCACCTTGCTGTGTTGCTTCCTTTCCACCCGCATCGTTCCCCCCTATCTTGTCCTTTCTCTATCTTCTTCTCCAGCTGCGTCAGCAGGGCCTCTCCCTTACTCATCCCCATACTCCTTAATTAAAGATCATCTGGGCACTTTGAACTAAAGCACTGTTCATAGCTACAGCGAGTACTGTATCCAAGGCCCAATCTTATTTTATCTTTTTACTTTTATCAGGCTTTCTCTATTTTATTCCATCTTTTACTAATACTAATTTATTTATGGTGTCTATTTAATAAAGCAAGGGCATAAAACGTATCCCTACTGCAAATACATGCAGTTCTCAGTTTATTCCACATTGCTATCATTTTAATAACTCCTGCTAAAATGACATACGGTGCATTGCTGTATAATGTGCTACCATACCACAAGAGTTCTTTGGAAGAAAACATGACTAACAGCAACTCGCTTATGCTGCAAACACTTCAGCTGGCTGACGTCTGTGCATCCACTTATTTCCTGTGCCTTTTTGACGCTCTTTGCCCCTCTAGTTTTAATCCTCCTTGGTTTTATTTACTTTTGTATCCAAAGACCAACAGCTGACATGAGAAGTAGAAGGGTTGTTATGGTGTTGTGAGGTTGTAGCCTGCAGGGGAGCTGCTACAATCTGTTTCAGTGCCCATTTCAGTGCTGAAATAAGAGAGATATTGGCAGCTTCTATACTGCAAGACATATATTAAACAAATTAATTTGGTACTCCCTTTGCACTCTCAAGTATAATGGTAATGTAATATAGTGATTATCATTCAATAAATTACAATTAATTTATGTAGTGCAGCTTAAAGGATTGGCTGAAAAATCTGTCTTTTTCAATAACATCTAAAAATTCATGTAGAATTCCCAGGCTAGCAGTAATGCTTTTCACTTAATGCATTAACCACTGAACATTGTACATACACCTCATATTCTTGCCAAACAAATCAACAAATGCTTACGAAAGTGGCTTCTGTATTACAGAAAATACATTTGTTTTCACCTAATAGTACTATATGTTTTTTGTTCCAAAAACACAATTTGATAAATTCTACTTTGTATTATCTTATCTTATCTTATTATATAAGTCTGAACTATTAAGTGTAATGCTGTAATATGGCAGGAAACTATATAAACGTATCCATGAGCATACACAAATCAAAGGGACATTTAAAGCGTATTAAACTGACTTTTCACTAGTTTCAAATTCACATATGTAGCAGATATCATGATCACCATGTGGCCAGGGCATTGTCTGTTGTAAAATCACTAATGAAAGAGTTAAAACAAAATAATTCTAGGAACTGTATCTGTCACTACATGGGGTCTATTTATCATTGGGACACAACCCCTTTCTCTGGGCTTTTCCTAACACATCAAGGGGTAGAACCTGGGGAACACTATTTACCATGGGCAGCAGCAACCTTCTCAGGATGACAATAGTAGGGGATATTAAGAGAAAAACATCTTTTATTTAAATACACATTTGGAGAACCGTGCATTCACAGATCAAGAGCACATGTGAGGAACAGTATAAACACAGTGTTAGGAATCTGTGTTAGTCTTTGCCATTTTTTGTACCTAGCTGCAGTACCTTTATGCCACCAGAGGTGCTGCTGTTCTACCATGAACATTTTCCCCTCACTGGCAGGAGTTAATCTTCTGCTCCTTGTTAATTACCACACTTGTGTCACTGATTATTTATGCCTGTTCCACCCTATGCACCTTGCTAGTCATTGTTTATTTTTCCCTTGGACTACCTGCATTGCTACATTCTGTTCCTGTGAAATCCTTGCTCTTGCCTGTACCTGCTATTTGGTAACTACTACTCACTTGTACCTAGTCACCAGGATGTTAACCTGATTTCTGTTATGCCTAAACATAATGCAAATTTACAGTTCCTGTGAATTCCTGGCTCTTGCTGTTGATCTTTGTTCTGTTAGGTTCCTGTACCTGCTGTGTTGTTTTTATTATCATTTACTTATTATCCTGCCATACCCGGATGTTTGTTTATTTACAAAGCCTGACCGGGTCAGTGTTTACCTTGCATTACCTGGATTGTGTTCTTGCTGCAATAATTAGTTTTTTATGCTTTCATAATACTTCTGGCTTCATGGCTGTCATTGCAAGGATCTAATTTTGGATCCGATGGGGAGCACATGGCATGAAACGTATATACATAGATCACAAGCACATGTGAGGAACAGTACATACACGGATCAGGAGCACATGTGAGTGAGGAACAGTACATGCACGGATCAGGAGCACATGTGAGTGAGGAACAGTACATGCACGGATCAGGAGCACATGTGAGTGAGGAACAGTACATGCACGGATCAGGAGCACATGTGAGTGAGGAACAGTACATGCACGGATCAGGAGCACATGTGAGTGAGGAACAGTACATGCACGGATCAGGAGCACATGTGAGTGAGGAACAGTACATGCACGGATCAGGAGCACATGTGAGTGAGGAACAGTACATGCACGGATCAGGAGCACATGTGAGTGAGGAACAGTACATGCACGGATCAGGAGCACATGTGAGTGAGGAACAGTACATGCACGGATCAGGAGCACATGTGAGTGAGGAACAGTACATGCACGGATCAGGAGCACATGTGAGTGAGGAACAGTACATGCACGGATCAGGAGCACATGTGAGTGAGGAACAGTACATGCACGGATCAGGAGCACATGTGAGTGAGGAACAGTACATGCACGGATCAGGAGCACATGGGGAGGAGCAGTACATGCACGGATCAGGAGCACATGGGGAGGAGCAGTACATGCACGGATCAGGAGCACATGCAAAGATCCTTGTTGGCAGGCAGGTTTCCCATATTTGTTTAGAAATTTTGCCCTTGGAATTTTTTTTCATTTTTCACCAACCCCACATTAAATATCTCTGTCTACATGATAGATGCAGTAGTTACCATGTGTTTCTTATTCTTTGGGCTCTATTCATTAATATTTATTGAGTAGGAATATTTCACATGATATGAAATATGTTATCAAATTCAATAAATGTGACATATTGAGGATTGTAGTGCTCAGATGTAAGGTACTCTTGAGCAGCTGCTGAACAGCCGAGTGTCCCTGGAGACTATTTTCTAATGTTGACAACTATAGATGTATAGTTCCCCAATGTGTCCACATGCCTGTGTATGTAACATATAGTATATACACATGTATGGGAGGCACAGTACATAGACAGTTATGGAAGAACAGTAAATACATAGATAGTAAATACATGCATGGGCATTACACATTACAATATCAGGGATACAGTACCTTCATAGACTAGGGTGGTGTGTACTGGATATGTTTTCATTGTATGTACATACAATAAAAACATAAATAACACTCTGATGTTGCTGGAAATACTGTTTAAGAATGCACTCTTTTACCATTAGTATGGTAAAAAAATAATGCTCATTTGAGCATTACTTCTGTAAAACAAAAATTCACTTGGATATTTTGAGAATTGAATTCTCCCTCTAAAAATGCCTGTGAGGAGCTGTTGTTTTGCAAATACATGCTGATGATGACTTATTGTAAACCAGCTGCTTACGCGGCTGATGCAGAGATAGACGTATCTCGAGATGCTTGTGGCTCTACATATGGGCGGAAATGCATTCGTTTACTGTGCTCTTTTTTTTTTTTTTTTTTTTTTTGTTTTAAGAGCATGGTATTGCCGTTTTGCATCCAATTGTGCACCAGACACCATGGGGTATATTTACTAAACTGCAGGTTTGAAAAAGTGGAAATGTTGGCCATAGCAACCAATCATATTCTGGCTTTCATTTATTTAGTGCATTCTACAAAATTACAGCTAGAATCTGATTGGTTGCTACAGGCAACATCTCCACTTTTTCAAACCTGCACTTTGGAAAATTTACCCCCATGTGTTCCTGGTTCAATCACAGCGCCAAGTCCCAAATCTCTTGTTCTGTACATAACTATCTCATAAGACTTGGATGTAGCTATAGATTGAACACTGAGCAACACAATTTAATCTTTCTCATCTGCATGTTTGCAACATAGCTCTTAATTTTACTGCCTCAGGCTGCCTTGTTATTGGGCCTTTCCTGATAATGTTTTATATTTTTCCACAAACCGAGTGATGCCTTATCCTTTTCTCAGCCCTGAGATGCTTTCCACCTTTCCACCAACTGCTGTGCTATAATAGCTAATTATTATCAGCTTATTAGATATGTTTTAAGCTTTATTTGTATGCACCATTAAACAGCAGGATTGCCACGATGAGTGAGTTATAGTTCATGAGTGGCAAAACTGATGGAAATCATACATGTATAAATTAGCCTTTTATATATCACCTCAGCAACTTAAGTGTGAACGATTTGACATTGTGATTTTTCACATTATGCCATTTTATTTTTTCCTCTTAAATATGTCACGTTCATTTTAACACTTCATTTGTAATATGGCTGTATTGACCATTTTTTGCAGTTGAAAGAGTAATTAATTGGAATTTAAAGGACCACTATACCTAAAATGCAAGCTGCCTTGAATAAAAGAGCAACTAATAAAACTCAGCAATCTATATGTAATTGTCGCCTTATTTTGAAAGAATCGAAGATATTTTCCATTGTATTTATATCATACTTGCTGACTTTTGCAGCAAACCGTCTGGAGGAAGGATCCTTCATGGGGGCATGACCGTTAGGCCCTGCCCCTTACCGAGCTTTGAAATTTCAGCCTTTCACAACAAGGGGAGGGGCCAGGATGAAGCATTTAGCTCCATCCCCACCCACTTAACAGGTAGAGCTGGATGCCGGAGGTTGCCCTGCTCTCCCGGTAGTCTGGGAGCACTCTAAAAAATTTGGGAGTCTCCCAGACATTCTGGGAGAGTAGGCAACTATGATTTATATTTACTATACAGCTGAGGACAAGACTGCTGATGAGCCTATATATCTGTTTTATGCATACATAGGGGCAGTCTCACATTCCACTTTTAGGAGCTTCTCTCAGAAGAGCATGCTGTACCTATTTTTGGCAAGGTCACCAAGCCGCACCGATGTGGTGAAGACATATGGAGCTCCTGCTTCCACCTGGATCTGTCCAGGAGCAGGACAATTTAAAATTGTGTCAGTACAACTCTGGGTGCCGGTCTGGCCAGGGTAGATAAGTTAAGGTGCCCCTTGACCCATGGGCCTGTGTGTGGATATGGCAATGTGACCACCCCTTCATTAGTTACAAAAAACATTTGAAGAATCAATTGCACTGCAGTCCCTCAATTTTGCACTTTCATGAATGACTTTTAGGGTGTGACAAGCATTATTTGTTTTGTGTATTTAATTTTTAGAAAAGCACTATAGTCATTTTTTTTTTTATTCTGCCTCATCCACAAGCATAGGGATTATTTTTTCAGACTCCCATTCAAGTGAATGGAAAGTTATGGTATCATTCTGAAGCGTAAAAATGCTTTAAACCTGCTTGTTTGGACAAAAGCAACTAACTCCCTTAAGGCTTAAGGAGAATATTTATGAAGGGACAGAAAGGCCGACTGCTGCTGAATACAGAAGTTACCTATTACTGGAGACACTGGCCTGGCAAAGTAATTAACTCTTACTACTCCGGGCCTGTTGGCAGCTGCCATAAATATTTTTCCTACAATGTGGTGATAAGTAATTTTTAACACTTTGGCTGGTGGAGAAAAAAATCATTTATCGCAGCAATCGGATACATTTTGAGAAATGTTCCCTTAATTGCAGCGTCTTTGTACATTTTAAAATCAGGATGTCTTGTGTGCCATGGAAAACTCTTCCCCTTGATCACCAATATGGGTACATCCAAATGGTGGTTTAATTTCTCTTCTTAAAAACACCACAGGCATTTTTGCTCCTGACATGACACTTCAAGAGCATTAAAAATGAGACATCCTTCATTTGCTATGCCAGTACCTGACATGTTCTAATAAAAAACGTGCACAGGCATTTATAGCCATTTTTCTCACTTAATTCCACTAAATGTAGGGGCACATTAGGAGCTTTAAATACACTCCATCCTGACGTACCATATTTCAAATACCTACTGATCTGATAAACTGTTCAAACTTTTACATATATATTTCTTTGAATATATGTAAATGGGTCTCTTTTATATTCGACATATAGGGCCTGATTCATTAAGGAGAACAAAGAAAAAAAAATGAGCAACTTTGCACCTGTTGCATTGGAGGGGGAGGTAAATTTAAAATGTGGTGGCAGATTTATAGTTGGGGTAGAGCATGTCTTAGATCAACTTTAAATTTCAGTGTACAAATAAGTTATCAAGCATTGTGTGCTACATGAAAAAGCAGCTAGTATTTCATTTATGTGCAAAATAATAAACTCATTTGCACCCCTGGCATTGTAACATGGTTTTGTCCAGGAGAAAACTTTCTATTTTTTTTCTTATTTTCCTTAATGAATCAGGCCCATTGTATTTTAGGTCATTTAAAATGTCTCACATAGAATTATAACTTTATAATTCTACAGTGGTTATAAAAAGTATAAATCTATGGGCAGCACAGTGGCCTAGTGGTCAGCGCTGGGGTCATGAGTTCAATTCCCGACCATGGCCTTATCTGTGTGGAGTTTATGGGCCTGAGTAATTAAGGAGAGCAAAGCATAGAAAAGGAGTAACTTTGAGCAAAACCATGTTGCATTGAGCATTGGAGGGGGATCTAAATTTCAAATGTGGGGGCAGATTTATAGTTGGGGTAGGGCATGTCCTAGATCAACGTTAAATTTCAGTGTAAAAATAAAGCTAGCAAGTATTTGTATGTTAGATGAAAAAACAGCCAGTATTTAACTTATCTGCAAAATAATAAACTAAATTGCACCCCTTGCATTGTAACATGGTTTGTCCCAGAGAACATTTACTCCTTTTTTTGTCTTACTCTCCTTAATGACTCAGGTCCTGTATGTTCTCCCTGTGTTTGTGTGGGTTTCCTCCGGGTGCTCCGGTTTCCTCCCACACTCCAAAAACATACTGGTCGGTTAATTGGCTGCTAACAAATTTGACCCTAGTCTCTCCCTGTCTGTCTTTGTGTGAGTGTGTGTGTCTATATTAGGGACTTTAGACTGTAAGCTCCAATGGGGCAGGGACTGATGTGAATGAGTTCTCTGTACAGCGCTGCGGAATTAGTGGCGCTATATAAATAAATGATGATAATGATGAAACCTCCTTTTTCACATGTTTCACATTTTACATGATAGAATCAAAACATATTTATAAATAGGAAATCTTGCCACTGATCAACATTAAATACTCTGTAATGTCAAATAAAAAGAAAACAACTCTACTTTCCGATAAAGTTGCGCACTTCCGGAAGGTGTGGGAGCCTTGGTACTTCTGTCATCGGTCCTCTCTCTAAGGTACCCACTAACTCATTTCTCTTCCTTGATCCCTGTTTGCATCTGTACTCTTTGTGCTCTTTTCCCCCATTTTCTCTCCTCCTTTCTTAATTCACCACAGAGCAGCAGCTCTCTCCTCCACATTCTTCTCCTTTTCCATTGCCCTAGCCCCACTTTATATCTTCCATCCTGCATTAGATAAATAAATACCTGAAAACCCCAGTTTTGGATGACCTAGTGAATTACGGTCACTATGTTATTCTTTTTTTCCCCTGCTGTTTACATGATATCCTCTTGTACGGATATTGTTAATATATTTGTGCTCCGTTTCTTTTATGTCTATGTTGTAACATCTCCGATTCTGGTATAAATAAACAGATTTAATTAAAAAAAAGAAAAGAAAAAGAATACAACTCTAAGGGGTACTAAACTGCGGGTTTGAAAAAGTGGAGATGTTCCCTATAGCAACCAATCCGATTCTAGCTGCTATTTTGTAGAATGTGCTAAATAAATGCTAACTAGTATCTGGTTGCTATGGGCAACATCTCCACTATTTTAAACATGCAGTTTAGTAAATCTAGCCCTAAAGCAGGTAATCATTGATTGCATAAGTATTTACCCACCTTGTTTTAATACTTGGTAGAAGCACCTTTAGCTACAACCAGCTGTGAGGCTATTTGGGTAAGGGTCTATCTGCTTTGCACTTTTTGACACTGCAGTTATTGTCCATTCTAGTTTGCAATATTGCTTGAGCTCCATCCGGTTGGATGGCATGCTGCGGACTAGTGCACTAAGAACTAATAAAATTGCATTATGTGACATACTTGGATGCTCATGAGTCACAGCAGAATGTCCGTGATAATTGTATTAAAATATTAACTACCTGCTATATCTATATTAAAATGTTGGCCATTTTAGTTACAGCCTAACATCAAATGGTTAGATCTTCCTCTGGATATACCAGTCACGCAACAAGAAAACCTCCGCACTCCAACTGTTGCTGAATTATGGTTCCGATTATGCTCAGCCAGCTAGTTTAGCTAAACAGATCTATCTCTGTGGCAGGTACATCAGGCCCCAGGCCCTCCTCTTTATTGAGTGATGAATTATTTTATCTCTAAAACAGGCTGGGAACAGCGACAATGAAACAAACGATGGTTTCAAAGGTCCTTGGAATCTTTTCAATTAGATCAGGTTCAAATAAGAAAGTAGCTGAGCGATGACTTAATAAATGCTGTAGCCATTTGCACTCATAACATGATGTTTGTGTAGTAAAATATCATTCTGAATCATTGTTGCCACAAAAGTTACTGGGATATACAGTAGAAGAGAACTTTTTGCCAAAGTTACTGTGCTATTCACAAAAACTAGGAGTATTATATTTTCTTTAGAATTCTTTTTTGTTGGGCTTTTATACATGTTGGCTTGAATATCTGTTATGTGTTTGTCATTGCACAAATATGTGTAATTTTACACAATGCAAATGGACTTGTGTATTAGCACAGCGCAACCTATGGTGGGCTGCAAAATTTTGCACCTTCATATGGCAGGAACTGGGCAGAATAGGGCTTTTCTAGACATGTGTAAGCTGGGTGTACTCACATGCCTCAAATTATGCTCACATGCAAATACGAGATATTTTGAGGGATGAAATATTTCATTGAGTTCCATTGGATGGAAAAAGCATATGGCCACGGACAGGGCCGCCATCAGAAATCATGGGGCACAGTACAAATGATGCAGACAGGCCCCCCGATGAACTCCGCCCCCCCCCCCCCCCACACACACACACGTAATGTACATATGAATACACTCCAACAGAAATATGCATACATATCTCTACAAATCCATATACCTATACACAAATGTAAATATGTATAAAATGTGTGTGTGTGTGTGTGTATATATATATATATATATATATATATATATATATATATATATATATATATATATATATATATATATATATATATATATATATATATATATATATATATATATATATATAAAATCTCCAATTGTAAACAGGTTACCAAACCTGAATGGTAAACCATACACCCATTACCTTTTCAGTAAAAAAAAAAGAATTTTCAACAATAAGAAAAAATAAGAACAATGTTGAAATAATATTAAAAACTTAAGGTTAAAATACAATATGCATAACACTGGGTGGTTACTACAATATAAGCAACACAGACTGAAGTGTTTGAATAAGAAACAAAACCACTTTGTGCAAGTATATCACAACAGGATTAAAACACTGTACTTCCAGCCAATACAGTCCAATATCTTGGATTACTATATGAGAGGGTCTTAGATTTCAAACCAATTGAGCAATTTTTAATCACAATGAACATTGGTTTGAAATCTTAGACCCTCTCATATAGTAATCCAAGATATTGGACTGTATTGGCTGGAAGTACAGTGTTTTAATCCTGTTGTGATATACTTGCACAAAGTGGTTTTGTTTCTTATTCAAACACTTCAGTCTGTGTTGCTTATATTGTAGTAACCACCCAGTGTTATGCATATTGTATTTTAACCTTAAGTTTTTAATATTTTTTCAACATTGCTCTAATTTTTATTTCTGATTTTCATTTTTATCAATGCAGACCCTTGAAACAAACAGACAAATCTAAAAAAAAATCTTTACAATATACTTAGTTACAGAGATGTTGCTGCTGCTCCCAGGGCCGGTGCTAGGGTCCATGGCGTCCTAGGCACTTTGTCAAAATTGGCGCCCCCCCCGCAAAAATCGGCGCCCCCGCAAAAATCGGCTCCCTCCTCCCCCAACCCACGTCTTTCCTTACCTTGCCTCAACACTGCCGTCTCTCTGCTCCGTCTGCTCCCCTCCACTCACTGACACTGTCGGGCCGTGATGATGATGTCACAGGGGAGGAGACGGAGCAGAGAGGCGGTGGTGGTGAGCAATAGCCTCTTCCCCCCCCCCCCCCCCCCCCTCCCTGTGAATGTATCTTAATTAATGCTGTGCGGCGGCCGTGAAAGGTATGGTCAGCGGTCGCCGCATAGTTTTAAAGTAATTTTCATTCTGTGGCACCCTCCAGAGCCCGGCGCCCTAGGCAAGTGCCTAACCTTGCCTAATGGGAGCACCGGGCCTGGCTGCTCCTTCAGCGGCAGCGGGAACAGTGGTGTGACATCAGGTCACACCACACCATCAGGGAGAAGGGAGGATCACATGATCGCAGGGGCGGAGCAATGATTCCCCTGCGATCATGATTGACAGCTGCCTCGCTGTCACAGGAAGATCACATGATCACAGGGGAATGATAGCTCCGCCCCCTGTGATCACATTCTGCTGCCTGGCTGTCACGGTGACAGCCAGGCTGAAGATAGCAGCAGAGACACCGTGGACTGGAAGACAGCGGGCCCCCTGGTAAGTGTGTTGCGCTGGGCCCCCTGGTGAGCCCGGGGCCGGTATAAAAGTACCCCCTGTACGCCCCTAATCTCAGCCCTGGTCAGGGAGCCTCTTTCTCTCTGCAAAAAGAGGTTTTTTTTGTTTTGTTTTTCAGGAGGCGGAAATGGTAATTGTTGTTGTTGGTGTGAGGTGCCTGGGGGAAGGAGGTTGTGCATTATGAGACATAAGGGGCCGGAGTCATTGAGGAAACTAAGGCAAAAAAAAGGAGTAAATGTTCTTCGGGACCAACCATGTTACAATGCAAGGCAAATTGGTTTATTTGCGCATAACTTAAATATTGGCTGTTTTTTCATCTAGAACACAAATATGTGATAGCTTTATTTTTACACTGAGATTGAAAGTTGATCTAGGACATGCTCTATCCCAATTTAAAATCTGTTCCCACATTTTAAATTTACCTCCCCCTCCAATGCAACATGGAGTAACTTTGCTCAGGTACAAAGTTACTCCTTTTTTATGCTTTGCTCTTCTTCATGACTCAAGCCCTACGTGTACGATGTGCAATAAGTACAGTGTAATGTATGATATACATTCGCTCTCTCTATGGGGGTGTGTTTAAAAATTGTTGTTTCGGAGCTCAGCAAATCCTAGCTGTGTCCCTTTTTACAATATCAATATAAATTCATCACAACAGAAGGAGGTTTGCCAATAAAGAGAGAATTGCTCAATTTCCTGAGAACATTTTGTACTGCTGGTCAAGAAAATGTGTATTGATCTCAAAAGTTGCTCTAAATATTATAAAGTACATATTTAGAGCCATATTATAACTCTTCTGTGAGTCTGACCTTTCACTAGTGCCCAATGTTTAAATTCCTTTGTTTCATATTCTCTTTCTATAGCTCATGGCAGCAATATTACTGTAGACTAGCTTTTCAAATTAATGTGCAAGACACCTCCTATTATTCTATAGTCACAAACACAACCTCTCTGCCCATCATATGAAGCTCCCATTATGTGTATCTGTGTTCCTTCTGAGTAGGAGTAATTTGTGCCATTAGCTCTCTATTTTCTAATGATTCTAACAATGGCGTGATTTTGTATTACTTTGTGACCATGTACTTCCTAGAACATGTAATATGAGGTTGGCAGAGCCTCTGAAATACATCATTTTGTCCACCGCAGCCGTGCATGGATAAACTGCTTATACTCAGAGGTGGGCTAGCAAGGATTGGGTGCGGGGGACAGTTCCCCTGGGCTGGTTTCTCTACTGTCATTCCAGATAAATTTCCAGGGCAGATAATGCCGATAATGATGATTTGTTTTTATTGACGCTCATCACGGCAAGACTCTTGTCGCTAAAATTTATGTAAAAAGTCCTGCAGAGGCAGATGTGGCAATACTGACACAAAGCATGCCAGTCTCTGATCATATACAGCTGTTACACTAACTAAAATATTTAAACTTAAAAATAAGCAACAAAGAAGTAAAATCGAAGTAAATATTGAAAAAAATGAGCACAGTGGCTAAGTGGTTAGCACTTCTGCCTCTCAGCGCTGGGGTCATGAGTTCAATTCCCAACCATGGCCTTATCTGTGTGGAGATTGTATGCTCTCCCCGTGTTTGTGTGGGTTTCCTCCCACACTCCAAAAACATACTGGTAGGTTAATTGGCTGCTATCAAAATTGACCCTAGTCTGTGTGTGTGTGTGTGTGTGTGTGTGTGTGTCTGTCTGTGTATATTAGGGAATTTAGACTGTAAGCTCCAATGGGGCAGGGACTGATGTGAGTGAGTTCTCTGTACAGCGCTGCGGACTCAGTGGCGCTATATAAATAAATGGTGATAATGATTTATTCAAAAATTATAGCATTTTATCTATAATTTAGTTTTTTGTCATCATCCTGAAATGTCAATAACAGAACCAGCATGGCTGTGGGATATGTACGCAATCCTCTTTAAATGGACTACCCGCAAAGGCATGAGGAAGCTATTGCCAATGAATTCTAGTAACTCTTTAGTGCTATCGCAGGTGGGTACCACTATGATGTATAAGGGGATATGAAAAGAAAAGCACTATTGCCGCCAAATACACCCATTTTCTTCAGTAATATTGCTCTTTGTTTGATAAATATTCCCCCTATATATTATGTATTAATATATGTAGGATTTGCTATTTCACTAAATTCAATCTTGCATAGAGAAGAGTGCTTGAGTCATGTTAGGTAACATGATTTGACAAATGAACTGATTGAAGAGCAGTGAGAACATATTTACTTCGTTGGATATAAATCCAACATAAATGATATATACATAGATAATATTTTTACTGTAGTAAAGAGCACAAGGATAAGATTTAATTGATTCACAATGACATATACTCACAAGTGCACATCACCTTGAAGTCTGAAAAAATTGTCAGATAGTGTCAGATCCTGAGTCGTCATGCCGCAGGTCGGCTGGTTTTTGCAAGGTCATAGCTAAGAGAGGAGAGTAGCTGGATTTTAGAGTGCTTGACACAAAACATACAAAACAATTTTAAATTCAATGATACCAGTGAATATGCTTTATGCATCGTAAACTGACCTTTTACCACATCCCAGCAGACTAACAATGACCTTATTTGCAAACCTACAATCTACATAATTGCTTCTAACAATGTGTGATCTAAAATGGTAACTTTGATAATGACATTTGGTAACAAGGATAGTTATTGGCTTTAACACTAATGATGAACGCATGGCTCTTACAAAATTGTAACAGGATTGGTTAAGCATAATTAATTTTTTTTTTAAACTTTAAGGCCATTTAAAAATATTTCTTCCAACATCTCTCAGCTGTACCTCGTTTGACACCAAATTTTCTTGTACTTTTTTATTTATTCTCCAACTTGTACATTTATTATAAAGACAGACTTTAGAATGGCTGCAGCGGAAACCATTTGTCGTAGCCTAATATCTGGATTTCGACATTTTGTATTAAAAAGTAGATACCATTTTTATTTATACACTTGATGCTGGATATTTTGGATTTTTAGGATTCTCTTACTGCATGCATACTTTTACTGACCTCCCAATACAGCATATGACACAAACAGTGCATACTGTGATATTTTAGACACAGCCATGGCAAACTGGAAAATGTTGCACAGAGAGGGTCTAATTCATTAAGGAAAGGAAAGCAAAAAAAGGAGTAACTTTGCTCCTTTGCTCCTTTGCTCCATGTTGCATTGAAGGGGAGGTAAATTTAAAATGTGATGGCAGATTTATAGTTGGGATAGGGCATGTCCTAGATCAGGCCTGTCCAACCTGCGGCCCTCCAGGTGTTGTGAAACTACAAGCCCCAGCATGCTTTGCCAGTAGGCAACCTGTTGATAGCTGGAAGGGCATGCTGGGACTCGTAGTTTCACAACATCTGGAGGGCCGCAGGTTGGACAGGCCTGTCCTAGATGAACTTTAAATTTCAATGCAAAAATAAAACTATCAAGTATGTGTGCTAGATGAAAAAACAGCCAGTATTTAACGTATGTGCAAAATAATAAACTTATTTGCACATGTACTCATTTTTGCCTTGCTTTCCTTAATGAATCAGGCCCAGGGGTATAGTTACTAAACTGCGGGTTTGAAAAAGTGTAGATGTTGCCTATAGCAACCACATTCTAGCGATCATTTTGTAGAATGTACTAAATAAATGAACCTAGAATCTGATTGGTTGCTATAGGCAACAACTTCACTTTTTCAAACCCAGTTTAGCAAATATTCAAAACCAGAAAAACTATATCCCAAATCATATCGCAGAGTCTGCATAACGCAGTTCAAAAAAAATTAACAGTGGGCTGATCTGTAAGCACAGAGTTGCGCAAAATATAATGTGCTGTCCTTTCAAACATAAATGATCTAAGTATTGTTTTTTGTAACCCTCTCTTATGTCTTTAGCACATTAGGATATATATATATATAATTTACTAAAATCTTTAAAAAAATAATAAACAATTAATCTGGAAATAAAAATGTAATCCAGGGCTGTCTTTCAGTTTTGTTCTCAAGGAAAAGGTTGTATTTGTGTCAACAATTCATTGTATTGTAACAATATGTCTGCGCCCTAGTAAGGTACTTAGTGAAGTTATAAATTACTTGTTTCAAACCATGTTAGCGGATATAAAAACAATGGTGTATATAAAGACTCTGATTCTGAAGAGCTCCTGTTGCTTATCCTACAATGCCAAAAAGAAAAAAATAGCAAATTAAATCAGCATTTTCGTGCAGGTGTGCTAACCGCCAAGAGGTTTAATGGCCCATTTCCACAGTAATTGCTCACAAGGAGCAGGTTAACAATTCTGTCTGCTGTTAAAAAGTCGGAGACAAATGGTGAAGGGACGATAATGTAATACACAAAGCTAAAAAGCGGGAATAATATATGAAAGCTGAAAACAAACTGTAGAATTATTTTTTTATTTGCAGCCTAGGAAGTTTACCAAGAATTGGAATTCACAACGCTGGTTATGATCACTCAGTCAAGCGCTGTTTAATTTAGATTGTAAAGAAACATTAAAATGTAAAACCAAAAACAAATGATTCCCTTTATTGCATTTTTAGAAATATAGAACATTAGACTAAAGAGAATAGAGAAAGTCTCACTTCAATAATAGGACTTCTATTATCTTGGAAAATGTATAATTTTATTAATATATTAGTATGACAATATTAACAAACAACCAGCTGGAAATTAACAGAATAAACAATAAAAATCGATCATAAAGTTGCATACAATGTTAAAATATGATACACTTCACACTCTGGGGTAAATGTATCAAGCTGAGAGTTTTCCGGCGGGTTTGAAAAACCAATCAGATTCTAGCTATCATTTATTTAGTACATTCTACAAAATGACAGCTAGAATCTGATTGGTTGCTATAGGCACCACTTTAGGTAGCAGATCTCTTGTGGCTTTTGGACCAACAAGTGGAAAAATACAAACTTATAAATTAGTCTTTCATTATCTCCTCCTCCCTTATTTTCTCACCATATGGAAGTCCCACTGTCAACATACATGTACAGTGAGAAGTGGGTGATTGGAAGTAAAAGCACAGCAGAAGTTATTTTATATTTGCCTTACGTTTATTTAAATGGTTAGACATACTAACGTAATAAACAAAATTTTATTTTTGTTAGACTGTTATATAAATAGTTTTCAATAATGAGTTGCTAATGTTTCGATATAGAATAGTCTATACACATAGGTTGTTTGTATCAAACAGGGCACTAATCATTATAAGGGCTATAGTTACAAGGCTGGAATATAAACCCAAAAGCTTTATTATTAACCCAAGGGATAGTTTGTCCTTTTGGCTTCCAAAGTTTCTCTTCAAGTACACACAAAAATGTGTGTTTTTAGAACTAAGGAGCCTATTCATTAGAGGGAGAAAATCCCTTAATATGGTGGTTTTTCTCTGGATCTAAGGCTTCACCTGATTTAAGAAAGCCCTGGGCCAATGAAGACTAACCGCTGTCCTATCTCCATTTCAGGATAACAATAGGTCAGCTAAGGAAAAAGGCTTTATTAGTCATATAATGCTCAACTCTACCTCTCATCCCCTAATCTCTCACCTTCCCTCCTCTCTCGGGTGTCCAGTTGCTTTTCCGCCATCTCCTCCTGGATGTCCTTACACTTTCTCAAAATTAACATGGCCAAAATTTAACTCATTGTCTTCCATCCATCAAAAGTCTACTCTACTCCAAACCTCTCTCACTGTTGACAACACTAAGATCTCCTCTGTTTCCCAACTATACTGCCTGAGTGTCATTCTTGACTGCTCCGTCTGCTTTGCCCCTCACATTTAATCTCATGCCCAATTCCTGTTACTTCCAATATTGCCCTATCAAACACTTCCCAGGATGCCACCAAATGTTATCCATTCACTGATCAATTTCTCGTTTCAACTACTACAAACTTCTCTTACTGACATTCCCTGGTCTCATATCGCTCCTTCAATCTATACTTAATGCTGCAGCTAGACTTATCTTCCTCTCTTACCACTACACATCTGCCTTTCATTCTGTCAATCCTTATACTGGCTCCCCTTCCCCTACAGAGTCCTCTTCAAACTCCTCACCCTCACATACATGGCCCTCTACTCCCTGCATCTCCAACCTCACCTGCATATATACTCCCTCCCGCACTTTCCTGTCATCTATTGACTGTCGCCTTTCCTCCCCTTCTATTATTCACGTCTCACTCCCTTATCCAATATTTCTCCTGTGCTGCCCCCCACCACTGGAACGATTTCCCTTGTTCTATCAGACTATCCCCTAGCCTGTATAGCTTCAAACGGTCATTGAAACCCAACCTGTTTAGAAAAGCCTACCAGTCCTCTGCTTAACTAGTGCACCATGTTATATACCTCACCCACTTTCATACTCAATCTCTCCCACTCTTGCATCCTTTGCATTGGCTCATCCCCATGTGTCAACCACTTGTCTGCCCCTTTCCCTTTAGATTGTAAGCTCTAGTGAGCAGGGCCCTCTTCCCTCCTGTTCTCATTACCAATATATTTTGCTCACCAGCTACCCTGTGTATCTTCTCCTTGGGCTCTGTATATTGACACCACTCCTCCCTGTCTTGGCACCTCTTTCAGTGGCTCTAAACCTGTTAGTTGGGAGCTGAATATACCCCCTGCACCCGAGTAGCTGTGTTGAGTTATAATGTTATATGTTTGCTGTATTATTCCATGTACTTTCTTGTTTTCCCTCTGTACGGCGCTACGGATCTCATGTGACGCCCTATAAATAAAGGTTAATATTAATAATAAAAAAAATAATATATTTTCCTTTTTGATTTATTCACAAAGCAGTATTTTAGGTGCAACAATTTATGAGCACTAAAGTTCAAATTACATTTCTTTTCTACTATCCCTAAATTGGTGGCTTATTCCATTATTCTACATCTATTATTGTATAAAATGTCATTGTGTTTCTTATACACTCTAAAACAAACGATTTTTAGGTTAGTTCCACCTCCAGCACAAAAATTAATAAAGCACAGCATAAGAGATCCAGGATAAGCCCCCATACAACGCCATTCATTTTCAGACAAAGGACCATTTCTTTTCACTATTAAACACAATAAATCATAAGTTCAATATTTGTAGTAAATCTATAATACTAGACATGTAATTAAGTTTGTTTGAGTGATGGATGTTATGTGACTGAATTGTAGTTATTTTTAGAATATTTCTACACCTGTTGAAAATCATTGTGGTACATTCTTATGTAAAGAGGTGAATTAGTCAAAACTATGGCATAGCTACAGTATCATTAGAATAGGTGATAATACTCACACATTGGAATGAAGGGAACATCCAAATTTGGTTGTAGGTTTCTGCATCTCTCCACCACTGTCCAGCCATGTAAGCAACATAACACTTATATATTGACAAAAACAATAAAATGATTATTTCTGAACCGCAACCAATGAAGACCTGCACTGCTTTCTTTGCAAAAGGCCACCTAATTGTCTTTCCAGTGCATTTCAAGTTGCATTCTAAGTTACCGATCTTTGGAAAGGGGGGTACACTATATTTTGGGGGTTGTGGATATGCACATGGTGACAAAAGTAAATATGTCACTACAAAGTGCAACCTACTACCACTTTAAGGTCAACCCTTCGTAAATTTCTACTTTTACACTAAAATACTCTGTTGTTTAGTCTCCTATATGTGTTGAGATAATCATGACAGTGAAGGGACATTGGTACTGTCTTTACATGAGTCTCTTTTGTACTTTTTAAGCTTTTCATTACCTTGTTGAAAGAACGCCTAGAAAAATGCTTCTCCCTTTAAATTGCAACTGGAATGTGCATAATACATCACATTAGATGTATAGAATGGGACATACACCGCCCATGAGCAGGAAGAAGCCTTAGGTCTTTTTGCTGACATAAAAATGCTGTGTGCCCACTTGTAATATTGGGAACGCTTCTCCACCCCACCAGCACACTTAAATGACCCCTTCCTGAAAAACGAAACCTAATTTTTCTCGTTGGATACAAAGCAATGTGCATTAGTCCACCTAATCCATACTTGGCAAGACAAACCCGATCTGTCCAAATCCTCACTTCAGCAAGTGCAAACTTTTGCACCCCTACAGACACCACTACTTTTACCCAAATATAAAGGTGTTTCTGTAAATTTGGGCAAAAGCACATGAGTTGGATGCAAAATGGGAGTAACTTACACTTAAAAGGACAGCACAGACAATGAGCGTATTTCCGCCCATATGCAGAGGGGTCCACATCTCAGATGCGTATGAGTCTGCATCAACAGCATATGTGCCTGATTTATGTAAGTCATCATCAGCACCTGTCTTATAACAGGTGCAAAAATATGCCTCCTAAGTGCCAAAGAAGCACAAGTCTGAGTAGGCACATATGTGTGCACCTAATTTATAAGCATGTGATTTCATGCAAGATTTGCCACGCAAACTGGCATACGCCCCACTCTGTATCAGTCCCATGATGTCACCAAAGAACATTTGCGCTTTATATGTGCACTTTTCAGCCTTGTAATTGTTGTATGCCATTGTTCCATTATAATCATTCACTTTCACATAAGATGAGTATCATGGTATCATTGTTCTCCCCGTGTTTGCGTGGGTTTTCCTCCATGTGCTACTGGCTTACTCCCACACTCCAAAAACATACTAGTAGGTTCATTGGCTGCTATTATATTGCTCTTAGCCTCTCTCGGTCTGTGTGTGTGTATGTTAGGGGATTTAGACTGTAAGTTCCAATAGGGCATGGACTGATGTGAGTGAGTTCTCTGTACAGTGCTGCGGAATTAGTGGTGCTATATAGATGATTGTGATGAGCATCAAAACTAATTATATATATATATTTTTTGGTGAAGGGGGGTAGAAAAGACCTAGAGCCTAAGTTATTAAGGACAGTAAGGCTAAAAAAAGGAGTAAATCTTCTTTGGGACAAACCATGTTACATTGCAAGGGGTACAAATGAATTTATTATTTTGCACATAAGTTAAATATAGGCTGTTTTTTTCATGTAGCATATAAATACTTGATAGCTTTATATTTACACTGAAATTTAAAGTTTATCTAGGACATTCCCTACCCCAACTATAAATCTGTCCCCACATTTTAAATTTACCTCCCCTTCCAATGCAACATGGTTTTGTCCAAGTGCAAAGTTACTCCTTTTTTATGCTTGCCCTCCTTAACTCAAGCCCCTCATGTACATATATCCTAAAATCCCTTTACAATCCCATTATGTAGTAATCACATACATGTGTTATTTTGGTAGAGATTAACCAAATCATGGAAGAGATACTGATATAGGATAATGCCTGGAAAGGAAGTTGTGAAAAAAATAGTTATTTAAGCCCATCAGAGTTAAATTTACAGTAAGACAATATCAGAAAATAAAACAACAACAAAAATAATAGTTTCTTAAATATTCCAATATACTTGGTGATTTAGATAAACTACTTATGCCATCACTACAGCAACTGGAGTTCAGATGCAGCTTCAATCAATGTTGAAATCAAACCCAGTATTCCAGTGATCAATAGATGGACAATTGCTCAGGCTTAAAAGTAGATATGTAGCTGTAGTGGAAAAGCAAATATGTAACTGTCAGGTGGTTTACTGTTACCTGCTGAATATAGGTTGGGTCTTTCCGTAAAAAGTATTGAAACATATAAATATAAGAAGCTACAGATTTGTTTTGGGTGTCAGCAGGAGGTGTTGTGATTAGGACTCCTGGGGAATGTCCTTTAATGGCAATCCGTAACCTTTTTACATATGTAACCATGAATATACATATGGATTGCAAGTAGCTTTGAAATCTGCAATAGAACGCTTAATAGCAGAGTTCTTTATAATTAATTGATGTGCAGTATGTCACCTTATATCAATAATGTCTAAAAACAATTTATCCTGTAGCAGCTGAAGTTATAACAAATTATATGATTTTCACAGTGTAGCTGGAAGCAGTAACATCAAACATCAGAAAGCAGAAACACAAACAAAAACTGCTACATTTTTGCAATTGCAGATTAACAGAGATGTTATGCCTTCTCAGACTCCCAGGTTAGCTACTTAACTTTAGTGGAGCAAATAATTCCCCTTCTTATTCTATCCAACCTCCTCATATAGGAACTCTGACTAGCAAAGCAGAACTAATGGAGACTCCACCCAGCTCACAGGAGCTGCTGCAAAACCTGGGAGAGACTGACAGAGCTGCATCTGTCTAAATAGCTGCAAGTAAAGCACAGAAGGGAGCAAAATGCCAGTAGAGCAGGAGTCCCTCCACCACACAGTGCTCAAGTAACTGCATGATACCATGTAGCAGAGAGTGCTCTGCTACACATGGTTAGATATTCCCTAAATTGGTGAACAATGTACAATTGTAGCAACATGAAGAATCATTATTATTATTATAATATTATTCATTTTTATTTATAGGGCCCCACTAGGTATCCGTAGCGCCGTACAGGGACAGACAGAAACACGATACAGGGTGAGACAGCACAGTACAGCTAACAGAAATCACAGTAACTCAGAAGCTCAATGAACAGCTAGATTAGAGGTGAGAGCCCCCAGCGCGGTAGAGACAGGGGCCGGAGGACCTCACGGAGGAGACAAGGAGCTGGAGAGCAGAGTTAAGGTGGTGGAGAACAAAAGGAGAGGAGGCCCTGCTCGAAAGAGTGTACAATCTAAGGGGAGGGTAGGATGGACAGAGACACAATGGTAGGAGGAGGGAATGGGGAGAACGGAGGCAGAGACGGAGAGGGGGGGGGGGGAGAGGAGAATGAAAAGGAGGGAAGTAGGAGGGGGACAGGAGAGGGAGGGGGGTAGGGGGAGACTGGGAGGAGGTCAATGGGTGGGGGACTGAAGGGCTTTAAGGAAGAGGTGGGTTTTTAAGGCCCGTTTGAAGCTGGACAAGTTGGGGGAAGTTCTGATGGAGCGGGGGAGCTGGTTCCAGTGGAGCGGGGCAGTGCAGGAGAAAACTTGGATGCGAGCATGGGAGGAGGTAACCAGGGGGAAAGAGAGGCGGCGGTCGTTAGCCGAACGAAGAGGGCGGGATGGAGCGTGAATGGAGATAAGGTTGGAGATGTAGGGAGCAGTGGAGTTGGAGAGGGCCTTGAAAGTAAGAGTGAGGAGCTTGAACACTCTTCTGTAGGGGATGGGGAGCCAGTGGAGGGATTGGTAGAGGGGGGAGACAAGAGGAGCGGCGAGAAAGGAAAATGAGCCGAGCGGCTGCATTGAGTACGGAGCGGGAGAGGCCATTATTTATTTATATAGCGCCACTAATTCCGCAGCGCTGTACTGAGAACTCATTCACATCTGTCCCTGCCCCATTGGAGCTTACAGTCTAAATTCCCTACTATAGATACACACACACACACAGACAGACAGAGAGGGAGAGACTAGGGTCAATTTTTGATTGCAGCCAATTAACCTACCAGTATGTTTTTGGAGTGTGGGAGGAAACCGGAGCACCCGGAAGAAAACCACGCAAACACAGGGAGAACATACAAACTCCACACAGATAAGGCCTTGGTTGGGAATCGAACTCCAGTGCTGTGAGACAGAAGCACTAACCACTGGGCCACTGTGCTGCCCAAGGATAGTTTGGCCAGGCATGAGTGAGGGGTGAAAAACTCAAATATCATTGTGGTCTTAAAGAAATGCCCAACCCATTTTACTATATGAGGAAAAGGAGGGATTTTGAAACATTTTTAATTCAATGGCATTCTCCTGTACTTGTACAGCCAAGTGGACTCTGCTGCCACATATCCTAACCAGAAATGTTTGTATTGATGGACTGGCTGAGTGATTTTTGCAGCTCCCCTGCAAATCTTTCCTTATTCAGGGCTAAAAGTATTATTCACATATCGCACATGCCTATATTTCCATGCAAGACAAAATCACTCACTTCATCACTACAATATGTATAAATTATTTATATATATATATATATATATATATATATATATATATATTTATTTCTCTTATACTGTACAAACTAATGAAAGCAGGAAGTCCCCATTCTACTTCTCAATCCCCATGCTTGTGGCTGGTGTTGCTGCTGTTGTTGTTTTTATGGGTGATTTTCACGACACCTGCTGCAGAAATGTTTTAGTAATTTGCACCCCATTGTTGAATTACTGGTTTTCAGGGTAGTAGAGGCACTTAGTTTAAGAGGATGAGAGTGACTGATTGGAAGTAGACCACACTATATCCTCAGGCCACACCAATCACTTGTTTGCTGGTGATGAAAATTGCCATGGAAATGTCCTCATCTTTTATTATTACAGTAATCCAAGATCACACGTCTAGCGTTGACCGTTTTAGAAAATTAGTGGTATCCCTATTCTGACAGTATTCAAAAGAAATACCCTCTGTGATAACCATATAATTACATGGCAAAGACATGGTCTAGGAACACAATTGTACTAGATATTATTGCTATGCTATACTACTATATTAAGTATGCTTTATATGACCCTGTAACAAACCTGACCTAAATATGGTTTATATTTTTAATGTACCTTTCCGTAACCAAAGAGAAAAGAGGTGGTAACCAAATTTCAAATTTGTGACCGAAGCCAAGCTGTGTCATGAGTGATTACAGAGTGCTTGTAATATAAAGAATTTCTTCTTGTCCCACTTAACGTATAACCCAGTCTTTGGAACAGGGTCAGACCTGTACTTTGGACTCCCAGGAAGACTTGCACCTGCTAGTACGTCATTCGATCAGCTAGAAGTGATCTTGTGTGAAGTCTCATTTCTGCCCAATCATTCCACACTTACAAGAGGTTCTTCTGCAATCTCTCTTTATTTTTTCCTCCACACTGGAAAAGCACTGAGGACCACTAAACCAGCCTCCAGTGTTTAGTCTCATGTAGGAAGAATGCCGTGCACTTTAGAATACCCAGAACATAACAAGACCAGATGTTACCAGGAGTTCCAACACAATAAATATATTAGCAACATGCAGGATAAAATGTTCCTTTTCCAGCTCCTGAGGCTTTTCTGAAATTGTGCCATTGCTCTGACTGCAGAGCTGAAGGATTACCAACTAGCTGCAATGTGCACAATGTTAAACTAAACAATCCTGCAGTATGTCTGATTTTCATATAGTCATAAGAAAACAACAAACATAAAAAGACATGGGGCTAGATTTACTAAACTGCGGGTTTGGAAAAGTGGAGATGTTGCCTATAGCAACCAATCAGATTCTAGCTGTCATTTTGTAGAATGTACTAAATAAATATCAGCTAGAATCTGATTGGTTGCTATAGGCAACATCTCCACTTTTCCAAACCTGCAGTTTAGTCAATATACCCCATGGTGTATTATATCTTGGCAAACTTAGACCTGGAGGTTGTATGTTTTGCCAAAGCCTTTCTCGTTGAAGAGAACTATGGTGTTTCCACATCTCATGCATAAAGACAGAGTTGCTGAGAGTGTCAGGATCGCCGTACAATTTTGCAACGCCTATCGGTGGCCAGATTGGACAAATCCAGCTGTTTGGCATTCAAACAATTGAATCACAAGGAGACGGCAGATGACCGTACATACAGGCAGATGGCACTCAGACAACTGGATCCTTATCAGATTTTTTCGGTAAGCCTATTACCATGGGGCACACATATGCCAACATTAACTTTGCTGGTATTGCAAACAATATCGCAGTATGCATGGCCCGCGTAAAGCTTGTAGAAAGTCACATGAATATGCAGGAGGATGTTAGAATGAAGAAAACTCCATAGGCCCCATAGATTGTAAGCTTGCGAGCAGGGCCTTCTTACCTCTTTGTCTGTTTTACTCAGTTTGTTTATTAGCTTACTATGTTTGTCCCCAATTGTAAAGCACTACAGAATATGTTGGCGCTATATAAATAAATGATGATTATGATGATGATGGGTCAACAGATACGCTACATGTTGCATTTTTCTCTACGGCCCTCAAGATGTTTTTCATGTGTACCTCCCTATGTACAACCGCACAGTAGGACAAGTTCAATCAATGCTTTTAGTTTTGTCATATGCAATACAATTGAATTGTTTCTTCTTTGAAATTGGAAACTACTAAACTAAACTTTACATTGCAGAGTGGTTTCACTTCTCTGATGATAAATTAGAACACAAGTAGTATTTTGTTCAACCCTACTTGTTCTCTAAGCTTTCTGATGTTTAATGGTGAAGCCTACTAGAAATGACGGCTAAATAGAAATGTGTACATGATTTTTTTTTAAATCTATCTAGACCCCACTCCCATTCATTAAAATACATTTGTGTGTCATAGAAAATTAATGCAGAAACCCATGATATCCTGATATCCAGATTTTCTGATATCCAGAAAAATGACTTGCCTGTAAAAGACAGATGCTTACAAGACTATATTTTATTCATGGAGAGATTACTGTTGGTTTTGGATGAATTCTGTTTGCACTGGGGAAAAAAATCTTTTAAAAACAAAGCGATAAATTCATTAAAATAAAGTGGTTGGACTCTTGTATTATTGAGGTCACAGGTTTAATTTCTCAGGAGGAAGGGAAAACATAAATAGATTATACTGAATGGGCCATTTAAAATATACAGACACAAAAATAAAAGCCATTATTGATTTGTAGCATTGCAGAAGACTTCACAGTGGCTCTGCTATGCAGGGCAATGTAATACTTAGAGATAAGCCACATTTTCCAAACAGTGGAATATTTGCTTCCTAATTTCCACATTTAGGCAATATTTATGAAAACGGGTGTACACGAAAAAGTGCTGTAAACTATAGTAAGCAATTGGACAGCCATTTTTACTTTCTAAACTAGACAAATTGCATAAGCTGACTTGTCACTATATTTCTATGCCTAAGTATTCATAAATGCCCCCAAGGTTTCTGTATGGTTATTTGGAAACCTGCAAGTGGCAGGAACAGGATAAATAAACTGTTTTATCAAACCTATTAAAACGGAAAAGTGGTTGTGCTGCCCCTAGCAACCAATCAGATTTTAGCTATCCTTTATCTCGTTCATTCTAGAAATTTAGAGCTATAATCTGAATGGTTGCTATGGGCAACACAACCACTTGTCCTATTTAGAAGGTTTGCTAAATCTACCCCTAGAGGGACAATAATTTAGACTGTAGAAGATGGACTGTGTTTTTTTGCCCAAGGCTATGACATTTCTGCTTGAGGAGGGACCTAACTGAGAAGACCACAAGCGAGATAGAAACACCGCCATCATAGTCTGGGAATCGGTTAAGTCAGTGGTGTTGCAATGATTTATTATTTTTATACAGTTTCTTGTGGCTCACGCATGTGCACTGGAACTGGAAGAGGGGAATTGGGCTTCCAGTTCTAGACTTAATTTAAAAAGAAATAATAAAGTTAATTATAAAAAAGAGTACATTTATTTTTTAAAAAATCCAACAACTAATAAAGCAGTTTTTCTTGTGTGTCAGAGCATTTAACACCATCCTGGGCATCTGTGTGGAGTTTGTATGTTCTTCCTGTGTTTGCGTGGGTTTCCTCCGGGTGCTCCGGTTTCCTCCCACACTCCAAAAACATACTGGTAGGTTAATTGGCTGCTATCAAAATTAACCCTAGTCTCTCCCTGTCTGTCTTTGTGTGAGTGTGCGTCTATATTAGGGACTTTAGACTCTAAGCTCCAATGGGGCAGGGACTGATGTGAATGAGTTCTCTGTACAGCACTGCGGAATCAGTGGTGCCATATAAATAAATGGTGATGATGATTTATTCAAAAATTATAGCATTTTATCTATAATTTAGTTATATCTCTCTCTCTCTCTCTCTCTCTCTCTCTCTCTCTCTCTCTCTCTCTCTCTCTCTCTCTCTCTCTCTCTCCTCTGTTAAGCGCTGCGGAATCAGTGGTGCTATTTAAATAAAATGATGATGATGATCCTGATTTGGAAGTTTCTGTAGGAGGACAGAGGCGGTACTTGTAAAATGATGTACTTGTAAAAATGATTGTAATGCTCCTCAATGCTACTAGGCTGGAGTTGGCAGAAGGAGAAGGAATTTTCAGGCTTGGGAATAGCAGAGAAGACAGGCAGGACGTAGCTATCGGATAACTGGCATTAGTAAAAGACTAAGCAGTCTGTAATGTTTGGAAAGAGAGAGATGCAACAGTCTCTTGTGAAAGGATGTCCAGCTGTTGTTCAACAGACCTGAGGTCAGGAACCAGAGAGTATAGTTACAGTGCAAACCAGGAATCAGGATTCAGATGTAACATACAAGGAAAGCAATGAGCATTAATCAGTCTGTAATGGAGAAGTCTCTGGTGGAATGAATCATAACCTGTAACCGGGAAGTCCAGCAGCTTTTCAAACAGGCCAAGGGTCAGAAACCAGAGGTGTTAGTTAAAGTACAATCCAGGGATCTGGATTCATAAGTTACACACAGGGAAAGTAATGAGCAGGAACCAAAAGGCTGACATGTAGGCAGCCACATTAACTGTGGCAAGGAGAATTTAAGAGAGATATCTCCAGGGGTGGAGCCTTAAAAAGTTAACCCTTTCATTGCAGTAGCAGAATTCCAATGCAAAGTAAGAATACAACATTGTGTTCATTCACTTCTATTACATACAGCAACTCACTTTTACTGCTTGAAGACAAGGACTAGCAGGTCTGTGTGTACATGTTCATGAACTAGATATCAAGCTCCACAGTAATTTAGATTATAGCTAAAAATGAAGCTGCTTTTATTTGTAAGAGTGGTATACTCTTGTCTTTTATGGGGGGCTCTATGCTTCACTTTTTATAAAATGAAATTTGTAACATAACTTGGTTCACATGTGTACAATATCGTTTTTAAGTTGGGGAAGCGGAACAAACGTGTGTTAGAGAAGGGGTCACGTGTCATGGAGTGTGTCCAGCGCTCCAATGCCAACCTTACATCACTCAGGAGAAAGGGACAGAGTCTTCAAATCAGGGGCTAAATGTATCAAGCTCCGGGTTCTTCAACACCCGCGAGTTTGGCGTCTTCGGCGTTTAAATTTAAAGCGGTGCTGCCTTGTAAAGGGAAGTTTCCCTTTCCAAGGCAGCGCCGCTTTAAATTTAAACGCCAAAGATGCGAACTCGCGGGTGTTGAAGAACCCGGAGCTTCATACATTTACCCCCAGGACTGTTCCGTCTAAGGCGGGACAGTTAGGAGATATACAATATACATACCCGCTGTCAAATACAAATCTGCTATGCCACAGACAACCAAGGGGGTATTTTTGCTAGTAAAATATAGTATGTGCATACAGTTCAAAGTATTAAATGCACATATAGCAACTGTAGAATACACAAATGTTGCCCTGGCATGTTACTGGATGTAATTTAAAATATTCGGGTGCATCACACATCATTTAATGCTCCTGTGTCTACTTGCATATGTGCACTCCTCATATAAATTGAATATGTTTGATATTTTGTGCAATACCTCTGCGTCCTGTTACTTGTAAAACTTTAATTAGAATAACTGAAAAACGTCTATGCCACAACATACTCAGCATTTGAGGTTGTACATACAAATGAAGCATTTACATGTGTGTCTTGGCACCTAACATTTACTAACTAGCCCATGGTGTTCTTGAGGATGTTTCATTGATCTTTGCCATCTGAACTTACAAGATGATATTCTCTTTCTTTCTGTAAGCAAATATTCTGTATAATTCCAAGGTAAAGAACGCAAAGAATGAGGGCTATAAATATGCTCAATTGAGCACATGTTGAGCGTAATCTACTCTAAAATAGAAGCAACTGGAAAAATAGTGTTTACGCCCATATGCTGAGCCGCATACATCGCAAGATACATCCAGCACTGCACTGGTAGCATATGTGCCAGGTTTAAGTCATTCGCCATTGATAAAATACAGCATATAGAATATTTCTCCTCATGTATCAATGGAAGTAGCAAAAAAAATATTTTTTAAATTCTTGAATGTATGCACGATCAATGAAGAGGTGAATCCACAATTGGCCAATTAGAAGCAGCTAATGCTACCGTTATCACTGCATTTGTACCAGTCCCATAGGCAAGCCGAGGGGGCTTTTCTAGTGCCTGGAAACCCCACTCCTATAACTGTATAATTGAGGTGGCTGGATGGACCCTCCCCCTGCTACACGCGGCTCTGCTTGAACCGGGAGAGCTGCGTGCACCTAATATTAGTGCATGCAGCATTGCCCATGTATATTATGGTGATAGGAAGAGTGGAGAGCAGCCAAGCAGTCTAAAATTATAGCCATGCCCCCATGCATGCTGGTCACGCCCACCAGCAGTGTGGCGAGGAAACCCCTCTACAAATCCTGCATTTGCCCCTGAGGAGTTTTCAGGCACCCGCAATTGATACAAATTTAACAGGCGTATCTACGTCTTCGCTCAGGTCTGTATCTGTTCACAGATAAACGACCATGCCCTGACTGTACACCGTTAAGTTAGACTGCCCCTTCCCTCTCCAGTCTTGCCTTTCCAGTTGCAAGTGTAGATGTGGGCAGCTTTTTTTGTGGTAATGCACAGTATAAATTCGTGAATTCTACTCTACATAGAGAGTCATACATCCAGTTAAGCATCAGGCCTTATATGATTTACAAAACTGTTAAATAAAAATGGTGCCCCCTTTATCGCCCTCCTGTGTATGCACTTCCAAACCCGCTCAGTGTGTGTGAGACTTACTAACACACTAGCTATACCCAGGAGATAGGCAAAGTGGTACTGAGTGTAGCTGTTTATAGTTTTAAAATAAAATAACACTTTCTTTAATAAATAAATCTGTTTTAGTTTCATAGATAAAAAAAAAAAACATAACTGAAAACTAAACAAAAAATGGATTCTAACGAGATGTGCAAAAATTTCAAAACTGTTCAGTGGAATATTCATGTAATTCTGCATTTGGGTGCAGAACTTATCACATTACTTCAGAGGAATTGGATTTTAAGCATCCCATGTGGAATCCCCCTCAACCACACCACAGAGTAGAATGAAGCTCCATATATAGACTATAAATGATGTGAAATACGGAATATAAAAAAACAGTGCAAAAAGACCATAGACTAAAATGGAACTCGGGGATTGTATTGCCGGAACTTTGCGCTAATGTCAAGTAGTTGGTTGTGCCATCAGATTCTACAAAATAATCCGTTGTTAAATCTACTCCCTTCCCAAAGCAACATCTTTCTTCCCATTGTGTCCAACGTTAAGTTCTTTTGCTTGAGTAACTGCTTTATAACATCACTTTTATCTCTCAAATTCGGGTCTCGCTTGCGATGGCTTCCCCACAAGTACCACCTCATTCTTTATTCAGGATGGCGCTTAAAGAAGAATTAAAAGTGCTTTATTTGAAAAAAGCCTTTTCTTCATTCTGAAATTAATTTTACATATTTATTTTCTTTAACATTTTGATCTATTTTTTACTATATTCATTTTACTAAGTGGAACTGAAAGTCTAAGTCTGGCTTTTTAGTTCCACTGTGCATGCGTGAACCAGCTAGCCCACAGATACGCTCAGAACATACCGCTTTGCTGGGCCAGTCTGATATGCGCATGCAGTACCCGGTTTACAACATCCACAGTGGAACCTGGTTCCACTTGCAAGAAAATGTAAATAGTTAAATATAGATGATAGCTATTTATGTTTTATGTAACTAAGAATAGAATAGCAGTGTTGTTGAGGGCTTTGTAGGTAAGGGTGAGTAATTTGAATTTGATTCTGAAGGACACAGGGAGCCAGTGTAGGGATTTACAAATAATAAGAAAAAATAATAATAGATGGCAGAACTTAGAGCGAATAGTGAATGGGATGTATCTGGTTTACCAGGTGATATTCTCATTCTGTGAGCTTTTTACATTTGCTTTTTTCTCTTCTCTTCATCGGCAACTGAGACTTCACTGGACCATGATAAATGCACATTACACCATGTATAGTGGAGATGCTGATTTCATTTAGACAAATGGATTGTACTTAGCTTTTCATTACTCATTGAATGTTGCATCTCATTACTTTAGCACTAATTTTTTTTCTGTACCTAGCTTTGATACACATTGAATGAAACTATTTCCTTGTTTGCATATTATGCTTCTAAATATGATCACAACAATAAATCATTTTACATTTTGTTTCTTTGATAGTAAGTTTGATAGTAAGTTTCAGAGACATTTTATAGCAAGCAATGAACTCGTTTTCAGCTCCTATGATATATATATATATATATATATATATATATATATATATATATATATATATATATATATATATATATATATATATATATATATATATATATATATATAATATATCATGTATGCTACATTCTGTGTGATTCCCTTTTTCATTATTTACTTATTTACTTACACTATTATGCTATTTTGGTGTAACTGTTTTCATGTATTTGTGGATATACTTACTGTATTAGCTATGTCTTACCTGTATCATGATTGTCCAGCGCTACAGAGTCTGTGGTGCGCTGTAAAGACTTAAATAATTGTAATAGTTTTCCTGGGGAGAGCATTTTGTTCCACACACTATGCTCTGATAAAGGTATTAAACAATCTGAAGAGTCAGAATGGAAGCAAACACAGAAAATGAATGAACGAAAACTTGTTTGGGTGGTGGCATTATGTTACTAGACTTAACTACAACTTTGTAGTACCTTGGTGGCTATAGCTCATTGTTCTCCATTTGTGGATCCTGTGGGTAAAAGTAAGCAAACAGCAGGGAATGATTATCCAATAGGATGACTAGACTGCAGACTAGGGCAGAGGTGGAACTACCATTGGTGCGGCAGGTGTAGTACACCAGGTTCCATGGAGACAATGAGGCCCACTGCACAGCAGATGCAGAGGGTCGGAACTAGCCAGCTGTGGGTCCCAGTTCCCTCCTACCCACTTCTCTGCACCAAGACCCACATCTCGCTAGTTCCGCCCCTGGACTAGGGGCACAGGGCTTTTGGGGAGCGTGCATGATTTTTTGGGGGTGCAAAATTGTGTTGGAGAGGTATAAACTGAATTAATTTAAAATGAGTGAAATGTTGTTCACCAAAGTAAGGAAACCTGAAAGAAAAATATAGTAAAGTTGTAATCTTGACGTGTTCTTATGGTTAAGGCTCAAGTCAATGTTATCCTCAGACGGGCGCTTGAGGATAAACAAGTTGGAGCGACAAGGATGGTGAAGGGCACAGGTGTGACAGCCCCTTCACGCCTTCACCCTCAGTAGTGCTTCCATTTCACTATACAGTTCTGATTTTAATGAGTTCAAAATGAGTGACAAAGATGGCCATGACCCATGTAAAAAGCCAAGTTACACTGAGTTTTGAAAAACATACCAACAAAAACATTGAAACATTGGTGTTGGGGGGAAAAGGGTGAAGGAAGACAAATTTTAAATTAAAAACAAGTTTGTTTTTACCTTTAACCTGGAAGGGAAGTGGGTGCTACGAACTCTTAAGCAGGCCCTGCCAAACGGGTGTCCCTGCACATGCAGGATTGATAACGGGAGACCAGGGGGCAAATATATTCACTTCCAATTTTGCCAGTTGCCGCTATTCGGTGAGTTTGCAGTGAAAATTTAAAGCGGCAATGGCTTTAAAGGCAAAACAATACCTTCAAAGTCATTGCCGCTTTAAATTTGCAAACTCACCGAATAGTGTTCACTTGCAAAAATCAGAAGTTAATACATTTACCCCCAGATGTCATGCAGATTAAGCAAGTAAAATGATACGCTCTTACCACTGGTGACACGAATGTTTGATAAATAAATTATAAGAATAAAGTCTTATTAACAGCTCCTAGCTGTTCTCCTTATGAACACTTGACAAAACAAATAACTTTATTGTATCTGCTCATCATTTCAATCACTTTGTAGTACATCACCGGATCACGGAAAGAACTGACACTCATTTGTTGTGGAACTGTCACTCTCTCTCTCTTTATTTGTTTCATGTCTTATAAATGGTAGCATTAGTGCAACTGATCTTGGTTTTTCCTAACTACGTTTGTAACTCCTAGCTGATACTGCTATTCGAGGATAAATTTTCCTCCTTTTACATGAGATCCAGAATATGCAATATGCCAGAGTTCTTAAAGAGAAAAGGAGTCAGTGAACCTGCAAGGATTAAGATAAAGATTCCGAGAGAGATATGAAATGATAGCAAAGGTGCCAACTATGAATTGATCATAGTGTTAAGTACTGCTAACTGATCTGTATATAAGTCAGATGTGAGAGCGTGGGTGCATGCTCAGAGAAGTACCCAAGAGACTCTGAGACTGTAATTGTCTGTAAGGGCCTATTTTGTACCTTTTATCTCCTAAAGAAGCTCACAAAGGAACTACAAGGAATTAATTTGTGAATATCATAGGAATAATAGCAAGTGCCTGCTGAGCACAAAACCACATGCGCTAGGAGCTAAAGAACTTCCTGTCAATTATTATTATTAAAGGGTGTAGTCTTAGTTTATTTAACTAACTCTATACATTCCATCGTGAGCTGAGCTACTATGGTCACAATGGTAGGGTAGGAATTGTGACACGACTCAGATGTGGTCTGTTGGAAAGACACCGGTCCTGTCATAGCTAGTAGCGCTCCGGGCCCAGGATAATGGAGTTACTGGAAGACAGAACAGGTATCAGCTTGAGCTAATACATGGTGACAGAGCTCTGTGTCCTGTCCTGCACTGAACTTCAGCATCCAATTCAATTTCAGTGCAGGACAGGAAACCTAGCTCCACCAGGCAGTAATACTACTGATGTAAGTGATCCTTTGCAGCTGGGACCAGTATGTACAGCCTTATATTAGTGTTCTGTATATATGGGTCACTAGATTGGGTCAACTTTGCTTCCTCCCATAGTGTATAGACCAGCATCAATAGTTCTTCTCCAGTTGTAGTTCCAATAATGATCTCATTTAAAGTAGTAGTTAAGATTATTCAATGTTGTTAAATTGCAGAATGACGAAATCAAACATTGATAATTCTCTTTACTATATTTGGAGCTATTTTCAATACACTTACAAACACTTTTTGAGTGTCAGTCTCGGGTAACTACAAAATAATATACACAATGGAAGACCTTTTTTTGCCTTTTTGTGCAAACAGAAAATGTCTTTTACTTATGCAAATGTTGTGGTATTAAGCATTCATAGAACAGTATGAAGTTGGATCTTCTCCCAGAATGTTTTGGGAAATATCCAGAATCCCTTGGGGCTATTGTTGTTTCCCAGAGGGTACATTTGTCAAAGAAAAAAATCCCATTTGAAAGAAATGGACATTTTGCTTTGATAAACTTTATTGTGTTTCCCTCTTTGACTTACTGTATATTCTTGGAAAGTTTCCACATACATATAAAACAAATATAGGGGATATCTTTATTTTTAGCTTATACTGGATTATCCACAGTTTTTAGGACCTCTGAGCACTAAGCACTTGTATGATCCTGAAAGCGGCACTTGCTCATTAAAGAACTCTCTCACCCAAAATATTGAAAGAACAATGGGAAACTGGAAGACTGCATGGGAAGTTGCAGTATTGGGGTCTTTGTGCATCAGGTGGTGGTGAAGTGAGATCTCTATGTACTAAGGTCACTGTCAGTAGATAAGATATGGGATTTTTGTGCAATAGATGCTAGCAGTTGAAGGTCTTTATGCAACAAGGCGGCTGGTAATAGTTTGTGTGGGGTCTCTATGAAACAGGTGCTTGTGGGGTCTCTGTAGAGTTTTTGTGCAAAGGGTGCTGACAGGGGAGATCTCTCTGCAACAAGTGACTGTTAATAATTGCTGTGTGGGTTCTCTGTATAACAGCTGGCTGGCAGCTGTGGGTATATGCACAATATGTGGGTTAAAATGAAGGGTCATATTTCTCTGCAAAACGCGGTTTTTGCAATGCGGGGGATATTTTTCTTTCTCTACATCTATATATGCAGTGGAAGTACAAATTTGGAAGGTGTAGTATGGAAAATGTAAGTGAATGGAATTTCAAATTAATTTTTTTTTATTTTTTTTTTTATTTTAAATAAACTCTCTCCAAATCTTTATCTGTGTATTCCCAAACCATCCCTCGTTCCTGCTTGTGTTTTGTCTGTAGTCCAACACTCCCTCTCCTACTATTTCTGGTCATTGTATCCGCCCTCCCATCCCTGCTATACTCCCCACCCCCCTATACTTGAAGCCTGCTCTGTTCCCTCTGAGGAATTCACTTCCACTTGGCACCTGCTACTTGCTAGATGTTTTTCTCTACTAAATGTGTCACTGAGTCAGATAGGGGCAGCAAGAAAATGGCTGCCGCTCTTCAGCACACAGATCCTTACAGGTGTGCTGCAAGAAAATGGCTGCTGCTCCCCTACACCGTGGATAGATGAGAAAAGAGTGTCCTTTAATGTTATGGACGCAAAATGCCTGCTTGTCTAGCATGTGACCAGCTCCAGAGGAAGTGTGGAGAAGTGCTGCTATATCATATGGGCACATACTGGCCCACTACGGGCAGTGTATTTGTCTGGTGATGATAATCCATTTACTGGATAGGTGAATGGCACCAGATTTTGCAGGATATTTTGGGTTGATGGAGTACATGTGCCTAAGGATCCATATTGTCAATTAAATTGATTACACCAGGACTTAACATACTAGTATGTCTTTTTAGACTGATAGATTAAATACCATGAATAGTTTTTTATGGACAATCATTGACATAGGAATGCAGAGAGCTGTTATTAATCTCCCTATTACTATTACCTTTTAATTTATAAAGCGACAACACATTACACAATGCTGTACTTTGAAGGGATCATGACATGACACAAGTTACATGCGGTAACATGTAAGAGAAGTTAAAGATGACCCCGAACTTACAAGAGGTGCGGTGAACACATGATACAGAAGGTAGCGGAATAACAACTGGTTGGGAAAGTGCTATTTTATTTAACAGATTTAAAATAATTATAAACATAAGTGACAGTGGTGCTAAAACTCAAACCATGTACATAAGGCATTATGGGCCTGCTCAAAAATAAGGAACATAAATGCAGCTATGTGTCATATTTTGCACAAAATTGCACTGCGCATACAAAAGGACTAAACCCCAGTGAACGCAAGTATAACCAATTAATCTTTGAACACATGGGTGGGAGGGGAGGCATGTACGTAGTCAATATACAGTAAGAGCGCACACACATCCATCCGATTCAAGCGCTGGGCATCTCTCAGGTATGTGATTTTCAGCCGTATCACATGCACCAGCTATCGGGCAGGCGTAAGTGCTGACCGTGATGACGGACGTGTATGATTGCCACAACACGTGCTTGTCACAGAGGGTAACTGTAAACAGTCATTTTATATGCAGTATGCTTTGAAAACATTGCAATGAATGTATTTGATGGGGGTAAAAAAGTAAAAAATAAATCTTTTTCTTAATGATTATATTAACAGGTGACAATAACTGAATGCTTTTTTTTTCTGTGCATTCTACTTGGACATTATATTGCTCATATGAATCGTTTGTATCCAGCACTGTGTTGTCTGTCTGAATACAGCAAGTGCCTTACATGCAGAGCGTACCTACACCTACAAGATGTTTTTTAAGATCCACTTGTAGTTCAATACGGACCTGCGTATGCCCAAACTAGGTGGTCTTTTAAAAAAGTGCACACTGCACATTTTGCGTGCCTTGATGTATCTGGCCCCATGTGTATTAAACATGAATAAAGTATGCTCCTAGAATATATTAAGTTGGCAGCCAGGATCTGAAAAATAGGGACGGATAGCTCTACTACAGTAAAAAAAAAAATCCAGATAAGGACAATAAAGTACATAAGTGTCTGTGTACCATGTGATAAACCTATTTGTTTGATATCATTAGGTCCTCCACACTCTATGTTGGAAGATGTTCCTTAAGGTTAGGAAATAATTAAAAAACAGAACAGAAATCATAGCATATTTGCCTACTCTCCCAGAAAGTCCAGGAGACTTCTGAATTTCGAGGAGTTCTCCATGGCTTCTGGCATATGCATGTGAAAAATAAAGCTAGCTGTCAACCGAAGCATAAATGAAGCAGTTGTGCAGTATGACATTAGGTTGGGCAGACAAGAACTAATACTAGAACATCCTCCAATTCGTCCAACCACATTCATATGCTTGGTAGATATCTCCTCAGAAAACTCCTGCCCAGGTTTTCCAGACATTGAGCAAGGTAGGATTTCTCTAAGATAGGAGTATATAAAATAAGCAGACTATAAAACAAGCAGACGATAGGAGGCAGAACTATTTGGAAGTTTGCAGAGCTAGCAGAAGAACCAGAATCAAGTTAGTGGCTTTCAAGGATAGGTCTCACAGGAGTAAGATCAGAGGTTTGCTTGAATCAATCCTATTAGCTGAAATGGAAGATCATGTGAAGGCCACGATTCTGACTTACACCTATCAATTGATCATATTTCCCGGGTCTTATGACCTAAATCCCTCTCCAAATCTATGGAAGCAAATCCCACTAAAATAGTATATGTACCTTAAATCCACAGGTCCCATGTAACTCTCAATTGCTTTTACAAATCCATTGCCAAGGAATTTGCACCACTCCTAGCTGAGATATTCAATCTAGGGTCCTCCAGTTTATCTTTTGTTTCAGAAATAATGTAGTCCCAAATAATCACGAACTCTAGCAAAGACCTCAAAATATACTGTCTGAAAGCTCTCCTCAAAACAGACTTAAAAATCTCAAGTCTCTACTACTCCAATGAATCCATTGTGACCAAGTGGGTTTTCTTAATGTTCATCAGGCTCTAGACAATGCAATAACAATCCTATTCCTTTTATCACCCACAGCCTCCACTATCTTTCTATTTCTACTATCTCTTGATGCTGAGAAAGCTTTTACTAGGTTACACCACTGGTCCTACGTGACCCGTCCTCCAAGTTTTAAATTCCAAGACCATCTCATCTCATCTTTTCTAAATCAGTCTTCCAAACCATCTGCCAGGGTTTCCAATACCTGCTTAATTTCCTTGAGCTTTCCGATCTCTAATGACAGGAGTGCCCTTAAGACTAGAAGTCTTTCTACTTACTGTCCAAATTGGTGGATTACAGATGACCCTAGAGTCCACTGTAGCCTTACAGCTTTATGCTTACTCCTCTAACTGTTAGAAAACTGTTAGAAAATCACAGGATGCCTATTACTAAAAATGTTGATTGTCCAGCTTGGAAAACAAGTGAGTCACCTTCCTTGAGGAAAATCTCCTCAAGGATGCAATATTGCTATGAGATTGAAAACCACACTTTTTATAGTAACTCATCATACAGATATAAACTCAAAGCTTGGAAAATATGGGCTAAACTTTATGGCACTATTTCAGACGTCGAAAGTCATTTTGTTAATACAATGAGTAACTTAAATCGATGTAGTTTGCTATTTATACACCTCCCATTTGTTTGTACCCTTGCCCTAATATTGAAAAACAACACCAATTGATACATTTGAATGAAAGAAAATGGAAATACGAGTTATAGTGTAATTATAAGTCTGTTTTTATTTATATATTTTTGAGAAGCATAATGATAAGTTTTTACAGACCAATTTATCCTTGTGTATAGTATGTTTTCATATAATTCGTATATAGATATCCAAATAACATAATACAAGTGTTACAATGGTGAAACTCCAATTCAACTGGTTTGTTTTGTGGGTGCAGAAAACTTGATCCCCAGATGTCATTCGCCACCTTCCTACCTCCCAATCACTTCACAACTAGGAGGCAGCAAGACTTAATGTAAAATAAACACATGCAGGATGTGGGGATAGGCACTGGTGGGAGAGACGGGTAGGAATCATGGAAAAGAAAGACAAAAGTTCAAACTTCCGTCTCCCTTTCTCTTCTGGGGCTTTTCCAATTGGTCTATAAAGATACTTACTGATAGATTCATACATCTTAATGATATTAGTTTGGATATCGATCACTAAGTTTGTTTGTAGTCCTTTCAATGTTATAAAATAAATAAAATGTTCTTGAGAGCAATATTTATGTTGTTTATATCTATAAATCTGTTTATTTTTACGGAATGGTGACAGATGAAGATTGGGAATGACTTGTTATGTGCATTGGATCTACAGGTTCTGTGATTCTATACGCTTTTGCTAATATTTCATTGTCCCCAAAGCTCTCAAGAGCGGTTGATTGAAACTAATTATTGTTGCTTCCTGCATTTTATATAATGTTTTTTAGTTTTACAATAATAGCTTCCGTAAGGATATTAACCTATTGATTTTCTGTATTGATTTTCTCTGAATAAATAGTATTTAAAACAGAACTGATGGAACTTTAGCATCCCTTGCTAACTGAGATATTCAATTGAAATGGGTGATACTAAAACCATAGGCGTTAAGTTATTCCACAGTGCCCCTTCTACAGATGTTTCCCCTTCTCCGCACATCGAGGCTCACATATAGTTTGTAGGGGTTACTGCTGAGTGCATGATCCTTGATGTGTGGTCAGCGGACCAATAAGGGGCATTGGTGCAAAGGCAAATTGTTTTGTTGTGTGCATTGGGTGCACTTCATAAAAGACCTCCAGTGCTAGGCACGGAAGTGGTCATAGTGTATGATAACTAGGATAGGAAGTGATATTACACCATGATGTAATGCTGTGTAATTTGGTTGTATGTATGTTTTTATTTGCTTAACACACCTATATTTAAATGATTGCATTGATCTAACTGATCACACACACACTCCAATGATATTTCATTCAAAGTGCTTATCACTACCTTAGGGAACGGAGTTGTCAACACTATTTAGAATTATGTATGCGTCATCCTTCACCTGGTATTCTTACACTGCAGGGCATCCTCTATTTTTGGCGTATTTTTTCCACATACTGTGTGAGACCCCTTACCACTAAATTAAGTTACTGCTGGTGCCCAGAAAGCTTTATTTACATCAATGATTACAGCCTCCATTGTGAATGCAACCTTGTTTATTACAGATTGGGACACAATGGGATACACTCCCCAATCAATAATGGTATGTCTCTGATCCACCAACTATAACCCATATTGCTATGACTCCTTTCCATTCTGATAGTCCAAGTCCCTTTTACCTAGTGGAACTCAGGACTGCTATGAGATTTAACCATGCTGTATGATGCACCAAACTAAAATGAAAAGCCAACTTTTTCTGACAGCAAAACAGATTATTATAACTTGTATACAGTATCAATGGGGTTAATAAGATCAAAGGCTTTATTTCTTCCAGTCTATCATAATGTTTTTGCTGGCATTGCAAACCGTTTGCTAAAAGCTTTTTATGTTGTTTTCAATAGATAGGATGCACAGTTTGCAAGTGATTTGTTTGTAATGATTTACTAGGAGACAAAAGAATCATGAGCAATATTAGATGTGCTTGTTTCACAGTGAAAAAAAAAACACAAAACATTTGTTTCCACAAAATGTGCTGTAACGCTCTGCGAATCAGTACCCAATAATTATAAATGTCTGTACATTCAGCAATTCCTGTCTGTTCTACAAATCCATCTGGTCTTATCTTAAAGACATTAATGGAAGAGAATCATGACTTGAAGTTCATGTTCATGCAAATAGCTGTCTTAAAAGAAATGCTTCTGGAAGATGGTTAGCGGAGTTTTGAGAGCTAGGAGAGGAGACTAAGTAGATGAGTCAAGGAATAAGATTTGTTTCTCAGGGGATGTTAGAAGGTCATCCTCATGACAGAGTCAATATTCAAGCTTAAGAAATTCACCGCCGCAAAAGCAGTAGACAAATTCTATTGCAGAAACCGCACAGGGGTTAAGAGTCTCAGACGACCAATAAATTTGTTCCTATGATAGGCATGTATTTATATCTCTCTGGCACCAGCAGGGTTAGTATTTATTTTTGCTATCTGTGAAATTTCTAAGGATATAGCAATTATATGAGGGGATATGATGGAACATAAAATGGATCATTCACAGCCTTAAAACTACTGTAACTAAATATACTGAACTGAGCCTCTATGTGATTGTTTTTTGTTATTAGTGTTCTGAATATGTAAATTGTTTTGTGTGATATGATCATGGATTAGTACTATGTGCCAGCTCACCAATCAAGAAAAATATTCTCTTTTGAAATAAGGTTTCACTGTAAAAATATGTCCGTGTCTAATCTATAAAGAATAAACTATTTGTGTGTGACATAATCCTAATTAGTGCAGGTCATATGGGCCCTAGTTATTCAGTGAGGCCATGACCTTGAACTGTGTACCGATAATGATCAAGGCTGTCTTGTACTCCTACAACATACAACTATTGAACTGCATTGTGATATCCTAGGGTCTGATTCATTAAGGATCTTAACTTGAGAAACTTCTTATTTCAGTCTCCTGGACAAAACCATGTTACAATGCAAGGGGTGCAAATTAGTATTCTGTTTTGCACATAAGTTAAATGCTGCCTGTTTTTTCATGTAGCACACAAATATCAACTTTAAATGTCAGTGTACAAATAAGCTATCAAGTATTTGTGTTCTACATGAAAAAACAGGCAGCATTTAACTTATGTGCAAAACAGAATACTAATTTGCACCCCTTGCATTGTAACATGGTTTTGTCCTGGAGACTGAAATAAGAAGTTTCTCAAGTTAAGATCCTTAATGAATCAGGCCCCTAATCTTCCCTGTGATGTGCTGTGCCACTGTATGCTTTATAAAGTCATATGTAAGGGTTAAATTGAACAGAGGATTTATTTTTATTATAAATATAGACAGATAAGATATGTGTCTCTATGGCAAAGTTAAGAAGCAGTATTGACCTTGGCTCTCACAGAATCAGATAGTTTGGTGTTCAGCCAAGTATCATTTGTGTATGATATAAAACTTAACATAGATGTTTTGTCTGCGATATACATGTTCTCTTCTCATAATGCATAATGACTGTGCTGGCTAATTTGATGATGAACTGAGCATGAGTTGTTCAATGTATGTCAATAATGCTCTATTTAAGAGTATATAAACTCTTGTCTATTGACACTCAGTGTAGGATGGAGATACTATATCAGACTGTTATTCAATTCATTTATTTACACTTTGCTTTCTGTAAAGAATCTCTGCATTCTGCTTTGTCTCAATTTTCCACAACAAATACAATAATTTATTTGCAAAAACTGCAGATGTGAGGACAAGAAAGATTTTGTTATACTCCTGGGTATAAATTTATCAAGCTGAGCGATCCGGTGGGTTTGAAAAGTGGAGATGTTGCCTATAGCAACCAATCAGATTCTAGCTATCATTTATTTAGTGCATTCTACAAAATGATAGCTAGGATTTGATTGGTTGCTATAGGCAACATTTAAAGTTTTCAAACCCGCTGTACACTCTCAGCTTTATATATTTACCTCCTGATGGTTAGACATAATGATGCAAACATGGGGTTTATGGATTGTGATTGGTGCCAATTCAATTCAAAGAGGGTTAAATGCCACCCTTCTGTTATATAATGCTCTTACATAAACTGAGAAATGATGGCCTATGTTGGTTGTGTTAGCATCCTCGCTGTACATGTTATGGATGCAAATACAGTCTCATAAGTGATCCTAGCTCAGTTGCATTTAGCATTGCCCCCTATAAACAAAGACCAAAACAAGAATATGGGGCATGTTCTAGTTTCTAACGTCAAACCTATGTTGGATCTTACTTTCTGTGTAAACAGCTCATGCATGTTTGACAGATCAATGATCCCTGTGCCAGCAGCATTTTGTAGACACTTTTCTCTTGGTAGCTGGCGGTGTCAGTAAAAAAACAAAACGCACAACATGATATAAGCTCTTGTCTGCAAAAAAGCCTTTATTGTGCTGATTATGTCCATGTGGTTTAGTTAAAGGGCTAAATACACTGTTGTAGACTATTTCTTATTTAAATAGACGTAATAGGTTCATGTGGTGTATTTATCCATAAGTCTTTGCTTGTATTTTACAGAAGGTTAGAAACGCTCTCAGGGCCTGAGTCATTAAAGAAAGCAAGACAAAAAAGGTGTAAATTTGATCCTGGACAAACCATATTTCAATGCAAAGGGTGCAAATTAGTTAATTATTTTACACATAAGGAAAATACTGACTGTTTTTTTCATCTAGCACACAAATACTTGATCATTTTACTTTTACACTGAAATTTAAAGCTGATCTAGGACATGTCCTACCCCAACTATAAATCTGTCACATTTTAAATTCACCTCCCCCTCCAATGCAATATGGTTTTGCCCAGGTGCAAAGTTACTCCTTTTTTATGCTTCACTCTCCTTAATGACTCAGGCCCTCAGTGTATGTGACACTACTTACATGGGAAGATTCTCCTCTTCAGGGAAAGGCATATCTTGCAGTACTATACATATATATCCACCCCCATTGATGCATCATTTGTTCAACATCAGCAAGTTTTTAATAATCATTGTGGAAGATCATTGCAGCAGGTGTATTTAAACTTGAAGACGTTGTGCAGATGATGTGGAGGTGGAAGCAAGTTTGTATACAAAGAACTACAAGGGATCCCTTTCCCCAAGGAGAGTATTCCTTTAAGCATAAACAGTAACATATTAAATCAATGTGATCAAACCAGTGAAATTTATATACTGTTTATAGAATACTATTTTATTTACTTTTAAGCAAGATAGTGATATATGTCTTTATAAACACTTTCTATACTTCTTTATGTAATCAACTTTCTTCTTTTTTTTTTTTTTTTTTCTGTACCTAGATCGGATGCCAAAACCCTTCAAGATGTGTTTTCCACCAGCTGTGAACCCTGCCTTTGTGCCCGCTGCTGCTAGGATGCTATTTTTGATGGCCCTGGCATGCGCTAGTCCTTTTCTAGAATTTCGAGAGGAAATCCCAAGATCCCTTAATGTGGCCATAATATTTAGTGGTACATCTTACCCACCAGAGAGTGCCCGTTTTGCACCCTCAGCTTTCCGCAATTTTACTATGGAAGTGAATCCGGTTTCAGTAATACTTAATGACACAAACCCCCGCAGCCTTATCCTGCAAATATGTGACGTTCTCTCCAGCCTGCGCATCCACGGAGTTGTCTTTGAAGATGACACACGCACAGAATCCGTGGCTCAGATCCTTGACTTTATATCTGCACAAACATCTATGCCCATCATTGGCATTAATGGAGGCTCTGCAATTGTGTTGACACCCAAGGTATGCAGAACCACTTTATTTTACTTAAAAGAGAATATAAAAACATTAGCTGTTGCAATCAATAAACTTGTAATCTATCTTGTTCTGAGAAGTTGCAGGTACCATTAATCCATATATTACAACACTGGGAGGGGATGTGAATGCACTTTAGACATACTCTGCAAAAAATATCTCAGGAGCTGTTGTCAGACATAGTGATTGGGATGTGGAGCATTTACAACCTGCCCACGTATCATTTAGAATTCCTAGAGAATGTTTTCCACAAGTTTGTTGAAAGATGTATGAGGCCAGAGCACATCTACCGTATCTACATAAAAATTTTCTCCCTTGTCTTGAATAGTAATATGACAGGCTTTCCATTATGTCCAGTAAGTGACCTTGGTTGTTCTATTGAAGTGATTTGCTAGAGATGATTTACAGGAAAGAAACAATTCATGTTAATCTTATTCACAATACGCCCAACACTACATATACGAAGACTGTAAGAGGCAGGTTTATATCCGGTCTCTCTGCTTAGACATTTGCCAGGGGTAGTAGCGGGCATAGACCGCAGCGGACCCTTATGCCACTTCTCTTCATGTATATTGTTAACAGTGTGCTATCTAACCTGTTTAAAAAATACCATTCCATCCATGCACATTGTACAAACTAACTATGAATGTTTGGGCATAATGACATTTTTAGTATGGATAGAGTCATAGGGCTAGATTTACTAAGCTGCGAGTTTGAAAAAGTGGGTATGTTGCCTATAGCAACCAATCAGATTCTAGCTGTCATTTTGTAGAAGGTACTAAATAAATAAAAGCTAAAATCTGATTGGTTGCTAAAGGCAACATCCCCACTTTTTCAAACCCGCAGCTTAGTAAATCTAGCCCATAGTGTCAGAAGTTAGTAATGTGCTAAACCTTAAGACCATTACCTGCTATCATACAATTGCTTTCCAATGGGGCCTGTGCAATATAAACTAATGTCTGTATCAGTGCCCACTCACATGCATTGTACCACCAGCAATCGCTATGCACATTATATGATCTTATTATGCATTATGCCACCAGTAATGTTTATACCACCAGTACTGCTGATGTAAAATACGACCGTACACATTATATTGAAGGCATTAATTATGCCACCAGTAAAAGTCATAGGTATTGCACTATAATAAGTATAATGGGTGAGCAGCACTGAGAGATTTCAGGCAACAATGAGAGAGGAGGGAGGAACTATTTAATTGCAAGTCTCCTGAATATTCAGGAGACTTGAGATGTCTAATCTTATAGACCCTACTGTTTCACAGTGTCCCTGTGCTATAGGTGGTATGTCTGCCCATGGTTAGGAGCTCTGCTATAGTCTTACGCAACACTATTCTGGAAACCCGCTTACAACTCATTCCCAGCCTATCACAGAGCCCACAGAATTGGTAGGCTTCTCACTATCTGTCTAATTTAGCTCTACCCACCATAGAAACACAGCGTTTAACTAATGTTTTTGCCAAGGACCCCAAGAAGGAGGCTTGGGGGTAAATGTATTAATTTCCTTTTTCTGCAAGTCGACGCTATTCGGCGAGTTTGTATTAAAATTTTAAACTGCAATGGCTTTAAAGGCATTGTTTTGTCTTTAAAGCCATTGCTGCTTTAAATTTTCAGTGCAAACTCGCCAAATAACGGTGACTTGCAAAAATGGGAAGTTAATACGTTGATCCCTTGGTCTTCACTGTTAACACCACGCAGAACACGGTTCTCTGGATGAGTACCAAGCAAGACTGACCTTAGAAAAGGTTAATTGGCAAGAGGAGACCAGGATATGGAAAATCAGGAAAGAAGGATTACTCAAAAAGCTACGAATACAGGATACCAGGATTAGCTGAGAAGCATATAGCCCTGGAGACCAGGATCTGCTGAGTGGGAATGGATACGGGATAATACAAGAATGACACAAGAAAGTTTAATATCAGGATCCACAAGGAATACACAGGGATAAATGAATCAAAACGATCCAACAGCCAGCAGGCTAACAAGATATGGCCATCTGGCACCATATTGCCAGAACAGGTACTTTTATATAGTCATCAGGATGAGGGGGAGTGAAAGATACATGACCAGTGGAGGGGAAGGCAAGATTATTAAAGATGGCAATGTGAATGCACACTCTCACAATCCAAGATGGCAGCCACCATCGTGTCATAGCCATTAAGATACCTTAAGAGATTAAGAGACCTTACATTTAATGGACATAGTCACCTACACATTGTACTATTCAGAAGCTCTTTTATTTAACAGGGTACTGCTTTACTTTTTTAATTATACTTGAAGCTTGTGCATTGTTACTTTTACCCTACCATATAGATAGTATTGTGTGCTTTAAATTCAAGAACATTTATTTGAACCCCTTTGTCAACATTTGCAGTTTTTTTTTATAAGAACACAATCCAGCAAATTATTCAATTTGTTTCCCTTATTTACCCATATAGTAAGGTTTTTTTGTTAAACAAGAAAATACATCTCAGTAATGATGGCGAACACAGCTGTTCATTAATTTATTTTATTGCAATGTAATTGTAATGGGTAGGATGAATTTCCTGCTTTAAATACCTTAATAAACTGATAACATTGCTGCACTTGATAATCGAATATAGATGTTGAAAATAAGAGATAGGTGTCTCACTTTTAACCCATTCAGTGCAGAAGGAATAGCCCATTTTGGGCTATGGTCAGATCTTTACATAACAATTTGCAGACTTGCTGCATGTACAAGTTAGAGGACTTCCATTTGCTATAGAAATGCCATAGGACCCCTTTACCAAAGATCCACACCGAATTGCTAGTATACTTGATTGGTCAAGTGGCCTGATTCATCTTCGGACCCGTGTTCCTATACTTGTCGTATCTTGCGTGAAATTGCTCTGCGCTTGCTTAGAAATGGACCTTGCACCAGCAAACACAAATGACAATTCCGACTGTCTACGACTTGAAGGGCGGAAAGGGAGCCGTAAAATCAAATCAAATCAAATGGAAATATTTCTTGAGATCCACTTGTATTGAATACATGCGGATTAAGTTACGTCCGATTTTTTTTTTTTTTTTTTTTTTTTTTTTTTTTTTTTTTTTTTAAACCTCGTTGTGTTCACAATGTTTTCAAAGCTGAATCAGATCCTTTATGCGTAAACTAATCATAGGGGTTGTATTCAAGTTAATGTTTGGTTTCTGGGGAATTAGATCATTCATTAAAGTTGTGATGTCTGCTTGAATAATTTGCAATTTACAGCATATGGAAATATGATGTAATGTATGTCAAATGTGGTCAAGTGGAGAAATATGGTCCCGTTTGACATAGCGTGCATGACTTAAAATGGGATATTTAGGGCCTCTGCTAAGCACTGGGTTATAAAGATAAGGTAACGAAGGTAAGAACATGGCAAAACCATGTTGCACTGCAAGGGTGGAGGGCAAATGTGAAATGTGCAGACAGGTTTATTTATGGGCCCAGTAGACCCTGTTCCCCCTGCAACATCGATAGTTCCACCAACGAATTAGCATAAGGCAGCTGGGAGATTTGTATCAATGAGCAGTATTATGGAAAGAACCATACAGTGTTTACACCGTCGGCTCCAGAGCTGTTTCTGATAAATGATTGTTGGAACTTTAAATGACAATATTTTGGGATTTTTTTTTTCAATGTGGCTGATTGCTCAGAGTCCATCATGTGTGCATCATGAATTTTGATAACCTGCTATACATGTCGCCTAGAAATGACTTAGCGTCCAATTCTGGCTTACAGCCACATAACTTAGGAAATGTAAAACATTGCAAAGCAAGCTGTAGCTATCAAGTCATAAATGTGTAGATTCCGATATGCATCATCCAAGAAATGATCTAGTAGAGGGACAGAAAGGTTATATTGAAACAGGAGTTTAATCTTCATAAAACTTGTGTACTTCATAACACAGGTATTACAATGACATATTTGGCATTAGCATAATAGGATCTGTCAAGGAGAGGTTAAACGTATGCGTAGCCTGTATATGGTTCAGGAAATGTTATTATCTTGGTTTGAAAATATCATAGTTCAATCTTGTTTGGTGTGTATCTGATCATTACAATGTGTTATGAAGGATGAATAAACCACTATCATTATGTCTTACATGTAGAAGCTATCACATATTGAAAAAATGCTTAAAGAGCCAAAGTGTAAGCTTGTCAATCTTAAAAATCATTAACTTGAGATAAGACTTATTTCCTTAATAAGGGAAGGGGTCTTTAGTATAAAATCCAGAATTTCAGTTAAATTCTTTGTTATACTTTGAGACCTGATTTGAAGTACATTTGAAAAACCTCTGCTGCTCAGAATCAGATCTGTACAGAATTATTGGTGGTGTAAAGGTTTTCTGTTATTTCTCCACGTTTGTTTTGTAACTGTTTGCTTATTTGTGAGAATGTTACTTTTATAACATTTTGTATGCATAAGCAGCTTATCTTTTAATATTAAAACTAAACACTTTAAGTTGTGTTCTTTATCCTCTAAACAAACCCTTTGATTGCCACATGCCTGCCTAGTCTCCCGTACTGTTCACAGACTCCTAAATTTCGGAATCCCAGGAGAGTTGGCCATTCTCCCTGATACCGCCTCTCCATCTTCAATAGTGGGCTGGGGTGGAATCTTGAAGACGCGTCATCATGGCAACACACCCTGCTGTGAAATAATGTGATTGCATCATGGCGCAGCTGGGGGCCATGGTGATGCGAATCGCATCTGCCACCCTCGTCGTATTTGACTTTTGGACCTCCTCTCAGGGATCTCCTGGTGGGGGATCCCAAAAATAGGGGAGCATACATTGATAGCTACACGGGGCTTTGTGTTATGCTCCTAATGACACCCAATTAAACACTTAAGGTGGTGGCTGCATAGTTTAGGTTGTGTGGGCTGTTTTGGTTGTGATATCACTCAATTTGTAACTTTTGATTTAATAGGCACCAACACAAAATACTCCATCAAATATTATGCTTTTTTTCCAAGGTCTGATTTAAGATTAGGTCCACATACATGTCTCTAAGTAGTACAATCAGATTAAAATCATGGTGGGTGGGATTCATTACATTTTAATCATGATAACTTGTCTTGATTATAAATTGATTACTGTTCATAACAGAAAATAATTAAAGTAATTGAAAATTTTTAAAAAATGTATTAATCTGATTGACCTTCCTAACTAATTTCATATAATTTCATATTAGTGCCAGATTCCATAAAATTATCTTATGACTGATGTATTCTTATAATTAAGCTATTTCTGAAAGTAGAGCTAATACAAATGTTTATCCGTGTCCTACAATCAAGCATCCTGTAGGCGTACTATAAGGTGCTAGTAAAGCCACAAATATATTTATTTTTTATTATTTTTTCTTTACAACACAGCTCTTTTTACCCTAAAAGACTTCGTAATCTGTCCACACTTAATTAGACACTTCTGCGACAATAAGAGTTCCTGCCCAAGTTGTGAACTTAGCAAATCCTCCAAATATATCTTTATTAGCAGGTACAGTACACTTTTCGGAGCAGACTATTAAAATGATATATTTTTTTTTTAGGTGTGTTTGTCTATAACCAGTTTTTAATAGTTAATATCAGAGGTGATATCAACCTAGCAAGACATGTAGGAGAGCAAGTGGGCAGAGCAACCTGTTCAAGGTATTGCAATGTTAACAACAGCACAGAGTATTCTTGCAAACCCTACTCCTGCATGTCTATGTGTAGGCAATTAGCAGCAGCAGCAGCTATTTATATAGCGCCACTAATTCCGTAGCGCTGTACAGAAAACTCACTCACATCAGTCAATGTCCCATTGAAGCTTACAGTTTTTAAATTCCCTAAAAACAAAGAGAGAGAGACTAGGGTCAATTTGATAGCTAGTATGTTTATGGAGTGTGGGTGGAAACCGGATCATTTGGAGGAAACCCACGCAAACACAGGGAAAACATACAAACTCCACACAGGTAAACTAGTCCAAAGGAATTTTGGCGTCAAATGCAAATGCCCGTGGGAAATGACCAAATGTCATGTATGCATAGAACACCTATAGATGAAACTCAAAATTCAGGCAAATGGTGTGCAAATTGCTAGCTCTGGAGTAAACATAGGCAGGTGTACATTGTGCCTACATTGTGCAAGCTCAATCTCATTGGTTGAATTAACTTCTAGAATTCCAGAATTGTAAAACTATACACATTATAATTAAATAAATAGAACATTTATTTTCAACTAACCAATATGATGCCCATGGCCTAGGAGGCTAGCAAGCATGTTATAGGCATTTTTCAACGTGCTGCATCAATAAATCGGAAGAAAAATAAAGAAAATGTATGTGGCTATGATTAATACATTGGTGTGATCAGTAAAACATTATCCCTAATAAGTACAACCAGATATCCTCTGTCTGCTAATAAGGACACCAATACGTACTTTGATGGGCCAAGTTGCCTAAGACTGAAAGGCCAATGACTATTTGATAATGCTAAAATAATTTACAGGGGTGACTCTAAGTAAGTTGGGAACAGAAAGGAATGTGTGGGGGGAATGGAGTTAACATTTTTATATTATAACAAACCTTTTACTCCAGATGGCAGTAGGAGCTATAAGTAAAGGTGCAGCACGGTGGCTCAGTGGTTAGCACTTCTGCCTCACAGCACTAGGGTCAATAGTTCGATTCCTGACAATGGCCTTCACTGTGTGGAGTTTGTATGTTCTCCCCATGTTTGCGTGGGTTTCCTTCAGGTGCTCTGGTTTCCTCCCACACTCCAAAAATATACTAGTAGGTCAATTGGCTGCTATCAAAAATTTACCCTAGTCTCTCTCTCTCTCTCTCTCTCTCTCTGTCTGTGCGCGTGTGTGTTAGGAAATTTAGACTGTAAGCTCCAATGGGGCCAGGGACTGATGTGAGCGCGTTCACAGCGCTGCGGAATTAGTAGCGCTATATAAATACCTGATGATAATGATCCTCCATCTGAGTTACTAGGTAATGACAGCATTACAGAAACAGTAATAAATTGTGTATAATACAATTCTATCCTATTCTTATTCATAAGGAGCGTACTTATTTAAATCCATGTGAACACATGGATAAAGAAAAACAGAGTTGAGTGATAGTTATTTTCATGTGTCACCATGTACCTAAATAAATGCTCCACCTTCATACTATATGCGTTATTAAATCAAGAACATATGCATTAGAATAATATGTGCGGGGTCTTTACATGGCAGTAACCTTTTAAATGGACTTAATTCTCTATTTCCATTACTTTAAGTGCTTTATGAAAAGTTATAGCTAATAGCTGCATCAGTCTCCTTGATGGCTGGTGTCCTTGCCACCTATGATAGAGGATACTTTGAGGACCCAACAATTGTAACAAGTAAATCTTCATAATTATTGTCTGCATCTAGCTTTTCCCCCTTAACTGTTGTCACAATAATTGTTGTTTAAGCCCTCTGGTGGTGACGCATCTATGTACTAAAACAGGTCCATCTGGTGTGCGCTGTAATGTATAACATCTTCTGTTTGTCTGTAGTTCCTCAATTCTATTTTCGTTTTTTTATTTTTTGTCTTGCTTTACATCATGTTTTACATACACCTGTATTGTCAGTCTTCTTTATATTTGCATTCACTTTTCCCATCTACCTTCATTATCATAACCTTTTTTTTTTTTTTTTTAAACATAATTTGCTTTTCTCTGATGTCTGTATTATTACAGTAGCATTTTTCTCTGCCTGTGAAATTATTTCTCTATTTTTCGCAACTTCAATCAGCCTTTCAATTTCATTTACATATCAGTAATATTATTCTGCTGCCTGTCTCCTTTTTTACTTACTTCAGTCCATGCAGCACAATCTCCCACACTCGCTCTACCCTCCCTTTCATTGTCTTCCTTTCCTATGCAGACTGGTAGACAATTTTGCTCCATTAATATTTCACAAATAGTCTTGGGGCAAATGGTTCTCTTCTGACAGTTTATATACACACACTTTGTGCACTGACTCCCTCATACATCCTGCTGCCAGCGTGAGTGATCTGCAAGGCTAATACAGTTATTAACATTCAGTCAAAACCACCAGGGAAGGACTTTATGAATAACTGTGTCAAGAGTAGCCAGTCAGAGTCTTCTATACTTACTGTAAAGAAGAGAAACAGAGGAAAACCTTTTTCTTCCAGAAAAAAACAAGTGCAGTTCCGGCTCACACCTCCATTGGCCGGGTAAGATTCTGGATGAGAGATACTACCGTATGAATATTTAAACGCCAGGCAATGCCCTGCAAGTAAAGATCAGTGAATCTAATTTCATGGATTGCTAGTTCTATAAGAGCTTCTGGAACTGTTAACTCTGGGAGCAGCCTTTATGCTTGGCACTAAGTGTATGTTACCCACCAGTCACAGAATGAATAACACAGCGGGAGTAAAAAAAATAAGCAATCTTCAGCTGAATTTCCTGCAAAAAATTATTTGCAGGAATAGAGCTGTTGAGCTGAATCCAACAATCCATTGGTTTGCATAAAGGAAGTTATTTGTAGTTCTGCAGGTGTTAGCGTTGGGGATTATTGAGGTCCTGTTTTATACTCCTGCTATTCCAATCTCCTCTTCTATTGTTCCTAGACAGTTGCACACTGGGCCCTATTTCCGAAGCATTATGTATGCGCAGACCATGGTTGTTCACATGAAAGATGGCTAAAAGAGAGTATTAGATTAGAGGGTTAAGTTAAAGACTTTTTTAAATAAACAATTAGAGTAGCATCACATCCGCTATTGACATCACACAGCTGTTTAGTGCAAACATTTAAGGGGAGATTAAATATGCCGTGAGGTATCTCCGGAACATCCGATGTTATGGCTCCCCATAGAGGCGTGAGAAAAGATGAGTGAAGATTCCTACCGTAATTTCTGGCAATGTGCACAGAGCGATGTCCGTTTCCCTTTTCCTCCTTTCCCCTCCCCCATGCCTCCTCAGCTAAATGGTTATATTTTGATAGAGATATATAGATATATATATATATAGATATATATATATATATATCCTGATTCATTAAGGATCTTAACTTAAGAAACTTCTTATTTAAGTCTCCTGGACAAAACCATGTTACAATGCAAGGGGTGCAAATCAGTATTCTGTTTTGCACATAAGTTAAATACTGACTGTTTTATCATGTAGCACACAGATACTTGATAGCTTATTTGTACACTGAAATTTGAAGTTTAAATTTGTGTGCTGCATGAAAAAACAGTCGGTATTTAACTTATGTGCAAAACAGAATACTAATTTGCACCCCTTGCATTGTAACATGGTTTTGTCCAGGAGACTTAAATAAGAAGTTTCTTAAGTTAAGATCCTTAATGAATCAGGCCCATAATGTATACAGTGGCCACTTTATTAGATATACCATTTTAGTACTGGGTAGGGCCCCCCACCCCTGTTTGCCCATAGAACAATGTTACTTCTTCATGGCATGGATTCAACAAGGTGCTAGAGATTCTGGTCCATGTAGACATGATAGTGTCTCGCAGTTGCTGCATATTGGTTGGCTGCACATTCATGCTGCAAATCTCCCATTCTACACATCCCAAAGGTGTTCTATTCGATTTGCGAGATGTGTTTGTGTTGTTCACATGCTCTAATAGGTAGACCTTTAGGTTGTGAAATATTTCACCACTTATTGTATACCCCACTTAAATATCAAAATTTAGATTACATGGCCACTCTGACAATTAGTATATGAACAAAAAGCCCATATTGATGTTTCATTACAGAACATGAAAATAAATGTTACCCATAAAGGCACATGCTTTACACTGTGAACAACTATACATTACAGTAGTGCAATTTCATTTGTTGTTCATTGTGGCAAAATACTTGAACATAAAATTTGTTTCAAGGTAGAAACTCTTTTAAGGATAACCCTGGGATAATCCTGGGTCCTGGTGACATATTGGATTGTAAAAAAAAGCGTTCAACAAAAGGATACCCCAATCTCTTATCCTAATTTTCCTCCCTCTTCATCAGTTTTTTTCCTTTCACTTTCCCCGTCACCTTCTCGTATGTATTAACCCTCAAACATTTGTCATCAATTATATCAGAACATGAAAAGTATTGAATTATATTTATTAATACAATTGCTTCAATATTCAATATATATATACTTTCAATAAAAACAGTTTAAACAACAATAAAAGGATACCCCAATTTTGTTGAGAACCTTCTCAATAATCTGGAATTGTGGGTTGTATTGTATAAAAAAAAATGAATGTTGCTTTTTTTTTATTACTTTTTCTGTTTTTATTTTATTAGATGTTCTTTTCAGAAGTGATATCCTATCTCTCAAACTGTTCTTTTAAATTGCTTCCAGAATGATAGATTCTGGATAGCTTTTATTCAAAAATCGGGATATAAAAAATTCTACCTGTTCTTCGGAAATATACTGATTACTCACAATTTCTACATAACCTTAGAAATTGACTAGCGGGTACATTCCATATATTTAGTTTTTGATGACAACTGAATGTCTATTGTAGCCAAATAAAAAGTGGAATACCAATAATATGGAGGAACAAAAATATTATAAAAAATGAATGACCAATGAGAATCAGTATAATGTGAAAAAATGGGAGTCTTATCCAGATGCTATGGGTTGGTCAGGGGCATTGGCCATATTCCTATGTAATTTGGGAAGGTGATATAATTTGGGTACAACAGGGTCAGCACCTAAAATTATATTCATAATTTTTAATGTTATTTGTATTGGATTTAGTCAATAGTTTACTTATTTCTGTTAAACATTTAATAGGATTTTTATTTAAATTGTTCATCATCACAGCAAATCTATGTGATCTGACGATATTGAATTCTGTCTTAAAAGGTTATTGTTGCACTAGTATTGATAAATTAAGACTACAACTGTGTTTTTCATATATTGACTGGTTAATTTCTTTACATAGATTCACCAGTCATTAAAATGATTGCAAAATACAGGTGTTACCAGCCAGCAAGATAAAATGACATACAGCAAAAATAAAGTGACAAAGTTGGCAACAATTAATAAAAACAGCGAAATATAAAAACCAAAGTGAATTGTGATTAAAAATAGTTGTGCAGATTTCCCTATTTTCCTACTATAGACGTTCCATCATTAAACCATTCACATGATAAAGAATTAATTACAGTATTCTCCATCCAGTTTACGTTTAAATAGTCAAATCCCTTTAATTATTATGTTTCTCTTAACTAGTACTGGTATTTAGTAGTAGTCAATAATATTTTAAATTCAAGAGTTTCAGCCATTGATAATTATATGGTAGCTATAAATTAGGATCAGGGACTGAATTGCTATCTACCTATTAATGATTGCTAAAACCCGGGATTGGGAAGACTACTCATAGATGTTTCTTTATAAAACTATTTGTTATACAATAATCATCAATGAGTGGCCAGAGAGAGTGGATTCCCTTCTTCAATGTGCCCTTTCGAATGTGTTCCACTGATACATTTTATATCTTTATTCAGGCATTGGAAATGATACTGCATCGGACAATATGGGAATACTTATAGTGAAGTAGATAACTACAGTTACACTGACCATATACATATATGGCTCTGGAAGATTATTAATCCTGTGAACACTTTATATAAACTCGACACATTATCCTTTTTATGACGGGAATGTTCAGTGATATATAATTCAGTAAGAATGAGAAATTATTAACTCATTAACACTTCTATTCATCGGCTATCTCATTAAAATCAAATCTAAGTGAATCAATACAAAGTTCAATTGAATTCACTACAAAGATACAGTGTAACAAATAATTTGTACCACTTGTAGCAGGAATGTAACAATCCCTAGCAAATTAATCTATCCCATTAGAAACATTGCTACTGCACATAGAGCTAATTCAATTAATTCATAGAGCTAATTTAATTACGGACTGAAAGGGGTTCATCACAATACTGACATTGTTTAACTACGTAATCTACACCTAACTCTTTCATTGGCTGTTGCGAGTTTAAATATCCCGCTCAGGTAATGAACCGGTTTGCTTTGAGAAAGTATTCTGCAGCTAAACACGCGTTAGCGTTAAGCTGAGCATTTTTCCACCCTAATAGAACATTTATTGAAAATATTTTACATTCCACCAGCGACTCAACTTATACTTTACAGAGTAGTCTGCCCAATCCCTAGTTTTAGCAATCATTAATAGGTAGATAGCAATTCATTTCCCGATCCTAATTATCAATGGCTGAACCACTCATAAAATTTTAAATATTATTGACTACTACTATATACCAGTACTAATCAAGAGAACCTTAATAATTAAAGGGACTTGACTTGCTGGATTGGTAATGCTGAACCGCTAAATTCATTGTATAAACTTTAATTGGCGGCAGAGGGGGGCGTGAGTGGGATGACAATCCGCAAGACTCAATCTCTTGAATTCAGCTTGTGATTGGCCCTCGCACTTCCACCCTCTCCCTGTTTTGCTGCCTCTAGAAAAATGGCTGCACGTTGCAGTCTGAGGCTCTGGCTAGAAGGGAACCTCGTCACCACCACTTTTCATTTGGTGGTACTGCAACTTTAAATAAAACCCCTTTTAATGTAATTCTTATTGTAATGTCTACACATGGCAGACAATGATTACTATGCTACAGAGAAGAAAACAGTAGGTAGATGTACACACAGTGATGCCATTTACTATGTGCAAGCGCAGCACATACAAAAAGCTAAGAGATTACTTTTTCATTTAATTAGCACATTTGAGACTGGTTATGAAACATCTTTGTAAATGAAAATATGTGCACGGGAATCCGCTGTAGAGCTGGTGGTTCATGGTGGTCAGTAGGCACCAGTAGAATTAAAATGTATCAAACATGAAATCAAATTTCTGCACGAAGAACATTATGATTTGATATTTGGAAGAGGACCAGCACTTCAGAGACAAATGCTCAGCTCACAAAAAAAAAATACTATAAATACTATTTTAGATCTGGCATATTTATGTATTTTTATTTATTGTGGACCTCTACATAAGTGTGTGCAAAGGGGAATATGGTCACACTGTAGCACAAAAACTGACATACATGTGAAATAATACTAAGTATCAGGTGACTGGTATAAAGTGCACGATTCATTGCTTTTATTCACTATTTGACTAGTATATAATGCAGAGCCACATCATGGAATCATCAGTACAAAATGCAGCACCACTTCTAGTAACCTGCATAACATGCAGAGCCATCTAATCTGATAACTAGTATACAAGGAAAAATTGCATCATTCCCCTATTATTACATTACCAATATGCAATAAACAAAGCAACACCATTTAAAGTAAACAATGTTGAGCTGGGTTATCTGATGACCAATATTTAGTGTGGAGCTACATTATCGTATGTCCAGTATGCAATAGACAGCATTATAATCTGATGAGCTGTACACAAAGCAGTCTTGTCAGGGTGCAAGTATACAATATCCCATGATCAGATCACATGACCAGTGAATTGTGAACAGAAAATATTTCACAGACCTTTCATTGCAGATTTTTTATATAGCTTTATTCAACCTTGGATAAAGCAATTCAGTAAAACAATGGCAAGATACAGTAAGCAATATAAAATGAGATTGTAAAATGCTTTCATGTTTCTTGAATATTCAGAAACACATGAAAATTTAAAATATCAACATCCTCTATCTCCACCTTTTCATATATTTTTATATAATAAAGTATATTTATTCCCTTATAAGAAACAAAAAGAGTAATGCACAAAATTATCCTCAGCATTCATTTGAGAAAATAAATATGTAGCACAACCTTCCCTTAATGACACTTTAGTAAATGTTCTGTGTTAATCAAAAGAGTAGATGTAACGCTGAGGAGCAATTTGCAGGTAACAATAAATAATCCTTGAAATTGTAGAGTAGAACATGTACTTTGCATTGGTTGGCAATGAATTTTTTATGGCAACATTTAAAATTTTTAAAGAAGAATAAACGTTACTCTGAAATAGTACTGATCCTGCTGCTTCTAGACATAAATTAAGCTTTGCTCACACATGCACCTGGTGAACAAGACCTAAACGAGTTACGGTGGCATAACTAGAGGTCCCTACACCCTAGAGCAGGGGTAGGCAACCTGCGGCTCTCCAGGTGTTGTGAAACTCCAAGTCCCAGCATGCTTTTCCAGTAGATAACAGCAGATAGGTGGCAAGGCATGCTGGGATTTGTAGTTTTACAACACCTGGAGAGCCGCAGGTTGCCTACCCCTGCCCTAGAGCAATATCTAAACCAAGGCCTCTTGTCACGATCTGCCTCTGTCTGCATTGCAACATCTCCCTTTTGAATGCTGCTTGCCTTCTGCAGCCCCTTTTGGTCTTGAACTGTGCAGTATTGGTGTTTCATTTTATGTGTTAGCAGCAGTATCTCTGATCACCAGAGCTACTGCTATTGCGCCTGCTTCTTGTCCTTAGGAGTTAATCTTGCTGCACTAATTATCCCTTGCACCTGGATGCTTCCCTATGTATACCTGTCACTCCCAGCATATATTGCTGGTTATTGTTACATTCTGTTGTTGCTTCCTTTCTGCTGTGGTTCTGAGTTACTTGCTGCTTGGGATCTCTCCATACCTCCTGTTTACCTGCATCATCTGTAAACATGGTATTTACTTCTGCATTTCCCTGCAAGCTCATTATTACACCTTCTGGTTTGTACTCTTCAGCAAATAAACATTGCATGTTTTCACCATATTCGTGGCTCCTTAGCTGTAAACCTGCATTGAACCGTGACACCTCCCTAATCAGCCTGCATCCACTCCATTGCTCAGTGTATAATGTATCCTTATCTCGAGGCTGTAATATATACAGGGCAATAGAAGCTGTATTAAGATGGAACATTGACCCCCTTATTTGAACAAAGATGCCCCCCCAATTTGCACAGTGACACCCTTGTACGTAATGAGAACCTATTTTGCACTGAGATAAACCACCATTCCAAATACCCCATATTGCACAAATCAAGTTTCTTATATCCCTCAATGCCAGTCACAGAGATACCTCAGGTATAAGCCCCATTTCCAGCCAGTTTACCCTCCTTTTTTAAGCATATATTATATAGTGACAAGGCCTTGTCAAATAAATAATGTACAGACAACCTACCACTGGCTAGCCTTATATTTCCTCAAAGAAAAGTGTTGCTGAAAAGGAATAAGGAAGAACATTTTTACAGAAAGGGTGACAGATCCATGAAATAGCTTTCCAGTGGTTGTCATGGGTGTTCACATTGTAAAATAATTCAGGAATGCATGGGATAACATATTGCTATTAAAATTTAAGTAGAAAGTATTAAGAAGATGAAAAACAAAAAGCAAGAAGCCGCCCCACCCCCTTATGCAAAATCTTAATACATTGCATGCTGCGGTTACGCACAAGATGGGGAAAGTGGGCAGCTGTGGGGAAGATTTGTGGGTGGGCCCCTGATGTGTGGAGACCCGGGGCAATCACTTCAGTTGTTCTGCCCATAATCCAGCCCTGCTATTATGTAGTGACTTTTTGGGCAAATAAATCAGTCCTAACAACCAAAGAAACATATGGCACAGTATTTTACCCTGCTATACACATTACAAAGAGATAATGTAGCTTTCTTTTTACATTAAAAATGCCATTTGGCAAGAAAATTATTTTAGATGCATATTGGTCAATATTTTTCTTAAGTCAGATTTTCTTCTGTTTAACTTACATTATTGGTTCTTTAAATTATTTGTTGACTTCACTCTAACTTAGACAATAGCGATATGCGTTACCAGCACTGATATTGTAGGAAGGAGAAAAGAATAAGGCATATTGCTGACTGTAAGGGTGAGGGATTATTATTACTACAAAATTTCCAGAATGATTAGATTGATGGTTATTGCATGACATTTTTTATCTTATTTCAGTTCAATATTATTTCAAACTTGTATGATGAAATTTCTTTCACTATATTTGCAATGTCTCTCATTCTTGTCCATGTCTACCTTCTATTTGCCTTTTATTTCTAATGGTTTCCTACAAAATATGTTTTCCTTCAGACATCAAAACCTTCATTATTTTCATGGTTTCCTTTAACTCAAAATAATTTGTACTATTCACTTTATACATATTTCATGTAATATTCCTCTGGTAGCATTATTATTTTTCTTTTGACCCATTATTTTGCTTTTGTACTGCTTTTTATTATATTACAATGTTTTGTTGCAGGAAAAAGGGTCGACCTTCCTACAATTGGGTGCCTCCACGGAGCAACAACTTCAAGTCATCTTTGAGGTGTTGGAAGAATATGATTGGACAGCTTTTGCAGTTATTACCACTTTATTCCCTGGCTATGAAGACTTTGTAGATTACATTGAGTTGCTAACTGACAGTAGTTTCATTGGCTGGGAAAATCGAGGTGTCTTAACACTCAATCTGACCGATGATCCCAGTGAGTCCAAACTTAAAAGACAATTAAGAGAGATAACTGTACAGGTACGACTACTCTACTGTTCTAAGGATGAAGCTGATGGAGTCTTCAAGGCTGCAAGAGAAGCTGGATTAACTGGCCCTGGTTATATTTGGTTTATGGTGGGGACCAATTTAGGCGGCACAGATTACATGCCTGAGCACTTGCCTGTTGGCCTTTTTACCGTTTTGTCTGCTGGATGGAAAGATGACCTCCACCGTAGAGTTCAAAATGGAGTAGCTATCATTGCTAAAGGGGCTGAGGCTTTGTACAAAGACTATGGATTCATACCAGAATTTAACAATGATTGTAGAGCACCAAACCGTACCTATGGGAATGAAAACCTGCACAGGTAATGTTGTAAACAATTAAGGTTTTAACCACATTATTTTACTAGTATTTTGATTTCCAATGTAACAATGTAATATTTTACAGTTAAAAACCATAGCAGTTATGTTCCTTTTGTTTATCTTATTTTTAAGACAAATTTAGCTGGGTACACACCTGTGCAATTATCATGTAGATCACAAAATTCACGACCGTTTGGTCAAATATTGCAAGAATGTGTATGATCTCACAATAATATTTTACTGTACCAAAACATATTGCATCTGTTGATGGAACGATGGCCGGCAAATGTGGAAGAGTGTATGCACTCACAACCAGCAGTGCAGGCAGATATCTGTAGAGTTTGTACAGTCACAATCTTTTCAGCAGATGGTTATGAGAGATGAAGATCACAGATCTGAAGATAAATTGTGAAGGTATGTAAACATGAATGGGCATCCTCATCGGGACTTTCAATCGTTGGTGAAATCGTTACAGAAATTGCATCTGAAGTAAGATTTCATAGGTGTGTACCCAACTTTAGAGGTATATTTACTAAACTGCGGGGTTGAAAAAGTGGAGATGTTGCCTATAGCAACCAATCAGATTCTAGCTGTCATTTTGTATAATGTACTAAATAAATGACAGCTAGAATCTGATTGGTTGCTAATAGCTATAGGCAACATCTCCACTTTTTCAATCCAGTAGTTTAGTAAATCTAGCCCTTAGTGTTTATAACCGTGATGTTTATCCGAAACCTCATAATGGATGACAGCTCTTGATGAAAGATCTATTTTACAATCATTCACTCAGCCTTGGGTTGCCAGTAAGATTTCTGTCAGTAAAATGTAGTGACATTTTCATCAGTCAGTAAGAAACCAATAAAGTTTATTAAACATATGACATCTTCCTAACAGGACTACACTGCACACAAGAGTACAAAACTAAAGATTCTGTTCCTGATATCAATTTTTCTTCTAGATGCTGCTTGTACGTTTTACTTTTAGAGAAATTGTAGAACAACATAATGTGTTTGTAGGTAAATGTTTATAAAATTGTCTATAATCTTTACAAGGGCTCATAACTCCACTTACCCCCAAATGTCTGTCTGTGTTCCATCCCTTCACCACTAGCTGAAAATACAAGCATGTATGATTTCTAATCATTACATAACTTACAAAGTTTTAAATGTGTATTTAAATGCTGAAATAAACTCTATTAACAACATGTATCAAGTTGTCAACATGTTCATAAATGACCAACTTAATGCTAAGGGTATCTACTCTGAAAATTCTGCTTCTTGCTGCAAACTGTAGCTATCCACCTTCTAATAGCCCCATGTTTATAATTGGTTACAAAAACTAATTTTCAATATAAATCAAAATACTTGATATGATCAGTGGTCGCAGTGGGCTGGTATATGGTGGTATGTCATACTGCCACTTTTCCTACTGCCTTCATTGTAAAACTAGCAAATTCCATTCATTCACATTTTCCATACCACTACTTCTAAATTACCAGTTCGACCACTGGATATGTTGCCAAAGCAAAAGGGTGCATGCATACAGGCCTACAGATTGCATTGCCCCTCTGCATGAGCTGCTTGAATTTCCACACAGAATGCAGCTCAGATAGAACTTTAAAAAGGGATCATCGATCCCTATGTTGATTGCAAGGACCATTCACATGGTCACTTTGGGTAAAGCAGGGTGAATGGGCAATGATGTAAGCTGTGTTACCCTGCATTGTCCAAATAAGAATTCTATGTGAGCTTCAAGCAGCTAACATGGAGGGACAATGCATACTGACCACCAACTTGCTTGCTTGCAACCTAATTTTGTTGGGGATCATGCGAATTATCTAGACTGATGGCGGAAAATAATGATACCTAATAAACCATAAATATCTGGGGCAATACGATTTTAAATGGGTATACTTTGTAGCAAAAGTGTCCAAAGTTGAACAGAGATGAAATTGAGAACAGGTTGTTTGGGGTTGAAGTGAATATCTAAATGAATATAATACTGGCAAATGATTTGTAAAAGTAAATCCCTCATTAACTCGATTTTACAAAATATCACAAAAAATGCTTGCCAAGGACATATAACAAACTTAAAGTACAGGCTTGCAGATGAATAATGGACAGCTGTTGGTTTTGGAATAAAAACCATATTTTGATTTCCAAAGCCTTTTGATCTGTAGTAACCCAGAGAATTGTGTTTGTCTCCAGAGAGCAGAGCATTTTAATAAAATTCTATGTACAGTGAATCAAACATAAAAGTCTAACATGAAATGTCAAAACCGCCACTGATAGTTAAAGGGCAACTCTGGGAGTTGAAACACTTATCTAAAACGAAGGTACTTTAGATAGTACAACTTATATAAAATTGCACCATTAAAAAAGACGCTACTGGTGTTGGCAAAAATTTATATTTCATCTTTGTTTTTACAAAAAATGGCTATGTTTAAGCATGTTAATTTTATAAATTATGTGCAGGAAACCTCTCACTCTCCTTCAATTGTGAAACTGGATATCTCAGGAAGCTCTGCCACATTCAACTAGCCTCTGACTGGCAGCGCACGCTGGGACTTGTAGTTCCACAAATGCTGAAAAGTCACAAGCTGCCTAGGCCTCATTTTTATTGTCCATCACTTCAAATAGTTGGATATCTCAGTCAGGTTCAGCCTTTCATCATGCTACACCCATAAATGATTTAAGAATCTAAGGTTACAGACAATCAGCAGTGGGTAACTGTTTTAGAGCGATGAGTCATTCATGAAGATCCTGTAGGCATAAAATGGTACTGTAAATAAATAAGGGTTATGGAGATTTCATGGATTAATTTCAAGCTACAATTATGATTATTACTAATCATCTATTGCTGTAGTCTTGAAACCTCTGTACCTAAGAATAACCTCTGTCATTTTTAGAGTGACCATATCACTATGAATTTATATAATCTGTTAAACTTGCCTATAGAACATACTAACAATTTGTTCCAGAAATTCTAACATTGGTCAGTTTAATCATTGGGAGTTATTAACCAACATTACTGAAAGGTGCAAATCTGCACTGTACTAAACTCATGGCCAACAATCAACAATGAATTGCAAGTTCGACAAAAAAAAGCAGTCGTCCGATTAGTTGCTATGGTTTTAGTACAGAATTGCCCTGTTGTGCTATGTTAGTAAATAATATGTATCCTCTAGTCCTTTTGTATACAATCATTAAGCAGGCATTTAAGAAGTTTAAAACAAGAGCCCCTACCATTGCAAATCTGAAGAAAATAATGGAAAGATAATTAGAAGCGTTACTATTTGGTACAGAATTGGACATTTAGAAGTGGCAGTATGGAATATGTAATGGGAATGTAAGTGAATAGAATTAAATAGTTTTACAATGAAGTCAGTAGAAGAAGTGGCATATCACTGTATACACCCCCACTTCGACCACATTCTGGTCTGTAAAACCAGTTAACTTGAGAGATTCTTACTGTTGTCATTGAGTATATTTACTAAACTGCGGGTTTGAAAAAGTATAGATGTTGCCCATAGCAACCAATCAGATTCTAACTGTCATTTTGTACTCCTAGAATGTACTAAATAAATGACAGCTAGAATCTGATCGGTTGCTATAGGCAACATTCCACTTTCTCAAACCCGCAGTTTATTAAGTATAGCCCCAAGCATTTAATGGTGAAATCATCATTACTGTACAAAACTTGAAATGTGTATATAAGTTTCAGAACCTTTATACCACAATACTTGGGTGTTAGGGAGACTCTATAGACTAGGGTTTCTCTTCATTTGGGGCATCATGCGTAACTCATTTGATCCATCTGGTCACTTTCTTGACAGTAAAGATATTTTTGCATCATGACTCTCAATGGAATGCATCTATTGCTTTACCTGCTTTTTATCTACTCAGCCATTGCTGTTGGTTAATTATTCAACTGTTTGACGGGTCTGTGATATATCCCACTAAAACCTTTTTTTGTGTGTTTCTGTATTTCACCATAAGATAAATGAAGAAATGTGCTGTTATATTGCATTGCTCTCTAAAATCAATGAATACTTTCTACACAGAGCAACACAATTATTCCTAAACAATTACTCATTTGGGTCTATGATAAACCTCTTATCACAGCAAGCTCATTTCTTTCTACAACTAATTAAACACTTTTATAAAATTAAAATATATTGCTGTTTAGAAGGAAAGTACCATTTTGCATCATTCATTAAGACACTGCTAACGGGGAAAACACAAATCTTTTTATCTGCTTGTAATAATAATGAAGCAAAATATTATGTTGCTTCTTGGTTTTCAAATACCTCTTTTGTATTTTGGTGCATTTCATTTAATAACCTTTACATGTTATCTCCAGTTTGCCATTACCTTATTGGCTATAATCTTTCCCAAATAATTTTTATGTGTTGACCAATGGAAGCTTTATGTAACCCCTGTACCTACATGCAGGGCTGCCAAGAGGAATTCAGGGCCTCGGTACAAAAACTTAATGGGGCCCCCCTTATGGAATGTTGGAGGCCCTATTTGGAAAATAAAATGGGTATATTTAGAAAATTCCAACCAGCCCAGGCGTTAAATCAATAGCACCCACAAGTAATAATTAGGCCTTCCTTCAGCCCCAACATTAAAATAATTGTATTCCCATTTAATAAATAAACCTACTTCACAGTGATAAATTAATAGGTATATTTATGAAATGTAAATTCTATTTCCAGCTACCATCACTGCCATTAAATAATTCATAGTCACATTTAATAAAAAGACTTCATTCTCCCCAAACTCACCCTCACATTCAATAGTCCCCAAACCTCTCAATCTTTAATAGTCCCCACTATTAAATTGCCCCACCATCACCCCACAAACAAAATACGCACAGGGCCGTCCCTGGCACCCATTAGGTGCCAGGGCTGGCCACCGTCTCCTATTGCGCAATCGCGTTCCGGGACGCCTCTTCCTTCCCAGGCATCTGGGAATCTTAGGCATCTCATCCACTGGCGAATCCATAGGAGGGTGATCGGGACAATCGCCCCTCCCCCCCAGCAGGTCTGCCCCTGCTCGCATCTCTGTTGCTAGGCAACAGGACACACTTCACCTCCTCCTGTTGGCGGTCAGCAGTTTCCTGGCCACTGATTCCACTGCCAGAGTATCAAGGTCCACTTATGCACTCCAACCTTTTTCCCTGCATTCTGTCTGACCTCCTGGCTTCAGACCCTGCTTTACCTGGCCCTGCACCGGGATTCTCCTTTGGCATATTTAGATCTCCCGTTTTGACCCCTGGCTTCCTGACTTTGCTATTGTCTGATCCTTTTGTACTTCGTTGCCTGTACAGCCTGATCATGGATTGCACGACTATACCTGTTCACCCACTGCATCGGTGTTGGCTAACTTGAAGGACTGCAACCTGCACATCCTCTGCAGCAAACTCGAAACCCCCTTGCGGGGGTCCCTGGCGAAGAACAGAGATACGTTAGACTCTGCACCTCCTAGCTTATAAACGTCAATACCATCAAGTAGACTTCAGTTCAAGCAAATTCATGACATGCAGGTGGCCCAGTGACCCAGCCCAAGGTAGGCCACTATGGGACCGGCCCGGTGGGGCAGATGCCCCCCTGACCTGCAGCTCTGCCTGCCCATTTCTACATAGAAGATGTTTGTTATTCCCACCAGGAGTTGACTTGGGAAACCACTGCCCAACTCAAAGGATAACTGGGGATTAATTACTGAAACATGAACCAGAAGGAAGGGACAAGTCACGTGGGACAGTTATTAGTGGACAAAAAAGATTTAAGGCTAGCAGCTCAATGTATAAATTTATGAAGAATTAATACTGATTTCTGAAGTTTAAGGTGACCAAGATAGAACACCAACCTGCACACTGTGTAACTAGAATAATAATTGACACAGGTTATAAAAGACAACTAACTGGAAACATATGTATGAAGGTCAGTAATATCATAATGCAGATTCACATAAACTTTGTAGATGGTTCCACAGCATATAATAGCAATGGTAATATAGTGTACAATTGATATGCAGTGAAATAACTGATGATAATACAGTAATAAGTACTCCACACTCTTAGTCAGCAATCCATAGAGTCTGGTTAGATGGGCCTGATGCATGTAGTATTCACATATAGACCTACTAGCACAAAGCCTAAACTGGCTAACAATGTGTGAATGCAATAAGAAAAAATGAACTTTAATGAACTCAGTAAACTGTCACTCTTAGGCATCAACAGTGATCGACAAAGCAAGTTGGCATTGGTATGTTCATCTATGGGTACTAGAATATTACCCTTACACAGTGATGCTTACTTATAATAAATATTGTCCCAACGCTATATACTAGGACAGATGAGGGGAGGAGTAGACCCAACAATAATATTATGGAAGATGTGAGGAGAAGACCCGACAATGTATATATACTAGGGAAATTAAGAGGAGTAGTAGTCCCAGCAATGGTCGATTCAATAGGTAACAATTCAAGCCCAGACCTCTAGTTCAGGCAGGAATTTAACGAAACATTCAACCCAATGTATGATACAGTGCGCAGATTAACGGGTTACTCACACACGCCTTGGACAGAGAGATCAGTTTTTTAATACTACAGGGAACTTGAAATAAGTTTAAATAAAAGTTCTGACTTCCTTCATGGTCCTCTCAGCTGTCTAGTGGATGAATTTAATGAATGCGGGTCCTCTCTGCTTGACTAAGGAGTTGGTTCGGTTGTGAAATTGGGCACCTGTACCAGATCTGGAGTCCCTCTGGACACTTATCCAGATATGGAATTACTCTGAACTCCCTTATAAAGTATTTCCCTCCTCTCCAGCACTGTCATTCATGGCAGTGCCCTCCTCTATGGCTGTGTCTCCTCTCCCAGGGGCACTCTGCACTCTGGTAGCATCTCCTTAATTGGCCACACTCATCTGCACCAAACTTTTCTCTCTTGGTGGGCCAAACTTCAGGCATGCTGGGTATTGTAGTCTCTGGAACCCAGAGCTGCACAGGACCATCCCTAGCCAATGGCTCCTCTTCCTTCTCCTCCTCCTCCTTTCTTTATATGCCCCTGTGTTAACAGCTTATAAGCCAATCAAGGTAAAACTCCTATATTACTTTTGTCTTTTTTGACACAAAAGTATTTAACATCACATAGTGTCTAATAGATAGACTTGGTGATACCCAAGGTAGGATGGAGCCATTGATGTATTGCTTGGTTTCTGAGTTAGCATTTGGCTTTACATATGCCAACATTGACTAGTGTGCTCTGTATGTCAGTGCTGCCTTTTACTCTCATTTTGGCCTTGATTTTCCTTATTTTCATGCCCAAGTAAGCTTTCTTGGTTAAGTGCTACTGTACCACAAACATGTACACTTTAAACTCTGTACCCCTTTCCTTTACAACCCTCTGACTTAATATAATTAATATTAAAAACAGGTGCTGCATCTAAATCATGTTTGGGCTCCGCAGAGGTCTGTCGACTGCAGACTGTTCCATTCCATTGTTCCTTTCAAGTCACTAGACAGACTCTGGTGTCCCAGAATATCCCTCTCAAATAACAAGAGTGAAGGAAGAAAGAAAAATGTGATTGCAACATATAGAAAATTTAAATTCAAATGTCTTCAAGTTAAGAACTATCTTATATATTTATATCTCACATCTTGACATTGCTTTTAATGTTTGTATCCATTCACATATCAACCACACAATTTTCTTTGTCTAAATAATAAGAGCCATGTGTACATGAATGTGTTTGACAGTTATAATCCAACATTGTAATTTGTTGTGGAATATAGTCAAAACAATCTTTATTTTACATAATACACAATTAAGCCTATATGGATTCCATCCCTGTAGGTTTTGAGCCCAGAATGAATTGTTTCCTCTACTGATTGCATTGTCTGGCTGCAGGAGCAGAAAATATGACTTTTAGCTATTTCGCTTTGCTTTCAAGTCAGTGATTTGGGCTATAAGAATTATTTTGGCTGGCTGTGTTTTGGAAAGTGACGTATAGTGTGGATATGAATGTTCCTGGAAGAAATCAATACTGTATCATTATTCTCCGCTAGATCACCATACACCATCTGTCTTACAGGCGTTAGGCATTACTTCATTGATGTCATTGCTACGTGAGTTGTGTCTATGGCAGCAGGGAAGTAAAAAAAAAGCAAAGAGATTAAACTGTGTAGGTCAAAGTAGTACTGTGAGATACATAATAAGCATGGGAAAGTAAAACACATAAGTTTGGAAATGTGTTCCCCTCTATCAGAGACTTTAAAACACTAGTGGGCAACAATCACATTAGTGGACCTCCGATTATTGCGAATGCATCCTAAAAATAGCTAGGGTTATTGTAATGCTAGGATGGGGGCTTGGGATAGGTCTAAGTTTAAACCTGGATTTAGGTCCAAATGTTGATGTGTGTGTGCTGAAGTTAGTAATTCAATGACAGTGTTTAGGTTAGTATTTGGAGCTTTCTTGTTTGTTTTTTCTCTTTGCTTTTATATTTTACCTAAAAGCGGAGACCCTCATCTTTGAAACAAGGCATCTCTGGTCTTCCTAGCATATGCAGAGGTGTAACAGGAGGTTTTCAGAACCTCTTTCTTCCAGACAACATTCATATTATTATTAACTTTTATTTATATAATGTCAATCTATTACGCAGAGATTATACAGAGAATATTTAATAATTCCCATCAGGAATAACTATGAAGTTTAATAGTGGACCCTTGTCCTGATGGCCACTGGGCAACTACCTCTTTTGCTCTCTTACAATAGATCTGACCTCTGTGTTTGAAAGAAAACAAATAGTTGTAGTCATATATCAATAACTGCAGTCAGAAATACTGTATGACAATTTCAATGCAAAAACATTCGTTCCTGCCTTTGTTAAGGAATGCAGACTTTCTATGACATATTGGATGTCTGCACTCCTCAATATAGAAGCTCAAAATGATCAAGGTTCGATTCCCAAGTATATTGTCTGGAGGTTTAAAACCAGTTCAAAAATTGAGAAGGATGAACAGGTTCGAACATGCATGTTTGAGCCTGTTCGACAGTGTTCGCGCTGGTTTGCACACGTTTCAGCTGGTTCACAAATGTACAATATATATATATAATTTAAAACTGTATTGAAAAATCCTAGTACATTATCTGTGAACCTTGACTACAAACTGCTAATGGCAAAATGAGCCACAAATTTCAAGTTCATATCAGGATCCATTGCCAAACATCGATGTTGTGGAACTTAGAAATTTGATCAGTTCAAAATTTTCAAGAAGTCCATTCCTCAATAAAGCAATCATGGTTTTGCACTAATGTCTACTTTTCAGTGGACACTGTTTTATTGGTGCTGCCTATCTCTTTGCTATTTTTGATTTGTGTGGAAAACTCCTCATACGATTTGACACTATATATATATATATATATATATATATATATATATATATATATATATATATATATATTATGTTAAAGACAAGGGACGACTACAACTGTCTTTGTTTTGTATAGATATAGAGCATTTATATTTGGTGGTAGTCATTTTTACGAATACGACAATTCTGACAGTAATTTCACCTACAGTAATTTGCCAATGAGTACAATCCCGGCATACAGAAAATATAGACTTACCATAAAAGCGACTCACAACATTTCAGACACGCCGCATATAAATACCGATAGCTTAAAAATGCCGACGGTGTGATTCTCGTCAAATTGACGGTTTAAAGGGGGCAATGCCAGGACCCGCCACCTCTATAATAAAAAAAAAAGGGTTAGGGTTAGGGCTTCTATATTATAGAGGCAGCGGGTCCTGCCATTACCCCCTTAAAACCGGCAATATGACGAGAATCACACTGCCGGCATTTTCTGCTATCGCCATTTATATGCAGCATGTCTGAAATGTTATCAGTCATTTTTAGGGTCTGTATTTTCAGTAACTGCAATTCTACTCATCGTTATTATATTGTCGGTGTAATTGCTGTCGCAATTCTCCTCTTTGTAGAAACGTACCCCACCCTTTATATTGGCATGCAGATGGTATCATGTATAATATGGGATTAACCGAGTTTAGGCTTATTTTTTTCCCTCTGGCTTTATTGCAAAATAGTACCTTGTGTTACCTTGGCAGCTGTCTATCAGGCCTATATATATATATATATATATATATATATATATATATTATGCTCTACCATTTTTTACTACTGGTCTTTGACCAATGTTATTGCTTTCAGACTGTATGGGGGAGATTCAATTGCTGGCGGAATGCTGCGCAGACACCTCCGATGTCCGGCTGTGCACATTGCCAACCATGACGGTAGGAAACCCTGCTTATTTTTCTGCCCACCTCTATGCGGTGCAAGGAAAAATGAACGGAGATTTCTGGCTTAACATCAGCCCAATGTGTCTCTGTGGATGTTCCAGAGACACATTGCGCTAAATTGAAAAATCCCTTTATTAAGGCGACATGCTGACCAAAGATGCACTGCAAGAAGAATGTGAAAACATTATCATTTAGCCAAAACACTGGAACTCCTAAAGTTTGATTAAGGTCTGGAAATAAGAATGACATTTTTGTTAACAGTTTGAGACAATTCAGTTCTGCACGTTGAGCACAGATGAAGCGACTCAGTGGGCTGAAGAATCTAATTTATTGAGTAAGAATTCTAGAAAATAAGGTAACCAGCAGAAAATTCAAAAAATAAAAGTCAGTGCTAAAGTCAATTTATAAGCATTATTTTGTACACTAGATTTTATGATTTTAAACCTTTTAAAGGGGAAAATGAAATGTTGTTAAATGGGACAAAAACATATAAATTGAGGAATCTGAATATAGGAGATTGTATGTTGCCAAAAATAAAAATATAAATCCACCGTTGATCATCATTCCCTTGGATATTCTATGGATATGATGCTCCATCTATTATCTGCAATTCTGGTCTTTGAGCTTTTTTAATCAGAAATCAATCAATAAGAAGCACGCAGAAAACACATAAAAATGCCAAAAAAAGGCAAAAAATGGATTGCTATTTTTTTGTCCCTTCAGAGATAATAATCACCCCCCCACTGTATTAATAGGTGATAAATGTCCTTACTATGTTAAAAAAGAAACACAAGGTAAGAATGAAAAACACTGCATAAATGCTCATGTGTCATGCATTATTACTTTTACAAGCATTAAAAGTAAAACACAGAAAATAACATAAAACGTGTGCATAAGGACTTATAAAGAAGGTAGTGGTGGAGTTTATCCATCTTTCATCATTTCAACTTCCCCATGCATATGAACAGCTCATGCCTATTTTACACTCTTTGCACAGTGTGGTGTATATAGTAACCACTTCTTTTGATATTGTGTATTGTGGGTTTTGACACACACTACCTTAAGTGGTTACTATGTACCACAAACAGGGTCGGGCAGGGGGTAGCCATCAGACCCCATTAGACTCACATGTAAGAAGCTGCTGGCTGCTTTATCTTATGTCAGCAGTTGACGCTGCACGTGGGGGTGCCACTGGCTTTAAAAATACTGGATGAATGACATTAAGTCTATTGTCATCCACTGCACCAGGTGAACACTACAAACATAATTTTTTTCAATTTTGCTGCTTTTTACTTTACTAACGGGATAACTTGATTTGGACTGTAATATATAATTAAATTTTTTGTCATATGAACATGTCTGGTAATTGTTAGTCATTTAGCGTAACACGCAATTCATGGTGACATCACTTTCTCTCAGAAAAGTATGGACGTCATGCTAAAGTTAAATTCACAAACCTTTCCCAAATGCTCATATTGATGACACTCGTGGGGTATCTCACATAACCAAGTCCATCTCACGCACACTTTAGTGACATCCAATAGACATGCCCTTTTATCAGCATCACCGGCATCTCACACCAATATAATAATATATAAATATAAGTCTTTGCGAAGGATGTAGCCTAATGTCACCAGCATATACAGTAAGAGAAGGGTTAAAAGTCATTGTCATATTTTGCTTATTTCAGGGACGTGAAATAATTTCCGTTCTAGCAGTAACTTAGTCTAAATGATTCTTAAAATCACTACCACATTTTTCAGTATACGAAGGAACACAAAAATCAGCCAAATGTTATGTGCACTTGTTATCTGTAGCATGTATGGTTGAGGATTCTTCAGTGAGTCCGATGATGAGGGAAGCATTTGTAAACTACCAATATCTGCCCTTGCTTTCCACAATATAGAATTTGAACTAAGTCGACTGAGTTAATGTGACATCTCAGAATTAGAAAATACTGTTCATTGGTAAATATTGATACAAATTGTTAAATGGTAAAGCAAGAATTATTTAATGTTAAAGGACATTATATAGGGAAATCGAATTGTTCTCCTATGTTTGTGATAGCGCTAATAGCAGAATATTACAACAGCAGCCTAATAACACATTGGTTTGATAAAGATAGAACACTGGTACATTTTGAAAGTATATCACACATTCACACAAAAATGTGTACAAGTCACACTCCATTTTGCCTGTTGAAGGGGACCACCTCCAAAACAGGCCTGTTTACATTGTTAACTTTGTACAATATGCAATTTTGTATTTCAGCATTCTCTAGTTCTTTAGGTTGGCAATTGGTGTGCCATAGTCTATGGCACACAGGGAATACAATAGTCATGATTTAATATTTGTGCAAGCATGACATTTTCTTGCAGATTACTGGGCAATTACTAATTATCACAGTAAGAGCTGTAGAATAACTTTGTTTTCACTATTCAGTGTTGTATATGCCATGTGTATCAGGTGCAGAACATCCCAGATTTTCACCACATGGTTTCCATAGCTCGTAACCCTCCATGTGAGACAGTGCATGAGTAGTGATGGATGGGTTAGTAGGTTACCCCTGGAGAGTAAGGAATCCAGTATTTATTGATAACTTATTAGCATTTATCTCTACGCAAAGTCCACAGAGTTAGTTTGATGTGGTTGCCCTTTTAAATTGGTGTAGTACAGCTGGCAAGACATCATCATCACCATTTATTTATATAGCGCCACTGATTCCGCAGCACTGTACAGAGAACTCATTCACATCAGTCCCTGCCCCATTGGAGCTTACAGTCTAAATTCCCTAACCTACACACAGACAGACTAGGGTCAATTTTGATAGCACCCAAATAACCTACTAGTATGTTTTTGGAGTGTAGGAGGAAACCGGAGCACCTGGAGGAAACCCACCCAAACACGGGGAGAACATACAAACTCCACACAGATAAGGCCATGGTCGGGAATTGAACTCATGATCCCAGTGCTGTGAGGCAGAAGTGCATCGGTGTATGTGGTTTGTGTTTGCTCAGCGTATTTATGTTTCAAGTAGGGCACCCGGTATTTACTGATAACTTAGCAGTGTTTATATCTGGATAGCTAGTCTGGTGTTGCAGACCTGTCCGATTTCTGTTCTGCAGATGGCAAAATATGGATTAGTGTGCTCTGTGTTTGCTTAGTGTAGGTTACCCCTGATAGGTAGGGATAACAGTAAATACTGATAAAATCCACAAATGTTGTCTGGTGTTGCTGACCTGTCCAGTTGGTGTGTTGCAGCTGGCAGATCATGGATTAATGTGGTGTGTGTTTGCTTACTGTAGGTTACCCCTGATAGGTATAGGTAGACTATGGATTAGGCTGCATAATATTTGCCTGGTTTCTAACATAATGTTATATAAATCAATTATCGTTTGTTTGGTTTTGGGTTCTTTTCATTAATGCTTGCATAGGGAAGTACATTATGATGGTTGTTTAGTCTGGCAGTCATTATACAGGCATATGAATTAGAGGATGAATACTACCAATTGGCAGATTCATTCAGGTAATCTTGAAATTCTGCTGAGTTAATTTACAAATGGTATTCCGCTGCAATTTAATAGACAAATCAGTCTTGATTCACCCCAAAAAACTGCCAGTTGGAGAATCAATCCAATAGGAGTGCAAGGAATGTAGAAAAGCCAATCAGTAAGCATCAACAAATGTCACATGTCTACAGCATTAAGAGGCGCATACACTAAAACACTGCTCCTTTCTGGATTGTACTAGGAAATAACCGCCCGTGTCTAACTATGACTTGTTAGCACCATTAGCTAGGTGTACAAATATGAATATACATTGTGATCGTCAGGTCCTTACAGAGGTTCATAGAGGCTCAAGGGGAAAGAGGCCCCTTGCCCCCTCTTTCTTAAAAACCCCCCAATAAAAATGCATTTAAAATGTGTTTTAAAATTATTTTAATGCTTAACTTTATTACAATTTCCAAATAAAATACTGTATACATATACTGATGTACTGGATTATTGGAGATTTCAAATTAGAAGTGCTTTTTGTACTTGTTTGTTTCTGCAAATGCAGCATTAAAATTGGAAAAATCCAACTTTCACAGTTAATATTTATCATGGCCAGCACATTCAATTGCTCCAATAGTTAAGCGATGATAGTTTTTTACATTCTTCAGTACACTGCGTTTGTTCAAGTAGATATTAGAAAACTGAGGACAATTTCTAATCAAGTTTATGCAGTGAGATTGAAAATTTCAATATTTGATAAAGCCATTCCCAAAGAATGCAAATGATTTGCCACTGGTTTAACAGAATCAATGCATCCAGTCCATCTAGTTGTGGATATATTATGAAGTGAAGCAGGTAGATTCTTTTTCAAAATTTCCTTTGTGGAGAGGAACTGAAGACATTGTATATTTTTTGCACAGTTCCAAAGTAAGTAATTGCCTCCTTACAAGATTCAGCACAGTCAACACCCACAAGGTTTGGTGTGTGGTTTCCACAGCTGAAAAAAATACAGTATGAGTTTTGCTTAAGCGGAATTGCTTGAACTTCACTGTATTTCCCAGCCATATTTCCATTGTCGTAGGCTTGGCCAATGCATGCTTTAAAATACAACTTTAATCCTAACAAATTGTTCAATACTCGATCAGGAATTACTTTTCCAATTATTTTTGTGATAAAAAAACCCCATGACAAACCGTTCTTCAATTGAAAATTTTGAGCATTCTAGAATCTTTACTTAACGAATCACAGAAGTCTGTTCCTTGTGAGAACTATCAGGCATGGAATTAACTAAGATAGCAAAGTATTTTGCAATTCAAACTTGATCAAGAATTGTTTCTTATAAGAATGACCCACACCGCTTAATAAATTTGTTTTGTATGCGCATTGATAGGTAATGAACATGCAGGCATTTTTGGCTCTTTTGCGACCATGTACAAGTTTAACATGCCTCGATAAATTTGGGTCATAAATGTTGGTAAGCTCGATTTATACCTAGAAAGTTTTTGTTGTTACGGTTACCATTGCAAGAACAAGAACCAAAGAAAGCTATTCCCCACTCAGAAATATAAAGAACGGCATTCAGGATGCGCTCAAGAATTTGCTTCCAATAATTAGCATCTGTAGTGACTTCAGCGAACAGTCAACTATCAACTGGAGCTTCAGATACTATTGCTCTGAAGGTTGACTTCCACGCCACATCATTTTCTTTGTTCAGAGTTGAACTCTTGTGTGTTGGTATTCGGTCATACAATTTGTTTCAGCCTCAACTCAATGTCCATCCGGATTAAGCAGATAAAGCCAAAGCAATTGCTAAACCTTTATTAAAAACTAAGTAAGACGCATAGTGGAGAGATTGTTTTGCTACACACCAGCATAACCAATCTTGTGGGCAAGATTTTTCTTAAGTAGAAGATAAAGGAAAGCAAATGCTAGTACTAGTGTCTCATGGAATGTTATTTGATATTTCAAAACTAGGAATCTTAAGAAATGACTTCATTTGGACAGCATCACTTTAGTTGATGATAGCAATGTCGATCCTGGTAAAACTTTCAGCAGAAATTAATTCCTGCTCTTCTGGTTCTCGATGTTGTTGCAGTAGAATTTCTGGATTGTAAACTGGATCTTCTGTTGCTTGTCTCGATGTCGCCGGTTGGCACATTTCCTTTTCAACAAATGTCTACATTTGCATGATGATCTTCAGCCTCAGGTACTGAATTTGGAACAGAATTGTCATTTTTTGCAGTTGCGGTCGTTTGGCTGGTTTCACTTTCAACTGGGTTGGAACCTGAAGTTCCTGATCTTGAAGCCCTTGCATGAGGAACGTTTTTGTACTGGTGATTTAAAAAATGAAGTCATTGGCCTTAACTTTTTAAATTCGGCTTCAATTGATTGTTGCAGTCGTCCCAGTTTCAAATTTCCTCAACCGTATCATTTGGTTTCTCTTAATATTCTGACACATCAGTTGTAAAAAAATGATGATTATTATTATTATTTATCAAAATTGCAGTTATAAATACCTGGAAACCAAATACACATATGCATGAGGGGGAGGTGAAATGCTTTGTCACGCTTGCTCCTCCGCCCATAGCTCACACTGCTACCCTCATGCCCTTGAACTTTTCCAGCACTTCAAATAATTTCTCCCACTACCCTAATTTATCCCAGCATTTGCACCCCCTCATACACACACACTTACCCTAATTCTACCCCAGCAATCACACTTACTTCAAAAAACAGTGAGTCTTCTTGGCTGCAGCTCCTCCTCCTCCATGTGAGTCTGACAGCTGCTGCTCAGTCCATGTAGCTCCGCCCCCATGCTCAGACATCACTCTCCGCTCTCTTCTTCTCACATTCTGACAGCCCTGCAGGAGCCGGAAGCAGTCTGCAGATGAGTCTGGCGCACCGCTTATAAAAACATTGCAGTGGGCGCTCGGCAAATGGACATTGGGGCGGCAGTCATTTCTGCTCCCAGGGCAGCCTGCACTCTGCATTAGGGCACCGGCTGTACCACCCAAGTTACGGCCCTTTTACCTAATTTATGCTGTTTACCTTTAAAAGCGTTCAGTTGTTCACATAACAAAAGTGGTATTTTAAAATGTATTAATAAATACAAAATCTTTTGAATCAGTACAAGCATGAGCATTGCAATAATAATAAATTGATGAAATTAACTTACCTAACACTCCAATTCTACAATTTCTCGAGTAAGCGTTGAACAATCAAACCGTCCAGTCCAGTTTCCCAATTACAAACAAACTATTTCCTTGCAAAGCTGCGAGCCACTCACCCCGGCAAATCTCAAGGACAAGTGACATTCTCATGTGTCTGTGTGGATAGATGCATCATGATGAGCAATAAATGCATGCACTGCTGCGCGTTATGCCCATTTAACCAATTAACATGTTTAGTTGCTAGGTTTGAACTTTTATTACTTGAGAACTACCACATTAGCAAATGGATAAATATATATCTTAAGAAACAAGGCAGAACACAAAAACAATAAGTTGGAAAATTTTGAGGCCCCCTGTCAGTCGAAGGCCTGGGGAAATTTCCCCCCTAGCGCCCCCCTCTGGTAGGGCCTGGTGATCATAACCAGTGTGTTGTTTAAAATGCACCGACTGGTACAAAACAATATTTTTTTCTTTCTTTGTCTTTGGCGCCATTACATACCTAGCCGTAAAGATAGTCATTGTGGTCTCAACTCACTGGCTGGTGTCATTACTTTTGTCATTACTTGCTATTAGTGTCAGTAGGTTCACTTTGATATCAACCGGCTTATTTATTAAAATGTTACAAGCAAAACATGGAGAAGGGAGCCTGTGTGCTCAATGCCAAGAGACCCTTACATAAGCTCAACAGTCATTCATATATCAAGAAAAGAAAACATGTCACAGAAAATAATGTGTCAGTGCGTTCCCAACGACCTCATGTCCGTGGTAATGAACGCAATAATGAATTTCAGGAAACTGTCACCAAAACTGCCCCCAGGCAAAGAGAAAATTTATTAACAATCAAAAAATCTATTTTTGATAAAAATGATGTAGATGTTTTTGTTTAAAAAGAGAATGGTGCACCATCCAATTCTATTCTTATATTCAGGCTTATTATAATGGAAACATGCCTGCATTGCCTTATAGTACTTCTACGTGAATACAATCCATTGGAATGTAGACAGACAAAGCTTGGCCAGGAGCCAGAACAATCAAAATTTGCCGTTGAAATTCTTTCTTGTCTATGTTCTCGTGTATTGTCTGAAAGTGTGTTCAGCGCTGCCTTTGAAATTGCATCAACATTCGTACAACAGGTAAAATGTTGGGGGTTTTATACATCTCTAGTACATACTTAAGACAAAATAGTTAGAAAAAAACAAGAGACTTTAATGTAAACTCTGCCACTGCTTTAGCTTAGATTTTGTTGTGTTTTTTTTTTCTAAGCGCAAGTAATTTGGGCATACGCACGTCCGTATTCAACTGCAAGCGGATCTGAAGAAACTTCTTTCTTTGAATATGGGTCTAAGTGCTCTCTACTTTGACAAACACAAGTCACTAAAAGATACGTCCAATACATATGTGGAATATAAAGTCCCAAAAGAACACACAGAAAAAAAACCTATTCTATGATTGTCACCTGTTAATAATATAGTCGTTAATGATAAAGCAAAAAACTTGTTTTTTTCCCCATGAAATACATTTATCATGATGTTATTAAGATCTACTGTATATAAAATGAATTTTTACAGTTGCTCCTGATTGCAAACACATGTTCTAGCATTCATGTGAAACCGTCATCACTTACACCTGCCCTGTAGTTGGAACAAGTGATACGACAGAAAACACATACCATTGAGATGTCCAAAGCTTGAATCGGACACTGCTTTATGCGCTTGAGCTTGGCACGCCCTTATTGAACATTGACTACTTGCATACGCCCATTCTCCTCCTGGCTCCACCCATGAAGTCGTAGCCTGTAAATGCCTTTTGCGATCGAAGATAAATTGGTTGTCACGTTCACTAACGTATAGTTTGGTTTTGGGCATGCGCAGAGCGATTTTCTACGCAAAATACAGTATGTTTCAGCATTTACATTCCTTAATGAATCGGGCTCAGGATGTTAATAGCAAAAAAAATGCTAGCATGAAGATGTGTTTAAATACCCCAATGCTATGGAAAAAATTGATAGTTATATTTTTATTCTAGTTTACTTTATATATTAACAGCAGTAATGGTTTTATCTTCTTTAGGTGGTTATAGTTTCTATAAAACAGTGATAGTTTTATTTTGGTAAGGTTGTTTTTACATGTGCGGCCATCATTATCCAAGAATCAAGTCCAGCTTGCTGACTACACTGGTGTTTATAGCTTGAAAAAATGAAAAAAGAAAAACAATATTCACATATAATAATAATAATAATAATAATAATAATTGTAAATAAAAACAATTTTGGTATCATAATGTCATTTATCAAGAGTTTTTTTTAATTCCCCCAGGAATTAACTTTGCTATTTGTCATGCACATATTGGCATATTGCATTCTAATCACGCATAATCACGCATATATACATACCTATACATTATAGACATACACACACATATAAAAGTCAAATACACACACTAGTTGTACAGAATGTATGAGAGCTTCTCAAGAATAATCTACAAAACCCGTCATCAATTAAACAGAAAATAGAAGAAAGGATGTGCTTTATATTACGCATTTGCAATCTCAGTACAAATTCCTTAGCCTGGCAAGATATCAATCACCTAAAATCTGATCCTTTCTCCTTTGATAACTATGCATATTCTTCTGGCAAAGAATTTCAATGTACACATTATCATAAAGTATGTGGTGTAGTCATGGCAGGCCCGTGAAATATGCAATATAATTTCCGAATTATCTTCTAATATATTAATGATATAGTGCCTACATTTTAGCAGCACATTACAGCTGATGTACTGTATAGCAGTGAAATCATAATTGGAGTCCAAGCAATAAATAAATGCATGTTTTTTTTGTAACATTTACCATATTTTATTTTCGGCCCGTTTTTCCTCTTATTATATGTGTATTGAAGCACAGATATACGACCAGGTATGTGTAGTTCAGAAGAGCAAATGTTTTCTTATCGCAGAGCATACCTTTGAAATAACATACATGTATTCAATATACCAATGCAAGCCTTGGAGGCATTTCCACCTAAAATGTTTATCTTTTCAGTAATTGGTTATATTTCATGGTTTTGGACTAGTCCACAAAATATACTCTGAAATGCAATACAGTATCCTGTAATCTGACCCTGGCAATTATATTATATATAGATATTGGGTTTTGCTGTCTTACAGTTACCCAAAGAAAATGGAAACTATACAGTTATGCTGTTAAAGTTATATCCGATTAAGCAGTGCAATGTTTAATAAGTTATAAATTTGACATGACCCTTAAAGGTGTTTGTAAAAGGGTGATAAAGGGAGTTGGACCACCCTAATAGTGTGGCAAATGTGCTAGTGGCCATTTAATATTAAATCTCATTAATTACCACTCACAAAAAGGTTGCTTACAGTTTAAATCCAGCTCTATTTCAATATCTGCTAAATTTATTATGATACACACAGTATAATACAGGGAATAATGGTAGTCATATCAGGAAGGATTTTCCGTAAAGTCTCATTTGAGATAATATGTAATCTTATTAACAATAGGTATTTTCAATAACAGTTTTTACACATATAATAAACAGAGTAGAAAGCATAATATTTATTACATCAAATACAATGCATTGCCTACTTCAACTGTTTTATCAATGTGTGTATGTGTCTTCACTATATGTGTATGAATGTGTGTATCTCTCAGAATTCCCAGAATTATTGTGTGTGTGTGTGTATATCACAGATTTAGTTACAATTTCCATGTTATCTAGATTATTTCACACCACTTCCAGCATACAACTCTTATCAGCAAAACACATAGCCAAAGGGCGGCCATCTTGTCTATTGTCTATCAGGTCACTAAGGTATTTGCATTCAGTACACAGTATTTTAAATGCAGTACAATTGCAGTAATCCACAAAACAAGTACTGTATAACATTAACCCTTTATACACAAACATGTAACAAACATATTACACAATACAGTCTGTATTATATCATACAGCCAACATTAGCAATATTAATACTAAAACTTCAACCATACAGATGTACTAAAATCCCAATAAACCAAAATGTTTATATAATAGACTTAATTAACAAGCACCATATTTAACTCCTAAAATCAACAATAATACAGTACCCTTAACATCCCTTGGTACTAGTAGGGGGAGGGGGGGGGGTCTACACACCATTGTAAGACTCCATTTTGTAAAACTACATGTGCTCTAATTCCTATTTATGTAATATAGTCCCAACACATTATCACATTATTTCACAATAACCTTCATATAACACAAAATCTATTATATGCACAGTCAAACTCCTAATTCCAAAGTACAATATAACAATATCACTTAAACTATGTTCCCCAAGTCACCATTTTCACAAAACTGTAGACCAGTTTCACAGTCTAGCCATCTTTAAGCTAAAGACACACATTTTAGACTCTCTCTATATACCTGCATACAACAAACTGACCAAACTTTATTACTTCAATAGTTTCACATCAAATTATGTAAATCAGCCATGTACCAGCAAGAAAGGCTTTCCATTTTGCCTCACACTACAACCATTACAAAATCTAAAAATACTTGCATGTCCATGTGGGAAAAAAAGAGAGAGCTTCTAACCTTACGTTTGTGATTTTAAAAGATTCCTAAGAGTAGGAGCAATGCATGTCACAGTCAATTGGCTCACAGCATTTGATATGTAAATGTAGGCAGTTTCTCAGAGAAGGACCTGCTCTACAACTATTATGTAACAAGGCTGAGCCAAACATAGCTGAATCTGAGGTCAATATATATTAGAAAATGGATTATCTTAATCATATAAAGATATAAGTTATTGTCTGTTTGTGCCAGTTATAGTAGTACGGGTGTGTGTATAAGTTTGTATTGTGTGGTGGGAGGGTATTGTATGAATCAGTGCCTATTATGAAGGGTGTGGTATATGTTTATGTATTTTGTGTGTGGGATGGGATTGGAGGGAAATCCTGTCCAGATACTTGTGTGAATATCTACATGGAGAATGGAATATACTCTTTTTCAGGATTGTATCATTGTTTTAAAAAATGCATATGTTGTAGGACTGTTCTCTCTGATTAAAACAAAATATATATCAATGTTATATGAATCATCATTGAAACATTAGCATCAAATTTATAAAAACATTTTTTAGAGGTGTATTTATTTACTTATGTCTGCAAAAGGAAATCTCTCACTTGAATTTATCAAAAAAATGTCTTACTGGCCGCCAGCCTGATGTCAATCTGATGTCAAAAATATATTTTTTTTTTTACTGTGAGCTCCTCTGGCTAGCGCCATTCTTCCCAGGGTAAAGGCTACTGCCGGCGATAGTTCTTACTGGCCTGGGGCTTTTGATAAGTAGAAAAAAGCCCTAAATGGTGAGCACTCCCATCTTTATCAAAGGGAGATAAGCCTCAAATCTGGCAAACCGCTCCTTTAAGTTCAATGTTTTACCATTGCTTTATATGGAGATGATTACTAAAGGGCCAAATGCTCTTAATAGACATCAATTAACAGTGTAGGTTAAAAGGTAGGTAGTCCATAAAAAAAATCACATTATAGAGGACAACATATAGAAATATAAATAATGTAAAGAAAATAATTTGATGGTATTTTTACAAAATTGTAAGTTATGTTGGTTAATTATTTGTCATGAGTCGTAATCGGCTTCTATTTTGTGAATCTATTAATAACAATTTGAAAACTTTAATGGTGAATGGGAGCAGCCAATCAGGTCCAATTGGGAAAGTAAGCCCAAAAGCATAATGGGGTTCTTTATACGAGACTGGTCATGCCACCTAGCAGGTGTCAGATATACACTACCAATATCAAATGACAACTGAAAATATCATTAAACAAGTCCATTAAATTAACAAAATCATAATTTTACAGCACAAATAATATGAACATATTCAGTACATGGCAACCCATCCCGTTATAGAGAAGTGATTCTGTACATTTAGTCCACATAATAAATTGTCACAACATTTCTGAGAAGTGGAAACATTGGATGTTTTTATTGTTATGATAAAAGGTAGATTCATTTTTACTTTCATATTTATGTTATGTTTTAGATACGCTACCATACAGTGTTTTACCTGTACTTTTTCTTTTTAAAAACCTTAGGGTAATGAAGGTGATAGTACAAAGACTCCACCGAAGTCTTGGGGGCTGCCCAAGCAGCAGCATTTCTCAGGACTCCTCTTATAGCCCTCCCCGAAAAGTGGGAGCTGGGATTTGAGTGGGACAGCCAACCATCTCCCCCACCTTCACCCCTGCTCCCATTAAAAGTGGATCGAACAATTGTCAGTTCTGTGTTACAAAACTTAGGGAGTCCCAGGGAAAGTGACTGCATGTAGCAGCCCCCAGGGCTCAGTCTGGTGTGGGGAAACCCTGCACTACATCCTTTTACAAAGTGGCAGTACCGTTTTCTGAGCGACAGTAAAACAGTATAACAGTAAAAGGACATCATCTCATAAGACAGGCAGAGTGTAGCAAGAAATGAAATAAATATGCTGAATATTAAAATTCATTCCATAGTTTCGTCAAAGGTTATTCTATCTGAATGAGTGATTTTTCCGCAGAGCTAAATAGTGAAAATATTTTTTACAGCTGCTTTCACCTTAAAGTCCTTTATTCCGTAGGCGCTTTGAAAGACATTTGTAATATACAGTATTCCCTTTCCATGCACTGATGATATTAATGTTAGGAAACCTGACATTTTCTGTGTTTTAGTTTAAATCTCAATAGCAGCTGTAACTAATGTCATTTGCATGCACAGGGGAGATTACAGGTTTCCAGAATCAGCCCTTAAAATCAAATGTACTGATTTAAACATAAAGAGAAATACGTAACACATAAGCACTTCAATTGTTCCCTATTTGCACAATAGGGTGATTTATGGGTTTTCCCCAACAGGATGTGTATATATAATATTTGCTGCATGTACTGTTTGTGGTATTATGTCAGTATAAATATTTTAGTGAAATTGAATGATGCAAAATCATGATCTTGTAACTCACAATTTACAGTTGGGATTAAAAGTTGTGGAGCTTTGTTACAAAAATAAAAAAGAACACAGTGTAATAGATTTTCTTTCCTGGTGTGCATTAAACGTATGCGTCGATTGATTGTAAAGATGTTTTTTTCCCAGGAGCAAATATTTACTTAGCAGGAGCATTCCTTAAGCACGTCTATTTATGTGTGCTCGCATGCACCGAAGTCTCTAAAATTAGATTTCATTATGCTCTCAAAATAATAAGGTAAAAAGACTAAATATAGCAATACCTTGGAGGTGTTCTTTAATTTGTGAATTTCTTTTTTTTCACCAAGCAAAAGGCCATGTCTTTAACACCACCTTTAACAGCTAGGCATAAGTTCTAATATATCTGTATATGATCTATTTCACATTACAAATTGCATATGTTATTTGCTAGGACACCCCTGGTGTTCCGTTACTATTGTGTTATTTAAGGGTTCAATTTATTAATGGGTGAAAAGCGCTATTTCTGGCAATAAAGCTTTTTTTTGGCTTACCACCGGCCTTAACCCCCCTCCCCCCAACCTCTGCACGGGGAAGCCTATTTAAGACGTATTGCAGCAGAATTTGTTCCGTTAACACGGTTCAAGAAGACCTTGCTTGAGTTAAATGATGGAAAGCAGGCAGTGCTTTCATTGGCTGCTTTGTGTAAATTTCCTCAATGGTCTCCAGCAGGTCAATCATCAGATACTAAACTCTGATTGGGTGCTGTGGAATTCATTGCGCTGCCTGCATTTTTTCCCCAATGTATTCCAGCAGCCAATTGTATTTTATGGACGATTGGAATTCATTGAGACAAATTAACCAGTGGTGTCATTGGTAATACAAACAAATGTAAAGAAATTCTTATGGTTTGGGCAGAGGGAGGCTCAGAATTGCATACTAGACATTAAAGGTGCAACACGGTGGCTAAGTGGATAGCACTTCTGCCTTACAGCACTGGGGTCATGAGTTCAATTCCCGACCATGGCCTTATCTGTGAGGAGTTTGTATGTTCTCCCCGTGTTTGCGTGGGTTTCCTCGGGTGCTCTGGTTTCCTCCCACACTCCAAAAACATACTGGTAGGTTAATTGGCTGTTAACAAATTGACCCTAGTCTGTGTCTCTGTGTGTGTGTGTCAAGGAATTTAGACTGTAAGCCCCAATGGGGCAGGGACTGATGTGAGTGAGTTCTCTGTACAGCGCAGCGGAACTAGTGGCGCTATATAAATAAATGGTGATGATGATGAAAGGTGATTCTGTATTGTATACTATAGAGACATCTCTGGATTGTATACTGGACACTAAAGCGACTCTGGGTTGTATTTTTATATTGGGGGTTCGGTTGTATATACTGGACATCAGATGATTCAGTTGATTGTTTATTGATCATCAGAGGGGTCTGTGTATTGTTTAGTGGTCACCAAGTAAGTTTTTTTTTTTCTTTTTACAATTTTAAATGGGTCAATAGTTGGTTCCCTGCATTGTATAATAGCCATCACATGGGCTCCATATTGTAACTGCACACCAGAGAGGTCTCTACATTGTATACTGATCATCAGTGGGGCTATTCATACTGGTCATCATATGAGGATTTGCATTGTATTCTGGTCATTAGTCATCATAGGGGACTCTGCTTTGTACTCTAATCATTACAGAGGACTGCATTGTATTTGATTAAACTTATTGGGTCTAATTCATTAAAGAAAGAAAAGCAAAAAAATAAGTAACTTTGAACCTGGGCAAAACCATGTTGCATGGGAGGAAGAGGTAAATTTAAAATGTGGGGACAGATTTATAATTGGGGTAGAGCATGTCCTAGATCAGTGTTGGCTAACCTGTGAAACTCCAGGTGTTGTGAAACTACAAGTCCCAACATGCTTTGCTAATATATGGCAGCTTATTGCTGGAAGAGCATGATGGGACTTGTAGTTTCACAACACCTGGAGTGTCACAGGTTAGCCAACACCGTCCTAGATCAACTTTAAATTTCAGTGTCCAAATAATCTATCAGATATTTGTGTGCTACATAAAAAAAAAAAACAGACAGCATATATCTTATGTGCAAAATAATAAACTAATTGCACCTCTCGCATTGTAACATGGTTTTGTCCAGGATACTTACTCATTGTTTTGCCTTAATTTTTATAATGAATCAGACTCTTTGGGGGGAATTCAATTGACTGCAGGTTTTTTTTTGGGTTTTTTTTCCCGCCTGGTTGAAAAAAAATAATACCCGCGTGCTTTTTGACCCGTTGACGTGACCATTTTTAGCTACTGCTGCGTAAAAAATTGTGCAATTTAATTCTAAAACCGGTAAGCCATCCCCAGCGCGTTAATCATTAGTGCTTGCGAATTTTTATAGAAGTGAAGGGGAGGGTTTAACGCGGTCAACTATAATAAAAAAAAATGCATTGGCATACATTTTATTGCATTACACAACCTTTCTATTTTATAATATCTACATACAGTACTTTTTTTTTTACTTTTATTTACTAGACAATCATCAATACCATAACAAAACACATTAGTACATACATATTAGTACATATAACATACATAAATATATTAATTAGTGATTAATGTGCTTATTATTTTTATGAAATTTTGTTTTTACATGCTTTTTGTAAAAGAAAATCACCTTTTTCATGTTAGGGGTTACTGCTAAACATAATTTATCTTTTTTTTTTTTTTTTTTTACATTATTACATGATTTCAAATAGTTTTCTTATGTTTTTACATTTTTCACAGCCATGAGAGGTGCGAGATAAAACTGGAGATTTGACAATTTAAAAACAATAGCTTTTAACGCTTCTCCCTCCCTCCCTATACTTTCAATGGAACTTCTACTTGTCCGCAATAGGACCGTTTGTGCAAAAAAACCGCTGCATTAAAAATTTTATTGAATAAAGTTAACCCGCTCTATAATGAGTGAAAACAGCATTAAGATGACTTAATGCGGTGTAAAAAAAAAAACCGTGGTCAATTAAATTCCCCCTTATATATTTACACAAAAAAAGTACTCATTTTATTTTACTTTTGGTGTACAAACATGTGTGCAACTCATATCTAACAAAAGCTTTTGATCACACCCTGACTTTGCAGCTTCATGTCAAAGAACACAATATTTATTTAATTATTATAATGAGCAATTATTATAATGTTGCTTTATGCAAAAGTCATAATCCACCATATATAAGCAATACAATCCATACACATTATATCACTTTGTTTTTTGTTTTTTGTTTTCTTTTGGTTTTACCATCAAATAAACATGTGTTGCATGGTTTATTGAGTGTTTCACTCACAGTGCAGCTATTGGGTGAGTCATTATATTTTGAGTCCTAAAGTTAAGGACCATGCAGCAAGCGTTAAATCACTACTCTGTTTTTTCTGCTTTTATTCAAAACCCTTTCTTTCATGTTAAGGGGGACAACATATATCTTTCATTGTTTATCAGATATATGTCATTCAAACGTCTGTCACTGACTCAAAGGATGGCAAGGTATTATAATGTGATGAGGAAATGAATACACTTGGTTTAATAGACGCACTTCTAGTTACATTCAAGCAAAAAGTTATGCCATTATATAATTGAATACCTTGCCCCCAGGGTTAAATCTCTTGTATGAATTGGAATCAACCTGTTCATAGTTACATATAAAAACTAACATTCAGTGGGCATTTTTATATACTGGTGGTGGGTCGTCGTCCCTGCATGACCCCCAGAAAATCACCCCAGTTTGCCCCTGAACTCCTTGATGAGACTTCTAAGCCATGTCGCTACCCAGAAAATGTTCTACTAGCCTCATATATAAAACTAAACAAAGATAAGTAGGGAGTCTCTTAAATGGATTCTGGCATTTACAAAATAATTATTTATTAACAGTTATTTTGTTATACAATGTATTACCATACAGTAAGTATGGCATGGCATGGAAGAGCATTTAATATGGCACATGTAGCACCAGAAATCTTATGCAGAATATGCTTCTTAGGACATGATAAATACCCAAGATTTTAGGAAGGCTGGCTTTGGAGAGATGGGAAAATGTGTAAGTGACTCTGGCAGAATGGAGGAACTTGAAAGGAGAGCAGGAGAGGTAGCAAACATTAAAAAGTGCAGTACTAAAAGCAATAGACCTTTGTATCAAAAGGGTTAGAAAGAGCACAAGGAAAAGGAATCCAGTGTGGTTTCCAAAAGAAGTAGCAAATATTGTTAAAGCATAAAAAAAGGGTCTTCAGGAAATATAAGCAGTCTCAGAATAATGAAGACAAAAATGTTTATCTTGTTAGATAGAAGGAGGCTAGGAAGGTAATCAGATGTGCAAAGGCATAAGCTGAAGAGAAAATGGCCCAGTCTGCAGGTAAAGGGGGCAAAACTTTTATTAGGTGTATATAAGTGAAAGGAGAAAAACAAAAGGAGGAATAATAAGAATAAATACAGAGAGCGAGTCTTGTTAAGGGAGACATGGAAATAGCATAATTACTTTTGCTCACTGTTCAGTACAGAAAGAGAGGGAAAGGGGCCATGGTTAGTTGCGAGTATATTCATGAAAATGACATAGATACAAGTACATTTACACAAGAGAAGGTCGTAACAGACCCCTCAAAACTGAAAGTGGATAAATCAATGGAGCCAGATGGGATACATCCAAGGATACTAAAAGAGCTTAAAGGGGTGCTGGTAACACCATTAGCAGAATTATTCAATCAGTCACTAGTTACAGGAGTTATTCCAGAGGACTAGAAAAGAACAAATGTAGTCCCACTGCACAAAAGTGAAAGCATGGAAGAGGTCAGCAACTACAGACCAGTGAGCTTTACAATTGTAGAATATATCAAATCCAGTTGCATGATCCTAAACAGCATTGATTTTCTGGGGGGAATCATGTCAAACAAATCTTGTTGACTTTTTCTAACTGGGTGACTAAAGTAATTGATCAAGGGGGTAAGGCTGTTTTCACTGTCCCAAATCGGAGACTGTTAAATAAACTCGAAAGCTTGGTATTGGATTCTAAGATGGTTGAATGGATAAGATCTTGGTTGCAGGATAGAAAACAGAGTTATAGTAAATGGAGTGCATTCACAGGAGGGAAATGTTACCAGTGGAGTACCCCAGGGATCTGTACTTTGACCAGTGCTTTTTAATATCTTTATTGGTGGCATTGTAAAGAGTGTTGAAAGGAAATTGTGCCTTTTTGCAGATGACAAAAATATATGCAACAGGGTAGACACACCAGAAGGGGTAAAACAAATGATTGATGATCTAGGTAGACTAGAGGAATGGTCAAGGGAGTGGTAACTACAGTTTAATGCCAAACAATGCAAAATCATGCACTTTAGTCTCTAAAACCCAAAGTATTAATGGCACTATAATTGAAGCTACTGAGGAGGAAAGGGACCTAGGAGTGAGTATTATAGGTGACTTAAAGGCAGTTAATGTAGCAAAGCAATGAGGAAGGAAAATCAGGTGCTTGATTGCATAGGATGAGGAATCAGTAACGGAAAGAAGGAAGTAATATATAGGTCATTGGTACGGCATCATCTGTAATACTGTGTTCAGTTCTGGAGGCCATAGCTCCAGAAGGATATAAATACATTAGAGTCTGTACAAATAAGGACAGCTAAAATGGTGCATGGCCTACAGCACAACCTACCCGGAAAGACTAAAATATTGTAATATATATAGTTTGGAGCAGAAAAGGGAAAGGGGAAACTTTGAAATATAGGAGGGAAATATTCTTCAAAGGAAGAGAAGTATTAGAACACTTGGACATGCACTGAAACTGGAGGGAAGTAGCTTCAAAGGAAAATTGAGGAAAATTTACTTCACAGAAAGGGTAGTGGATAAGTGGAATAGCCTCCCATCAGATGTGGCAGAGGTTAATACAGCAGAGAAATGTAAACATGCTTGGGATAGACATAAGGCTATCCATACAAAGAACTAAGGATTAAGTATTTGAGGTTACCATAAGTTAAAAAATGGGCAGACTAGATGGGCCAAGTGGTTCTTACCTGCCATAAAATTCTATGTTTCTATGTAATAATGAAACGGCTGACATTGTCCTTTGTTTGTGCAGTGACCTGGTAATAAAAAGTTTGGGAAGATATTCATAAAAAACGTAAATTTATGTAAATAAAAATTATGTAATTTAATAAAGATGGAGACAAAAAGATGCATTTTGTACTGGCTGCTGTCATCTTTATCTTTATAATAATATTTATTAATTATCTTATATTGCAGGATTAAGGCCACAAGTTTTTCATTAGTTATAGAACATGTTTCCTAATGCTTCAGGATGGAATGGTGATAGATACCTTTAAATAAAGAGAGAAAACACAAATGGTTAGAGATTATTGCCACAGTCTTATTGCCAATTGGAAAAAATAATTGAATGTTTCAAATACACTTTGTTTTATTTAATTGAGTAATTGTAAGGCCATGAACCTTTTGCAATCGTCTAATGTTTTGATGAAGACAGCTGCTTATATTTTGTTCTAGAGAGACTTATTCCTTGAGGGTTAGACCTAAGTGTGGTAGAAGGGGCGGGGGCCATTGATGTAATAATTTTAGTAAATGAGTCATTAGCAACACTTTTGTACTCACATGACTGTGTTATATGATAACTATTTTGTTGTTTCTTGTATTTATTGTATATGTCACAGAACATTCAGTAAAGGTATAAAAAAAATTATAGAACAGAAAATTCAGCTATAAAAATAAACAAATGTTATTGAATTTAGCTTTCTATGCAGTCAGTATAAAAATGCATTGCTAATAAGTCTTAGAGACAGGTAAAGGCAGCATTAGAACTAAGGGCCAGCCAGTAATGACTTACAAATCCTCACTGTGCAAAGATCTCAACCCTATGCTTTGGACAATTTAATTTAACCTGTAGACCCCAATGACAAAGGGGAGGGGAACTATAAATGGTTTAGGACAGATAGGGGGAATCCATTTGGCCTGCGCACTATTACCATTACTATAGTAATTTTATTAATTAATGGGGTCATTGCGACCTAAGGTCAAGCATGTACAAAACCACTTTGCAATAGTAACTGGAGGGAAGAGCAGGAAGGCTTCGATGAGGGGTCAGAAGATTCATAGGAAAGAATGGCTTTAGATGGCATTCGCTTTTGGCTTTTTGGAGTCTGTTAAATAGCCCAGACTGCAGTCCCTGTTGAAAAATATAGGGATTGCGGTTTAATGCGAAACTCAGCCTAATGTAGGCGATAACTATGATATCTACTGTTTTAGGCTTTTGCTACATAGCTAGGGTACTTAATGCCTAAAGCAAATGGAAACCGCCTCTTCCACATGGTTTATGGGCTTTCCTGTTCTTTTGTATTGGACTATGCTGTATCTATGTCAGTAGATCAGGTTCTCCTCAGCGACTTCATTTGACAGTGATTGTTCACAGGTGGAAATAGCAGCGACTCCATAACCTGCTCTTTGTTGCCCTAGTATTAGTTATTGAGTTGCCATGGAGACCATCTGGGAGCTGCTCTAAAACAGCCCATAAACACACTAATTTTATGAAGTTTAACTAAATGATCTAATGTTTAATAGCGCTTTTCACTGAACGAGTTTTACACACAGTTAAAAATGACACACTTGACATTTTGACAAAATTGCCTAATTATAATCTCTCACACATTCAATGACACGATTGTTTGTAAGTAAAGGCCAATCAAAACGATGAACTTTAGGATTACACAATGATCTAATGCAAAGATATCATTCAGAAATGTAAGACTTTTCATGTACAATCACATTGCATCACAAATAAAAATCATTGTGTATAGGTATCTATTGGCAGAAACCTATTGTCAGGGCACATATGTTGTTATATGTAATAGGTGTCAGCGGCGTTGATGGTAGGTGTTAAACCACAAGAATATTTTGGACTTAACTAATTTGTTGGATTTATTTCAGAACTTGTTGTAACAGATGATATATATATACAAGTTAACCCGTGCATGATACTCATGCATTCTAGTCAAATCAAGCTACTTAAGGTGTTAAAAAGGTTCTTGTCATGCATTTGGTGCTAGGCTAGGCCTCCTCAGGGCAAGAGCGTTACTTCCCGACGTAAGCGCCCTTTTTTAACGTGGTTTTGTCCACATGTCACCACCTCATCATTCTTCTCCATCACCTCATCCTTCATCTTCATCGCCACATCCTTAATCTCCATCGTCTTACTGCTCTAAAACCTCTCGATACACAACGTTTCTGCTAAACACCTTATCGCTGTGCTCAATCAGTCTTCCTTGAAGGGCAGTATTCATAACCTGCACTTTCACATCACTGCTTCTCCGTACTCGTGAAAATGCGACATACAATTGTCCATGACCAAACACAGTCTCTGGTAAATAAATACCCACACGGTCAAGAGTTTGAGCCCTCAACTGGTAAATTTAGCCTTTACTACCCCTCCCACGGGGGAAAGGGGGGATGATGGAAGTTAACTGACTTCACTATTATAATTTTTTGGTCAAATAATGTCAGTATACCAAATTTCAGGTCAATTGGATGAGCCCTTTCTGAGAAAATAGTTTTTTCCACACACACATACACTAACACACGCTGCTAGGCTTATATACATATATACAATTACTCACTGTAACGATCCAAAACTGAAATATATAGGATCCCCAGGTCTGTCTAACTGTGCACTACTCTACCCAGAGGCAAGGAGTCTAACGGGACAGGTTGTCTTCACCAGGAACCCTGGCAAGGAGGTATCGGCTTTGCAGCCACTGCCCCACAGGTTGCGGCCCTCAGGGAGAGTGTTAGACTAGACCCGTATGGAGAACACAGAATAGAAGAAACTCAGCAGCGAGAAAACCGCAGAGAGGTGAACAGACTTAAGAAGGAGATAGCACTGGTTGAGTGGTACTGAACAGCAACTGAGCAATCACTGGAACAGTGGACTGAACACAAGGAAGTGATATCTGAGGATGAGAGGCACTGAACAGCAACCAGGAAATCTCTGGAACAACTAACTAAAGCAGCAGGAGCAAAGGGAGCCACGTCTGTGCACTGTCAGGGTTTGACAGACATATAACAGGCTTCTGACTGCAGGTTCAGGTGCCTTTAAATACCCTGCAAATAAGAAAGGCACCAATAGTAAAGAAGAGGAGGGTTTAAAAGAAGATCGGGTCTGCACATGCTCAGACCCAAATCCAACATGGCCCCCACCATCTTGGATTGCGGGCCCGGCATATGATACTGCCTGCAACAGACAGGCAGTATGACAAGCTTTTGCATTTAATGTACTTAACGCTATTATAGTAAATCTATGCAGATAGTAAGCTTATATTGTGGACTATGTCAAAGAACAGGTTGCTCATATATATTTTGTGCCTCCTTATATATCTACATATAAGTAAGAGAACACAAAAAGAATGCAGCTATATTGTCTTTACAGTTCAACTGTCACTGGAAGAACCTGCTGAAAGTTGAACTTCCTGTCTGTGCACGCACAGTAGAGCGATGTGGCTTTCTGGAGGCTGCCCCACTTGCTGTGTTCACTAGATCACAGGGGACACCACTACCAAGAGGAAGACAGAGCATAGCGCTCCATATTGGCAGTATCATTATAATAAGAACAAAGTAGTAGGCTAGAAGAGAGAAATGACAAAGGATTGGCCGCTCTTTGCTCCCTGTAAATTGACTAATCAAGTCACTAGTGCAATCCAGGACTAAGGACACAATATTGAGCTGAACAGACAAGCATGCAAAGGATAATTCCCTAATTCATGAGCTATGATCCACTAAAAAGGCTTATGATACAATTGTTCCAAGTCTGTCTCTTTTATAATTTAATTGTTTGCTTTTTTATTCATCTGTACTGTGCAACAAACTTTTTTCACCAAGATGCAGATTTATTTCAAGAGAAAAATTTAACCCAACAAATAGTATTTTGTAAGCACTGTGCCCCTGCTCTAGGGCTGCCATCAGTGTTAATCTGTAAATCTAAAAGAAGGTTACATTATATTAGAGATGCTCACTGACCCCCGTGTTTTGGTTTTGTTTTTGGATCTGGATTACAGTCGTGTTTTGGTTTTGCAAAACCGCCATTGCGTGTTTTGGTTTTGGTTTTGTTTGGTTTTGTTTTGCTATTTTGTTGGAAAATCAATGTTTTTGGGCATAAAATAACCAAATTTAGTGATCCACCTGTTTCTTGGATAAGTAATGTAATTGTAAAGCTAATAAATTATCAAAAAAACAGTTTAATTCCTGGTAGGCCTTCATTAATTCTACACACAAACCAGATTGTCTTCCTCCCCATCTATGCATATTGGCAATGCAGCCATCGTCTTTGGGTGTATATTACACCCTACACTTCTAGTTAAATATGTAAAGAAATGGACAAAGGCAGTTTGGTTTCTGTCTCTATAGGCCCCCTTCCACTTGTAGAAAATACAAAAAAAATCAGCCGTTATAGACTGTACAATATTACCGGTAATTGAAATGGACAAAGGCAGTTTGGGGTCAGTCTGTGTATGACACCCTACCGATAATGAGAAATTGCCAAAACAGCAGCCTTTCAAGACGGTACGTGATATGGAAATGCCCCAAGTCCCTTTCCTCTTTGGGGGTAGATTGCACCCTAGACTTAAATAGAAAGTTTTAAAAAGATGTTATTGTCATCATCTGGAGCTTCATCCTCACCCTCATTAGTGTGTATGTCATCATCACAGACTATCAATTCTTCGCCCGCTTGAATCCGCCATTAGAGAACAGTCAGTGCTTGGATGTCTTTGATGGTGAAGGCTTTCCTCGTGGAAGATGTACTTCATTTTTATAAACATCATTTTCTCCACATTTTTGGGAAGTAACCTTCTACGGCGATCACAGACCAAGTTCCCGGCTGTGCTGAACACTCGTTCAGAGTACACACTGGAGGGTGGGCAGCTTAGGTATTGCAAAGCAAGTTTGTACATGGGTTTCCAAATGGCCTGATTTTCCTCCCAGTAAGGAAAGAGACTGTCTGACATTTCCATATCAATCACTTCTTGAAAATAATCCTCCACCATTCTTTGCATGTTTATACTCTTATTGGATGGAGTTATGGGCAAGGTGACACATTTTTTTGAAAAATCCTTCAAACCAGCCCAGATGTTAAATTGTTCTGGTCTGCCCCCTGCATCTTCCCTGCTTCTTTTTGGGAAATTTAATTTTCTCAAGCAGCAGCTTGAGAAAGTGAAGGAGGACACGTCGTCAAGCCGAGGCCCAGTTCAGCGGCCAACTTGCTGAGCAATAGCTCCTTGCAAAAGTTCACATCTCGCTCATTTTCAAGTAAAGACTCAATGTAGGTCTTACACCTTGGATCAAGCACACTGGCCATAACGTACTGATCCGAGTTCAAGATCTTAATAACTCGAGGATCATTGTGAAGCAAATTAATTACTTGATCGACAAGGCCAACATACTTTGCTGACTTGCTTGCTTTAATCTCCTCCTTCAGTTTCTCAAGCTGCTTTTCCAATAGTCTAATTAAAGGAATGACTTGGCTCAAAATAGCAGAATCTACACTCATTTCACACGTCACAACTTCAAATGGTTTCAGCACCTTGCACAGCACTGAAAGGATTCCCCACTATGCAAGACTGAAATACATCCCCCCTCCTTTCCCAATGTCATGGCTTGTGCAATACGCTTGGATGGCTTTGCACTGTTCCTCCATCCTCTGAAGCATGTACATGGTGGAATTCCACCTAGTTAACACCTCTTGCTTAAGTTGGTGGCAGGGCAAGTTAAACTGCTCTTGGAGCTTCTGTAATCTCCTACATGCTGTGGCAGAATGCCTGTAATGGCCTGAAATTTTATGGGCCACCAAAAGCATCTCCTGCACCTCACGGTCATTTTGTAGGAAGCTCTGCACCACCAAGTTAATGGTGTGAGCAAAAGAGGGAATGTGCTGGAAATCACCCAGCTGTAATGCTCGCACTATATTGTTGGCGTTATCAGAAATGACATATCCTGGGGAGAGTCCAAGTGGTATAAGCCATGTATCAATCACATCTCTTAGTTTGCGTAACAAATTGTCAGCTGTATGCCTGTTAGTGAAGACGGTGATACAAAGAGTGGCCTGCCTGTTACAAATGTTACATAGTGGTGTAAATGCTGCTGCTGTTCCTGCTGGTGAAGGTGAATGACCAACCCAGTGGGCTGTCAGTCATATAGTCTTTGGTTTGCACACTTCCACTTGTCCACATATCTGTGGTTAAGTGGACAGTGGGCAGAATGGCATTTTTCAGCGCAATCTCCACATTTGAACACACTTTTTGGTTTAGTTGTGGAATAGCTTTATGGGAAAAGTGGTGTCGTGATGGAATTCTGTAACGCGGACACAAAACCTCAATTAACTGAAAAACCAGCTGCATTTATTGTGGATATTGGATGCAGATCTAACACTAACATGGCAGCCATGGCGTCTGTGATGCGCTTGGCGACTGGGTGACTGCTGTCATATTTGCTTCCCCTAGCAAATGATTGTTTCACAGTTAATTGCTGAAATGTAGGACTGCTCATTTTATTAACCTGCCTCTGGGATGACGATTCACCCCCAGCAGCAGCAACAGCAGCAGCAGTGGGACTAACGCTTTCTTCAGAGGAATCAATTATAGTGCAGGAGTCATCCAGCCTTACTAAGTGGGATGCAGGGCTAACTCCAAGCGCTACTGAGGATATTGATGAAGATGGTGTGGTGGGTGTATTTTGTAGCCGTCGGGATGTCGGTGACCGGAGGGTCCTAGCTGATGGAGTGCTGGTATTCTTTTTGGAAGAACTTTTAGCTTTTCCCAACACTTTGCCATGAACTCTAGTTAAATGGCGTAACATAGACGAGGTTCCAAGATGGTTAAGGTCCCTCCCTCGACTGACTGTGGCTTGACATACACTACAAATGGGCTATACAATTGTTGTCTGGATTGGGGTAGAAATAATTCCACACACAAGAGGTTGATTTTTTTGTTTTATGGCCAGGCATGACAATAGCCGTTTTCTTGTCACGTGCCAGAACTGCTGCCACTGGTGCAGGACTTACACAAACAACCTGATTCTCATCAACATCCTCATTAGCGCCCTCGTCGCCTACACAAATCTCCCCCTCATCCACTTCTATTTCCAAAGTGGCATCCTCAATTTGTGTATCGCCGGCTACACTCGGACTGTTCAGGCACACATCAGCAGAACTGCTGAAAGAGCACCTCTTTCTGGGGAAACTAACAGAATGCTCACGATTAGACATCCCACTGTTGGATAGACTCTCCACAGGGATTGGAGTCATTTCTGAATCAGCGCAAACATTATCCTTTAATGCCTTACTGTTATCTTGCAGCTCGGCTTTGACGCGTAACAGTAGTTGTGCACTACTTGTAGGCTCAGTAACATTTTTGGATCTGCTACTAATAGAGAAAGGCAAAAGCTTGATTCTCTCTTTGCCACTGCGTGTTTAGAATGACATGTTGGCAAAAAAAAAATTTCTATTGGCAGTTAACTTTTCCTCAGTTACACTTCTTTTGTGCTTTAACACGGTAAAAAATTTTTGGGTGTGTTTTTTTGCCTGATTTCAAAAGACTATGTAGTTTTACATCGCCTTTCCCAGGTGACGTACTGGGAACACTACCATCGGGACTGGTGACAGAACCTGGTTGCTGATTATGCTCATATGTGGACTGCTTTGAATACATTATATGAGGCCAAAGCACTTGTAGTGCTACAAAAATTTTTTTATACTGCTGACAAATCTGACTTTTGACAGCCAGAACATTTAATGCAAAAGAATGGGGGAACACCCTAAAAGCACTTGGAGTGCCAGAAATTGAACAAAAACGCTCCTCTATCCGCCTCTTACTGCTGTAACAACTGGTTTTAAGATTAGAATGGTTTTGAATAGAAACAATAATGTGTCCAATTACTGCTCAGTAGCCTGTGTGACCTAACCCTGCTCTCTCCCTCTGTCAAATGGCGATGGATTGCTGTGGAGGCTGGTATTTATGCTTTTCAAATCTCGTGAGCATCGAGCTCAGAAATACGAATACGTCACGTTGACATTTTGCCTCGATTTCGATTCCGGTACTCGGATAGTCTAAATTCAGTAGGATTCGGTTCTCAGAAAACCGAGTCTGCCCATCTCTACATTATATAGACCCTAACAGATGCAGACACACTGGACCTGAGTCATTAAGGAGAGCAAAGCAAAAAAAAAAGTAAGTTTGTTCCTGGACAGACATGTTACAATACTAGGGGTGCAAATTAGTGTATTATTTTGCACACAATACTGGCTGCTTTTTCATGTAGCACACAAATACTTGATAGCTTTTTTTTACATTGACATTTAAAGTTGATCTAGGACATGCTCTATCCCCAGCTATAAATCTGTCTTCACATTTCAAAATTAACTCCCCCTCCAATGCAACATGGTTTTGCCAAGTTGCAAAGTTACTCCTTTTTTATGCTTTGCTCTCCTTAATGACTTAGGCCCATCATGTTTATTGCATAAATATGTTTTGTGATTTGGCCCTTTATCGGTGCACATGTACTGCTTAACATTGGATATGGGTTGTATTATTCAAGTAAGATATAGCATCAGGCTAGTCTTATACTACAGTCAATTCTGGCTGTACAGTATGCCTTTCATCTTCGTTCCAATATATCCTTCAAAGCCGCTCTGCGGCAAATCAATTTGACACTGGTCACATTTAAAACGTTTACAGTATAGGTATCAAGGGGTCATAGTAGGCTATACCTGTACTTTGGTAAAATACAAGATGAAAATGTAGCATTTTGATTCCCAAGAAACATTATCTGCCCTGGATTACAACAACAGAATTGCTTACTGGACAAACTTTTTTTTTTATCAGATATACAATAGTAATGAAATGCTATTGTTAACTGGCAGTGCAGCAACATTCAATTCCTGACACACATTTACACTGACCATTAGTCTTCATGCATATAGTATTCTTCAGACTAGAACATTTCTTTCCATCCTTTTAAGACTCACAAATCCCTTTTAATTTAGTGCTAGAAGGACCCTCACTGTAATAATATGTGCTCTATAATACTGTCCATTTTACAATATATTTAATTTGCTACAACTATAATGTATATGTTAATGCAGATGATTCATGGTGCTAAATAGGAATCAACAACCATCATTAAATGTTTTATTGAAAATCATAAAAATTCCTTCAATATCATGGAGTCTTATAAAACATAAAGGGCCCGATTCATCAAGACAGGTATTCTGAGCGCAACTTTGTTCAAAAGTTTGCTCAAAAACACACGTAAATCGACTGAGTACTCCGAATTCAACAATGAATGGATCTGAAGATGCGTGTGCTGATGATTTCAGGTGTAGGTCTGCTGTGCTCTACTATACCAAGCACTACAGGATACTTCCAATACATACGTGGATTTAACTGAACATAAAATCCATTTTTACAGTTGCTCACGATTGCTAACACATGTTACAGCATGTACATGAGACTGTCATCACTACTGATCAGGACTTAGACTACCCCTGTAACTGAAGCAAGAGATATGGAAGAAAAGCAACTAACCTTGAGATGCCTAGAGTTTGATTCGGTTGTGGCTATGTGCACTCGAGTTTGGCTCGCCCTTAATGTAAATTGACTACGGCAAAACATCCCTTCCTCTCCTTGTTCACTCCCAGAAATTTTAGACTACAGTTAGTATCATTTGCGTTCAAAGACAAAGTGGACAGCGCTAGGTGCCTTGATGGAAAATTTTGCGTGTTTCATCAGTAGGATTTTGTTCCCATTTGTACCTCAACCATATCACAGAGAAAAATGAATTGACCATTGTTCCAACTTTGTTCATAGTCTGTAATTTTCACACAATGCAAATCTCCAAATACATTATTATCGCAATTGCTTATTTAGAGGCGCCACAGATTCCGTAGCACCAGGCAATCATAGAAATGACATGCATGAAAACATTTTATGTAGCCTTTTTATGTAGCATTGCAATTGTTATCTGAAAAAATGGCAACTCTTGTCACCCAATGAGATTCATTGTGAGGGAAGTATATACAGGTTGCAAACTCTCCCAGCTCAGAACTAAAAGCCAGGAAGCATAATTTGTGATGTGTTAAATAGACCGAGAGCTGGAAGCGGTGGAGAAAACAAGCTACTGCTGCAATCTGAGCCTAACTTTCCAGGCTGGGGAATTTGTAACCTTTCGGTTGTATGTCTGAAAGAGTTTCAGAAATGCAGTGGTATAATTATTATGACTAACTTTTGTTGCCCGCTGTTATCCCTTTCATGCCAAATGTAGGCGAAAGCATTCACTTCTGTGTTCCCTACTGGGACTGGGCTATATAGAGAGGAGTGATCAGCATCCGAATAGATCACTCTATGCATGCTCTCTCCTCTACATTGAGCCTGTTAATGCAGATCTCCGCTTCTAATTGCATCCTGAATTGGCGTTCTCTATAGAAGCTGAGCTCTGAAAAGCTAAACTTTCGGAGCTTGGTAAATAAGGCTGTTCTACAGTCTCCATAGACAGCTAAGGGGGCGACTACTGCATACGGTAGTTAAAGGAACACTGCAGATATCTTCGGTGCCTGCGGAAATAAGAGTGTGATAAATAGTCCTGAAACTGAAAAATGCTATAATGCTGCAAAAACATATTTGTTCTCATGATTTAAAGGCAGGGAGGGCTCAATAAATAGGACCCTAAGTGTGAACAGATACATGAATACAGGCTGAAAATGGCACCATAATGAGACAAAGCCTTATATTGTCAATATTCCAAATTAGTTTGAAATGTTTGTACTGAACCGTTTTAAGCCATTTCATTCTCTTTCATGGTTTTGTTGTCAGCAAAGGCAAAGTTCCATAATATGCGGGCTTGCTAACTTATTTTAATAGTGGAACCTCAGCCTAAAGCAAGAGCTTCTAATGGGCACTTTGGATAGATTTAGTATCTGCTTGGCTCTTACTGCAGCCAACTAGCTGTCAAATATAAATAACATCAGATGAAACTATGAATCTGTGTTTTATCTCAGATGTTTTGGCCTCCAAACCTCTTGGTTTTGAGAACAAAAGAAAAAAAAATGAAATTAGGATTAATTAACAGTTAATACAATATGTACATATTTGGTTTAATGAATGCCCTTGTATCTTGAACCATGTTATTATTTTCATGTGAAACTGAGACAAGCGCCTTTCCTGAGAGGTATGTACCAAAGCTGTTTGCTTCTCCTGGCATTGGCACAATCACAGCACAAATGATGCAAAAACCGGCACTCTACAATAAAAAATTGGAAACAAAATATAGTTCTCTAAAATCTTGAATCTTCTATTTGCCAAAGAGAATGACATATGTTTTCACGTAATATGTTTTTGGATGTTTTTCTAATAAGAGAATTGTAAATCCATAGTAATTTTTTTTTTTTATCAGAGCCAGATTCTAGGCTGGGCAGCCAGGGTTACTCAACAGAGGTGCAGCGATTAGGGTAAAACAGGGACCCTGTCCACAGACTGTTAAGGAAAGGGGTACTGGGGTGCAGGCAGTTGTGGAGGCAACATGTGAGGCACAAGCAGGTGAGCAGTGGGCATTTTGGGCACAAGCAGGTGAAATGATGGCATGTAGGGCACAGCATTGTGAGGAGGCATGCATGTGAGACACAATGTGGTGAGGAGTGGACATGTGGGACACAAGCTGGTAAGGAGTGGACATGTGGGACACAATGTGGTGAGGAATGGACATATGGGACACAAGCTGATGAGGAATAGACATGTGGGACGCAAGCTGGTAAGGAGTGAACATGTGGGACATAATGTGGTGAGGAATGGACATATGGGACACAAGCTGATGAGGAGTGGACATGTGGGATGCAAGCTGGTAAGGAGTGGACACGTGGGACACAATGTGGTGAGGAATGGACATATGGGACACAAGCTGATGAGGAATAGACATGTGGGACGCAAGCTGGTAAGGAGTGGACATGGGTGACACGAGCTGGTGTGGAGTGGACATGTGGGACACGAGCTGGTGTGGAGTGGACATGTGGGACACGAGCTGGTGTGGAGTGGACATGTGGGACACGAGCTGGTGTGGAGTGGACATGTGGGACACGAGCTGGTGAGGAGTGGACCTGTGGGACACGAGCTGGTGAGGAGTGGACCTGTGGGACACGAGCTGGTGAGAAGGGACAGATTAGTCAGAGACTGGTAGGGAGAAAGTGGGTGGGCACAATGAAGGGGGCATGTGGTGCTCAAGCACTTGGGGAGTGGGTATATAGGACATAAGCAGGTGAATAGGGGGCATGTGCAACACAGGCTGATAGGGTAGAGGCTGCTGTCAAGGGAGCTTGTGGGAGACAGACTGGTAAGGTGGTATGGCACAAGCAGTTTAGCTGGGAAACCGCTAAAGCTATGGATGTTTAAACTGTATGTACCTGTCACTGCCCAGACAAAATTAACTACAATCAGTGCAGTGTTTGCCTAACCAGTGTTTCTATGGGCAGAGTGATGCCCTTTTGGACTTGGATCTTAAGGGGGATCATTGTCCTCCTGTCATGCTTGCCGTGTTCCGCTGACCCTGATTGTGGGTGCAGGCTTAGTTTTTATAGTGAAGTATTAACGGCAGAGGCCTCCACAAGCTACTTGCCTTGGGCCCCGGCATATCTTAAGCCTACCCTCTTGTTCAATTACCAATTTCCAGAATCTGAGTCCCAGACTTTTAGAAAACAATCAGTAACGGATTAAAGGGGAATATATTATTTGATTACTCTAGTTTGCTGATTCAGCTTTATTTAGCTGATGGTTTCATGTCATGTACCTAGTTCTCAAAGAAGATCTCAAGTAATAAAATATTTTATTACACAAATCTTTTTATATCTATTTTTAGTGGATAGTGCTGAGAGGCTGAACTGATGACACTGGTGAATGCCTAGACCTAGGTACTCACAAGTACATTAATACATCAAGGCCCAATTCAAATGTGAAAAAGTAATGTGCAATCATTTTGATGTCCATAAATGGTAACAAATGACTTGAATGGAATGGATTGCATATGCTTTTGTTCGTTTTTCACAAGCAGTGATTTGGTACTATAAACTAGAAATGAGTTTTAAAGCGAATTTAATATTAATCCATAAATCAGTAAACAGATACTTCCAAAAGTCTTGTTGTTGAGAATATTATCAATTAATTTTCTCCTCTCTGATTTTAATATATGTTTTTGCAATTGAATAGTGCATTGCAACAAAGTTACAATAAACCAAGCTATAGCCATTAAACCGTGTCTGTTTTAATTTCCATGGTGCCTAGTAAGTTAGGGAGATAGCTGTAGACAAGACAGACAGATAGGGAAATTGATGGTAATGATGATAGTGAATGTAATGGCAGAAAGGAAGATGTATGTACTGTGTGCAGACAATTATCTGGGACAGACACGAAGAAGACTAGTGTAGTGTTCGTGTGTATCTTATTTACACTCTTTTAGTGATGTGTATCTTAGTTACATCAAAATAATAATACAAGTGACTCTGGAGATACACACAGCCTTATTTGCTAATTTTTATTATTTTAACAAAATTATTACACAAACACACACAATTGTTTTTCTATTATTTTAACTTGATTAGGTTAATACAACCCAATTAATTAAGAAGTCTGCTTAGCTTATTTAACATTGAATACATTTGCCATACATATTCTTTCCTACTACTTATAAGGGCTAATAAGCCATACTCCAATTGTAAAGCGCTATGGAATTTGCTGCCACTATATAAATAAATGTTGATGTTGATGATGATGATGATAATATTTAAAGGTCCTGTATTGCTTTTATGAAGTGTTTATGCAGTATTTTAGCATATCCTGTTGTCTATGGCTTGGTACACACTGGAGGTTTTGCAGTCGATAATTGGGTCAATCCTCCGATAAACGACAGCTTGGCCACATATTGCTTTAGTGTGTGTGTGTGTGTGTGCTCACACAATGAAAGAAAATTGTTCCAAAGTGCCGATTGTCATTTCCTTTGGTTGGTCGGACTGTTTAGTAATCTCGTTCCAATTAACTTCAGATCATGTAGTGTGTATGCATTCATGATCACGATCTCCATAGAGTTTACAGAGTTATGGTCTTTTCAGCCGATGCCGGCAATGAACATGTCCTGGTGACTAAACGTAGAGAGTGTTGTAGATGGAATAGTTTTTGTTCTGAGACTGTATATTTCGTTTTAGAGTCAAAGAAGCTAACGAAATTCATAAGGACATGTGGCTAACTATAACAAGGTGGTTAATCAGTGTGACAGGAATGAATGAATGAATGCATATTGTGCTGTCATTCTCTAAACAACTAGAGGACCAGATGAAGTGCACAGATCTGAAGGTAAATCGTGTTTAGTGTGTATGTATGAATCACCCGATTGGACCTTCAGCCGCAGTTCCAATCGAATCAGTCGGAAATTCTTCAATGTGTACCTAGCCTAAATGAAACGAAGGGTCATATACTAACTTACAAAAATATAGTTTTGTGATGTACTGAGCCTGTTTTTTGTCAAACCTGCCTGCTTATATAGACAGCACATGGATCTGCACATTAGATGCCAGCATCTGAACTGAGGAGCTAGGTGGATCCGGGCAGAATAGGTGCACTTATGCTCCATATATTATGTCCAAATAAAGGTCCGACACTACCAGTAGGCAAACGAAGGTGGTCATCTAGAGCACCAACATTTCAGGCCAGGGTGACTAAAGCACAGAATGAGTGATATCGTGACATTAGTATAATGTTTAGAATGTACCCTGGGGCACCCACACAATGAGCGTTGTCCAAGATGGCAATTTAAATGACATTAAATATACCTCCTTCCTTATGGGTGACAACAGGGAAAATGGGATGTGTTTAACTTTTTAGATTATCTGTCGCACACCCTGTACACTTCCTACTTTGTGCTGTGATGATGCCGGCTTTTACTCTTCCGTGGCAGTGATGGGCTTAGAGTATCTTGCTGGCCTGTAATATTACAACACAGTGCCACATTCCTGGCCAGGGAAGGGGGGGGGGGGGGGGGCGAGAAGCAGCAACCGGCAGCATCATAAGTAGCACTCCTGCTCGTTTCGCACGATGTAAGAGGTGGCGTGGAGGTGCAGTGCCTGAGGGGGGCATCCTAAGAGCACCCAGGACCCTTCCACAGGATATTTTCCTCTGTTAGTTTTTACGGTTGTATTTATACTCTATGTAGGCTGAATGTTCACTGTTTTTATGGAATATTGTTTGATACATATATACATATATATTATAATCCTTCCCTCCCTTGACACCTAATAGGGACAACTTCCTAATTACTCCATTGTCTTTCTTCTTTTCTCATTGTATTATTCTGTGTTTCCATTCCCATTAACTAAAATGTACCTAATGTGTTTAGCAACTGCTGCTTTTGAGTTATGGAGTATTAAACATTGCTCACTAGTCAAGTCCATAGATTAAGGGTAACCTTCAGTACAATACAAAATGTTAAATTATGATGCTACCAGAAATCTTTGCCATTTTTTGGACAGAGTGTTTTCTCATATTTTATATTTATTGTTTATTTATGTAGTATCGATTTATACTATACAGTGCTGTGCAGAGAATATTTTGTCATTCACACCAGTACCTGCCCTATTGGAGCTTACATTCTAAGTTCGCTACTAGAATTGGCTAGAAGCCAATCAACCAGCTGGTATGTTTTTGTACTGGGGGTGGAAACCAGAGCACCCAGTGGAAATCAATGCAATCTTGTAGAGAAAATACAAACTATATACTGATAGGGCCCAGGCTGGAATCAAACTCATGTGCCCAGCACTGTGAGGCAGCAGTGCTAACCACTGCCCATATTATCCACTCTTTTCTCTTATTTGCTAAAAGTAGTTAAAAAAATTATAGCAATCTGTTACTAACAATACTATGAATAAAAGGTTTTCTGTTGTAAAAATACGAATGAACTAAGCTGATACACATTAAAAACCTTGCCAAATGTGGTCTGTAGGTTATCCTTATTTGTTAATAGAAAGTGTCAAGAATAAAGCTGATTTGGGCAGATCACCGCAGAAAGACACCTGGGGGTAAATGTATCAATCTGCGGCTTCTTCAACACCCGCGTGTTCAGCCTCTTCCGCGATTAAATTTCAAGCGGCGCTGCATTGTAAAGGGTTAACTTCCCTTTACAATGCAGCGCCGCTTGAAATTTAATCGCGGAAGAGGCTGAACACGCGGGTGTTGAAGAACCTGCAGATTGATACATTTACCCCCTGGACTACAGTGAGAGAAAGGGTCACCAAGACCTCATTCTCTTCCCTTTTTAATAGATTATGACTATAAATTATACTTTAAGTGGTACCTGGGTCCAGTATGGTTGAAACGAATCTACGGTACAACCCTCTGAGCAATGTTGGAGAGGTTGCATTGAGGTGGAGTCTTTCTTCACTATTTGATGGTCCCGCCCAAACATTGCTCATTTCTGGGAAATTGTAGGCATCCTCATGAGCAACATTACCAAAGTTCCAATTTCTAAGCGTCCACGGACTTTCCTCCTTGGCTCCCCTGCTGGAGGATCTAGACAAATACTCTGATAAACTCTCTGTGCAAATCCATAATGCGGCCAAATGCTTGGTTGCAAAACATTGGAAATGTCTAGATCCCCCTTCCATCAACTTCTCAATAAAATATTGTATTTGGTGTCCATGGGGAAAAAAAAATCTGCATATTTAAATTAATCAGCCCCTAGCCCCTTAAATGAAACAGCTATAACAGCCTCTCTAACCTCAAAGATCCTTCTCAAGACATTTCGGTTATTTTCCTTTAATCTTAGGCATTAGTTTGGTTTGATTGTTACATAGAACCATTCTACTCATAGAACATTCTCACTCTTCCATGATTGCCCTGTAGCCACAGGGGGTATTGCCTCTTGTCTTAGTTCTTCCTTTCCCCAACTCCTACCCTCCCCATCTCAAGGGCAGGCTGGGCTGGGGGTCAGAGGGGCATCTGCCCCCTAGACTGGTCTAATAGTGGGCTACCTTGGTCTGGGTCACTGGGCCACCTGCATTTTTTTTCCTTTCCAATAGGCTGCTGAGTTGAGTCTTGCCCCCCCTAGGGCTAAAATTTGCCAGCCCCCCCTGTCCCCTCTTCCCTGCATCAAAATCAGCAATCTGTATATTTTGTTTGATTTTTTTTTTTTTATGTGTACACTTCACTCTCATCATTGTCTATTATCTGCAAGTACTTACAGTTTATTTTTTGCATTCTATACAAGGATTTGTTTGGTGACTTCAGCTTGTCTACTATGTTAGATATCTATTATTATGGTCAAGGATAACTGTTTTGTGTTTTTTTATGTTTTTAAAATGTAAATACATTTCTTAAGAAAAAAAAAAAAAGTGTTGAGAATATTCTCTTGCACGCAGTAGATGAATTCCTGAACATGACTTCTAAACCCATATTTAACAGATTTGTTAGCTATGATTTAGACAATGTGTCAGCTATGGAAAGATTAATGACCTGTGTCAGTCAGGAACGCAGATTGACTAAGCTACCAAAATTCAGCAAAAATAGCAATCAACCATAAGTACCCTCGAGTAGAATACCAAATGCAGTGCGTTGCTGCTGTCATCTAACAAGACTGGCATCCTCTCTTAACAGATATTTCATGAACATCTCCTGGGGAGGAAAGGACTTCTCGTTTAATGAAGATGGGTACCTCATCAATCCTGCGCTCGTGGTGATTGCTCTCAACAAGGAAAGGAGCTGGGAGGTGGTGAGTACCTGAGGTTTTTACAATGCTCCTAAATTCAAGATGGTTGCAAAACCATCCTTTTATTTGCTCTCAAATCTTCATAATAGATGCTATAATTCCGTTTTTTAATTAATTGTAACCTTATAAATCACTTATAAAGCTGATTTATAACATAGAAAACCAGGGTCAGCAAAGTACATATGCTTTGCACAAATAGCATGTTGCTAAAGGAGATTTGTTTGTATTCTTTTAATTTAAGCCCATTATTATACATTTATATGCATGGAAATGCCTGACTGTTTACATGCCTTATGCAAACACCTTTGGCTGGAATCTCATTAAAGATAGGAGATTATTAAGATTTATACTTCTGTCTTGTCTGATAATATTGAACCATTCCTCCTCCTGTGTTCCAATACCTGGAGAGGTTTACAGTTGTCCATAGGGCCCTGTACAGATCTAAGTGATACAAGTTCAAATATTTACAAGGACGGCTTATCAATAGCAGCCACATCAAATGAGTACAGTTGTAATTGACTCATAAAATTGATATGTAGTCTATTTGCAGCGCTTTTTCAGATTCTTCAGATATAAAGTGCTGGGCTGCCAAGTGTTATTATTATTATTCATGACTCTTCTTATGTGTTTGTGCGTAAAACGAGAGGTTCTATTTTCTAAATATTTATATGTGCTCTTAAAGTACAAGTCTTTCTCAGGCAACCCTTGGCGCACTGAGTTATTGACAATGACGTCTCCTTATACTGTACCTAGTGAGTTGTAGTCCTATTGCAGTAGGCCATGTCACCTTTACATTGCTATACACAGCAGAGGTTAAGGGAAATTAGTGTAGTCCATACACTACTATAATTTTTGCTAGACTGCATTTGTAAATAATAACTACTAGAAATACTTTATACTATGTTATTTATTTTCCTTTATGGACTAAGTAAACCCTCTATTAGACATGAATGCATATCATCAATTTGGAGCATAAACACCATTTTTGGTACTTTTTATGATATCATACTCCTAATTGTGTGTTATTGTGCCGGTAGTTATCAACATGTGCTTGGGTTAAACATCAGGATGGCAACAACTGTGGGGAATTAAAGTTTTGTTACCTTTAATGGGAGAAGTTGATCAGATATGGGTGGATCCGGGCATTTCTTGGGGCTTGTTGGATAGCTTCAGTGATGCTCCTGATTCTGCATTCCCAGTTAAATGGGCAGCTGCAGAGTCTTTGTGGGCGTATGACCTGCCTGTTCACATGCTCTAACGTGGCAGTACTTGGTCTCAGCCATCACTTTTAGTGGAATGCCTTTTTCATCATATACAAATACTCTAATGACCTGTATGACGCACCAACGAGTGATAGATTAAAGCTAAGAGAATAGTGGGTGGTTTAAAAGTGATTGCAACATTTTTACTTTTGCCAGCATGAGTATGCCAGTTCAAAACCCCTCAAACTGCTACACAACTCTGCAGTCTGCAGATCAAAAAGTGGAAAGGGGGAATGCATCTGTGTAGACTCATGCAGACAAATAGGTGCTGTTGCTCAAAAAAACAATGTTCAGTTTGCAAATTACTCCTTGTGTTTATGTGATGCAAATAATATACTTGAAATCAATGAATTGTGTATACTTAACAAAATCTAAATGCTGTCTGCTTCATTGCTTTGCCAGATATCTTTGATAGCTAATTAGGAAAATTGGTCTTTTGTCAGTGGCTTGCAGTCTCTTAGGTAACATAAAAGTTCTGTATAAATTGCTGGGTTTACATGCAGTGGCATGAAGAACGGTGTCAAACAAAAATAACTGGTGCTAGGATTTGTAATTGTTATATATATATATATATATATATGCCCTCAACTGTTGTTGTTTTTTTAAGAGATCACCACTTCTGCCCACTTTTGGAGCTATAAGCTACTATTGATATTGATTCACAGTTCTGCCTGGCTGAAGCATTCTGACATAGTAGAAGTGAGGGCCCAATCCTGTACTGATACCTGCAAGAAGACACAGCTTCTGCAAACCCTCTGGTAAAATGGGAAGCTCATAAAGTGCTGTTTAAAGCGACATTTATTATAGAGCTGATCACTGACCCACGTGTTTTGATTTTGGATCTGGATTAACTTCGTGTTTTGGTTTTGGCAAAACCGCCCTCACGTGTTTTGGTTTTGGATCCCTATTTTTTTTCTAAAATCCCTATTTTTTTCTGAAATAAAATAATTTGGCTCTTTTTGTTCCTACATTACGATTAACCTCAATAACATTAATTTCCAGTCAATTTTTGTCATGTGACAAGAAAACTGCTACCCATCCTGTTCCTGTGTGAGCACTGGCACTGAGCAATGGCACTGGAGAGTGACAAGAACACTGCTACCCCTGTCTCTGTGTGAGCAATGGCCCTGAGCAATGTCACTGGAGAATGGAGAGTGACAAGAACATTGCTACACCCCTGTGTGTGTGAGCAATGTCACTGGAGAATGGAGAGTGACAAGAACATTGCTACACCCCTGTGTGTGTGAGCAATGGCGCTGGATCTCCTGGGGAGGGAGGTACTTATGACGTTTTGCCTCGATTCATATCTGAGGATTTGCGAAAATACCGAGCCGGCTCACAAGCCTACTCAGATCCCCTAAGTTTGGGTGGGTTTGGTTTCAGAAAACCGAGCCCGAGCATTTCTAATTTATTAGTTCCATTTCACAGTACCAATGTACAGCACACAATCTTGTGAAGAGTTGATAGTAAGGTCTAAGCCCTGGAGATGGGGTAAGTGAGCAACCCCACTGAGCAGGTCAAGGAAGCTTGGCTCTCAATTTGCTACTCATCGGTAAGACACGTAAGAAATTGTTCCATATGGTAGGTGCTCTTGTTGAGCAAGAAAATAAAAATGAGTAGATGTTAACTTTCCTTGCTAGCTCTGAATGCCCTGCAATAGCTATTATTCAACATCAGGTGCCTTTTGGCATCAGATGTTCTTTCCAGTAGAAATAAATAAAGTACTTGGTTCACAATACTTCAATTTGTATACATCAAGGGCCAAATATACCTCTGTAGAGCTAGTTAGAATTCTGATTACATTGAATGGCTGCATCTGGATGAAGGACAGGATGGGTTCCTAGAAAAACCTCTTAAAGAAGTGCAAGCAACTATTAAGTCCTTTAACAATCAAGTGATACAAGAAAAACAGATGAGGTATATGTAAGTTGGATTCCCAAGTGCCCTGGATCTGATATTTGCTTAATTGCTTAGGGACTGCTAAGTGGTTGTACCAGGTTGAGATGCCCTCCTCTGTGTGTCTGAGAATTAAGTTTGGCAACAACACAAGAAAGAGGTTGCATAACCGTGAAACTCTTTGTGGAGAATGATGCCAACCAATGGCGTTTGTGTAGGTACTTGAAGTCCCGGGAAGTTATATAAAATCTACTTTGTATGTTTGAGAACGAAGGCATGTTTGCATTTTTTAAAAGATTATACAGATGGGTAATGCCCTTACCTTGTCAGTTGCTCACCTTAAGGTCAGGGTTAGGCGGGATAGTGCATGCATGGATAACTGTAATGTTGGGAGTGAGAAGAAATCTGATAGATCAATTAATTTGTCCCAGACACAGAGAGTCGGTCACAGTTTTCAAAATCATTTTATTGATTTTTCTGATTGTGGGGGGTAGCCAAAGTTTACCAGAGGAAATGTAGTTAGTAAACTTTCAAGGCTGACACAAGGTTTCTGTAACAGATTCTGGATACTTCTATTACTAATCTTGATTAGCGCTGGTTTACCTGAGGTGCGGAGTCTAACGATCTCCCCGGTGTTCACCAAGAGCTGCCGCAAGGCAGGGTGGGCTTCGCTGCCAGGAGTCGCAGGTCGTGGTCCCCAGGTTCGCCCCAAGATGTAGTACAGCGGAGTGAAGCAGAGGTAGCGGAGTCAAACAAGCCGGTTCGGTACACAGGAATGGAGTCGGGCAGAATCAGAAGGCAACTCGGAGTCAACAAGCCAGGTTCGGTACACGGGTCACAAGAATAGGAGAATGGTCAGCAAGCCGGGTCGGTACACAGGGATAGGAGAGCCAGGGTAGTCAAGCAGGCAGAGATCAGCACACAGGAAGACACTGGAAACTGGAAGACACTGCAATCCACGAAGAACAGGAGCCAGGAACAGGTAAGTGTTGCTCTGACACTAAGCGAGTGTCAGAGTGAGGTTTTTATGCTGAAGGGGATTCAAAATCCCCGCCTCTGGGTTGCGGTCATGTGACCGCCTCCGGGTGCGGTCACGTGATCCTGGATGCGGAAGTGCGGCTTCTGGACGGAGCGGCGGGGATCAGGTAAGTCCGTTACAGTTTCAGGGGCATTCTCGAATAATAAACTTTAATTGGTCTAGGAAACAAGCAACTTAATTATTGTCTTACCCAGTGGTTGAAGTGGGGGTCTACACGGTAGTATACCATATTCAGCGGCAGGCTGGGCTAGGGGGCAAGGGGGCATCTGGGCCCCGGACCGGTCCCATAGTGGGCTATCTTGGGTTAGATCACTGGGCCACCTGCATTTCATTTCCTTTAAAATAGGCTGTTGAGTCAAGTCTTGCCCCTTGGGCTAAAATTTCCAGCCCTCCCTTGACCATATTGGCACTCCTATTGCTTTCATTGTAAAAGTTTTAATAAATAATAGCAAAAATTCCATTCACTTACATTCCTATTAATTTTTCATAATGCCACTTATACATTTTCATACCGCCACTTCTAAATTTCCACTTGGACTACTGTTCTTACCTATATCGGGGCAGAAACATGTACTATTTGACTCATATAAGCTAATTTCCCTGCTAAATTCCAATATTAATATATTTGCTAAAGTTCTCATTATACTACTCAATAGAGTGATACTTTCCCTTATAAATCCAAACCAAATTGAATTTTTGCCCTGCAAGGCTACAGATAAAAACCTCTAGTGGCCATTTCATAACCTGCCAGCCCTTTATCAATGCACTGCTTCATGTGTCTAGCATAACATCACAAAATGGCACAGACCTAGCTTTTCTTTAATGGATCCAGCTTTTGTAGACTAATTCCTTCTCTGTAATGAGATCCAACTTAGATGTTTCAGGTATTTTCTGGTACTCTAGGCTGGTGGTAGATTGGTAAAAATCTGTGGTATTGAAGCTTGGTAGCAAAGTTGCTTCAACTCTGAAGAGTAATATATCTTTAATTAGAGTCAAATACCAGAAGATGATAAACTGGACTGAGATGTCGGACTGTATTTCTTTAAATTTAAGCCCTTCATTACACAACACTGAACCAAAACTTAAGGTCAGGCCTCATCATCTCTTAATCTTATTGGCAGTGTGAACAGAAAATCTTGTACATTCATGTACATAATTGTGTATATGCTTGTCCAGCATTAGTGTTTCACTTTAGACTTTAATTTCTTCCTGTTTATGACAAGGTTCAGTTCCCAGGTTTAATTGCATTACTATAGAGGCACACAAAAAAACAAGAGGGAGATTTGCATGTGTTAACATGTATTTATAATACTTATATTGCCAATTAGTGTATCTATCATGATGGCTTTAACTTGATCCTGAGAATGTACCCTTCAAGTTGGTTGCGGCCTTGATGGGTTTCTTTTTTGAAGCTTTTGCAAATTATGTGTTCAGACACCGAATTGACGATAGGAATAAATATTCCTTTTTTATGTGGTGTTACAAACCTGGCTTACTTCCAACAGGCAAAGCACCTTCCCCCATCCAAGTATCTCCGCCAAAGCTGTTACGGAGCAACCCAGACTTCTCTCACTAATTTTATGATTGGGACTGGGTAAACAGACACTTTAGTTTGTGTATATATGTATGTATGTATGTATGTATGTATGTATGTATGTATGTATGTATGTATGTGTATATGTATATGTGTATATGTATATATATATATATATATATATATATATATATATATATATATATATATATATATATATATATATATATATATATATATATATACGCATACTAAATGGACGAAAGTATTTTGCCACACCTGTTAATTATTGAATTGAGGTGTTTCAATCAGACCCGTTGCCAGAGGTGAATAAAATTGAGCGCCTAGCTATGCAGTCTCAATTTGCAAGCATTTGTGATACAAAGAAGAGCTCAGTGACTTCAAGCGTGGTACTGTGATATGATGCCACCTTTGCAATAAGACAGTTCGTGAAATTTCATTCCTGCTGGATATTTCACGGTCAACTGTAAGTGATATTATTAGACAGTGAAACCGTTTAGGAACAACAGCAACTAGCTACGAAGCGGAAGACCACGTAAAATTACAGAGCGGGGTCAACGACTGCCAAGGCGCATGGTGTGTAAAAGTCGTCAACGCTCTGCTGATTCCATAGCTGAAGAGTTCCAAGCTTCCACTGGCATTAATGTAAACACAAAAACTGTGCAGCAGGATCTTAATGGAATGGGTCTCTATGGCCGAGCAGCTGCATTCAAGCCTCACATCACCAAGACCAATGGCAAGCGTTGGATGGAGTGGTGTAAAGCACACCGACACTGGACTGTGGAGCAGTGGAAACATGTTCTGCGGAGTGACCAATCTCGCTTCTCTGTTTGGCAGTCAGAAGGGCGAGTCTGGGTTTTGCGGATGCCGGGAAAAAATTATCTGCCTGTCTGCATTATATCAACTGTGACGTTTGGTGGAGGAGGAATAATGGTATGGGGCTGTTTTTCAGGGTTTGGGCTAGGCCCCTTATCTCTAGTGAAGGGCAATCTAAATGCTTCAGCATACCAAGTAATTTTGGACAATGCTATGCTTTCAACTTTGTGGTAACAGCTTGGGGAAGGCCCTTTC